>NW_027256882.1:92546515-93174015 GCF_029215685.1 Pituophis catenifer annectens
CCCTTTTAGTTTATATTAAAACACCACAATCAATAACACAGAGCAGCTTTCAGAAGTGATAATAAAACATCCTAAAATACTCCCAGAGTACTTCTATAAATAATTTGCTTGGTGTACTTATGTTAAATAGCTTGCCAGTTATAGCACTTTAAAAACCTCTAAAAGTACATGTTTGGATTTGATAACTCTCCTGCTGCTTAGGGTCATAGAGGGTTACACAATGCACCCCAAGAAATCATTATTTTTCCTTAATACATAAATTACCATCCTATATTTCATGTAACACTCAGACTTGCTGGTATTCATGCCTTAAATAATAAATAACAAATAACTCCATTCATTTATTAATAATAATGCATGACTTTTGGGGGTCTTAATATATTTCCTTGGCAATATATTGACTAATAGTCATGTGAAAGGACAAATAGCTGGGCCACTGGGAACATTTAGATTTTTCCAGGTTAAGAAAACTGCATCTGTGATCTGACAGCCAGCTTTTCTCTGTCAATTGCTCAGATATTGACAGGGTGATGATTTATGATTCAAAACCACAAAAATACTTTTAAAGCTATATTAGCTAAGAGAAATAATTTCTCATGTGTTTCCTTAAAAGGTGACATGTTCACAAATACTTATGGAAATATGGATATGGGATTATGACTATTATAATGACCAAGTATTTCATAATTCTCTCCTTTAGCTAATGGGGAAAAGTACTTTTGCTTTGACGATACTTGGATACACTGCGCTCTGGATGAGTAATCTAAGGCCTCTAGTTTAATTTCTAAAGCCCTCTGGAAGCAATCAGTTCAACTATCTATTCTAGCAGGATCTGAAACTTACAACAGATGAGAAGGAAAATAGGAGAAAGAAAAAGGGATTTCAGCAAAAGAGATAATGCATAGCCTCAACCACTCAGACACCACTGTACACTTGGTTCAGTCCCACCCACTGTGGGTTAAATGGCCTTCAGCAGATGTTGCGTGCAACCTTTGACATAATACAATATGTTTAGAAGGCCTGTGCAGAGTGGCAAAAATTCATTTCAGGGAAATAATCAGGATCATTTGATTGTTTAACTTCACCAGCATGAAGAGATGATTCCATTCACCTCAAAAAAGCAATGTGGGTAGCATTGATTTGCTTTGGGCCAGTCCTATGGAAGAAGGCTCCTCTCATTCTTCTCCTCCAGCATTGACAGCTCCAGAAACATTCACTGAGGCTTGCCAGTCAACTAGTCTTAAACTAGTCCTGGGACAAATGTTTTCACTCAATCTTCTCCCATTATAAATGAATGAGGCAAAAAGATCATAATCATTTGCTTCCTTCCACTTTTAGACCCCCTCTTTTAGACGAAGGAGGGATGGGGGGGGCTCCATGATAGAATGAAGCCAGGGTCAGCAACCCGCGGCTCTGGAGCCTCATATGGCTCTTTCATCCCTCTGCTGCGGCTCCCTGTCGCTGGTCGGCTCCACAATTGATAGGGTTTTCGGTTAGGACAGGTAGAGGAAAAAGGATGCCGCACTAGGAGGAAACTCTATGGTAGGGGAAACCAGACTTCTGGTTGGCTCCAGAATTGAAGGGGGGGCTTCCGGTTAGGACTTTTGTGGCTCTTTGAGTATTTAAAAGTTGCCGACCCCTGGAATGAAGCATATGATTGCTGTCCCTTTGCTTCATCATTAGAACACTAGCTCTAGGAACACTAGGAAGAAGTGGGTTGCCTATGAATAGAGGGGACCATTTTGTAAGCAATTAGTTGGGGTTGTAACAAAAGAAAGAGGGAATAGCAATCCCCTATATTGTAAAAGTCAAGAGAAAGGAACATAGTTTTTAAAAACGTTGGACAGATATTGAGAGTGAGAGTCTTAAACTTAGAAGAAATTAATCTTCCTTTAACCCTGTTATGAGGGCTAACTATATCTGCAGTAAAATTTACTATTCTATGCACAACTTATTCTCAACTTCCCAGGAAAGCTGCAGAGAGGAGCTTGGGATTCTTCCAAAGATTTATGGCAATGATCAGAGTGAAAATCTGACAGGGTTTTCTTGGTGAAGCAGCTTGAGGACAGTTCTTTGTTCGGAAGTTTCATTGAAGTGAAGGACTCACCAAATTCAGCTGAGTCAAATGAGCTGAAAATGAAGCCAGATTTTTTGGTGGGAAAGAAAGGAAAAAAAATTCACATTGTGATGCTATGAACTCTGATGCATTATTTATTTGCTCCAGTCAATAAAGACTCTGTGCAGTGAACAGCCAAGTGAGATTAAAACAATCAATGAAAATAAAAAAGAATATAATCCAATTACATAGACCATAAAAGCTAATACAATGAACAAGGAGCATACAACTTATTTTGGAATAAGACAGACTGATGGACTTGCACTATAAATTTCTTTCAGCAAAGTTAGTAAACCTCTCACTAGATTCTGTTAGGTAATGAAAGACTTCAATCTCAAAGACCTGGATTCAAACTTTGTTTTATGGCAGTTATATTTACTAATGGCTGATAGCTATTATAAGTGCCCCAGCAAGTATAAAACCTGGGTTTATTACTACCCCTTGGTTTTCTGTATTCATAAATTTTATCAGATTTAGGTGAAGATATGTATTGGAAAATATGTATCTATTTGTTATTTGCAACATCCCTAACAGACACTGTTTTCCACCTACATTTCTCTATATTACATTTTTAATTTCTGTGAGTATGCTTTTTAAGGCAGATTTCTCAGTACATGATTTTACAAACTTTTCATATATTCACTTTTCAAATCAGAATTATACGCAATATGTATTTTTCTGTACAGCTGTAGCTTTTACATATTAACCATTGAAATTATTGTGAACCCTGTATTCATATATTGTATCTGTTTATTGTCGTAGAGGTATGATGAATGTCTTCCTACTAGTCAGGCAGGCTGTAGGCCACCTCCAAAATCAAGGACAGAAGAGGAACAACATCACTAGCTGTTGACCATTGCATCTTGCTTGTGAGTTTCCTAGAGGTATTTGTTTATATTCTTGTCTGGGAAACAGTTTGCTAGACTAGAGAAACCTTCAGTCTAATCTGGCAGGATCTCACTCAGTAACTTTGGACCGTTTTCTGTTTCTCCACCCAAGGACAATAGGATAGTTGGGGTTAACCCTAAACACACCATCTGGACTTTTTGGCTCAAACACAGGACAATGAACAGATTAAAGATAGCAAGAACAGCAAGAGTAATCATTGTCCACAGACATTCTATGGAACATCCTGCTTCTATATCTTCCCACTGTCAATGACATAGAAACTTTGCTCAAATATTCTCAGGATTTCCAGTGTAATTCTACAACACCCCAAAAAACTTAAGTTTCCATTATCCAGGAAGAAAGCAGAGAGTGTAGCTTCCAGTATGGGTACCCCCTCCTCATGCTCCCAGATAGCTTGCCAATCTGTTGTTTGGAAAGGGTGGTCCTTTGTCTTAAGCACAGGAATGGACCCCTGTGACCTGTCAGCTAGTCCTGGCTTCAGAGCTTCCTCCCATCAATAATGCACCATAAAATCTGCAAATTTTCAATTGTTCAATGCCATGATTTTCTTTTTCTTTTTTTTAGCTGAGCCTTTGGTAAGTTTCAGATACCTATTTTATGTAAGAGCCCCCACATACAAATAATGGGAACCACAATTTCAACACTCCCTGTCTATTTCTGAGGTCAAAAGAAGTAAAAATGTAAAGTCACTCCTTCCTCAAATGGAGGCTATTTGGCCATAATGACATCCAACATTTAAATGGACATGCAGTGATGTTCATTTCTTTACTTGGAGGAAAATTCAAGCCTCGTGATTTCTCTTTCCTTTCAGATAAGCCTCATCTGGATGGATGGAAGAGAGATGGAGGTCATTCTACATATATGTGTGTGCATGTATGAATTTCTGCAGAAACTCAAGCAGAGTTTACTGGACACACAGTCCTTCTGAAGCCCTGAAACAGCATTTGAGTGAATTTTACGATCTGTAAATAGGGCCACTGTTGAGACAGGGACATGTTGCAATCTTAAGCATACAAAATGCACAGCAGAAACTAGTTAAATACACATATAACCTTCCATGAATCTAAGCAACTTATTGCTATAGTTTTCTTGTGTGGGCTTCAGTAACATGTAAGGATCGTCTTTATTCTGCATGCAGCAAGGACATAGATTTCAGTCCTCCAAGGATGTGCCTTGTATGTTGAGAGCAGCCAACCTCTTTTAAAACCTGTCTTCATTGTGCAATGCTGTCATATTCTGTGACAAGAATTTTGCCCAAGGCAAAGTGATGAGGTGTATCTGAAAATACAGATGAGAAATCTGATGCCCTCCCAGTGACCCAATTTATTAGATTCTTGATGGCTGGAGTGGTTGAGTCACACTTTTTTTTCTTGAATTTTCCATTCACCTGGCAGATTACTGCCTCTTTTGTGATCTATGAAATTTGTTCTTTCTTTCCTTTCAGTCTTCTCTAAGTCATCCTAGTTTCCAAGCCTACAGCATAAACATATCCCAGATGCAAACGAAGCTATAAAGATTTGATCTTTGCATAACTAGCAGGGTCAGTCCTTTGCTATGAACATTTTTTTTTTATTTAGAAACAAATTTAGGTCTTTGTCTCACATTCCAGTGATAGATTGTGGATTTCCAACAGAATACAGCGCATCAGCTTAATCCATGAATTTATAGGAAAAGTTTGCATTTAATTTTTATTGGACTTGGACATTATTATTGCTGGGTAAGGTTCCAACTTTCCTCTCATCCTTTCCTTCTTTAAATAAAATGGCTATGTTTGAGCTACACAAAAGCCCTAATTTCAAGTCATATATATTTATGGGTTAAAAAGGCAACAATTCCCAAACATCATTTTGTGTATTCTTTGAGCTCATTTTCCCAAATTCTATAATTTCAAACCATTCCGTGCTGCCTATTGTATTTAGTACTCAGCGGTGTAATTGAATTGCCACAGATTCCCATAGGACATGGTACATATGCATTAGGGAAATAGGGACTGTTGCTTTGTTCTTGATAATCATTGGTTGCTAGTCTCCATACAGCACATCTGATACTAAACTTGGAAAAAAGGAAGGAAGGAAGGAAGGAAGGAAGGAAGGAAGGAAGGAAGGAAGGAAGGAAGGAAGGAAGGAAGGAAGGAAGGAAGGAAGGCTCCAGAAGCTTTCTTATAGCTTTGACTCTAAAATAATGGATGCTGGATATCAACTCACTGTAGCTTCGAAATAACTGGTTCTCTACATAAAATTAGTCAACATAAATATATAAATGCTGGTTAATTTACCTATTGCTTCTATATCTTATCTTTTGCTTTTAAAAAATACTCAAGACAGTTTAAAGTGTTTTGTTCAAAGTGACATTACAAATCTCCCCACATTTGTAGTTCCTGTTGATGTTACATGCTTCCTGACCTTTATCCTGTGACTGCCTTCTCCTAAATTCCTCTCTATTACTTTGCATGGTCAGTGGTAACATTGGGTAATAAATCTGTACTTTCCACTTGAAGTCAACTACCCATGGATGGATTGTGTGACATCCTAGAGCTATTGAAATGAAAAATGCCATTTAAATAAAAAGTTCTAATACGGTAAGGCAGAGCTGCTTTATTTCAGTGAAACTCCCTAAGAGTAAGAACTGTTCCTGCCTCTGGAAGTGATAGACTCTCCTTTGCTGGAAATGTTTAAACAAAGACTGGAAGGCCATTTGTAGGGGATGCTTTTATAGTACAGGGGCTCTTTCTTGATGATCACTCACTGAGTAACTATTTGAACTGTTGGCTTCTGACAATCAAAGTCAATGGGGAAGCCAATAGGAAGTTGCAAATGTTAGATGTCACATTTAACAACAGCAACTGGAAGTGTTGGAACTACCATCACTAAGATACATCACACTTTACAATCACATCAATTAACAATAGAAATTCTGGCCCAATTACTATCATTTACTTAGGACTATCTTTAGTTCTACACTGGGCCGTAGTTAGACTAATTCAGGGGTGTCAAATTCATGGCCCACGGGCCAGATGAGTCACATGCTGGCCACGCCCACCCATTTTAGCAAAGGGGGGGAGTTGTGATATGTCACATGACGACAATGTGTTGTCGCAAGTTTGACACCCCTGGACTAATTGATCTTTGGTTCCGTCCAGTACTACAAGCTTTGCATCAAGCTGTTTTTCTCTCTCTCTCTTTTAACTTGATGTGCACAGCTATTTTATGAAGTTCTAATTGCTAAATAGAATTAGCAAAAAGTTTATCAACTATTGTATCTCAGCTTCAGATCCTGCCCAATACTTATTAGAACTATTTCATGGACTGTCAGATTGCATCAATGTTGTCCTGTCACTGTTGTTGTTTGAATGGAATTAAATTCGGGCTATCCCTTAGTTTTAAATCTCACTTCCCAAAGAGAGTTTCTATAAGACAAAGTTAATAACTTTAGAAAGACTTTTTTAAAAAAAAGTACTAACTTTTAATACTTGGACTAAAACTGGAGTGAAATACTTTTAATCCTAATGAATTTTAGTCCTTTAATTGGTATTTTGGCTTCACTGAATTTTAATATTAGTGTTTCTCCTTGCTCTAAGAATTAGAATGGGACAGGTTGAAAAAATAAATAAAACTTCTTAATTAACTCCTAATTAGCAAGCTCGATGCTTCAATTAGAATTAACAAAGACAGAAGAAAGACTTGTGATTCTGCCTTGAAGCACAGCTATAAAATGCACCTTAATGGGTTTTTGTAAAACCCACATTTTCTATTGCTGTCACCATTAAGCAGCAGCTGAAAAAAAAAAAGGACTAAATACTAGGGTACAATCAAAGCCTTGTAAAGTTGGCAACTACAGAAGAAGCAAAACTGGGAAATCTGCCATCACAACCTTATATGGGCAGGATTATTTTTATTCATTTATTTATTTTATTAATCCAATTTATGCAGCCACCCATATATCCAACAAACTCTGGGCAAAGAACAAAATTAAAACAGGGAGTTTCATTAAAGCAAAAACAAAAAACAAAAAAAAACAACTAAAATGGTGTTGAGCCTAAATAAAAACATGAAACTACTAGAAATCATGCCAGAACTCCCATGCTAACATCCTGACTCCAGGGCCAAGGATCTGTTCTGAAGAACTTTCTGTGCACTGACATACAGCTGGCACGCGGACTGAGAAACAACAGCTGCTCTGAGGGCACTGCATTTGCAAGCTCGAATGCAGTGCAAAAATTGAGCCATTCCCTGGTGCAATTTGTCAGATTGAGAGGAATAACTGGAGTTTGAAAGAGTTTCTTAAAAAGGCGGTTAACTGTACACACAACAACACACCTCTGCAGGAAGGTTGATGGGGAATTGCCTATTCTGCCTAACAAAAGCTTGGCATTGCCCCAGTAGTTATCACACTCCAAGAAATGTTCTTAATACACCGCAGAAGGAAGCTACAATTATCCTAAACAACAATTCCCAAAGTAATGGGAAGTTTAAGAAAACACATTTTTGAACAGTGCCAGATGTCTTAGCAGTGATTATTCAGATAACCACCACATAGTCACATAATGATCTTCACAACTCAGTCTCACAGCTTCCAAACAATCAGCCTGCAACATCTATTATATACTGTAAACAGACCCCTTTGCCTTCTCAGATGCTACCACTCAAACTTCAGTCACATTGAGATACTGGTCCTAAGTAATTGGCCCCCCTTTTTTTCTCCAGATGATTGCATGCACTAGAATTTGCAAGACAAGACTCAAAAGAGGAGAGTCCTGCCCATGGGCATCTTCAAGGTCTTACTGCTTTTGCCAAAATGATAATAGTATTGGGCTATTGCCCTGCTACTTCCCTCCTTTGTGTGCCTATGTAATGTCATGCAGATAAAGAAAGGGACTTGCAAAAGATACTTGCACCTCAATGGCTTGAATCACTGCAACTATACATTAGCTTCATAACCCCAGGTTTCTGAGCTGCATATTGCAAGAGTGAAAAAGGGAAGCAGAGAGAAGGAAACTGCCAGTAAAGGTGGGAGCAAATAGGGTGAAGGTAGAGAATATAGGGGGCCCAGGCTTTCTCAGGCCTGGAAGTATTGTCCGGACACAGCCTTTCAACCTGAGTTATGCTCAGCCACAAGGCTAGGCACAGCCATTTCTGTGCCACAAACATGAATTGGTCCATAGAGAAAATCACTCTGCCTCAACCTCTTTTCTCCTCAGTAAATGATAATAATCTACCTCACAGTGCTATACTGAAGTTAATGCAGACAAGACCTACACAGTGGTGAAATCCAAATTTTTTTACTACCGATTCTGTGGGTGTGGCTTGGTGGACTTGGTGTGGCTTGGTGGGTGTGGCTTGGTCTGCGAGGCAGGGGAAGGATACTGCAAAAACTCCATTCCCATCCCACTCCAGGGGAAGGATACTGCAAAATCTCCATCACGCCCCACTCCAGGGGAAGGATACTGCAAAATCTCCATTCCCTCCCCACTCTGAGGCCAGCCAGAGGTGGTATTTGCCGAACTGCTCAAAATTTCCACTACCGGTTCTCCAGAACCTGTCAGTACCTGCTGGATTTCACCCCTGGACCTACACCATTTATTTATTTATTTATTTATTTATTTATTTATTTATTTATTTATTTATTTATTTATTTATTTTCTATAGCCACACATCTCAATCAATGATGCTGGGCAGCTTACAATTCAAAAAAATATACTACAATTAAAACAATAAAACCATTTAAAAACTATTTAAAATATCCAAAATAAATATACACAGCAGCTAAGAGACTTGGCCAGGAAATACAATAAAAATACAAAATACAATAAAACCAGGAAATGGGGTCCTTAATGCATTTTGTGCTCCAGGCACAGGAACCCAGCTACGTTTTTAAAGCCTTACGAAAGGCTAACAGGGTTGGGCCATTTTAATCTTTAAGAGGAGAATGTTCCACAGAACAGGAGCTACTGCAGAATAGACCTGTCTTCTCATCCCCACCAGCTGATGCTCTTTGGCTGATGGGATCTGCCGCATGCTTAATCTACTAGATCGAATTGGACAGGTAGAGACTAAGAAAAAGGCAGTCCCTCGGGTAACCCTTATGCAGCAATAAGGAGACAGTTTTTGTTATCAATACGAATATTTCTAGGCACTTTAGATAGATTTCACACTAATCACAACATATGCAGTCCAGTAGGGAATTAAACTTTTAATTATATACTGGAATCCCATTGAGGCTTAGTCAATCATAGCATTTACTAAATGCTTTCCCATACTTTGGATGGGAAAGTTTATCTCTTTGTATGCATTGCCTATATTGAAAAAAATGAATGAATTTGGTCATTGACCAGCCAAGAGAATAATAAAAACCTCAACTGGAATACCAGTGTGGGGAAAGAAGCAAATAGAGAAACAAAGCCAATTTAGTTTCATGGAGGTGAAACCAGGAGACTGTGAGTTCTAGTCCCACCTGAAGCATGAAAGCTACCTAGGTGACATTGGGCCAGTTACTCTCTCTTTCAGCCCAGCCCCACCTCACAATCCTTGTTGTTGTTGGGAAAGTAGGAGACAAGAGCATTAAGTATGTTCTCCACTTGAAAGAGGAGGGAGGGAGTGGGGAGGAAGAGAGAGAGAATCCTAGCCATAGAGCTTTACATATTTCTGTTTATGCTCAAAAATGGTATCATTTTCAGAAGAGATTTTCTTCTAACATTTTTGTCTGACCCCAAATCAGCTAGGAAGAGTGTTGTTTTTCTTTTTATGTCTTTAGGAAGCCAGTATTGTTTTTATTTCTAACAAATTACCTAGGTCTATATTTAACATTTTATTTATCACCTCTTGTCACTGAGCTTCTAGGACAATTTTTTTTTCTTTCCAGTCCAAAACTGTGGAAACATCTTTCACTTGTTCTGCAGCTAAAACTCCAATGAAGGTCAAGAAATTGCCTTTGTATGTCTTCCCTGTGCATGTATTTATTTCTCCTCTTGCCTAGTTAGCTTAAAGGCTCTTCTGTGTTGAAGCCTCATAGATGCCAGCAGTTTTGACAGCCATTACATCATGTTGACAGCAATGACCTACTGTAAAGACAGTCTTTTCCAACATCTGTCCTACCAACTTACACTCTTGAATAAAATTCAAAGCATTTTTTTAACTTCTTAATCTCTAAAATGTTTGAATCATCAGATTCTTTTTTAATAAGGCTATATAAATATTCAACTAAGAAATTGAGTTTGATGGTCCCTTCAATGATTCAGTTTCAATTACTAACCAAAAACTTTGGGAAAAAAATGTTTCCAAATTTATTTGGAAAAGTTTGACCCAATCCAGTGATTCAGCAGTGTTTTGCACACATACATAAAAATATTTTTACTGGGTTAATTTAGAAGAGCAAATTGATTTGATTTACATTTTCTAAATAAATTCAGAATCTGAGCTGAGCAGAATTTTTCCAAATAAATCAGAAAGTCCACCCATTAAATCATATTCCTTTAGTAATTTAGCTTTCAAAATCCTACTTTTCACACACCCCTTTGCCTGTGATCTCATAAAAATGTCCCCTTTATCTCTAATCCCTTTTGATGGGATCTTTTCCTATAAACTAATCTTATTTTACTCCTAGACTTTGAAACAGTCTCCCTTCTTTGGCTGGATCATTTCTGAATTGCATTGATAGTATCATCATAATCATGAAACATGCTTTTGGCTGCAAGACATCTCCGTGGTCATGTGGCCGGCATGATTCAACACTGAAGGTGCATGGAACGCTGTTACCTTCCCACCAAAGTGGTCCCTATTTTTCTACTTGCATTTTTTACATGCTTTAGAACTGCTAGATTGTCAGAAGCTGGGGCAAATAATGGGAAGTCACCCCATTACATGGCACTAGGGATTCAAACCGCTGAACTGCCGACCTTTCGATCGACAAGCTCAGTGTCTTAGCCACTGAGCCACCGCATCCCTAGAACTTTATATTACAGCCTTCTAAACCTGGTTACAAAAGTCAGTGGCACAGTCCTTCAAGGTGGATCATACAAGAAACTTCAAACATGAATACTAACATTACCTTTATTGTAAAGTTCAGTTACAGAAACTGGCAGGGTTGAAAATACATTTCTCTACCCCACACCTCACCTTCCTAGTCCAAGAAACTAGGAGAGTTCTTTCCAAAAGGTTTGCCACTTTCCACCCTCCTTCCTTCATGGGTTAAGCTGCATTTTTTCCTAGCCAACCCTTAGTCTGCAGCTCCTCATCCCTCTCCTCCTCCCCCTCCCCCTCCCCCTCCTCCTGTTTCTCAAGGAAATTCTGACAGACCATTACAGTTCTGCAAAACACAAAATTTATAGCACGTATCTAAAAATAGTTTTATTTTAAAAATAACCCACCCCGCATCTAAGAATTGCCAGAAACTTGGGGGTAAAGGGGGGGGGGAAATCCTGCTCATATATATGATACAGGTTTGCCCGTATTGCATCATTGCTTTCCCAATGCAGGTTTTTTTTAAAAAAACATATTCCGCAAAAAGTTTTTAAATTGATCTAAGCTATGCTTCTTTCACAGCTCACTTGTCAAGGCAGAAGCACCTCAAAAACCTGCAAATCATTGATGCATTCTGATTTTCAAAAGATTCTGTCAAGTCTATTGGCACTAAGATAAGATTTTACTCATCTACAGCATAGTCCACTTGGAGAACTGCTTAGAAGTAGTGGCCCAAAATCAGTTGGATTAAATTGCAGGATGCAAGGAAGTCCTTGGATGGAAAAACGAAATGCAATAACACAGGCACTTTCCTCTGCCTCACCATTGAGAGAAAATAGCTTTTCCTGGGCTGATTTGTTGATATTTCCATGCTGAGTGGGTCACTGCAATGTCAGAACTTACTGGCAACTGCATCCTGCCTATGAAAGAGAATGTAGATATATTTGGTCTGGGGTAAAGGGGGAGGTCAGGTTAAAAGTTTGGCAAGCAAACCAATGAGCCCCATTTCCTCTCTGGGCCACTGAAATGGAGCCTTGAGAATTCTTGCCTGGCTTTTTTCCCCTCGCCGCTCCCTGCTGCTGGTTTCTGGCCATAATGCTCCTGTCTCCCATGGTATGTTGCCGTTTCCTAGGAGACGGCATGCTGCTGACCCCACACCTCATCTCTGATGCCCGTGTGACATCACCAGGTCAGCACAATCATAAAACACGACAACTGAGGTTCTGAAGCAATGGCTTGACTCATTGCAGTATTAGCAAATCCTAAAGGACATGTGAACCGGACAGTGCACTGTGGCTTGCTCTTTCATTAAAGCTGTTTTCAAGAGAGCTAGACATAGTGTCACTGAAGGCAGACATTCTAACAAAATAGGAAAAGAAAGGAAAACAGACGCCAGAAGTGGGAACGGGAAAGGGTTTCGTACAGATGAGAACCGAGCCGACTTCAAGAATCAAGCAAGTTTTGCTTCCTGACACAACGTGACTCTTCGGTTGCACTGTGACACCAAATGGGTCTCGAAATATGTGTCATCCTATTAACTTCTGCCCCGACTCCTCAATTTCATGTAAAAACCTTTGAAGCAAATCACAGTACTAACAGCATTGTGCTTTCTTCATAGAATCCTTCATTAAAAAAGGAAGGATCCAAAAGAGGAAAGATTCTAGGCAGCAGCAGAGAGTTTAATCCCCATTAGGGACATAAGTGAAATGTAAGTGTAATTTGGAGTAACGTGGCATAACCTACCAAAATATATTTCAATTGCTCTCCTGCAGCAGTAAATTATCTTGTCTGTGTCTATCATTTCTTTCTTTCTTTTTTTTAAAGGTACCCAAATGCTTTGCAAAAAGAAGGCTCCAAAAATAAACTCAGAGTTTTATACAAAGAGGATTTTTTTTTTTTTTACAAAAGTGAGTATTAGAGAAATCTAGATGGAAAACATATTCAAAAATGTATCGAATAGGGCAAAGATGTCATTGATTTTTTTAAATTGAAGTACTGTTTTTTTAAAAAAGGTATTTAAAAATACTTTTTAAAAATTGAAATACTATCGTATCATGACGGACTCCCAGAATTTAATAATAAAATAAAATCACAGAAAATAATACAGGTAGTCCTTGACTTACGACCACAATTGAGCCCAGAATTAATGTGAGAAATTTTCTAAGTGAGTTTTGTCCCATTTTACGACTTTTCTTGCCCCATTTGTTAAGTGAATCACTGCAATTGTTAAATTAATAACACGGTTGTTAAGTGAATCTGGCTTCCCCATTGACTTAGTCTGTCAGAAGGTCACAAAAGGTGATCACATGATCCAAGGACACTGCAACTGTCATAAATATGAACCAGTTGTCCAACATCTGAATGTAAATCACGTGATCATGGGATGCTGCAATGGTCATAAGTCTGAAAATGATCAGAAGTCATTTTTTACAGTGCTGCTGTAACTTTGAACGGTCACTAAATGAACTGTTGTAAGATGAGGACTACCTGTGTTAATTGAAATCTCTGTTGCAAATGAAACACAAAAAATCTAACATAAAATGAAAACAAAAAATATCAACAACCAGTCACACAAAAGATATCCCGTTATAGCTGAAATATGCTCCTTCCGTTTTGAATAGTTACCACACAGAGGGCTAAAACAACAAACGCAGATTTTGCTAGCTGTTTATGTCATGAACAGTTGTGGAATGAAGGGGACTTTCTCTGCACCATAATAATACATAAAAAAACTGTGAAACTTCAGACTTCAACCAAACCTTTTTTCTTACTAGTTCTACATAGAGGATGCATCAAAGCAATATTGGTACTGTAGACAACTTTGCATTCACTGTTGCAACCTTCCTCCTTTTCTACCCTGTTGTTTAGAAGTTTACTTTTAATTGTGTCCAATATAAATGGTTTCCTCCCTCTTTTTCCATGCCCTATCAAAGACACCTTGATTGACTGATGGTGTGTCATCGTTAGTGTTGATTCCAGAAATGCTGCACTCCTCCCATGAAAAGTTCATTAAAATTATTTTCTCCTTTGAAAGAAATTACAAAAACAAAATTCTCTTTCATCAAATTAAAAGATAGGGGAAAAAATGAAAGGGGGTTGGTTTTGCTTTGGTTTTTTTTTTTTTTAATTGGTTTAATTTGGTTTTATGCAGGACATTACTATCAATAAGTTACGGAAGAATTGGAGTAGTTTTTCTTCAATTCTTTGGTCTCTGCTTGTTCCTGTTGTTTTTACTTATTACAATACTAGGTTCCATTCTTCCCTCTGTTCACGCAGAAATATCTCACAAAGATCAAAATGGAATTTTCTCCTCTTTTCAAAAGCCATTCTGGAGATTCTTGTCTGTTTTCATCTTGAGTAAGGTAAAAGAGAATTAAAATGTCTGGAATTTCTGTGCCAGATTTTCAAGCAAATGGAAAAGAGAATTTAGAAGCTGAGCTACAGTATATGGTATCCATCTATTATTCCCATATTTGTTTAAATTACTGATTTGATGTACGATGAGTTTTGTCTGGTTTTTGAAAGCAGCATTCTTATATGCAGTATGTCCATTCTACTGATGTGGATTCTTAGATTTGGAGTTGAATTGTCCCTCACCACTGCTTTCTCAGGTTTGTTAGCAAGTTGTTTGTCTCCAAAATTTATTAGTTTCCTTGTGTGCTCATCTATGACCATAATGAAGGTTTGATTTGATTTATTTGATTTGATTTATCAGCTTCCCATTTATGAAGTGGATATCAGGAGACAAACCTGTGGGTCTAAAGAGCAATTTTGTATTTTGGTGCTCAAGCCACAACAATGCTTACATTGGCAAAATATTGTTCTTTTTCCTAGCCTCATGATTTATCATTTTGGAAAAATTGATACTTTATTATTTCAGAACCTAATAATTCTGGGATTCCTAAATTATTATATTTCAGCATAGAAGCTTTGTCTATACAATATTTTATGTTTAGTTTAGGTTAATACTGATGTACCAACCAAAATATTTTATATTTTGTTTAGGTTGATGTCTCTTCCTACCCTTTCACGCTTTCTTTTTTTTTAATTTGAGTCTTGAGTCTTGAGTCTTGAGTCTTCCCCGGAGACTCAGGGCGGCTTACAGTGCGTTAAGCAATAGCCTTCATACTTTTGTATATTTTATACAAAGTCAGCTTATTGCCCCCACAAACTGGGTCCTCAATTTACCTACCTTAGAAAGGATGGAAGCCTGAGTCAACCTTGAGCCTGGCAAGATTCGAACTTACTTTAATTGCAGACAGCTGGTGTTAAATTACAGTGCTTTAGTCTGCAGAGCTATCCAGGCTTTGCCAGCAAGACTGCCAAAACAATAAAATGCAGGAAGTCAACCTCAGCCTGACAAGTTGTTTTCTGCTACTCTGATTTTTAACTACACTTTTCTGAACTTGACATCTGTCCTAAGACTCAAGTCATACATGCTTCCCTTCCATTAATGTGAGTCAACCTACAGATGTCCTCTTGCTGCTCTTAAGAGTCATGTCAGAAACAATCATTGACTTATTGTCAACAGGTTCAGCCTACCATGCTAATGGTGTTTTCAGAGCTTCTCTTCATCCATCCCTCTGACCTCACATCTGAAGAATCATTATAAAATTTAAAATAACAATGTTCTTGTATGTGAGAGGAAAGGGGGGATGCGGTACCTGTTTGCTACTTCCATTCAGATGACTCAAAGGCCAAGGATACCTGTCCTAAGCAGAATTTGTCTTTCCAAAGCAAAGGTTAGTGCAGTGTAAACTCTCTGAAGTGCAACACTCTGCATGTAAAACAACAATATTCCTTGTTTATTTGAATAGCATACTTCATGCTTCTCTGAGTTCGGTCTGCTCCTATTATGCTAGAATAACAGAAGCATATTTCAGTTCAGATCCACTCTTGCCATGCAGGTTTATAGGCAATTTTGGGCCAGTCAGTCTCTCAAAAACCAGCCTATTGCCCAAGGTTGCTATTATTTGAAAAGAAAAGAAAAACACTGATGGAAAAAGTGATATCTACTCACTTGAGATCCTGGAAGAAGGTTGGGATATACTCTTAGCAAAGATTAAATAAATATAAATACAGTGATTCACATCAAAGTGCTACCCAGAAAATGGAGAGATGGAGTTGGAACGTCTTTGATAACCGTCCCATATTGTATCAATTTCATGGCTGTCCTACCAAGAGGATCGTCTATCAACAGGAATACTTAATTAACAAGGAAGAAATGGCAGGAAAACTAGTGTAAAGTTACCAAAAATGTTGGTCTTCTTCATTTTATGCAAAACTTATGTTGAGCATAGTCAAATACATATATGGATTTTTTAAAAAAGGTTTGATCGATTTAGAGCAACGGTATGTATATCCCCATATAAGAGAAGATATTTTTTTTTTTTTTAATTTGATTTATATGCCGCCCTTCTCCGGAGACTCAGGGCGGCTTACAATGTGCTCAGCAATAGCCTTCATCCTTTTGTATATTTATACAAAGTCAGCTCATTGCCCCCACAAACTGGGTCCTCAATTTACCTACCTTAGAAAGGATGGAAGGCTGAGTCAACCTTGAGCCTGGCGAGATTCGAACCTGCAGTAATTGCAGGCATCTGGTCTTAATAACCAGCTTAATAACAGGGTGGCTTAGACCACTGTACTACCAAGGCTCTGAGAAAAGTGTTCTTAAAGAAGGCAATAATAAAAGCTCAATTTCAAACATTTCCAGTAAGGAGGGAGAAAAGGATGATAATAAAAGTAACGTGAAAAATTGGTCTCCAAATTGTAAGTTTTAACATGGAAGGATCGGAAAATAATCAAGCAGGATGTAATCATAGTAACTGTATTTCTTTAAATTGTATTTAAATTAAGTGTTTGTCCTGACCCAGCACAACATTCATTTGATCAAATGTGAACCTCAGTCAGGAAAAAAAAAACCTACCCTCTTAAATCTTTTTATTTCATTTACTAACCAAAGTTTTTAAATTAGCTTACAAGGCAAGAAAAAAAAGGACAATTCTTACAAAACCAGACAAAAAAGTGTGCAAGATTTGGTGTAGTAGTTAAGGTGTTCAAACAGAAACAGGGAGACTGAAATTCTAGTCCAGTCTCTGCCATAAGTGACTTTATATCTGTTATTTTTCCACAGACAGTTGCCTTGGAGAAAAGTATGAAGTGTTATATAGGCCAGGGGTCTCCAACCTTGGCAACTTTAAGACTTGTGGACTTCAACTCCCAGAGTTCCTCAGCCAACTGTCTTAAAGTTGCCAAGGTTGGAGACCCCTGATATAGGCTACCTTGAGCTCTTGCAGAGATACAGATCTAACAATAAATAAGTGTGCAAGCAGCCATTCCATTTCTGAATAACTAAGCCATGACAACCTGCAAACAAATGGTAGCTGTCACAATTAGATATTAGTCCCTCAGGGAACTGCTGTCAATGCCTCTTGTGGTTTTGGTTCCCAATGCAAAAGGAACTAAGTGGGCAGGTATTTTATGGATCTCTCCAGATCCTTAGGTCTCCAACATAAATTAAGCTAATATGAATTGTCCACTAACATGGCTGGGCAGATGCCCTTGGGTGGTTTACAAGACAAGTCAGTTAATTCATCCCAGCCTGGCCTAGCATGAACAGAGATGGCTGAAAAATCCAAAACTCCATGTCTCAATCAAATCCTTTTTCAGCTGCCACTGGTCCGTATGACAAGAATCTTTCAAAATAACTTCATTCTACCAAGAAATATTTGGTTTTCTTTTAAACCAGGGAATTACAACTAGGTTTCCAGAGCTACATTCAGCTCTTAAAATATCTACAGCCTTCCACAAAAATGCTACTACATTTTAACTTTTGCTGTGACAAAATGACAAGAGAGCAACCGAATCAATTTTTAATTGGACTTGTTGAATATGTGATCAATATATTAGAGATTGAAGGATTTTAGAATTCAGTTTTTTGTCTTAATTCTACCCCTCTTTAAAAAAAAAAAAACAGGATTCCCAGCATGCCAAACCCCAAGTGGAGCCCTTGTTCAGAAAATGTTGTATACTCTGGTTTGAAAGGCGAATGAGCCCAAGAAAGAGAGAGACTGTTTGAGACTCTGCCAAGCATCCTTGACTGGCTTTTGCATCCTTTGTTTCCTCTGAACTCAGCTGCTGTCAGACATGCACCAGCTCTGAAAGCTGCCTCTGAAATACAACTTTTTGGGATGCAGCCCACATAACTTTGGTTCCTCTCGTTGAACTGCTGCCATGTTAAGCATGCCTGGATGCCACTGGCGGGAGAGCTTTTTGACCAGTTAAAAGAATCAGGCAACCCAACCTGAAGCCATGATGGACAAGCTACCCAAAGCACTGTAATTCTGCAGCCAAAACAGACAGCAAGCTCAGCCGTAATTAAAACTAATTATTCAAATATACTCTGCGCATAGTACGTGTCTCCGAAGCTCCCTGTGACGAGCGTGTAGGCAGCCCGGCTGTTTTTCTTCATAAAAACTTATGAGGAGCACTGAGCAGATTAACAGCTTTAATGACAAAAATTACTGCTTACAACACCGACTTCAAATCAAAGAACAATATCCGCAGACAGATATTTTCATGGTTTTCATAACAATTCATTATAGGTGGCACCGAGGGATTACATTTTTATTTCCCTGGTGTCATTTCTCTCAGACTCAGGTTCATTTCTCTTAATGAGGCAATGGAAGATAAAGGGCAGTGACGGCTCTGCCCAGGCCGTTGCCGATAGTGAAGCCTTTAGGGGCGGCGGGGATAACTGATCCGCTGAAGGATGGCAGCAGAGTGGGAGGGAGGGGGATTAGGAGGATGAGAGGGGAGGCTCTCTGCCATAATGAACTGAAATTAAGACATAAATTCTCCCACCTTTGTTCTGACCAGATCTAACACAGGGATTTGGCTTCTTTTTTTTTTTTTTTTTTTAATGAGGAACAGATCAGACGCAAAATTATTAGCTAATTAATTGTAAAGAGAAGGGAGAGGCAGGCTGGGAGGGAAAAGAAGAGATTTCATTTCTAACTCAGGAGGGGGTGGAGATGGGGCGGGCCAAAGGGTTCAATCTGAGGAAGTAACAAAAAAGAAGAAGCCATACCCTGCATAACATACAGTCCCAGGCTGAAGTTCAGGGCTGAATATTGGTCTCCAGCAGGGGTGAAATCCAGCAGGTTCTGATAGGTTCTGAAGAACCGGTAGCGGAAATGTTGAGTAGTCCGGAGAACCGGCAAATACTACCTCTGGCTGGCCCCAGAGTGGGGTGGGAATGGAGATTTTGCAATATCCTTCCCCCAGGAGTGGGGAGGGAATGAGGATTTTGCAGTATGCTTCCCCTGGAGTGGGGTGGGAATGGAGATTTTGCAGTATCGTTCACCTGCCACACCCATAGAGCCAGTAGTAAAAAAATTTGGATTTCACCACTGGTCTCCAGCCCGTTTATCTCCTAAAAGTGGCATTGTCAGGGTGCTTCTTAACTGTTGCACTTTGGAAGACTATCCTGCTGGGCTCTTCTGCCTCTGGAATGGCTTAGTGCCAATACTAACAGAATTATTCTCTTCTTTTTATCTTTAAGATGCTCTGTATTCTGATTTTGGACTCTTCTCCCTTGGGAGAATCCTGTATCTGATGCTAGTGTTAAGTACGGTTCCTGAAAACAGTCAATTACTCTTTAAAACTGATGTCTTTATCACTGAAATATTTTTGAATATTAGTATGTATTTATCATTTTTTCCCTTAAGTCCGACTTCCTCTCTTGGTCCTCCAAATGTTCATGTTTCAGACTTTAAATCAACTTCAGTGAAAAGAATAGGGATGAGCTGCAAACAAACTGTTACAACAGTTTGGCACTAACAGGACATCTGGTTCACTCAAATCCAGACACTATTTATATCATAGAGTCGGAAGGGACCTTGAAGGTCTTTCAGTCCAACCCCCTGCCCAGGTAGGAAAGCCTACCCTACACTTCAGACAAATGGTTATCCAACATCTTCTTAAAAATTTCCAGTGTTGGAGCATTCACAACTTCTGCAGGCAAGTTGTTCCACTGATTAATTATTCTAACTGTCAGGAAATTTCTCCTTAGTTCTAAGTTGCTTCTCTCCTTGATTAGTTTCCACCCATTGCTTCTTGTTCTACCCTCAGGTGCTTTGGAGAATAGCTTGACTCCCTCTTCTTTGTGGCAGCCCCTGAGATATTGGAACACTGCTATCGTATCTCCCCTAGCCCTTCTTTTCATTAAACTACACTAGTTTAATGAAAGTAAACTAGTTATTTGTGTAACCTATCTGGTTTTGTATCATAATGTATAATCTATGCCATACATCGTGGCTTAGAAACCACAATGGTCAAGTTCACACAATGCTGGGTGAAAACCAAACAAATGGCAAGTGAAGTCAGCCAATGAGCAATTGTGGTCTTTTGTAAATGGAAGCAAAAAACCCCCTTCCAATCTCTTTTTTGCAGCATCACTAGAGGGAGGGCAAGAAGGATAGCACTGGAGCCATAAGGCTCATACCAGAGGTGGGTTTCAGCAGGTCCTGACCAGTTCTGGAGAACCGGTAGCAGAAATTTTGAGTAGTTCGGAAAACCGGTAGTAAAAATTCTGACTGGCCCTGCCCCCATCTATTCTCTGCCTCCCAAGTCCCAGCTGATCGGGAGGAAATGGGGATTTTGCAGTAACCTTCCCCTGGAGTGGGGTGGGAATGGAGATTTTACAGTATCCTTCCCCTGCCATGCCCACCAAGCCACACCCATAGAACAGATAGTAAAAAAAAATTTGAAACCCACCACTGCTCATACATATAACACCAAACTAGGTGTGAGGTTGAAATAATGTTTCTAGATTCAAGTCCCACATTTTATTCCTCTGCATTGCTTAATGAGAGGCTGAAAGCGCCTTGCATTCTTAAGTGTGGAAGTTGGGAGACATTTTTCAGGCTTGGCAGATGAAATCGTATAGGTTTAGGATATGGGGAAAATGCATTTTAAAATGCTGATCCATATCACAATGGAAGGACACAGTCATATGCCCTCTCAGTCCTTGCAGAGACATTCTAGAAAAGAGCCAGCCCCCAGCAAGCAGCATTTTTCTCTTAACAATGGAAGCTACAATGTCCTTTCACAGAGGCAAAAAAAAAAAAAAATCAAAATGTTAAAATTTTTGCTCAACAAGCCTTTGTGGTCTGATTTATACATAAATACATTCTTTTTTTAAAAAAATTATAAAATATATTCTTAATATTGCTTATTGGGTTAGTATTGTAGGCCATTGTGAGATGACCGGCTATATATAACATGAATGAATGAACGAATGAATGAACAAACAAACATTAAGATGCATAAACATGAACAAACCTTATTATGAGCATGATATCAAAATCTAGCCAATGTGCTCGTTTTACCTTTAAGCTTAAAATGGTAACATTTGATGCAAGAAGTATGTGTGTATTCAAATAAGAGTTGCACCAGCCCTACCTGGTAGAACAATCTAAGAAACCAATACTATATAACATTACTTTTATTGTAATATAAAGCTGAAGGGACACGGTGACTCAGTGAGGGATGCAATGGCTCAGAGGAACATAGTGGCTCTGTGGCTAAGACACTGAGCTTGTCGATCGAAAGGTTGGCAGTTCAGCGGTTCAAATCCCTAGTGCCGTATAATGGGGTGAGCTTCCGTTACTTGTCCAGCTTCTGCCAACCTAGCAGTTTGAAAGCATGTAAAAAATGCAAGTAGAAAAATAGGGACCACCTTTGGTGGGAAGGTAACAGTGTTCCATGCACCTTTGGCATTTAGTCATGCCGGCCACATGACCACAGAGACATCTTCGGACAGCGCTGGCTCTTCGGCTTTGAAACAGAGATGAGCACCACTCCCTAGAGTCGGGAACGACTAGCACATATATGCGAAGGGAACCTTTACCTTTTCCTTAAAGCTGTAGTATCAGGATCTTGCGAGTCTGAATGTACTTCCCCCTCCCTCATTTCTCTTTGTGTGATCTGAGCAGGGGCTTGTCTGAGGCAGTGTTCTCAAGTTATTTTCTTGGCCTGAGTTCAAGTCCTGATCATCTGACTGATGCCTTGGTAGCACTTCTTCCTCCTGTCTTTCAAGGCCAACTCCTCTGTCCTCTATGGATAGGAAGCTGATAATGGCAGCAATAGAGGAAAAGGTTTCTCACATATGAGGAGAAATGGTTTAAGGCAACACAGATAGTCCTTGAGTTATGACCACAATTGAGCCCAAAATTTATGTTGCTGAATGAGACACTTGTTAAGTGAATTGTGCCCCATTTTATGACTTGTCTTGCCACACTTGTTAATTGAATCACTACACCAGTTAAGTTAGTAGCATAGTTACTAGATGAATCTGGCTTTCTCATTGACTTTCTCAGAAAGTCGCAAAAAATAATCACACAGTCCAAGGACATTACAACTGTCATACAGTAAATATGGGCCAATTGCCAAGTGTTTCAATTTGATCATGTGACCATGGAGATGCTGCAATGGTCTTAAGTGTGAAAACATGGTTGTAAGTCACTTTTTTCAGTGCCATTGTAACTTTGAATGGTCACTAAATGAACTATTGCAAGTCAAGGATTACTTGGAGTAGGATGGTAAAAATATCAATAATTAACTACTGTTCCCACTTCAGCCATTTTTGAAATTGCATTGTGCAATCTTTTACCTCCTCCACTTATCTGCATGTGCATGGGCAGGCAGAAATTCTGCCTGTGTACAGACAGACAGCTGGGGGAAGCCTTCAGAGCAGAGGTGGTATTCAGCAGGTTCTGACCAGTTCTGGAGAACCAGTAGCGGAAATTTTGAGTAGTTCAGAGAACTGGTAAATACCACCTCTGACTGGCCCCTCCCCCATCTATTCTCTGCCTCCTGGGTCCCAGCTGATTGGGAGGAAATGGGGATTTTGCAGTAACCTTCCCCTGCCACGCCCACCAAGCCACGCCTACTAAGCCATGTCACACCCATCAAGCCACGCCCACAGAACCGGTAGTAAAAAAAATTTGAATCCTACCACTGCTTCAGAGCACCTGTGCGACCTTTCCAGGGCATGCTGCTTTTTTAATGCTTGTAGGAGAGTTGTTCTTCTTATTCCAATGAGCTTTAGAAAGCATCCTTTTGGAATTCTTTGTGCAACTGTTCTAGGTATGCTTGAATCCCCAGATGGATTCCTTATGAGCATTAGAAGAGGCAACCTTCAGCAGTTTGAATGTCCCTCTGGCCTTGATTGGGCCCTGAACTGGCTATTCTGCTCGCTTAATTTTTATATGTAGGATGTACATATAAATGTAGGATCAGACAAATCACTCTATATCCAGGTAGTCCTCTACTTACAACAATTCATTTAGTGACCATTCAAAGTTACAACAGTACTAAAAAAAGTGTCTTATGACCAGTGGTGGAATGCTGCCGGTTTAACAACTGGTTCGGTGAGTGCGCGTTTTGCGCTGAAAATGGAGCATTTAGAAGCTCAGCTGCTTACCTTCCACGTCAGCAACAGTAAGTAGAACAGCAAGGGGGGAATCAGCTGTGCTGCGCGATTGAGATGAGCTAGAAAGCAGGAAATAAAGGACAGGATAGGGCGGGTGCGGGTGGGCGGGGCCAGCTGATCATCAGAGCTACCGGTTTGCCCGAACCGGTCTGAACCGGCTGAATACCACCTCTGCTTATGATAGTTTTTCAGTTACAATCTTTGCATGATCACGTGATCAAAATTCAGATGCTTGGCAACTGGTTCATACTTACGATGTTGTATGATTCCTGGGGTCATGTGGTCCCCTTTTGCAACCTTCTGACAAGCAGTCAATGGGGAAGCCATATTCACTTAACAACCATGTTACTAACTTATCAACTGCAGGGATTCATTTAACAACCGTGTAAAAAAATGTCATAAAATGGGGCAAAATTCATTTAACACATGTCTCACTTAACCACAGAAATTTTGGGCTCCATTGTGGTCATAAGTGGACATAACCTGTACATGACTTCAGAAAGTCATATAGAATTTTTTTTTTAAAAAATGATTATTTTCTGTTAAAACACTGTTGTTCCATTTTTGGACGTTTTTGTTTTCCTCCCTTTTATTTCATAAGATAAAAAGTGGGCTCTGCCTGGCTGACTCTCGCCGACCATTTTTGCAAAACTTAAGAGAGGGGAAAAAAGGTCCTCAGAAAGACAAATAGACCACACTTTTTTTAAAAAAAAAACACCTATTCAATATTGCTGACTTTATCACGTCAAGAGATATGGATTTCTTCAAACTGATGGGCATTAAATTCACTCTTTAAATTGCTTCAATTTGTTACTAGGCATTTATTTTCTGGAGTTTCGGTTTTAATTTGATTGAAATGTTGATGAAAGCTAGAAATAGAGATTTCCCACTTGAAAATATGTCCTTGGAAGTCAGAAGAGATTCCCAGTATAATCTATATCTCATCCGATAGTGGGCGGCTAAATGTTTCCAGTGGTCCTGCCAGAAATCTGTGTTTGTCTTTCCTGGACAAAAGTTATTGCCACTTGATAATCTCACTGTGAAATACAGCAGTGGAGCCTGTGCTGAACCCAATTTCCTCTGACAGCTGCATATAGCTAAGGTGGTGGTCTGAATGTTTGGCCTCCAGGCATAATACAATTTTCAACTGTTTCAAAGCTATTGGGTCAAAGGCTATTTGCATAAACCTAACAATAATGCAGGAATCCAAACTCTGAATTCACACGTGGAAAAGCCTGCCCTCTAGTGTTTAATGAATGTATTAGTACATTCAAGAAGGAAGGGAGGGAGAGCAAGAGGAATAAAGTTTTAATCAAATATCAATGGCAACATTAGTGATTGATTTGACAATTTCTACCGAGCATGTCTTTCCCCATAATTGTGTTACTAATAATTTAGTAATGTTATTATAGTAACATATCTTCAGTACTCTTATTGCAATCACATCTGAGTCTCCCGTAAATATCCACAACGTGCAGACAGATGATCTGGAAATCAGAATAGAAACAGGAGCCAACCAGGTTGCTGTTTTCTGGCCTGTAAACAGCGATAGATGAATAGCACTTGTATCTAAAGAAATAGAATCTGCAGTTTGCATAGTTAATTGTAAAAAATAGACGCATTCTTGTTTTGTATGGAGTTGTGTAGGATTGGGAGGGGTGTTAATTAAATAAGAAATGCAGCTCGGAGGTTAGATTTTCAAATTAGTGGATGTCATTATTTCATTAACATTTATCTTGATATTTTTTTTATTTTGACTGCTTCTACCTATCAAAGCCTGAGTGTCAATTTAATTCCCCATATCTTCCTGCAGTCCTTGATTATCCCTTGTCCCACTGTTCAAGATCTGGTGAAAATCACTTTTCCCATTTCTGCCACAGTACAATTTCAGCTATTGGTCAAAACCCTTTGATGGATTGAAACCATCATAGGCTTATATTAACTCCAATTCTGAGTGTCCTGCTTCTGAAATAGATCATATTAAGAGTCCCCAGGTCTGCTGAATATAAGATTGTACCGCATGGCTTAAGAACCATTGTAAACTAATATATCTGGAATTTAAAAATCCCACAGAAGTAATTGAATTAATTGCCCAGTAAAATTATTTAGGACTGGGTTGCTAAATGGTCCAGTCACATATTATCTTTATATATCTCCACACACATGTGTTTAAGCAAATCCAGATGCTATGGGATAGATATGCATGCAAACATCTTTTTTATACAAGAGGCTGATAAAAGAAAAGCATATTGTGCCAATCACAGTAATGTGAGGAATTTGAATAACTTCCTAAATTTTCTCATGCTAGAACAACAGATGTGATTATTCAGATAATTACAAGACAGTATGTTCATTTGATTGTGTGGGAATCTATATGAAAGTTAGTTCCCTTCACAGAGCTGGAGATATCTCAAGTCACTATTCCTACTAGTTCTCCCAACCACATAATTACTGACATAGTATATTCATAATTCTTTCAGATAAATTTATTTTATTGCAGTTGTATCTAAACATTGTGGTTCAGTCTGTTATTTCAGATTTTTTTTTTAAAAAAAAAAAATCAGATTTAAATTTGTCCATTCTGGAAGAGTACAAAATACAAATAAATGTCTTTCCAGTCCTTGAACTAAGTGAAGCTTCCCATAAAGTACAGCTAAATATACATACAAATCATTCTTACCCAAAAAGAAAAATAGAATCCTGTGTAACTGAAAAATCAAATAGATTTGGAATGATTTGTTAGAAGTATAATTTAATCAAAATTAGATATGTGTAGGTTGAGATCCTAGGCACCGTTAAAAATATTCTGCAAAGTTTAAAGAGGCTTAATTTTAAGAATATTAGTTTTAAAAAAGAAAATTAAAAATTTAGACAACCCAGTGAGAACTTCTCTGGTCATACAACCTTCTTGGACAAAAAGGCACAAGTTTCCCATCTCAGTTCCACCTTCACAAATTGATTGGGTTTGAAGTTGAACATTGATAAGCAAAAGAGTATCTTCCATTTCAGCTAATGGTTACAGGCTGATAAAGTCAGTAATGGACAAACTGTGAAGAACATACTGGCCTGGCCTCCAAAAGAGCTCTAGTCCAGTCCTTCTATTAGGCAGAATGAGATGGCTGTTTCTAGCAGTAGGACTTGCCCAGGTATATCCACATCAAGGCATGTAAGTCCTAGAAGGGAAGTCTTGGGGAAAGTTCATGAAATTCTCATTGTTCTCCACTGGATTTTTCATGCCACAATCCTGTTTGTTCTGCAACACACAAAAGAGATACTACCTTCCATCTCAGAGCCATATATTCCCCTCCTAAATACTCCCAGGCTTATTTCTGAGCAAACCTCCTTAGCATTCAAGCCAGGAAGAAATAAGAATAGGAAAGCTTCTTGAAATAAGTTTTTTGAAAAATCAAGAGGCAAGGGGAGGTTTCCCACGGAAGTCACAAGAAAGGGACTCAGTTTTTTCTACCAGCAGCTTTCTTCTCCCTTCTATATAGATACAAAAGGATCTTAAGTTTCAGTCTTTCAGGAGAAATACACCAAAGCCATTCTGGATCTTTAGCAATTCCTTGCACAGTTGACATAGCTAGTTTGTGTGAACTCCCTTTCTTCCCCAATCATCACTGAAGTAACAAGTAACAACTTAGAGCACATTTAACTGAGGTGAGCAATTTAAAAATCATTAGAAATAGCTTTAGACTGTTGTCCTAAGCACATTTCTGTGAATGTAAATTCTGGTAGAATCAATGGGACTCTGTGCTGTTAAATGTAATATGTCACAGAGAGTCCAACCCAAAAGAGATTATTCTTCTTTGTTTACTTTAAGGCTACCATATCTGGTCTGGATAAATCTAAAAGGCCATGAAACATGGTGGCTAGATGCTGTCAAAGGCAACACTAGCCAGAGCATAAAACAACTGAAAGAAGCAAGAGAAAACAAGAGAACATGGAGAAAGCTAGTCTATAAAATCGCCAGGAATTGGACATGATTAGATATCATCATCATCATTATGATTAGATAGTATCATCATTGTTGTCATCATTCAAACTTTAGACAGAACAAATAGACCCGGGACATGAGACACTAAGACTGATTGAAGATATAACATTATGCTATGCTTAAAACTTCCTTGCAAACTTTTCCCCTTTGAAATAAGCTTCTGTTGCTCTTCCTTATTTTTAAAGTGAGAATTGAACTGATGTTTCTATTAAATATCTTTTCTTGTGGGATACTTATACTTCCCAATTTGTGGGGGAAATTGGAGGTGTTTGTGATGTCTTTCCTTGAAATGTTATTAAATGTGACAGACCAAGGAGGCTACATTCCACTGAAGAGATAATTGTGTAGTAAAAGACAGAATATTCATTCACAGGTCTTGAATACATTGACACCACATACCATTTAGGACAAATTCTTCAAATTTCAAAAGCAAATTCTCTTCCATTAAATGCTGAGAATTTTTTCTGTATGGACTAATAAATATGACAAGATAGAAAATAGCTTCTACTGAATCAGTACAGCTATTCATCAGATCAGATTATGTTTGTTTTTAGCGCTGTTGTATAAAAACAACAAAAAGGGACGCGGTGGCTCAGTGGCTAATTCGCTGAGCTTGTCGATTGAAAGGTCAGCAGTTCAGCGGTTCGAATCTCTAGTGCCGTGTAACAGGGTGAGCGCCCATTACTTGTCCCAGCTTCTGCCAAGCTAGCAGTTTGAAAGCATGTTAAAAATGCAATTAGAAAAATAGGGACCACCTTTGGTGGGAAGGTAACAGCATTCCATGTGCCTTTGACGTTGAGTCATGCCGGCCACATGACCACGGAGATTTCTTCGGACAGCGCTGGCTCTTTGGCTTTGAAATGGACATGAGCACTGCCCCCTAGAGTTGGGAATGACTAGCACATATGTGCGAGGGGGAGCCTTTACCTTTATAAGAACAACGTACACAACAACATTATACTATTTATTGCACTTTAGTTTCTAAGGACTTGATTGTATTACTTAGAAGAAATCAAAATCTTTGGAAGAGGGCATCTAAGATATGGATCTCCTCACTTATTTCCCTTTTACTTGTAGTCTCAAAACAGAAAACCACCAAATATCTGTTTATATCAAGGGATTGATGCAAAAAATGATGCAGCTTAGAAAAGAAAGGTTTGATGATCCAGTGAAACCTAAGTGAATCCTAATACTTCTAGCAAAAAGAAAAAGAAAATTACACCAGTCATTTTTCTTCTAGCTTCTATTCATTAACACTGGTTTGGATTTCCGCCCAATATTGAACAGCTTTCTTCTGGTTGCAAAACAAATTAAAATCCACCAAAGACTCCCAATTGTGAGTTCTAGTCCTATCTTAAACACGAAAGCCAGCTGAGTGACTTTAGGCCAGTCATTCTCTCTCAGCCCAAGCCATCTAGCAGGGTTGTTGAGGTGAAAGGGGTATTAGATATGTCTGCTGACTTGGGAAAAATGATAAACGCAGGATAAAAATTAAACTAAATAAATAAATATGTCCTAAACCAGGGCTGTCAAACTCCCTGCCTGCAGGTCGGATGCATCACGTGCGGGCCACGCCCACGCCCAGTTTAGCAAAGGGGAAAAAAGTCCCAAAACATCACACCGCTGTGACAACGTGTGTTTGACATCCCTGCCCTAAACCATGCCCCCAACTTTCTCCAGATATTACCAGTATCTACAATCCCACTTAAGTTTTATAGGGAAAGTAGAGCAGAAGATTCTCTGAAATTTGTCCCCTTCCTTTAGCAGAAGCAGCACATAACATTTCAAATTAATAACCTGCTTTCAAAATACTGTATGTTTACTCAAGACATTTTAAAATATTGTGAAAACATTGTTAAATGATTCATGGCTACTTGCTCCTCAACTCTGAGGAGTTCTTTTTATATATGTAGAGCTCTTACTGTGACAACTGTTGTTGCAACAACAGTAAAGCCCAGCTAGAAACTACCATGGAACATATCACTCAAATAGGCGGAATATACAGCAAGAAATGACTTTTCATGATAGACTCAGTGGGAGATTAATAAAATATGAATGTGCTTCTATGAAAAGTCATCATAAGTAATCTACAAACAGTTTGCCACTGACACGGTTCATGTCTAATTTTTCATTTACATTTGGAAGCCTCGTTGAAGTGGATTCTTAACTTAGGAACCATAAACTACTTCTATGACTTCCCCACCTTTGTTAACCAATCTGCAAAATAATATTTGAAAGTATTCACTCTCTCTCACTGTGAAAGAGTGTTGCATCTAAACAGGTGCAGCAGGAACCATAATGTTTGTTGGATTCAAACCTGTGCAATTTTCAGATGAAAGAATCTATACGAGTACAGAATAGCATTGTGGGGGGTTGTTGTTTTTCTGAAATCAAGGTTATTAGCTGTAGAAATACCAAGAAATGCTGCTAATAAGTCCTTATAACAGGCGGAATGGCTGGTTTCTCCCCTTTCATCCATGACATTCAGAGTAACAACTTTCTCTTGTTCTCCAGCACTCCACTTGCCTGCAACACAAATCCAAAAACAGATTCCGTTGCCAGATTCTTTACAGATGCAAAGCATTAGCAAAAACTGCCATTCAGCATCCTGTTTTCCCAACCACTCTTCCAAACTCCTCCACGTTTCTCAGAGGCTTTATCAGAAAGGACGTTCCTCTGGAACACTCCAGCAAGGGAAACTGACAACTCTTCAAACACCAGCTGAAACTCATTTATTTCCCATTGCTTCCTACATATGCAGAGTTCAGACTGTCTCACCAGCATGGGCTGATTAGCAGCTTCATGTGCCAAAGAATATATACTAATTTCTGTGGAATATCTACGCTATTAAAAACATATATCCTGATTTTAAAATACCATTAAAAGATGAGGATTTCTGCAAATTGTGAAATGCACACATGTAATCTCCACCTAAATGTCCAAGTTCTAAATCTTTTAGGATCTAAATTCTAAATATTTTAGAAATTCAATTATTTTTATTGAGGAGGTGCCCTTTTTCACAGTTTATTAATATTGGGAGTTTTGTTGTCATTTCTGCGAACAATATAATTTTTTTAAAAAAAAATTGTATCAACTAATTCACATAAGAAAAAGTATACATGTACTAATAATACAATAACTTTGAGATTAATAGTCAAGTTAACAGAAAAAGACATTGAAAAAGAAAAGGGAAATGCAAGCAATTATAATAGCTATAAAATATGATCTCTTGAATAAGAAGCATTTGTCCAAGAAATCAGGCACATAGAATCACATTGGAAGGAATTGCAAAGTCACTTATAAAGTGTTCTTGAACGAATCAGGATTTCCACATGCTGTACATACTTTAAGATGGAACAACCTAAAATGGCTTTTATATTTCTTCCTTTGAAGTTAGAGACAAAGCTGCCAACTTAGAAGTGAAATTCCTTCACCAGAAAGCCCTTATTGTGGATAGAATAGAAGCTGCCCAGTTGGGTCAAGGGCAGAAGCTTACAGCTTCTGAAAGAAATATTTCCTGAAAGAACAATCTGGAGCTGAGATCTCTAGGTAAGGTAAAGTTTCCCTCACACATGTGTGCTAGTTGTTTCCAGCTCTAGGGACGGTGCTCATCTCCGTTTCTAAGCCGAAGAGCCAGCGCTGTCCAAAGACGTCTCCGTGGTCATGTGGCCAGCATGATTCAACGCCCAAGGCGCATGGAGCACTGAGCCACCACATCCCCTGAGATCTCTACATTCATCTAATAAATTGTTTTGCCTGGCTGTTTGGAGCCTCGTTTCATACCTTAAGATTTTCTATTGGGACTGAAACCTAGTTTATACCCTAACCTTACTTTCATACTCTTTGATAACTGGGGTTCTCTTATTACTTTGGCTGGCTGTTGTTCAATTTGTTTCTTCTTCACTGTCTGGCTGCTTGTTGTTGGCTAAAAGGGAGACTCACACTAAGCAAATCCTCCCTGCCTGCTGACCATGGAGATTCTTCCACAGCAAGAATCAAACCCTGCTGGATTTGAGACTAAGATACCTGCAAAAGTCATCTCTTTCCTTAGAAGCTTACCTGGGTATTAAAGAGAGTCATAAGAAACCTTTGTTCCATTCCCACTGACATTATAGATCCAACTACGGGGAATATGAGTGACAGTTTTTTTAGCACTTGTTTTCAACCTTTGAAATCCCAAACCAAGGATGATTGGGCCAGTTCTACCCTGGCCTTATGTCAATATTCCATACTCAGTGCTTAGATTGGCCTTTGAATTAAAAACTGACGTAGTAGATTTTGTTTGATTTGGCTATGTTTCATATTTGTTTAAATGTATGTATTTTTAATTTTTTGTCACAGAGTTTGACCTTTGTTGATCTCAAAAAACTAAGCACATTTGGCCTCAAACCATACTCAGATTGGAGTCTGCCAAGAAATCCTAAAAGGGTAGACTAGACTGGAAATTCAAAAAGCTATTCAAGAAAGTAAGGGCAAGGGTAGTGGTCTGGAGGAATGATCTTGAGAGACTTAGTGAAGAGATGCTGTCTAGGGAATAGTCAGATAAGTGGGAGCATAGCCCACAGCTGTACAGTGGGCAAAGCAATAGGCTTACAGGGAAACCTTCCCTAAGTTATCAGACTATAAAAGTGACAACAGGAGAATTGTACTTTCAGATTTGCAAGATCGATGTCAACTTTACTAGGCAAACCAGACAAGAAACATGGCCAGATAACTAATTCCAGTTTATTGTAAAGTTACATTAACAGAATCTTGCAAATCTCAAAATACAATTCTTCTTCCATCACCTTTACGGCCAATTTCTACATTTGCTGTGTACTTTGCCTGAACTGAGGAGTGAAGCAAGGTTGGTTCTGTTTAGTAGATGGATGAGTTACCATTGGGGAATCCATAGTATTACACTTGGCTAGGTAGAAAAAAAAATAAAAAATATGTAAAGAAAACAATACCAAACTACATGGGTTGCCTTAGTCCCAATGAATGTCTCCAGGTAATTATTCAGAATTCAAGCTTGATTTGCATATTCTAACAGAAGGAGGAGGAGGAGGAGGAGGAGGAGGAGGAGGAGGAGGAGGAGGAGGAGGAGATGGGGAGGAGGAGGAGATGGGGAGGAGAGCATGTTGTCTATAGAAAATAGCGCTCAAGAAAACCTCTGAGATATATCTGCAACCTTACGAAGCTGAGTGTTACAGCTCCAGGAAGAAGAGACCATGAGTTCTCAAGCATGTATGGAAGCCTTTAATGTTATCAGCTTTGTGTATTAATATGCTAATTGCAAAAGGAGAAATGTGGAACTGATTCCATGTATCAGTAATGTAGTACTATCCAAATAACAACCAGGCTTGGCAATATCAAAACCAGACATACTTGCATTTTTTTTTCTCTCCATATATTATGCTACATCAATACAGAACATGTTCTGTTTAAATGGGTTAACAAGCTGCTTTACTGTAACAACAAAAATCCACATCCATTTCTAATTTTTACACAGAGACTGTTTAATGTTACAGTATTTATCTTTATGATTCCCACTAGAAAAAGAAACCCATATGAATGCTTTCTTCTGCAAGGAATAAAACAAAGCCACACTTCTTATCAAGGGAATGAAAAAGGATTGACAATCGTTTCTTCAGAACTTTCCCTTTCCCCCCCCCCTTTTTTTTTTTTTTTTAAATGAACGTTCTGGGGGTTGCAAACACGGTGATTTCAGCTGCGATGGTGCAGTTTTATATGTGCTTGCTATGTCAGCTGATGGAAACCACAGTCAATGTAATCGTGAAAGGCACAGGACGGCTTGATTTATTATATTACGCATTTAACCTATGATCACATACTTGAACACAGGTCATTCTAGCTGACTAGCGAGATAAGAAATACCATAAAAAACGGTACTGTCCTCAAGTTGCCTGCTTTGAGCCATGACAAAATTGCTTCTAAGCGCCTCATGCTGTCGGCATAGTGAACGATGCATATAAGAAGGTTTCTCCTGCGGTACAAATACCCTTGAATAAGCAAGAGACTGCAAAGTAGATAGAGATGGGTTTGCTGAGATAGAAGTAGCATTTTAATCCATTTTCCTATGTTTGTTCGGGGGTCAGCACCCTCCAGTTATGGTATAAGTTTCCAAAATTATATTAGACGTACTTGTTCATAAACATGTACGTTTTTTAGTCCAAATTCAATTGTAGTTTCACTCCAAACTGACAATGCGATTAACTGTTCAATTAACTGCTCAAATGAGATTGAGCCCTTGCTGTACAACTTTTCCCATCACGCAGGACAAAGAAATTATAAGATTTTTTTCTAGGTGTTTTTCCTGCATGGTTGCAGAGTTGAGATCTTTTTTGCGCTGCACACACCTTATTCTTCTGGCAAAGATACCAACATGCAATGCAATGAGAGGTTCTGGTTAATCTGCCAACTTGTCATGTAGCCTGATGCTGATCAGGACTGAGACAAAGTGACTGGTCCAAGGTCACCCAGCTGATTGCGTGCCTAAGGGAGGACTGCTTCAGTACTTTAACTATCATACCATGCCAGTTCTCATAAGGAAAACTTAACAGGTTTTTAAATATTATTGTTACTGAGAGAAGACAATCTGATGAGTCTTCTCCCTTGCATAATATGTCTGAGGCCACTATGCCATCCATCTAGTAAACTCACGAGATTTGTTTATCTCGTCGTGTACGTGTATACATCCAAACTGGACTGTGTTGTTTCTCCGTGTCATATAATATATGTGGGTATATGCATAATTTTTTATTTATTTATTTTGTCATGTTTATGTAGTATATATATTAGAGGTAGGAACCCTTTGAGAGCTATATACAACGACATTTCATTTTAATATATGCCAATTAGTGTACATTCAAAGTGACAATAAAGTTAGTCTAAGTCTAAGCCCAGTTGCTACCTAACCATTCCTGAAACAACATCAAGAACAGCACCTATCCAGCCTCTGTGAAAACAGCATTTCATAACTGGGGTACCACCATTGTGGAAGGACCTCAAGAACATCCCCAGACAAGGAAGACTCAACAAGAGATCTTGAAGCCCAAGTGAAAGAAAGTATACCAGAGATAATACATTTGTATTCATGGAAATACGTTCTATCAGTAGCCATAAGCCATTTCTATGAACTACATGGAGCCTCCATATTCAAGAGGCACTAAACCTTTAAATGCCAATTACTGTAAATAAAGGAAGACTGGCCATTGTCTTCATGTCCTGCTTACAAATTTATGATGATATCTGATTCTTTTGATGTTATGGGCAAATCCACCATTTCTTTTCGTCTAAAGACGAAATGGTGGCCATTCCTGTATTGCTGGTAATGAATTTATTCAATGCTGTAAAGAAGTAAGGCAGCGGTAACCAAGCTGCTCCTTGTTTATTTTATGTTATGGTTATTTTATTCCATCCCATTTTTTTACAGAGGCTAATCTGCACACATTCACATGAAAGTATACAAACAAAAACGTTCATACAAAAGGATACACATTTAAAATTCAGAGAAAGCCAGGCGACTCTTTCATCTTTACAAGCTTATAGTCAAAATGTGGGTACTTTTGCAAGTAAGGAAATAACAGCCATTTGGAAAAAGGCCTCTCATTCAGAGGTGGAATTCAGCAGGTTCTGACCAGTTCTGGAGATCCGGTAGCGGAAATTTGAGTAGTTTGGAGAACCAGCAAATACCACCTCTGGCTGGCCCCGCCCCCATCTATTCTCTTCCTCCCAAGTCCCAGCTGATCGGGAGAAAATGGGGATTTTGCAGTATCCTTCCCCTGCCATGCCCACCAAGCCAAGCCACGCCCACCGAGCCATGCCACACCCACCAAGCCATGCCCACAGAACTGGTAGCAAAAAATTTTGAATCCCACCACTGCTCTCATTACACACAAATACACACATTTACACACCCCTAAACTGCTATCCTCTGTGGCCTGAATGAGCTCAACAGACAGAACAGGAATAATAAACTTAAAGTGGTGGATATAGCATTGAAATGCATTTGTAGTGGACAGAAAATCCAAAATTTCTGGACCTCACAAAGAATCTATCATCCCTTCAGTCACTTTCAGCTACATTGGTTTGATTGCCATCTGTTTTCATCCATAAGTATTTCAAGAATTAATACAAAGATAGAACCCTCTTTTTGTTTCTGAAGATGAATCAGTGATCATAAGCAGAGGAATTACTCTTCACTTCTCTGCTTTCACATCACCATGAGAGGAGAAATAAGAACTGAGTTGAAAATAAAGCTTCACTTTTCAATCAAGCAATAATTCTCTTTTCAAGGTGGGTGATATTTATGCAATCATCCCTACCAAATTGGTCATTACTACTGGTTAATGACCGATTTGTGAGCTAATAGCCCAAGGTGAAGCCAAGGGCAGAGAATGCTCTGGCAAGCCACTCACCAATGGCTGGATTAACAGATTTCAAGGGCATCACTGCTATTATACACCCTGTTCTTTGATTTATAACAACACTAATATGTTTTTAAAAAGAGCAGGTCCGGCAGGGTTGAGAAAATTAATTGTTTCCTGCTGGTTCATAGCTGATTATTTGCTGTCTACAATCCTAAAATAAAAAGCCAAGTCCTGAACCATTTAAAGTGACACAGGGGGGCATCTCAATGAAAGAGAAAATGTAGAAAGTAATATTATTTTATTTCTTGGTTGATAGCTCATTCCATAGATCAGTGTGGGTTTCAAACTGGGTCCGTCTGTTCCTAATCTATAACTTCTTTTAACAAAGCTCAGCCTATCACATGGTTTCACCCATAAAAACCATGTACAATAATGCTTCCTTTAAAAAATAATAATACCCCATGAGATGTTCTCATTTAGAAATATGCAAACTGTTTTTAATTGAATCATCTTTCAAGAGAATAAAGAACCATTTTGTTTGACACATGGCCACAAAAATCATTCTTAAGGACAACTCTGGCTCCTTGGCTAAGAAACAGAGATGAGCACCACTCCTTAGAATTGAACACGACTGGGACTTCCGGTTTGACATTGCGGTGAGACAGTCGGGGAAATAGCGGGCTCTGATGAGCGACACGAAAACCCCGGCTGCCAAACTGCTGCCGATGGGTCTTCAGACCGGAACCGTCCTGCAGGGATGGGGAAGAAAGAGGGGCACCTTGGACAACCAAGAGGAACAGGCAAGTTCCTCGGAGGTCAGAGGGAACCGTCTGTGAGTCGGTGACGAGGGGTGGCAGCCATGGCAGCTGCCACGAAGCTGGGACAACCGGGCTAAGAGATGTGCAGGAGGAAAGTGGATTGAAATGGAGCTCTTTGAAGCCAGGTAAGTGACAACCAAGCCAGGCTTGTAACAATGCTTAGAGCAATATTTTAAATCAAAAGACCCCTAGCCATAAAACAGTAGCTGTACAACAAAGGGGCAATGGAAAGTTTAAAATGTAACTTTAAAGAGACAAAGACCCGACAAACAACTAATTTTTTAACAGAACCAATTGAAAAAACTAAATTTTGAGACATGGTGAAAAGACTGGATAGAGTTTTAAAATTTGAGCTGGACCTTTAAAAAAAAAAGATTTGATATTTTTAAAATTAAAAGAAGAAGAGTAATTAAATTGGACTGTTATATAATTGAAACAAAATGGATACTTGCATGACTAATGAAAATTGTGGATTGTAGAGAGACACCTTCTGGTTCAAAAAGGAACATTGTAACTTGTTTTTTGTTATGAAAAATTGTGAACTCTACGAATAATAGCCGTGGGATTTTGTGGAGGAAGTTTTTCTTCTTGTCTGCAGGCAGCTTGACTTTGGTGAAAAGAAAGGGAAACTATAATGGAACTCTTATAATTGGAATAATAACAACTTAAAAAACTGGCACAGGAATAAGAAAAGGATCTGGCGCAGGAACAAGAGAAGGAAGAACTTGATACATTTTATCTGGAATAAAAGTAAGAAAAAGAATTAAAGTGATACATGGAGGACAAAATTTGAAGACTTTGAAAATGAAATGAAATATATGCTATCAGGCAAGAACATAAAGAAATAAAGTATACACGGCTGGAAGAAGGAAAAGAAGATTAAAACAATGTGATTAAAAATGGAAAAACAATATATAAGTAGACAGTAATAATAAAAAGGAGGTTTTTATAGATAAATATGGCTGAATAGAAATATGAAAAGAATATGTTATAGATATATAAAATTGAAATACTGATGGAAATTAGAATATAAAAGAAATAAATTATGTAAAAAGAGATTCATAAATGCATACAAAGATGTGTTTGAAGTAAGAACTATGTCTCAATGTTAAATTGTCTTTAAAAAGATAATAATAATATGGGAACTGGGAATAAGTAATGTATAGATGGATGGTAACAACAAAAAACAATTATGCTGGGATTAACAGTAAAATTAAAATGATTATGCTGGGTTTAACAGCAAAAAAACAAAAATGATTATGCTGGGTATGACAGCAAAATTAAGGAGGATTATGCTGGGATCAACAGTAGAAATGGAGTGATTATGCTGGGTTTAACAGCAAAAACAGAGATGATTATGCTGGGATTAACAGTAAAATTAAGATGATTATGCTGGGATTAACAGCAAAAAACAAAAATGATTAAGCTGGGTATGACAGCAAAAACAAGGAGGATTATGCTGGTATTAACTGTAAAAATGAAATGATTATACTGGGTTAAATAGTAAAAATAAAATGATTATGTTGGAATTAATAATTAAAATTAGGATGATAATGTTGGGATAAACAGCAATGAAGATGATTATATTGGGAGCAACAGTTAAAATATTGTTTAAATGCTTATAATAATTGTAATGATTTATATTTTTAAAATACATTCATCTAAGTAAAAAGAAAAAGAAAAATGAAATGATATTTGGTTAGGATTTAAAGATTTAAGTAACGGGTTTTTGGGATAACGGCATTGTTAAATAGACAGAATTTAGGGAAATAATTGAGTAAAATATTAAGTTGTGTTAATTGAAAATTAAGATTTGTTAGTGATTTGTACCAATTTATGACCGGATCAATGCTTTGTTTTGAAAAGATGTATTTTATGTTTATGTTTAAAAAAAAAAAAAGAATTGAACACGACTGGAAAGGGGAAATCTTTTAATTCCTTTTAATTTCCTTTTAATTAAGGTGTTGGGCCAAGACTGAGGAGACACAGAAGGCCCAAGCATCAGCTACAGAAACTCACTTACTGGGTGACTTTAGCTCTGTCTGTTCAGATAGATTGTTTCAACCCAAACAATTTAACAGGGTTGTTGTGGAAAGCAAAAGAAGAAGCACTGTTTTGAGATCCTGAAGTAAAACTGGAATCAAGTAAATTAATATTAAAGCCTTGTGATCTAATTCCTGAATGGAAGCAAAAAAAAGCTCCCCAAAAACTGCAGGAGGAAAAACTAGGAACAAGCCCCTGTCTATAAAAAGAACAGTGATGATGATTATGTTATCCATTCAGTTGTGTCCAACTTTTGGCGATTCTATGGACCCTGTATCTCCATATCTTCCGATCTTGTACTACTTCTTTGAGTTTTTCTATGCTCTGGCTGGGGTCAACTTTGGTGGTGTCCAACCATTGTGTTCTTTGGTGGCCTGGTTTCCTTTTACTGCTAGCACTTCCAAACATAAGTGCTTTTTCCAGTGAATTCCTCCACATGACATAACCAAAATAAGTGAGACACAATTTCGTGATTTTACCTTTAAAAAGGACAGTCAGATGGACAAATTTCAATCAGATGTGTGTCCACCTATTATGCCATGGAAACTGGAAAACATCTAGGACATTTTCCAATTTCCTGTCTAGCCTACAACCTTTGATTGCCCCATCCAAATGTTAATGTCAGGCCTGGAAACCATCTTTTACATTGGGCCTTCAGCCCTGCCACATTTAGTGCTGTGGGAAACTGGGAGGGGGGATTGTATGGAGTAGGGGAGATATCTAGCCATAATAACATTCCTTTCTCTGAGAGTCAAGGACATCCTGCCCTGCACCTGGAGTGGTGTGACTGGGAGGCATTCCAGTTGGGACGGTGCATTGATTGGACCAGGTGATGGACATGTGGGTGCTGGGGCAGGGACTTGGACTTTCCTTTGGATGGGAAAAACCTGGAAGCTTTCAGATTTGGGTTTTCCCAGATGTGGCAATATGACATCTCTAATAAAATGGAACTTTGAGGAACTTCTAGCCTCGGAGTCTTCTTTCATTAGGGGGGGGGGGTACTTGGAACCCTGACAGCAGAGGTGAAATGCTTCCGGTTTGGACCAGATCGCCCGATCCAGTAGGGATGGCGGTGGGTGGTTCGGAGAACCCATAGTAAAAATCCCTGTACCCTCCCTCCATGTCCAGCTGAGCCGCGTGATCATCATAGGCTTTTTTTTTTTTACTTTTAAAAGCATTTTTTCTACAATCTCTTCGGCCAAAGAAATGCTTTTAAAAGTTAAAAAAAAGCCTCTAATGATCACGTGGCTCAGCTGGGATCGTCAGAGGCTTTTAAAAGCATTTTTTCTACAATCTCTAATAAGTTGTAGAAAAAATGCTTTTAAAAGTTTTTTTTTTAATTGGTCACGCTCACCCAGTAACATTACCCCCCACCCCCACCAAACCACGCCCGCAGAACTGGTAGTAACAAAATTTACATTTCACCACTGCCTGACAGTTAACCAGAGAAAGACAGACTTTGCTTCCACAACTAGCCAAGATCTGCCACAGGAGAGCCATGGAAATGAATGGCAAGAATGCTGGTCTTTTTTAAAACAGAGTATTTTTATTGAGATTTTTTTTTCCAAAGAATAAAAGAGAAACCTAAGAGAAAAAAAAGGAAAAAAAACTAGGAGGCACAAGAAAGAAAAAAGGAGAAAATAAAAAAAGAGGGAATTAATCAAAGATCTAAATTCTACATAACAAAAATTAGCAAATACATTATGCAGCCTCTCTCTTTAATATTACAAAAACCCCTTTAACTCTGCATTCAATTCTTTTTTCAATCATCAAGTCCATAAATCATTATTTCCCTTTTCTTTATTTTCAGCAAAAAAAAATTGTAACAATTTTTCAATCTTTTAAGAAATATACTTATCGTTTTATCCCTGACTAACCAGGTCAGTTTTTCATTTCTACCAGTTCTGATATCTTCACAATCCATTCCCCCTTTGTGGAAATATTTCTCCATCATTATGCAGATAACAATCTTGCTTCGGTTACCATTTATAAAATCAATTTTCCGTGAGTTTTCTCTAATTATAATTATTGAATTAAGCTCCAATAAAAAGGTCTAGTTTTTTTTTTCAATATTAGTCTTTTTAAAAATTAGTATCATTGTATGCATTTATATCTATTTTTAAAAGGTTTTCACAAGTCTGCCATGCATGGTAAAATGTCCCTTCATGCTTTTAATCTTTCCAGCATTGATTTGAAGCACCTTTATACATTTCTGATAGTTTCCCTCATGTCATATGTTAGTGGTACATCTACTATAAAGACTACTAAAATGTTCATTGTGTTTATCTGTTGTCTGTTTGTACCCTCAAGTTTGCCCAAGTAGTGCATTTACCACAACAGTTTCTGAATCAAGGTACATAAAATCCACTAACCTAAAGAATGATTAAAAATCCAGGACCTTTTTTTCCCATGGAACTATTGCCACAAAGTTCACACCAGTTTTATTCAGACAATTATGGCCATTGCAGCATCCCCATGATCAATTTCTGATGCTCTCTGCCAGCTTTCCATAAGCAAAGACAATGGGGAAGCCAGCAAAAGTCAAAAATCACACCTATTCCCGCTGCTTTTTTTGGCCACCTATAGTCATTCTATTTATCTGTTTATAAAAGTATTGATTTATTATTGAAGTACATTTGCCACTATAATTATATTTCTATTTATGATATATACATTTCTTAGACGATCACAGGACAATCTAGCATTGGGATTTTTTTAAAAAAATGGTCAGTCTAAAATTTAATGTTCATTCTGATCATATCAGACTTTACTCTCAAAGGATGATCCGACTAGTCACAGGGTTGTCTGGTGATTTTATAAAAATTATCTCTTAAATTATAACACAATGTGAATTTCAATCCATTCATCAACATGCTTTCCCATTTGTTCATGTATATATTATAACCAAAATTCATAGCCCATTTTCTCTTAACTTATTCAACTTCAGTTTCAATTCTTAACAGATGCTTATACATTTTTGCAATTACATGTTCATCGTTTGTTCATAATTCATTTTCTAATGGTGTCTTATATTGTTTAATTTCAGGCATTTTTATACATATATATTAAATCTTTCTCTTAACGGTGCATATAAAACTCATTGCAAACTGTATGCCTCTACAGTCAATTGTTTTCTTGACTTCAAACAAGGGCACTGGGTCAATGATCTCTTACTGGGTCTGGGTTCAAAATTAACTGACATAGGGTAGGAGCTACTATCTATTAATGTATGATATTTAAGCTTGTTTTATTAATGAAGATCAAGTTAAATATTGTATATTTTATACATTAATAAGGAAGGAAGGGAACTCAGGATTACTGTAGCTGGAACCCTTGTCTAGTGCTTTAATGAAATAGGAAACAAGTGGAACATGATCATCAGCATTTTTTAATGACTCTTATCTGTACTTTTGTCTAGAAATTATTTTCCTCTATCCTGTAATGCTGTAAAACTGTTTTGTGAGAAAACAAAACAAAACACTGGTTCAGGTACACAAATAATTTGATCTGGTAAAAGATAGTTTTACCTGTTCCACCTTTTCCCAAGCACATTAGGGGGTGATATTTCCAAAAAGCATGAGAAAGTGAATTGAGAGATAACTGAAAACACCCACATTTAATTCATTACTCTTGCTTGGTTGAGGATCAATAATGAAAAATATACGTAACTCAGAGTTGAGTTGTGAGATTCTTGGTGTTCTCTAATTTGATTGTCTTTTTGTAGACATTTCACTATCGGTCTAGATAGCATCATCTGGGCTGTGACATGGAAAATGAAGTTGGTGGTTTAGATATGGCTGGTAGCCCTATCATCATTATATGAGTTTGGCAGGGTGTGTAATATTGTTCTTGGATTGGCATGCTGTTGTCTGTGACTTATTGTGATTATTAGGTGCTGATTCCTTCTTGTCTGGTGTTGGTATGTTAGCATGCAGTAAGGGAGGATAAACCCAGGGCTGTTTTCTCCTTTCTTTGATCTTTGGTTATTTCTTTGGAATGTTTCATAATTAGAGTCATTTCTACATATCAACTGATTGCTGATCTAGGAATTCTCTTGCATTCTTGGGGTCTAACTTGATTTAAAATGTCAACAGCTTTCCAGTTGAAATTGTGGTTGAACTTGTCCATGTGCTGTGAAATTAACACATTTTCATATCATCAGACTGCCAACTGATGTTCAAAGGTGTATTCTGCCAAACGTCTAACAGCTCATTGTGCATAGTGATATTCACATTGTATTTATAGTGTATGTTGTAAATGACTTCCTGATTTGTGTTCTGGGTTTTTGAGCTTGCTTAGGAGAGTTGGGGGGGATTTTGCTGTTTTGTGGCTAAAGCGATGACAAGGGTTGCAGCAATCTGTTGGTGGTTTCTGAGATGTTTGTAATGTAAGGAAATGTTATCTTCCTTTTAGGTGGCAAATGTTATGCTACAATTGGTTGTGTGAATAGACTTTTTTTATGAAGTTATGTGAAATTTAATAGTTACAATGAGAAAATTGTAAATGACAGAGAGTGTTCTACAGTTATGCTATACAAAACTTCCCAACATCATTCCAGAACAGACAATTGTTATAACAGAATATTTTTATTTCTTGTTCTACTTATCACAGAAAACTTTCCCTTCCAAATACAAACTTCTTTTTCTTTATTTTGACAGAAACCAAACAGAGGATCAGAGACCTACAGTGTGTAAACTCAAACATTTATAACATTCATAAAATTATGTGTGGTTTAGAATATTCATACCAGGAATTGTCTTTCAATTTCTTTCACTTTGTATCCTTGCATTAGGCATTGACAAACAAAGTTAAAATGATTGGTTAATTATTTTTATACTTTCCACACAACTTCTTAAGTCATTATTATAATTGTCTTACATACAGGCATTTTCAAAAGGATTGTGGATTTCAATTCACCCGGTTCATTTTACTCTGACTGTAAAAGGGAACAATTTCAAGAAAAGTACTGTTTCTTTGTTTTTCCAGATTAGCATCACAACATGATAAGTTGGTATTTTGAATCTTTCCAGTGGCTTTTCTGAAGAATTCATAGTCACATATATAATCATATAATTATCATAATACTCATGAAAAGTAGTTCAGGAAAAATATACATAAGAAACATAAGCAAAAATGTGGATTTTATCACATTTCTTTGGCTGACCACAAATGGGAAATTTTTGGGTTTGTTGGTTTGTTTGATGTTTTATATCGAGGATGATTAGTTACACAGTTACCTTTACTTTGATGCAAAACATTTTAGTCTCATTCCTTTCTATTCCAAGGCCAGAAGCCCAGAATTAGAAAGAATTAAGAAAAATAATGTAATTAAATCCTACCAATCATGTTCCAAGCCCCCAGATTTGTAAATTCTCTTTGCTATAGTAATGAGTCCTAAAAGTACAGGGCAAAGGACAATGGTTGTGAAATAGACGTCCATTAGGTCAACCACTGATTATTTATATTGCATAAAGAAATGAAAAGAAATTTCTATGGCCCTGCTCTGAACTCAACATAATGTGAAGAAAGGCCAGTGAGAGAGCAAATAAGACCAATGAACTGCTGCCAGAAACAACCAACAAATGTTTCCTCTTGGGCTATTCTTCAATATAATACAGTAGCTTGTTGCTTTGCAAATCCTACACTTACTCAGTTTTCACTGGATTGACCTGCTCCTAACCTTAGCTGATTTTTCTTTATTTTGTATGGAGTGCTTACAAGGAATCTATATGGTTGGATCCCAGGCAATTTAATTTGATGGGCACGTTTGGCACTCAGAGAATGTGCCATGGCCACTCACAGAAAATAACTCCCATAACGGTGTACATTGTCACAAATCATTCCTCTCTCTCAAGATAATGAGGATGCTCCCCTTCCTATCATTCCAGTAGGACCATTATCATCTCAGTTTTGTTGTTGGTCTTGTTTCACAAAAGACTACTCTTTTGAAAAGCTATTCACTACTCACCATTCATTTTCTAAGAATGATTTTGGAGTCTATGTGAGGCCCAAAAGACATTCTTGGAAATCAGTGTTCTATTTTCTAGGGTATTAGCTTCCCATTTTAAATATATAAATGATGACCAATAAACTTTGTTTGTATTATGATGGAATGAGACATTAAAATGATATTTGTATCTGCACTTTTCTCATTGGTTTGTTGATGTGGGTGTTTCCTGTTTTTAAGAAACTTGATTGTTGTGAAGATATGTTTAATGTGTTCTTTAAAAAAAAAAACCCTCAACTTTCAGTATGGGGTTACAGCAAATGTTATTTCATGACAGAGAAAAATAGATTCACAATTTGTTTCATGTTGAGAGAGAGAAAGAAATAATTTTGACTTTAACCCGGAAAGCCTGATCAAATTATTTTACGTACTTTAAGTATTTATGCAATATTCTAGTTCTCAAAGACCTAAACCTCCTAGTCAGTTTTAGAGTGGTCTGCTAATATTATGTGGAACTGAAGATAACTCAATAATATTCTTACAGATAACAAAGAACAAGTTTCGAAGAGTAGTTAAGGAAGGCTTAGGTCACAAGATGGTTTCCTAAAAAATGAGTATGAAATTGACCATGGATCATGCAGCTGCTTTGTATTCTTCAGGGTTAAAGATTAGATCTAGGAAGAGTTGTTTTTCATTTGTAAATTTCTAGATTCTTCTTCCTTGACCTCATACTTTGCCATAGCATCTACTGTGCCAGAAGGCAGTGTTGGTACTCAAGGAGTTCATTGATCATAGAAGAGAAATTGGAACGACATTGTGGCTTGGAGTATTCTAAGGAAGGCCACATTGACAATAGAAACTGCCTGCTCTATGGCTGTTTTTTGTTCTCTTATGAAAAGCTACATGTTAAGAGGGTGTTAATAGACATTTCATGGCCAAGCTATTTTTCATATGTTTTAACCTCATCAACTTTGCAAATTCCTTTCAGCCAAGACATAGGAACTAGATTCCAAGTAAAGCCCAAGTAAAATCCTTAGGAACAATTTCCACTAGTATTTAAGAAGCAGGTACTCTTGGATAATCAAGCATTTTTCTAATTGCTCTGTAACAGTAATTTCATATATTTTGTAATATTTCTAGTATTTGGTTCAATTGGTTCAAGTTTTAATTTAAAGTGTAGACTTTCTGAAACTACACATCAACAAAGCTCGCATGCGCCCATCTGTTAGACCTGCAAATTTTCATATGCTGCTCTTCTGATATCACACTAACGTGATTTGAATAGAAGAACACGGGAGCAAGAGGATGTTTTATAAATTCATGTTTAATTCTATCAATAATAAATAATGAAATAATGTTACAGTATTCCCACAATTGTTAAAAAGGTTAATCACTCTATGTTATTGTAAAGCAAACCATTTGGTCTGTGTCCGAAAACTCTAATATAGTGCATAATCCTATACATTTGGCTTGTGTGTAAAATTGATCTTACCAGGTGGTGGCAAAGCTATACAGAAAACTGTCTTTCTTTCCATCCAGTGGTCATCTGAATGTTTACTCTGCAAATATGGTAGCTTCAGTTCAACATATTTAACTCCTATGTGTATAGTTATAATTTTTTTAGCCTTTTAGTTTATATCGTTTATACTGGTAGAAAGCCAGTTTGGTCTAGTGGTTAAGACTAGAAACCAGGAAACTGTGAGTTGGAGCCAGTCACTTTCTCTTTCAGTCTACAACAGGGGTCAGCAACCTGCGGCTCTGGAGCCACATGTGGCTCTTTCATCCCTCTGCTGTGGCTCCCTGTCACTCAAAATATGCATCACAACCACCAATATGCGATACCCGCCAGCACATGATTTATTGAGCTTTTCAACCCCCGGTAGGCCAACCATGGATAAATCCAAGAAAAGAAAAGTTTCAGAAGAAAACAGAATGTTTAATTCAAATGCATATGCTAGTTTTGTGGCCGCTCAAGAAATAGTCAGGCACGGGAAAGGTTTTGTGGCTCCTGGTGTTTTCTTTTCTGTGGGAAATGGGTCCAAATGGCTTTTTGAGTGTTTAAGGTTGCAGACCCCTGGTGTACAAGCTGATCAGTCAAATTCTGTTGCAACCAATGGATCAAAGCTCAGTTGATCCAAAGAAAAAAGCAGACCCTGCACTTATAGGAAAATACTGGGAAAAATATTATAGAACTTTTATTTCAAAATTGAATAAGGTTTTGGGCCTATTAAGTGTATTTAGGATTGCAAAATAAGAACTATCAAAAAACAGGAAGCTTAAATTTATTCAATCACTGCATGTTGATTTTCAGTAACACTATAATTTTTTACATATGGAATCTGGATTAGTGAAGATACCAGCTATCCATATGTTTTGATGGATTCTGTTAGAGTTTTCTTGTCATTTCACAGCATATGTATTTTATAAATTTTTATGAAAGAATTATTGAAAAAACAAAATGTTCACCAATAAACTTTGTATTATTCCAGAATGACACATTAAAATGATATTTGAATCTGCACTTTTCTCATTGGTTTGATGTGGGTGCTTCCTGTTTTAAAGAAAGTTGATTGTTGTAAAGATTTGTTTAATATGTTCTTTTCAAAAAAAAAAAACAACTTGTAATTTTCCGTATGGAAAGAAATAGTTTTGACTTAAACTAGAAAGCCTGACTGAATTATTCTACCTACCATAAGTATTTATGCATTATGATAATTCCAAAATTCTGAAAGATCACATCATTTTGGCATCTATGCTAGTAACCATTACAAGGAAGCTAATTAACCTCTATTGCATTGATTGGATGATTAGCCAGAGAAGAGGGTCCTGTTTGCAATTATGGCCTAGAAAAGGGGGACGGGGGTTCAAATCTGTTGTCAACCATTCACTGGGTGACTTTTAAGTCAGCCATTCACTCTTGGCCCATTTTACTTCACAAGGTTGTTGTTGCAGAGAAAAATAGGAAGGAAGAAACTTATATAAGAGCCGTGGTGGCACAGTGGTTAGAATGCAGTACTGCAGACTACTTCTGCAGACTGCTGGTTGCCTGCAATTTGGAAGTTCAAATCTCACCTGAGATTGACTCAGCCTTCCATCCTTCCGAGGTTGGTAAAATGAGGAGCCAGATTGTTGGGGGCAAGATGCTGACTGTAAATTGCTTACAGAGGACTGTAAAGCACTGTGAAGTGGTATATAAGTCTAAATGCTATTGCTATTGCTGTACAACTCCTTGAGCTGTTGAATGAAAGGGGAGGTATTCATCTAATAAAGAAATAAACCCCTTATATCTCCTAAAGCAAAGCTCCTTCCTCAAAAAATTCAGACAATTACTCATAGATATCTCGGCATCTATATCTATCTGTCATAATAAAATTTCCAGGTGGGCATTTCAACCTAAACACATTAATGGGAATGAGGGTCTAAATCTGTATTATCATGCCAGGAAAAATGGAATTATTTTCACATTTCAGCTACCTAATGGACTGACTACACATTTTCCTTTGTCTTAAGGATGAGCTGAAAGCACACACATCCATGCTTGATCACTAATGCAGTTGTATTCTGTTGCTTAATTCATGGCACTCAATGGGGAATCCTGCAGAAGGCCATAGGCAGATGCTGATTTCTTAGAAGCAATCTATTATTTTATATTGTTATTTTTTTTTCTTGTGGTTCTGTAACAGCTGCAAAACATGAGAGATAATCTGAAACAATATTACTGCCCAAGGTAGAAAAAATAGGAAGTGATGATGCTCTGGGGGGAAATCTTGTTTGCCTCTTCTGTAATTTAAAGGAGAATGGCGAACTCTATGGCTGGATGTGAACACAGAGGTAATAGCAGGGAGGGAGAGGGGTAGATATCAGTTATTCATCACTGAAAAAAAGATAGTCTTTGCCTTTTCTCTTTCAGGCCTTGAGTGATGTATGTTTGCATTTTTATTTATTTATCAGTTCAAACAACATGATTCCCGGTATGTACCACAGAAATACCAACAAGCACCAAAATATATCCCATCTATAAAATGGTGGCCAAAGAAAATAATGAAAACAACTCAAACGGGACTCAATTGACCTTTATCAGGAAAGTCTGCACATTTTTCTGAAGGGAACAAAAGAAAAATTGGAAGAATCTCTTCTCAACAATTTTAAGGTTACCATTACATATTGGGATGATAGATGAAATAGGATATGTGTCTAACAAAAGTCTCTCTCTCTCTCTCTCTCTCTCTCTCTCTCTCTCTCTCTCTCTCTCTCTCTCTCTCTCTCTCTCTCTCACACACACACACACACACACACACACACACACACACACACACACACACACCATTCCAATCTTATAAACCTTTGGATCATTTTAAAGCTTGATCTGATTTGCTTGCTTTGATTTATCTGTTCGTTCAGCACTGGATTGTTATATTCCTTTTCCCCCCACAAAAAGCAGCCCTATGAATTATATGGGCTGAGAAAGTGTGATCCAAGTTACCTATTGAACTTCCATGTCTGAAAGTGGACTTGAACCTGAACTTCCCCAGTACTCTAGCTAGAGACAGGTAGGTAAGTATAGGTAGATAGGCAGAGATAGATAGGTAGGTAGAGATAGATGATAGAAGCTAGCTTTATTTTTTCTTTTCCTTCTGTCTTTTCTTTTTTTCTTTCATTTCTTTTCTATTCACTTATTGCTGTTCCTTTACTTTTTTTTATTTAAATTTGCATTGTGTTTTACTTTATAAAACATATTCAATAAACATTAATTTTTTAAAAAAATCCAATATGGCTGTCATTATCACAATTGCTGACTGCAACTTCCACAGTTTAATTTGTGCTAAAAGAAAAAAGTGTTTCATTCTCTCTGTCCTGAATCTTCTGACAGTTAGTTTCAATTGACTGATATTACTGCCAATATTTCCTGGACTAATATTGCAACAAAATTGTCTCCAACTACTTCATGTGAAAAATTTATTTCGTCATTTTCTCTTGTTCATCACTTTCATCTTAAACAATAGATTTTATTAAAACTTAACTGATTATGAGTTGAACATTCTTATGGCTATGAACAATCCACATTAGAAGGGAAAAACTGATTTGAAGAATGGATATACATGCACATTGCATCTATACGTTTTTTAAAAACAGCTGTGAATTTTCTGGGCTCATGCCACTGGAAAAGAGATGGAATTTAAAAAGGTACCAGAAGGTGCTATATGTGTCCATACATGGTCAAAGTCACCGCTTCCTCTTTCTATCCAGATTGCTGTATCCAGATAAATGTAGCATGCATTTAGCTGGCCTGATCTTATGGATAAAACCATAAGAATTAAGGATTTCCTCATTCTTCTTGATCATGGAGACTCTCAGTAGTGACTTAAGATAGCTAGGAAGCATTTCCACAATTCATATTACTTATCAAAATTTTAATCAAAGCAGAAACTCTGCCTGAGTTGAAAAATCATATATAATATCAGAATAGAACACACACAGACACACACACACACAGACACACACACACACAGACACACACACACACACACACACACACACACACACACACACACACACACACACACACACACATATATATATATATATATATATATATATATATATATATATATATATATATATATATATATATATATATATATATTTGTCTATGTAAGTTTTCACGGGTATATATGTGTGTATAGTTAATAAACCCAAACTTCGGGTTTCTTCCCGTGTAATTGTGGATATATCCCTAAAAGGGTAGAAGCGACGTTTTGACAGAATCTCATCTGCCATCATCAGGCTTATGTGAGGAGTCTTTTGCAGTAACTGCCGTTACTATTTCAAATCTGGTGCTGGTAGTCTGGGATGGCTCCACCTTTTCATTCTGATTGGTTGGGAGTCCCAGTATGTGTTTATTGGCTTGGCTTCGGGTGTATGGTCGGTTTTTCTCCACTAGGTGGCAGGGCTTCATCTTTGTGGCTGGTTTGAATATGATTTGGTTGGGATTTGTTTTTTGATTAATGTTTGATCTATGTTTTATATTTGGTGTTAAGATTCGTCTATCTATGAGAGCAGGTTTCCAAATAGTAGGCAGACGTGAAGTGTCATCCCGTTTATTCATGCAATATGGTCTTTTTTCTATTTCAATAGGACATACCATCTATCAAAAGAAGACACATACGAACCGCTATCTCAACGCCAAATCACACCACCATCCAGCACAAATAAACTCTGTTGCCAAAACATTAACCACAAGAACTAAACGTTGATGAGATTCTGTCAAAACATCGCTTCTACCCTTTTAGGGATATATCCACAATTACACGGGAAGAAACCCGAAATATTAACTATACACACATATATACCTGTGAAAACTTACATAGACAAATATATATATATATATATATTTGCAAACTTAGTTCTTGGAGACAGACACCAGTCATTATTATAGGAACAGCTGAACCTAAAGCAGTCAGTGCTCACTCAAAAATTAGTAACTGATCACTTTATCTTGCTTCCTCCAGTCAGTATTTGCACCCTTCTTCTCACAAAACAAAATGCTTTCTTCTGTATTCCTGAGCATACTCTGTTGGTAATGCTGCCTAATTCTGGCAGAGGGTCAGCTGTCCTTACCATTTCTGTGGTAATCTTGCTACTAGAAGGAGATGGGAAGCTGAGTGAGTCAAGAATTCCCTCCATTACCAGCACAATCAGGGACCCATGTCTGTTTCTGAGGAAACATCCACTCCCTTGCAATAGCATCTTCTGACTCACAGACACAAAAGAAACACCTTGAAATGCCTTGCAATTGCCAGCATTGATCTTGCTCAGGTACCAGGACTCTGCCTTTGTCTGAAAGTGCTATATTATTTCTTTAAGTCAACATTACATTTTTTTTAGCACTCGCACATTTCTGCAAAATACCGTATGTTTTCAGCCAATGCAGCCTAAGGCATGGGGATCTTCAGTGAATAATGGAATTGCTTCAATGGTTCCTAAAACACCAATGCCAGTTGGTGTTTCACCATTCAGTTTCATACTGTCTTGAGGAATGATAAATAAATGCATGTATTTATTATAGGATAATAAATACATTTATTTATTATATTATCCTGTCTTAGAATGGATTATGACCCATAAAATACACAGAATAAAACATTAACATGGATTTTTGTTAAAAAAAAAACAAATAAAACAATAATAACCATTAATATGATAATGCAGCACATATTTTTTTACCATTTATATTGAGCCTTATGCCCAAAAGACTCTCGATTTCTCTACTGGATTTCCATACTTAACAAAATCAAGGATCCCAGTGAATTTCAAGTGTGGGTAACATTACTTAATGATAGAATTCACCCATTTTCTCCCCTTTCCTCTCACTCTGTGGCTATCCTAATTTTTTTCCTCTAGTATAAAAAAATAACAGTGATTCAAGGACTATCACATCTAGGTTAAAAAAAAATCATGTCAAGAATGACTTGACAGCTAAAGAAAACTCTTAAATCTCTGCTTCCATCTAGTGATCATCTGGATTTGTTCAGCCCAGAATGAGTAGTTAGAAACTATGCTTTACTATGGGGTCAGAAGAGGTGTAGGCAGCAAGTCTGGAAACTAATAAAGAACCATAATTGACTCTTCTTTATTGGTATGCAACAAGGGAAGGAGAGGCAAAGAGATCGGCTCTGGTCTCATGCCCTAAATAATATACTGCTCAAAAAAATAAAGGGAACACAAGCAGAAGACATCTGAGATCTGAATGAATGAAATGGCCTTATGAAATACTTTGTTCTTTACATACAGTAGTTTATACACTGCTCAAACAACTAAAGGGAACACAAAACTACTGTATGTAACGAACAAAGTATTTCATAAGGCTATTTCATTCATTCAGATCTCGGATGTCTTCTGCTTGTGTTCCCTTTATTTTTTTGAGCAGTGTATATTCCTCCTATAACTTTAACTGAGATATAAATTCTCTCTTGGGGAGGGAGGGTTTATTTCCAACAAGCCGCATTTGATCTCACAAAAAGAAATCCTTTCTCCAAAGCTATTAAAGAATCAGAAAGCCCATCTATACCACAGTCTTGGTATGATCATAATATTATTTGACAAATGTTGCCATTACCAAAGTGTATTTGCATTTCTTCTTTATTTCTTTTTTTTTTTTAAATATACTTTCACAAAGTGGGATCACAAAGTTTTGTATGGTCAGCTCTGTCTTCATAATCACCCAGTGAATTAGTTTAAATTTACATAATAATCTACTTACTGGGTCTTTCTTATAAATGGCCAATTGGCAAGTGCCCAAAATGTGAACAAGTGCCCACAGGACAGGGTGTATGCAGGCACTGTAACTTCAAAATTGGGTCACAAATAGCTTGGGGTGGAGGTCGCTAAACAATCAGTCAAAGACCACTTGTATTGGCAACAAAAAAAATTAAGCATTCAATTTCATTTTCAGGTAGAGAAAATAACTGTAACACTAACATTCCCCTTCCCCTCCCCTTTTCTGATAAGCATCAGAAACAGACTTGATTTATGTGATTTTGCCAACCATTTAAAGACGAAGTCTCAATCTCTACTGGATATATGAACAAGTTACCATGTTTGTTCAAAACATATGTATCCATTATTATTTTTATTTCCTACTTTTCCATTTCTCCAACAGGTTAGCCAGACGTGGCCTTCCTATCTGCCTTCTTCAGCTTTTCATGAAAACTATGTCAGGCCTGGAAGCCATTTTTTACATTGGGCCTTCAGGCCTGCTACATTTAGAGTTGTGAGAAATTGGGAGGGAGGATTGTATGGAGCTGGGGAGATATAGTATATAGCCATAATAACATTCCTTTCTCTGGGAGTCAAGGACATCCTGTCCTGCACTTGGAGGGGTGTGACTGGGAGGCATCTCCAGTTAGGACGGTGCATTGATTGGGCCATGCGATGGACATGTGTGTGCTGGGCAGGAATGTGGACTTTCCTTTGGGTGGGGAAACCCTGGAAGCTTCAGATTTGGGTTTTCCCAGATGTGTCAATATGACATCTCTAATAAAAAGGAACTTCGAGGAACTTCGAGCCTCAGAGTCTTCTTTCGTTGGGAGTGTTACTTGGAACCCTGACAAGCTATCTGTGAGGAATAACATTGTCCCTTCTGCCTAGTCTTCCTTCAGTGGGTCTTCTACAAAACTCTCTATCCCAGTCTTGTCCAGGCTCTCCTGAAATGAGCAAGGCAACTATAACAACACTATCCAGCACCCAATGGTTTGCCAGCCAAAATAGGCTAAGACTGGCTATGTATTTGATCTCAGATCTTTTCTCTTGTTTATCTTTAGCCAGCATATTTATATGTCCATGAGGCAAGATTCTTATTTGGATAACTGGCTGTTTAACAATTTTTCTAAGTCCAGGCTCCTCTAGAAGATTTGAAATTGAATTTTAGAAATATTTATGACAAGTCATGGTGTTCCTTTTCCAGACCACATGCTGGGCAAGCCATAAACTAAACTTGAAAAAGAAAGAACTTGGCTGTGTTTAATGAAAGGTTTTTCAAGATCATTGCACATAGGAATCCTAGAGGAGCAATGAGGGCTACAACTACTAAACGGCCCAGATGGATATCCCATGGCAAATGACACCAGCGCATATTTTGTGCTACCTCCCAGTATTTTCTTTTCACCAAAGCATTATTTATTTATTTATTTTTTGGAAAGGAAAAAAAAGGAGAGGCGAGGGAGGCAGAAGGCTTGGTTGTCTTGGGGCATTTGTTTCCAATTTTGCAAACACCATGAATGTGGTTATTTGCAAAGCCATGTTATAAAAGCATGGCATCTGAATCTTCATCTTATGGTTAATTATAAATCATTTCAGAGGCCCACAATAAAGTTCTCAGACCCCGAAACTGAATTGTTTTGTGATCACTATTCTCTCAGTCCACTCCCATCTCCTGCTGTCAGATCCTCTTTTGGGATGGGGGGGGGGAGAGGAGGGCTTTATTTTAAGATGTTGCTCTTGGCTTGGAAATCCATAAAGTGTCAGTTCCAAAATATTTTTTTTCCCAGAGCAAGATAAACTCGTTTGGATTATCCATCATTTGGGCTTTTTTTGCCTGACTTGACAGGACCCCACATTTAAATGCCTTTTGCAGGATCATATCAGATGGATCATGGGAAGGTTGTTGTTTTTCACGAGGATGTATTATGAAAAGCCCCTTTCAGAGGCATTGGGCTTCCACCCAGCTCTACTTCTTTAACAGTCTCCACAGCAATGCTTTTTCTTCTGTTCCTTTTAGCACTATTCGCCTGATTTAGATAATATTTTCAGAAGGAGTCATCTGGGGTAGGGAATTCCTCTGTTCAGCTATTTGTTTTGTTTTTCAGAATAATACTCAACCCTTTTTAAGGATCTTGCAGCATAGTTCATCTCCCACGTTTGAATAAACATTCAAACAAATGAAATGGAGCAAATATTCAATTTTGGAAAATTACACCATATATATATATATATTGCTCCTGGAAGCACGAAGCCGAGAACACCAGCCTGAAGATGACGAATGAGACTTCGTCGAAACGTCGCCAAGACACTTCCAATTTTACGTGGGAGAAGACCCGAATAACCAAAGACCTACATATATATATATATATATATATATATATATATATATATATATACATATACATATACATATATACATACATACATACATACATACATATATATACATATACATATACATATACATATACATATACATATACATATATACATACATACATACATACATACATACATACATACATATATATATATATATATATATATATATATATATATATGTTGGACCTTTCTTACTTAGAACAGGTCAACTCTACTCAGACAGTGTGGTATTTATAAGAAATTAAATATTCAATTAGATTTTCTTGCTTTTATTTTTAAAAGATCAAAGTCTAACACAGCTCCTACTAGATATATGACTTTCCTTCCGTGGGTATGGAGTTTAGAATAACAGAGTTGGAAGGGACCTTGAAGGTCTTTTAGTCCAACCCCCTGTTTAGGCAGGAAACCCTACCCTACACTTCAGACAAATGGTTATCCAATCTCTTCTTAAAAACTTCCAGTGTTGGAGCATTCACGCTTCTGGAGGCAAGTTGTTCCACTGAATAATTGTTCTAACTGTCAGGAAATTTCTCCTTAGTTCTAAGTTGCTTCTCTCCTTGATTAGTTTCCACCCATTGCTTCTTGTCCTACCCTCAGGTGCTTTGGAGAATAGCTTGACTCTTCTTTGTGGTAGCCCCTGAGATATAAAGAGTGATGACTCTACATAGGAAGGCATTTAAATTCAATTAATTCACAATAATTGGCAGGAAACCCTACCCTACACTTCAGACAAATGGTTATCCAATCTCTTCTTAAAAACTTCCAGTGTTGGAGCATTCACGCTTCTGGAGGCAAGTTGTTCCACTGATTAATTGTTCTAACTGTCAGGAAATTTCTCCTTAGTTCTAAGTTGCTTCTCTCCTTGATTAGTTTCCACCCATTGCTTCTTGTCCTACCCTCAGGTGCTTTGGAGAATAGCTTGACTCCTCTTCTTTGTGGTAGCCCCTGAGATATAAAGAGTGATGACTCTACATAGGAAGGCATTTAAATTCAATTAATTCACAATAATTGAATTTATTTGATCAAATAAAGATGTGGAGATGTTGCGTAATTTTAAGGATCAGACTCAATAAATGATTCAAGAATGAAGTATTCAAACATTAACACTATTTATTTACAGTAGGCATTCTATATTCTCTGAGAGACAGTAGATAGAAGCAAGGAGGAGGTGCATACAGCTCCTTTTATATTAACAAGGCGGAGTAAAGGATGGGAGTGGTTACATATGAATAAATTAGGAGAGGAAAAATAAATTAACCCCTAATACCCCGTGTATATACAATTCCCTTATTAGAGAATAAGGCATTTACTTGTGACAGGAGATGTGGTAATTTACAATCGCAAGAAAATGTGTTAGTCGTGTGAAGGTTCAGTGTCTTTTAAGGCTGGGGACTGAGAAAAATCTGATTTTCAAAGTCTGTGGAATCTCCTCTGTTTGGTTCATTGTCACTGTTGTGGCTTTGGGAAGTTATTTTCTGCTTCTTTCTCCTTTTCCCCCTGTGGATTTCTGTCTCTGTCTTTTCCTTTACATGATAGCTCTAGTTTCTACTCTCTTATCTCTTTTTTTATTCATTTATTGTTGTTGTTGTTGTTGTTGTTGTTGTCCTTTCTCTTCAGAGCTACAGCAGCTCTTCAGCTGCTGCCAGAACTTCTATTACCTGCTGCTCTTTGTATATTGGATGCTTCGTGTCTGTCTGCTCTCTCTTCTTTTTTCTTTCATGTAGCTTAACTACACTAGCTTCACTTTAGAATTACAGTACATTTTTAAAGTCATACATAATTTAATAAAATATGCTTCAATTTCTTACTCTAAGTTTAACCAAAAAATTCATTTGTTTTAAAAAAAAATACCAAACAAACCAGAAGCTATTGCCGTCTGTTCTCCTAATATATGGCACTGGCTTGGAAATTCAAGGTTTTACCCTAAAAAGCCTAGAAGCCTAGAAGGTCCTAAATAAGATTCAGATAATGAAATTTAATTGCATGTAAAACTATTATATCTATAAATACTCAGATTCCATTATTAATCCCTGACAGTAACCAAGACAAGGCAAAGCTTCAGAAATCAGTCCAAGGTAGGATGTTCAAAAATAAAAAAAAATTTAGACAAGCAACTCTGACAGCAATATCTGTTCCCATGTTGACACAGAGGATCGTCCAAAGTAAAGAAGTTTTGTGAACTTGTTCTTTTTAAAGGAAAATTAAGCCTCTTTATTACATTAAATTTTATATTTTGTTTATATTAGGATCCTGGGATTACTTTATATTTGTTAAATGCTGATTTGTTTATATTTTAGAGTTGAGATGTGGTATGTTTATTGGAATGGGATACTTTGGTATTTGGGGTGGCTTTCTTTGAAACTGTTGGCATTTGGGATGGAGAATGTACATTGGAGCTTATCTTTTTTTTAAAAGGAGAAGTGATTCTTTTTGATCATGTTAAACTTGGGGTTTTTTGCACTAGATATCAAGATCATTTTAGGGCTTTGGCTTATGGTTAAGAGTTGAGGTATGCAATATTGATTTTAGATATGTTAACATTATTTTAGAGCTCTGCTTGGACTTTTAGCTGGACTGGAGGAGACAATGCCTGTTATTAAGAGAGAAGTTCTGGGATGAAGAGTTTTATATTTGTTAATTAAGAAGAGGCAATGAGATTATGAAATTTTTATGCTTGTCATGATTAGAGTAGGAAGTTGCTCTCTTGAGGGGGAGATCTTTTTAATTTTTTAGGGTTTTTTTGCTTTCTTGCATTTTTTCTCTTCTCATTTCTTTTTTAGTTTGTGTTATATTTCATTGTTGTAAGTGAAACTTTTAATAAAGTTATGACAAAAAGGGCATCTTCTTGCTTGCCAGAAAAATTATAGGCACATTTTCAAAAGTATTTTCTGCAGAACATAACAGTTGAATAGGTTTATAAATGGGAGATGTAGTCCCTTAGGTAATCAGATCCGGCTTTAAAATATAGAGCTGAAATCCATCGAAATCCTCTAATTTGGATATAGAATATTCCAAAAAACACGTGAATAGTTCCTTTCTTCCTTCGAGAATGTGCCAGTTTGGCCATTCTAGTCTCATTTGGTCATTTTCTAGAGGTATGTTTCCAGAACAGAACATGATTCAGTGCCATTATACAGTAACTTTAAATGGGCACTAAATGAATTGCTGTAAATCAAGGACTACCTGGATTATATTTTGTAATTTGTCCAGATAATTCTTATTGGCATCTTTGGTCTAACCTATTTCCCTATCACCCTGCCAACAAAAGTGTGTATAGTCAAGGCTATGGTTTTCCCAGTTGCAATGTATGAGTATGAAAGTTGGACCATAAGGAAGGCTGAGCACCAAAGAATTGAGGCCTTTGCACTATGGTGCTGGAGAAGACTCCTGTGAGTCCCTTGGATTCCAAGGTATCAACCAGTCAATCCTAGAGGAGATCAACCCTGACTGCTCTTTAGAAGGCCATTGTCAGCCCACATCGTCAGGGCTGTCATTCCGGTGGGAATGGAGGTAGACAGAGTATGCAGCCCACGTTCCTGCCTGGATATCTTGCCTTGCCATCACTTGCCTCCTCCTCCATACAGACAGTGGAATCCACTTCCTTCAGCCGTTCACAGGGCCTCCAGCTGAGGGTGGATAGGACTGCACTTGTGTGGATGAGGTGCCGGATGCATTAGCCAGCATTAATGGAGGCTTACCAGACCTATCCTGATCGGAATGGCCCCAACAAACCAGGACTAAATGCACTGAATTACTGGCCAAGAGAAGGCAGCTGAAGCCCTCCAATCAGCACAGGGATTTGGGGTGGAATCTGGGGGACGAATAGCAGGGTGGGGCGTGCTAGGTTTAGAATGGGAAGGGAAAGCGTGTTAAGGTTAGAGCTGACAATATTTCACTGTAATTGCACTGAGTGATTGTCAGAGCGTGCCAAATTTAGGAAGATAAAACTTTAGAACAACATCCACCCTGTTGTCTGCTATTTATTTTCTTATCCTGATTCGGAACCTGACAGCCAGATCCTGAAGATGAAACTGAAATATTTTGGCCACCTAATGAGAAGGAAGGACTCGCTGGAGAAGAGCCTAATGCTGGGAAAGATTGAGGGCAAAAGATTGAGGGCAGAGAATGAGGTTGATCTGTCCCCGTCCACACACACACACACACAAACACAGCCAGCCGAGGGTTAAGGAAACACTTTGGCACACACCCAAGTCTTTATCTCCAACTTGGCAGCAATTTACACACCGTCTGCCAAGTGCGTTTATTTCCACAAAACAGAAAGATAAGATACTTAGCGTACAAAAAGTCCAATCAGAATAATATTTCTCTCAGCAGTTCCGGACGAGGCTTTAGTGACTATCCAAGGTTTACTTTTGTTTGTCACAAGGATCACCGGCCACCACCACCCTCTATTATATAGTCTCTGGGGTGTGGTCTAGTGACTCAATTCTAATCCCTAGCACGCCTCCTGAGCTGCTGCAATCGTTTATCACGCCTTCGGAGGCATGTGTCCAGGAATGATGTCTCTCACTCGCTCTCATCCGAGCCACCTGTCTCCCTGCTAATCTCCTCTCCTCGGCTGGCACCTGAGACAGTGCCAGAGGGGAGGGGCCTGGAGAGGGAGGCCTGGCTGACTCCTCTTCCTCATGCTCGGAGCTTTCTTCCTCCGATGGGACAGGCTCAGAGGGCGGGGCCACAACAGAGGTGGCTGGATAGAAGCCACCTGAAGCAGTCACTGAAGCAGTTGGTGTGAGCTTAAATGGTCTCCAGGGGATGGTAGAGGACAGGAAGACCTGGAGGAAAGTTTTCCATGGAGTCGCGATGGGTTGGACACGACTTCGCAACTCCAAGTTTGAATAGTATGAGAAAAGGAGAGAACTATCTACCTACTTTTTTACGCTATCCCTGATCTTATGAATCACTGTCATGTTGTCATCTCCCTTTTTTAAAAAATGCCTTAAATACTGTAACTTCCCTCATAGCAGAAAGTGTCTCATTAAGTCTAACATAATCATTATTTGTTCAGTACATGGTAAAGATACACCTGCTCCTATTAAATATAACTGCTGTGGTTATGGAAGAAAAAAGATTTCTTTTTCAAAGTCATCAATCTCAATTTTATTTAAGCACCATAAAAGCCCAATTATATTCTAGTACAGCTGCAAAGAAAGTATATGCTAATTCAGTATCAATGCAATTAATTACACAAACTTTGCAGTATATTTTAAACAAATCAAATCTGTTCTTAATTATCATGCAGAGGCAATTTTATTTTAAAATCTCAGTTAAGATATTTCTACTGCCACCAAATTGCAATATTTTAAATCTGCAAAATATTGACAGCTACGTGCTTGCAAGTGTTTAGTCACTGTATAGAAGACATGAGTAATAGCTCTGTGTTTTTATAGCGGCCCTTCCAAAATTTCCACATAACAGAGGTGTTACATGCGCAACTCTAGGGGCACCCAAGACTGCTTGGGCATTCTGCAGTAACTGCAACTAGTTGTGGTAGGCTACAATAACAGATTCTTGCAAGTCTTCTTGTGTTTTACCCTCCCTCCTCTCAATGAATCAGGGAGGAGACAGTTTGAGGGTTGTTGTTTTTTTTCTTTAACCATAACACTATCTCCTTTTGTAGGAGAATGAGGTGGCTGGATGGAGTCACTGAAGCAGTAGGCGTGAGCTTAGATGGTAGAGGACAGGAAGGCCTGGAGGAACGTTGTCCATGAGGTTGTGATTGGTCAGACACCGTGGTGGGATTCAAGTAATTTAACAACCGGTTCTCTGCCATAATGATTTCTTCCAACAAACAGTTTGCCAAACTGTTCAGAAAGTTAACAACTGGTTCTCCTGAAGTGGTGCGAACTGGCTGAATCCCACCACTGGTCAGACACGACTTCGCAACTAACAACAATCTCCTTTTATGGGGCTTAAGATTTTTTTCTGCCACTGTTGTTTTCTGTAACAGCTTCTGAATATTCTTTTCAAAGATCATTTCTGTCTACAGAAGGACATTGATCTGTTGCACGCATAAATTTTGAGCTACCTGCTCTGGACTTTGTAACACTGGAGAAACCACATGGAATAACCTTTCACCCTTCAAAGCAGGGGTGGGTTCTACTTACCTTTACTACCGGTTCGCAATGGAGCCACGCAAGCGCAGAAGCTTCTACACATGCGCAGAAGTGTTTTCATGACATCAGGGTCAGTAGGCAGGGCCTCCCACCAGTTTTACTACTGGTTCTATAGAACCGGTGTGAACCGAGGGCAACCCATCACTGCTTCAAAGGCTGGGAATGGCACACTCAGCAGCATACAAATAACATTAACTGCATAATTTGCAAAAAGTATATTAAATACGCTATTTGCATGATGATATCATTTATGATATCACTTCCTACTTCCTCCTGTGTATACCACTCAGTGTTAGCACTGAGAAAGACCCTTCCTTGGATTGTGAAAGACAATTGTGGTCAGCATGGATGGAGGGGGGGTATTGTTAATAGAAGGAAACAGAAAAGATACTACATGTTTACTAGCAAATAGTTGCAATAAAGAAATCAGTCAAAGTTAACCATAGATAAGAAATTTACAGTCTATGTGGCTCATCCAGAGAGATCCTGCACATCACCTGAAGGCAAGACTATATGATACAAAGATCATGTTAAGTTAGCAGCAGGATCCTAGCTTCCCTGCTGAGAGGAGGTCTATTTTAGTGGGCTCCTGGGAGTCAAATTGAACAATCAAAATAGATATAATGCCTCTATTATCCTTTATCGGTCTTCATTTGACAAAACCCAGGCTTGGGATATTATTAACTTTCTAAAACCCTTGCTGATGGAGAATTGCTTCGTTACTTTACTTGCAGTTCATATAGCCATGGCCCAGTTTTTCAGGAATTATTTTGGGATCAAGAGTTCTTTCCTTGTATCAGATGAGAATAAAGAATGTGCCACCTTGCTGAAAGCATCTACACTTTGCAATTATCTAATCGAGAGGTAGAAAGTAGCCAACTCTTGTTCTTTCATGTTTTGGTTCCTACCTCTATTTTAAATTCTTTGTCAAGTGCTACCTTGATCAAAAGGCCTGTGACAGCATGACCAGAGTCTGCTTCTAAAAATGCTGCCAAACACATTCATGTCATAGAACCATAGAGTTGGAAAAAGCCATTTAGGCCATCAAGTTAACCTCAGAGTAAGAATCCAAGTGAAAACATACCTGACTGACGGATATCCAGTTGTTGCTTGAACATGTCCAGTGAAGGGGAGGCCACCATATCTCTAAGTAATTGGCTTCACTATCAATTTGCTCTTACTGCTAGAAGTTCTTTCAACAATAAATTATTGCAATTATTCTGTAGTAATGAGAACCAAGGGGAAAGCTGAATTTCAGTATGTCCAGCCAGTAGGAAACACCAGATCAAAGATTCAGGATGGACAATAGGAAACTATTATTCAAACATGAAATAGTTAAATATAGCATTGCCTACTACAGAATGTGAAAGTCTGAAGGATCAGGAGCATTGTGGGGACTGACCATCCTGAAAAAGATCCATCTATGTCACTGTTACGAGTCAACACCAATTTGATGGCACATAACCATAATCACTATAGAATGTGTTAATGGTTGTGATCTTACATAGCATTAAAAGAGATTAGATATATTTAAGAAGACTGCTCATATCAATGGTTACACATTCCAATAAATTCATGATCCCAGAATCGAAGGCCGTATGTCTTTAAATACCAGTCATTAGGAATAATAGCAAAAGGCAGCTTTGACTTCATCCTGCAAGTTTCCCATTAGCGTTTAGATAGCTGTTGGGCAAAACAGTACCAGAGAGAAGATTTTAGATTCAGACATCAGGATCTTTCGTCATTCCAATAAGGTTATTGCATATTAGCACACTTACATTTTGCTTAGGAATCATGGTGGCCCAGTGGTTAGAATGCAGTATTGCAGGCTATTTGCCCACATCCAGGAGTCAACCCTGTCCGATTCAAGGTTGATTTAGCCTTCCATCCTTCCAAGGTCAGTAAAATGAGGACCCAAATTGTTGGGGGCAATATGCTGACATTTGTAAACCACCCAGAGAATGCTGTAAAGCACTATGGAGCAGCATATAAGTCTAAGTGTTATTGCTAATGCTATATAAGGAAAAATTATCCCTCACATTTAGACTGTCAGAGAGTGTGATTACTAGGCTAAAACCTGCCTCCAGGGAATTTTGCTTTCTGCCTGAATCTGTGAAAACACTGGCAGACTAAAGGGTGAAAACTACCAAGCTGCTTATAATGCATGGTCAGGAGTTCCCAAAATGTAGGGAACTTCCTCTACTAAATATCTGAAAAATACATTTACAGAACATTGTAGATTATTTTAAAAAATCAGGTTTTGATGAAATAGTTAAAAACTTGTAGCGAGAGCAGAAGCTTCTGCTGCAGAGGCTTAAGTAACAAATTTCACCCCTTAAACTTTCCTTCTAAAGGTTGAAAAGATTGATTCTGCCCACTTCAGAGATGCTTTAAGTATGGACCACTTAAAAGGAGTTGGAGTACTTTACATGGCCTGCAAGCCACAGTTTGCCCATACCTGGCCTTAAATGCCCTGACTCTCTAGAAAAACTGATAGATTCAATAGATCACCTTGTTCAAGTTATTTGTGGGGCTCCGGATGGTTCCATAGTGCCATATTTGTTAGACTAAAAGCAATTCCACGACCATACCTTCTTATTATCTTTCTGGCATCTTTTGCTGATATGATGATTATTACGTTGCTTTGTACACAAAGAGCTTCTGCACCAAAGACAAATTTCTTGGCCAAATAAAGTATTCAATTCAATTCAGTATTAATGTGCTATCCACCAGTTCTTGATTTGGCAGAAAATGCAATATGCCAGCATAAATAAAGAAGCCACACAAAATCTGACAAAATCTTTGAAAGACACTGTTCAGACATGGCACAGTTATATCTGTTCTGATCTCTCTTGTGGCCAAACCAAATGCCAAGAGGGGGCAATGCACAGTGATCGAAGGGAAGGGGGCATGTCTGAGCCAGCCTAAGTAGACCCATAGGAGGTGAACTGATTCTAACCTCTGACTGCCTCCACAGCCCACAACGAAGTATAATAGATCATATCCATGGCAAAAATTGTGCTAGAAAAAGAACACATTACTTTAAAACTGGAACAGCTAAATATAAGTTTAAACTGCCTCCACTGTGGGCAATATTATGTCATTTAAAATCAGTTAGTGGGGTGTGAGGATTAACTCTGATTAGAGGAGCACTACCAGTACCAGCAGCAATGACACCTCTAATAATAGTTCTTTTTAAAGTCTATAGCAAACACTGCAAACTTTCTGAAAGATTCCCATTTAATTTATACTGATAAAATTAAGCTACACATTAAATGGGAAGAACCAAAATAGATCTTGTGCCTTCTTTTATCATCCTTCCTGATATTTTTGTTTAGCAATGATCTATCATCAAAGTGTAGAAATGTCTGGTCCAAAATGCAATTCATAATTTACAATGAAATGAGTATAATTTCCCAGGTAAATTCTTCAATTCAATTATTTGATGGAAAACGTAACTTTATTTGCAAACAAGCAACATACAGCATTTTACTCTAGAAATAGATTAAGTGAAATATCATATTTCCAAATAATTAATCTTTAAATTATCCATTCAACTATTCATCTCCCAAAATAATAATTTTAAAAAATTTAGATGTCGAAATTGTCCAAAGTACTGAGGTTTGTTAATGATTATCATGTTACTGTGGGTTTGATTCAGCTAATTTCCTGTGGAGGGAGGGGTGAGGTTCAGCCAATTCAGACCCGTTCGGGGCGGGCGAACCAGTAGTATTGACCTGCTGATGGGCCCGCCCTGCCCACCCACCTTCCCTGGCACTATGCCATCCTATTTATCCTATTTTAAGCCACGCGCATGTGTACAAACCGTGCACACATTTTCTGTGCTGGGCAAACCGGTTGTTAAATTATGTGAAGACCACTTCTGTGTGGAGGTATACTGAAGTCACTTGAGACTTAAACTTACACGTTGCAGCTGTTTCCATAAATCAGTAAAACTTTACAATGTTGAACTTTGTCTCAATTGAGATGTGAGTTACCTGGATAACTACCTACTAACAACTTTTGAAATCTCAGATCAACCTTTAACTGTGCAACTTCTATCTGGTTCTCTTGGCAGACTGTTTCTGAAACGTAGCAAACTTGTCTTATTTGAGAGGCATTTTGTAGGCCACAATCATTTCTTAGGAAGCATTACAAAAACACAATGGAAACTGTTACGGTTGTGTTCGTACTGGTAGTTGGTATTAGCAGGACTGCTTAAGTGAAGCAAGTCATTGTTTTGAAATTGGTGTCTTATTCTCATTGTTCCACTAGATGTCATGGCAGAGCACAGAAGCAGACTAGATTTGATTAACAATTTCTGATTCACATGAACATTTTCTTGTGGCTAGTGACACATGCAGGACCGCTGTTCTCTTTTATCCTCTCCTGACACCAGCAGTGTTGAAATCCAGTTTATAATTTGGGAGCCTTCTGTGTGTCACTAGAGAAATGACCGTAGCGCTCTTTTGACAGGATCCAAGAACAAGAGATTTGCAAGGCTGATTGACTTCGCCAAGGAGAACGGAGTTAAATGTCCATTCCATTCTCCGATATGCCCTGGCTGCTAGGATACCAACGATTCTGGGCAACACACTGCTGCCAGTAGCACACAATCAACATTAATTATTTAGGGCTTAGCAACTTTTACAGCCATTTTATTATCTTGTCTCATTCTAAAAGCATCTCCCTGTGAAAATGTTCCGGGATGTACTTTGCCATCATAATATAACCTTTATTGGATTTTTTTTCCCCAGCTTATCAAACATCTGCAAGGGTGAATTCCTCCCTCAAACATAAACCTCATTGGATACTGAAGTGTACTTATGCATTGTCCCCTCACAGCTGAGCTATTCTTTGAAAATGGTAGCCTTCATGGGTAATAGCCAGCTGCTAGCTATTCTTTAAGTACATACAGGCTGACCTTAGATTTTCCCAGCTGTTAAGTATGCTGGACACATCTTCCTCCTGTATGCATTCAGATATACACTGAATAGGAAATGCTAGTCAAATGCTCGTGTCCAAAAATACAGATTCAAATACTAGGTTCATGCTTGCCTACGGTGTCCTGGTGATAATCAGAAACTGGGAAAACAACCACTGTACCTGAAAGTTAACACAAGAGGACACATAAAACTATCCATTACTTTGTTGCCATCATGGCGGTCCTTCATCTATTGCATTTTAGCAACTTCTCCCATATTTTTGAAACACTTGATAAGCATCTGTTATACATTTCTAAATAAGAACTCTACTCTTACAGTGTGAACGTAAAATTTACATTTCATGGTAAATCTTATAATTTAGGACCTAGGTTTGGGTCTGACACAAATAAAATCTTGAGGCCAAGATTTGGACATTTGTACAATTTTTCTTCACAACCATCTGAAAGAGGAAGGGAGGGGGAGGGGGAGAGGAAGAGAGACAGAAGGAGGGAGAGGGAGAGGGAGAGGGAAAGGGAGAACCTAGTTTATATTCCAAAAATTAGCTTCAGGTTTTGACATGCAGGACTAGCCAGAACTCACTAGAAAAAATGTCCTCTTTGGCTTTTCTTTCCTCATGATGAGGTGCTGAATTTGTTCCAGCTCTCTTCCATATGACCTTTCCAAGTCTTTCAAGACACAGGGGAGATGAGGTAGAGTCCTATCATTTGCTGTCAACTTACAAGCGGCCTAAGTAATCACTGATGTGGCCATGCGTACTAGAATTTTTCCTCCAGGCCTTTTCCTCAATTACTTGAGGATCATGTCTGCTAGGAGAAATAACCTCTAATCAGCAGATCAACAGTTTTCGAACAGCAACATCTGAAGAATATTTTTCCTTCTCTAAGAATTCTGTATTTGGCCACTGCAACCCTTGAAAAAAAGATCTGCCAGCATACAAACCATACAAACACCCTCATAACACACATACACGTACATTCATATATATGCTGGTTAAAGCAAAGTGAGGAGGACATATTTCTTAAGATTTTAGAACGGCATCCACTGATTTCCCCCCCCCCCCAAGGGGTCTCTCCACCAATTTTCCAGCAAGTTGTAAGTCATGCGAGGAAACACCCGGAATTATTTAACTCTGCATTTCTGTGAGGGAATCTGTTTCCCCAATGAGTCGGTTTGACAATTCATCTATTAGCAGGTGTGAATATGTCCCCAGCTTCTCCTCCTTTCCTTCCTTTCAGGACCCCCAGGGAGCCACAGATCACTTTCTTAGCAGAAGGAAATGTGCTGTCGGAGGCAAGGAGGGAGCCAAAGCCTTTTCAGGAAAAGAAAAAATGTTTTGTTAGGGTCTCTCCTACCCCTTTTAGACCAGCATAATGGAAAATTGATACGTACCGAGATTTGGATGCCCTGATGGGCAGAGAATGGCTCTCGCTTTGTGTAGGTTTTTCCTTGGGGAAAAAGGCAAGATGGGTATCATGGCTAAAGAGAAGCACTGGCATTTCAGAAGAGGCTCAGATAGCAGCCTTGTTCAGCTTCTGTTTCTTATTCATTTGAGGCTTGCGCATTTGGAACATGACTAGCCTCCCACATCACACAAAGCAGCCTTTAATAATTCTATAGGTAATCATTTCAGGCGTCACCTCTGACAGGGTTGAACAACAGAGCCAAAGTAAGACCGGAGCACAGGGAAGACTGGGCAGCAGGCAGGACTCAAAGCAACAAAGATGTCTGGGGGGAGGGGTAATATGGTACCGTAGTTGTGATGGTATAATTGTTACTCCACCCCTGCTTTAGCCATTTTGTTCATAAAGAAAGGGAGAGGGGCTTTGATCATGATTTGCTTTTGCTACATTGATTTTTGTTATTACATATTATTAAATTATTGACTTCTTATTGATACCTGTGTGGCCCAGACTGCCTTAGGATGCCTTGCATGGGCCTAATGGTTGTTATTTGTCAGCTATTCCCAGTTAGCTGAGGAACCACTTTTGCTAATATATAAATAGGAAATGCCAGCCAATCAGGATCTGTACTGTAATGCGCCTTATGGACATAATACAGATGGATTAGAAAGTTTTAGTTTAGTTAAATCAATTATAACACTTTATTCAGCTTTTTTAGAGCCAGTGATGCTCTAATCCAGTGGTGGCGAACCTTTTACTCACCGAGTGCCAAACAGGTACATGCTTCGTTTATGCACGGCTCCCCAGTGCGCTGCTCACGCAACCGCACCATCTGCGCATGAGCATGGCTTTCGTACAGCTCCCCTTGCGCTGTGTGTACATTTGCACCATATGCGCATGCGCGTGGCAATGTATGCACACACAAATGCCACCTGCGCATGGGTGCGCTGCATGCAGGTACTCACACACACATGTGCAAATGTGTACACCTGCACAGGAGAGCCCCAAAGACCAGCTGGGTCTCCGGAATTGCGCACATGCACACCAGAGGTCTGAACACCAGCTGGGGCCCACACGCATGCACAGCTGCAGGTGAGTTGGGCAATAGCTCGCGTGCTCAGAAAGATGGCTTTGCGTGCCGTCTCGGGCACATGTGCCATAGGTTCGCCATCACGGCTCTAAACAATGTAAACAATACAGATAGTCCTTGACTTACAACAGTTCGTTTAGTGACCATTTGAAGTTACAACAGCACTTTAAAAAGTGACTTAAGACCCCTTATGAGCCTTGCAGCATCCCCATGGTCACGGGATTTACCGTACATTCAGATGCTTGACAACTGACTCACGTTTATGACGGTTGAAGTGTCCCAGGGTCATGTGATCCCCTTTTGCGACCTTCTGTCAAGCAAAGTCAATAGGGAAACCAGATTCACTTAACAACCGTGTTACTAATTTAATAACTGCAGTGATTCACTTAACAAATGTGGCAAGAAAAATCATAAATGGGGCAAATCCCATTTAACAAATTTCTCACTTAACAGCATAAATTTTGGGCCCAATTGTGGTTGTAAATTGAGGACTACCTATACAAGAAGAACGATAGGAGAAGATGCAAAAGAGTAAAAAAAAAAAATCAGGCACAAATAATTCATTCCTATCAGATACTGTATTTATCATGCGAAACAAAGTTAAGTTAAATTTTGCAAAGAGGGGGGATTTTATTCCCCTCTTTATCAAACTCCAACTTGAAGACAGGGATGGGGAAGGATAGAACAATTGGAGGAAAGCAACTCAGAAAGGAACCGCAGTTTGTTTTCTGTTTGTTTCTCATTTTTAATGCATTGCTTTTTCTTGTATACCACTCAGAAGCTGCTTGGAATGGAGTGCTGTAGAAATCTTTAAAAAATAAATGAAAATAAGAACATTTTGCATGACCATCACTGTCCAGAAAATAACTGCTAGGACAGGGAGTTAAGGGAGTTGCCCTCCACAGCAGAATAGTTGGCAGGACTCCCATGCAAAGAAATGCTGGATGGTATGTGTTACAGAAAGTAAAGCAATAGTAATAGGCCCTACCATCTGGCGCCAGAATTACTAAAGCTAAATTTACCCATATATCTGTGTCCAAATCCAGGCTCTGTGCACTTACTTGGAACAAAGCAGAAAGCAGCAATTCTTCATAAGCTGGCGTTAATGTGTCATTTTGCTCTAATTAAACAGGATTGGTAGGAACCATCCTTCCCATTAATCAGACTGAAGTAACCTCCTCAAGTTTGGTATCATAAAAGAGTAGCAAATTGTTTGTACTTAAATATAGAATGATATTTTACTGCAGCGGAGGAGGTTATGGCATTTTCTCAGGCAGCCAAAAATTTTGGGCTGGTCCTAACTGGATTTTCTCTATCTGAAGTAAATATGGTGGTTTTAAATTACCAGTATATACTGTTTAACTGAAACTAGATTGTGAGTTTTAGCAGAAGCCATTTCCCATGAAACACAGATTTCTGGAGTTTTCTGTTAAAAGTCAATACTGCGTATCCCATGCTTCTGCAGTATAACCATTCTTTGCCTGAAGCTAAGTTACATATCAAAAAGGAGAAGTAACCCATACTCCACAACGGTTCAGTTGATCAACTAGAAGAATCAGATCTTAGAAAAAAAGAAAAGATATCTTAAAGGGCTTCAGGTCATAATTGTTGGCATTCTTCATTAATAACGGAGTTGAACAACAAGCCCAGTAAGCTGTGGTAGTCATCCTGCAACCATAATGATGGTTTATTATATCTCCAGGCTGACAATCTCTCTCTTTCTCTTCCTACTTGAGTCACTTTTATATGTGCAGTCCACATGTAACGTGTTCTTTAAACAAAAAAAAAAAGCTTCTTCCTTACTTATCCTTTCTAACAAGCAACCAAACCAGCAGGAACCTTGAAAATAAGATATAAGATCTCAATATGGCCATCTTAGGAGCACATATTTAACACATATGCAAATCAATAAATCTCTTTTCAGGTGGGAAGAAGTGTGTGAATATAGTGATTCCATTTTAAATTAATTTTGTTGTGAAAAAGATTTTTTTTAAAGATAAAAAGGAAATGAAACTAAAATGTTAAGAAAAATGACTAGATTTTTTTTTCAAAACTTTCAAAATTTTGCCCAAGCATAAATCCCCTCTAATCACTTCACAGTAAGATTTCAGAGAGTTTAATGACAGTTCTAAAATATACACATACAGAACCATCACATTAGTTCCTATCATGGTAAGCAATGTTTTGCAAAACAGGAGAATTAAAGGCATGAGATAAGAAAAGAAAATTTAATGTTGGTAGCTGTTGTTTACATCAAACCTTTCAGCAATTTTTTTTGTACATTTCTGTCCTTGCAAACCAAGTTCTCTTTCATCGTACTCAACTCCATAATCACAACTATTTTTAGTCCTCCCATTCCGCTCAAGCAGCACAGTGGTTCAATGGTTAAGATGCTTGTTGGCTGGAAAGCCAGCAGCCCAGGTTTGAGAAAACTAGCTGAGTAAAATCACAGGGACTCCTTTACCTTTCTTGTTTTAATTTCTCTCACGCATTTCATTTTTCTTTCATTCTCTTGGAATGTGGTCCACGCATTCTCTCTCCATTACGAAACCACCTCAAAATATTTATTCTGTAGTGGTGCTTCTCTTTTATATTTAATCTATATCCATTCAGCACACATTCATTTTTTTTTGTCTATATGTCTTCTTGTTGTTTTATGCAGACTTCTGACAGAGCCAACTCTCACTTCCATAAAACAAAGGCTCCAGACATTATCACTTCTTTCAGCAAATGTTCATTTCTCACAACAGATCATATGTTATGCACAACTTTCTGTAAGCATTTGAAAGCCTTAAAGATTCCCCATCCATTTTCTTGTTGTTACTAAATATTATATTGTGGTGTACAAATTAGTCTCCAGACTTTAAGGATTTTGTTTTACCTTTTATTTATAATCTCTAATAATTTACTCTGTTTTCTCTGTCAAGCCCAACTACTTTGGTCTTTGGTATATTAATTTTCAGATCCACATTTCTTATTGTATCATGCAGTCTAATCTAACATTGTGGTTCTCAGCCCAAAAAATGACATCATTTGCCTACAAAAATACACACATACTTATATCTTCAATCAACACTTAACATCAACATGATCATTCTTTATGTGCTTGTCCATAAATAGATTAAAAAATTAAGGGGATTTTACACATCCTTGTTTTTACCTTCTTGTCAACACTGAACCATTTATTAAGCATTCAATTTATTGTCATGCCCACTTTACTTCCAACATATCCCAAATGTAACTGCATTCAACAACCAACTTACCTTTATATTCACATTATACTATCTATGATCCATTGGGTCATTGTTTCACAGCTATTTACCTAAACCAATAAACAAAAAATGCAGTGAGAGCAAAAGTGATTTCTGACTTCCTACTTCCTCCCATTGACTTTCTGTGTGGAAATCTGGTGGGGATGGTCAGAAATCATGATCATGTGACAGCAGCTGATGGCAGCAGTGTGGTAGCACTGTAGTGGCTACAAATTTCCCAACATAATTGGTCTGAAGATCCTTGAAATTTAAATTCCACAGGAGTAAGGGGTCCTAGTTTTTGGATGTATTCTTTAAATTAGCCCATTTGAGATATCTTGATTCAAAAATTGTCACCCTATGATGCAGCAATTTACTGAATTGAAGATTACAAATGGACAAAAAGACAGGAGAGTTTTAGTCTTATATAGGTACAGTAGATAAATTCTAGCCATTTATCAAGTACTTCCTTTAAATCAATCAATATACAATAGAACTTTTTCTCCCACAATCATATATTTCTCAATGAGCTGTTGAAGAACAAAAAATCTGGCCAGCCCATCTGTCCAGCATAGAGCTGCCCTGCAATTCCTATATTTTGCTTGTCATCATCTCTTTTATCTGTTCAATTGCTATTTTGCCAAAGATCTTACATGGCACAAACAACAAACTGATTCTCTCATCATTACCTTTCCCATACAAATCTTTAAAATATTCTGTCAAGCTTTTCCTCGTTGTGGTTTCACCCTGAATGATTTTCATTTTTTAAAAAATTCTATTCATTGCTAGAGGCTCCATATTGAGTTCTCACACAGTCAAAAGTAAATAGTCTCATACTAGATCAGGCTATTATCGAAATAAAGAACAGATGGATGCAGTATCTCCCACTCAAAAGCGATTCACTTCTAGTTCTTTATGTAGAGTGGGCAGAGGAACTAGACAGAAGAAATTTGATTATTGTTACAAATAGAGCTTGGATTTGATACACATTGGACAATTCACTGGAATTCTTTCATAATGGCTTCATAGTTTTGCAACAATAAATCCTATCCCAGCCTTTGTGTCTTGATAGATGTATTCTTGCAATATTTTGTGTTGTTAGCTGAGAAAAGCCTGACATTTAGCTGTCTTCCCACATTTCCAAAATATTTTTTTATTCCCATCAAAACCATTTTCTTTGCATCTTTTAATTTAAACCATTCCTTGCTTTCTCTGACTGCATTCTTGGCAACATATTTTTTCTCTCCTCATGTGTTATGCAATTTCTGTCTCTCATCCCCATTTTTATAGCACTCATCCACATATATGCATTGGTTTCTTCAGCCTCAGATGTTTGAGGTTAATCTGTCTTCTGATAATTCTTTGTACAGAATTTGTACTTTCTCTTTCTGAAATAATTCTACATTCCTTCCAGGTTTTTTCCTCCACTTTTTGCCTTTTTTCGTGTCTATTTCTTTCAAAGAACTACACTTGGCAATGCATTCAGAATCTCTTATCACCACTGTATCCTTCATAATTCTCTCTATTTTTCATTATTAACAATCAATCAATCATGTGTTTGGGTTGATTCTTTTACCATTTTTATCTATGAATGAGCTTATGCTTAAACTATAAAAATAAGCAGATATTTTTCTAAGCTAATGCATTCCAGTCACCTTTCTCATTTATTTTTGGATCTCCAAATGGCCCATTCACTTTTTCTACACTCTGTGTCTCGTTTCCACCTATGTATTCATGTTACTTAATAGAATCATTCCTAACCCACTTGCCTGGATCAAATTAAGAATGTTCTCGTCTCATGTTTTCATTTATCACTCAAAATTAATCGTCCATAATCACCATGCATTGGACCATAATTATGAAATTACCATCAACTTATACACCAACAACAATTAAATGATACTAACCCATATTTCTTAACTTCATTTTAGTCCTTTCATTCATAAGCAGTTAAAGTGTTGGGCTAGAAATGAGGAAACACAGATTCAAGTTTACCTTCAACATGGAAGCCTGCTGGGTCACTTTGGGACAGGCATTCTCCTTTAGCTCAATCTTCCCCACAGAATTGTTGTTGTGAACAATTATGGAGAAGGGAGTGCTATACATGCTAATTTGAGCTTCTGAAAGAAATGTGGAATCCTTATGAAGGGTCTCTCACATAGAGACTACACTACATAGTGTTGATGCATATTCTAGGGAGTGGAGTGGAGTGGAGTGGAGTAAACTAAAGTATAAAGTAAAGTAAAGTAAAGTAAAGTAAAGTAAAGTAAAGTAAAGTAAAGTAAAGTAAAGTAAAGTAAAGTAAAGTAAAGTAAAGTAAAGTAAAGTAAAGTAAAATATCAGCCAATAATTAAAGCAATGAAGATGAATTCTTCTGACCCATCATAGCCATTTAACTCACAACAAGGTTGTACAGTATGTTATAGTCAGTATTCAACGAACTCCTTGTCTTAAATGATTATTTGGGCCTCAATTTTCTTGCTGTTGATATGGCCATGTGACCCTGATAACTTCATAGTCTTCTCTCATCCTCTATCCACTAATTTGGAAAAGAAAATTAATGCAGATTAATAAAAACATGTCACTAATTTATAACCCTATGGACATTTGAGTACATTTAAAATGTAATATCAGACAAGCAAAGGACTGACAGTTTAAAAACAGATCCAGAATTTCCAGACCTAAAATTTCCTCTTTCAGGCTTGAGACACTGGTGCTTTCTGGGACTTAGGGGTCATCCATTTTCCCATTGCTGGAACTTTTGTCTCATCTAGTTCCCTGTCGCCTGGATTCAGATCTCTGCAGTAGATTTCACAGGGAACCCAATCTTAATTCTTCCTATCATCTGCTAGCCAATTAACAATCTCTGTAAAGCTGCAATGGCACATTATGATGCAATAGAAACACATAAAAATAGATTTATGTTCACTGTTTATGTCTGTTACCAGTTTGTGTGGAATGGAATTCATCAGCGCTTGGAAAGATGTCAAATGTTTTTAATTTTCTTCCTCTTTGTTTTGTATTAAAGTATAATAGTTATATGCCCCTTTACTAGATAAATCCTACCTTGGGGTATTCAAAAAATTCCTAGGTATATGTTCTTGTATTTTTATTTGTTTAGTAGGTGTTTGAGATTTTTGTTTTGTTTTTGTTGTTGTTTTGTTTGTTTTAGACTGGGGAAACATTTTATGAATTACCTGCCCTCTGCCACATATGAAAAATTAAACTGTTCTAGGAATGGTTCTAGATACGTCTGGTGCGCCAGTTGTGTCCCTACTTGGACCGAGATGCCCTACGCACAGTTACTCATGCACTGGTCACCTCACGGATTGACTACTGCAATGCTCTCTACATGGGGCTGCCCTTGAGGACCACTCGGAGGCTTCAGCTGGTGCAAAATGCAGCCGCGCAGGTTGTGTTGGGAGAACCCCGATACTCCCATGTTACACCCCTCCTGCGTGGTTTGCATTGGCTACCGGTTGCCCTCCGGGTGAGATTCAAGGTGCTGGTGATGACCTATAAAGCCCAACATGGCTTAGGACCAGGATATTTGGCAGACCACTTACAGCCAGCAACGATATCCCATCACCCGGTTCGCGCCCATAGAGAGGGCCTACTCAGGGTGCCGTCGGCTAGACAGTGGTGGCTCTACCCCCCAGGGGTAGAGTCTTCTTGGTAGGTACGCCCACCCTCTGGAATCAACTCCCCTTGGAGCAATGATTAGCTCCTGACCTTCGCACCTTCCGCCGGGAATTAAAAACCTGGCTTTTCAAATCCCTTGACCTGGACTGATGATGGGGTTTTAATTGGTTTTAAGGGTTAATTTTAAATTTTTTTAGATTTTGGTCTTTATTTTATATTGTGGCTTGTGTTTTATTGTTGTGAGCTGCCCTGAGTCCATTGTGAGATAGGGCGGCATATAAGCCAAATAAATAAATAAATAAATGGTGCAACAATAAGATTCTGAGTATAAAAATTAAAAAGTGCCATAGATTAGGGTGTTCAATTGCTGGGAAAATAAAATTCTATTCTGCATCAGAAAAGAATAGGACTGGAACAACAAGTAATATTTGAAAATACAGTAAAAGCCCTTGATTTAATTTCTCTACCTCAAATCTTCATTCAAATACTAAACACCTCAATACCTTTTATTGCTTTTTCACAGAGAAGATCTTCATGAGCCCTTCCCTTCCCTGTGATGGCTCTGCCCCATGAGAAGACAACATGCCCAGCAAACTGGTGTTCTTAAAATCAGGTTAATTTCCACTTTCAATTTACGAAATAAAAAAATGTGGAACTGAAGAGAAAAACAAGTAGAGGAGCAAAAGAAAGGGGGGTGGGGAAGAAGGCAACTAAGTCACCACTTCTTGTGGGTTCTGAATTCTCAAAACTAATCCAAAACTAAGTGAACAAATTGCTTATAGTTCAAATCAGACTTATTAGGTCTTTGAGAAATTGGCTATCTTAATATGCTCAAAAAAAGGCAATACAGTGGAAGTCCTGTAATCTGACCATGTCTTGTACCTCTGTTCTGCAGATAAGGCCCAGATGAAACTGCCATTTCCAAAGCAGATGTCCCACACACAGAGAGACACATGTTTTCCTCTATGGACAGTTGGTTCCAATGACCTTTATGAGATGGGAGCAGGCTAGGTTTGAATCAGCTGATAATAGTCATGCAATGGATGGAAATGACAGTTCCTCACCACCTGTTTCTTCTTCCTGGAACAATTGCTTAACAGATTATTAACACTGCATTATTGGTAACTACTAGAATTACTAGCATGAAGCAGAGAAATACTATGGACATGGTGTACTTGAGCCACAGAAAAGATTTCAGTGAAGTTTTATGAGATAGTCTCCTTAATAAAATGGTAAAATATGAGTTAGATGAAACTAGTATTGCATGGATTTGTCTTTGGTTGAATGACTATACCTTAAGATTATTAATTAATGGCTCCACTTGAGCTTGGAAAGATGTATCAATAACATTGTCACTGGGCTCTATAATGTTTTTATCAAAGTCTTGGATGAGTGAGTTGAAGGGAAGGCTTATCATGATTGTAGATGGCATAAAGCTAATACTGAAGGATGGCTAATACTTAGAAGAAACAAAAATCAGATAGGCTGAGCAAGCAAGAACAGGGAGCTAAATTGAACAAGATGGAATTTAACCAGAAGAAATGTCAAGTTCTCCATGTGGATAGGAAAAATGAAAGTTAGATGCATTACTCTACTTACAAACTTTTGAAATGCAAACTTTTGCTGATGTGAACAAACTTGTCCATAATTCCAACCTAGAAAGTAAGCCCTGGAAGTTGGGGAAAGTGAGATAGGCCTGCCATTTATGTAGGCGGTGTTTTAGAAAATAACTCTTTCCTGTGTTCTCCCACCTTCCTTTCCCTGACTTCCACATAGATGCACTGTTCATATAGATGTACTTACATACTGTCAGGTAAGAACTATACCATGCATATTTTGAATGCTTGTTAGACATGTGCACAAAACAGACTAATGAACAGCCTCTTGGAGCATAACCATTTTGTAAATAGAGCACTATCTGTACAATGGAGGAAACCTGGCTTGGTGATAGTACATGTGAAATAAATCTGAGCGTTCTTGTCAAATTCATGCAGCAGCTAGAAAGGAAAACGTTATTTTGGAATGCAGCAACGAGAGCATAGAGTTGAGATTATGGAAAGTCAGCTAGCAAACTTTCTAGACCAGGGGTGTCAAATTCACATCGTCACAGCAGTGTCATGTGATGTATCGGGACTTTTTTCCCCTTCGCTAAAATGGGCATGGGCATGGCCAGCGTGTGATGCATCTGGCCCGTGGGCTGTGAGCTTGACAACCCTGTTCTAGACCATATTTATCATGCCCTGCTCTGGTACCACAATTAAAAAATGGCAGTGATGTTGGGAGCAAGTTCAAAGGAGGGCTATGAAATAATGTGGATATGTTAAGACTTCAGAAAAGGCAACCGAGGGAAGATGTGGTATGAGTATTATATCACCTAAAGGATAAATATCTAAAATATCTAAAGGGTTGTCATATAGAAGAAGAAGCATAACCAGAACCAATGGGTTAAAATTAAATGGAAATAAATTCAGGTTACACATCTGGAGGAACTTTATGCCAGTATGAACTGTCAGCTAGTGGAACAAGCCACATATAAAGAGATGAGTTCTCCTTTCTTGGAAGACTTCAAATAAAGACTGAATAGTCATTGATCTGGGATGTTCTAATCTAGCAGATCCTGCACTGAGAAGGGTAGTGGACTAGAATACTTCCATAGTCCTTTCCAAGTTATGATATATTTGTTTTGTGCTTCAGAGGCTACAATGCATATATGAAACTAAGATTAAATTGGCTGCAACTTTATTATTTGAGATATACCCCACTATATTACAAAGAATAATGCCTTTTATGCATAATGTCTATGCATATAGTATATATATATATGTCTATGAAAATTCATTGCAGCATTTTCTCCAAGAGAATACAGATATTCTTTATAGATATGGGTAAACAACTTTTAAAAGTATTGAACACATAAAATCAATGTGGGTTCTCATCCCACAATCCTTTTGTGTTGTGTTTTTTTCATGGACAGCAAGTAGTCTCTGTGCAGTTGTCAGTCACTGGACTCTGATGTGCAGTTCAAACAGGAGAGTTGAAACTAGATATACCTCTCAGAGATACTGCTTGGTCTTTTCCAACACAGCTATACTGGTATGTGACTAGACTAAACAATGAAATTCTTTCTTAGAATTTTCGTTCTTTCTGTATTGATTCCTTAACAGTCAACATATATCCCTAACTTCCAGTTGCTTTTTCTTGTTAATTGTAATTCATTTGAGGATGGGAAGAAAAATGACAAAGAGATTGTAAATCTGAAGTGTATGATATTTGTCAGAGTAGGTGAATTAATAAATCCTGATGGATGTCATCTACCCAAATCTGATTTTGGGAAAAAAAATTAATCTAAAAACTTTAGCATAGAGTTTTAATATACAGGTAGTCCTCGACTTACATCCACAAAATTTCTGTTGCTAAGTAAGACATTTGTTAAATCTTAAAACGTAAGTTTTGTCCCATTTTATGACCTATCTTGTAACAGTTAATTGAATCACTGCAGTTGTTAAATTAGTGACTTGGTTGTTAAATGAATTTGGCTTCCTCATTGACTTTGCTTGTCAAAAGGTCGCAAAAGGAGATCACATGGCCCCGGGAAACTGCAACTGTCATAAATATGAGTCAGTTGCCAAGCATCTGAATCTTGATCTCATGACCATGGGGATGCGGCAACAGTCCTGAATGTGAAAATTAGCCATAAGTCACTTTTTTCAATGCTGTTATAACCTTGAATGGTCACTAAATGAACTGTTGTAAGTCAAGGTCTACCTGTACTGGCTTTGGCAAAATTATAAAGTCCATAGTCTGAATCTGAATATTTGTTGTGGCCCACCAGCGGCCTGCACGGATTGTTGCTGATCCCAACAATGAGGAGGCTGGTATGGTATCGCGTCAGCAGCCTGTGCAGCCAGCGCTCAAGTCGGACAGCGAGGAGGCTGAAGAAGATGTGGTGCCAGAGGCAGGGATTCAGCCAGGGCCTTCAGAACCTCCAAGGCTCCTTTAAGTGAAGAGATGAAATGGAGGAGACTCTTCTCAATGCATGAGCACTCAGAGCTGCCAAAAGGCGGGAGTGGTTACTCAGGAGGAGGTCTCCTCGAGAGTAAGGCTTGGGGCTAATTGGCAACTCCCTTAGCCTATTTAAGTTTGCACACAGCTTGTAAAAAGGTGCAGGAAACAACGTGCTTTCGTCCGTTCGCCGCTGATCATTGAGTTTGGATTTTCTCTGCAAACTTTGCTTCTGAGCTATCTGCCAACTCTTGTAAGACTCTATCTTATCTGTGGAATTTTGGGCAGGTTGTTAAGAACATTTTATTAACAGCCTGCATTTGCAAAAGACTGCGTTTTGAAGTAAACTGCATTTTGTCCGGATTTTGTGTGTGTTGCGTACTTTGGGATCCGTAGCTGGGGCAGAACAATATTATTATTTTTACAATCTTTTCTTTCAGTATATAATAGTCTGTACAAATTTAATTAAGAGTAAAGATACAGGGTTGTCTTCTCACAAAACAGTGTCAGAAGCAAAAAATTGAAAAATATTCAGGAACTATTTCTGCCTTTTAAAATGTAGATACAATTAATATTTGTATAGAAGTTTCATTACAGCTTTATTGATTGTTAGTCAAAAGACCCGTGCCACAGACTATCAAAAATAAACATAATCAAGGAACAACAAAATCCATATATATCCTAGATCCTAAAAGACAAGCTAAAAAGAAACATTTCAGTTTAGCAATTATATGCTGTCTGAGCGCTTAAGTAAATGGGAAGGTGAGATGATTGAAGGACCCTCATAGCTTCTTTGTGCAAGGAGCCACTGGGTTAATATTTGAAAATTAGGCTACTAACAATAGACTGTCATATAACAATGACAATCTGGCAGGATGCTAAGAATACAGAAGCATATTCCACTATTCCCTGCTAATAGTACATGAACATGTAGCTGAGTCCAAGGCAAGAAAAAAAGGAAAAGGAAAAAACTGTCTGACAGCTGTTCAGTTTCTGTATTTCTTCTGTAATAATGTATTCTCCTTGCAGTGGAATGCCATTGCCTCTGGCAAGGTATCCCTTTTTCTGAGGCAAATGAAAAGCTCAAAGCTATGAGAAAGTAAGTATGCTCTTGGTGCCTACAGCTACTTGTACTTTTGTGACTTTCCTTCAATGCTAAAAGTACATATTCCTCAAAGATTCCAGCCACTTTAACTCTAGTCCATGATAGAATTGTTTCAGTAATAATAAGCACTAGGGCACAATGGATGCAGATTTCAAGCGTAACTTTTCATAGAATGTTGTTCAGTTTCTATAAATTCTCATTCCACTTCTGCACTTACTCTCCACAGATAATAGTATGCTTCTTAGCAAGGTGATCATCCAATCCTATGATTTTTTTTTTCTCATATTGAAGAGTGGAAAATCTTTTCATTTAATGATTTATTAACCTTATACAGTGTGCATAGTCCCCATATTTTTCTAAAGATCCATCAGAATCCATCTGAATAGATTTTAACGTTGAATCCACCCATTCACTGTTATGTAAGTTTTATTAAGTGTAGAAACTGCATTGTAGGAGAAGCACCACCATATTGTATATGCTTTTGCATATTGCATTTAAACTCTTATGCCAACTCAGGCTCTATAAAGAGAAATGGCTGTCCTCCAAATCTCTTCAGAAAGAAGTAGTGTCTTTACTTTTGACTAGCTGTCCCTAACAATGTATATACTACTGAAAATCTCTTCGTGAATTTCTGTTTGTTTGTATCCTCAGGTGCATTATATTGCAACAAGTGTTGAATCAAGGTATCTAAAATCCACTAACTTAAATAATGCATTGAGAGTTGTTTGCCACTACAATTATTTTTCTACTTAGAATTTATACTCTTTTAGATGACCCAGCTTTGAAATTAAAAAAAAAAAAATACTGTCAGCCTAAAATCTAATGTTCATTCTGATCACATCAGACTGCACTACCTTCCTCTCAAAGGATGACCCTTAGGGTTGTCTAGTTATCTTTAAAAGGCTTTCATACTGATTCCACTTTATGAATCCAAAAAGTCTGAATTAGGTAATTTACTAAGCTCCACATAATGTAGTTTCTGTGGTTTCCTACCTGTATAGGAACACAGCCTTTATTTGTTCCACATGAAACTCTGGTTGACACATCAGCATAAACCTCTCCCATTTCTGCATGTGGCAGTTCTGAAAACAACCAAATCTTTCTTAGAGCATTTAGACTTGGTAAAATGAAAGTTGGTTTCACTGTCACTGATTACAGTTTTTCTAAAGCTTTCAAAGCACTTCATGTCTTTAATGATGAAGCAAAAAAAAATGGTTTATATAAATTGAGATAATTCTGCAACTTCAAGGAGAAAAATACACCAGTGCTTTGTTGACTGAAAACTGTCACTCTTGTGTTCTAGCATTTTTTTTTTAATTATTTTTTTATTTTTTAATTTGATTTATATGCCGCCCTTCTCCGGAGACTCAGGGCGGCTTACAATGCTTTAAGCAATAGCCTTCATTCTTTTGTATATTTTTATACAAAGTCAGGTTATTGCCCCCACAAACTGGGTCCTCATTTCACCTACCTTAGAAAGGATGGAAGGCTGAGTCAACCTTGAGCCTTGGAGAGATTCGAACCAGCAGAAATTGCAGGCAGCTGTGTTAATAACAGGGTACACTAAACCCTTGTACTATCAAGGCTCTTGATTGTAGCAATTCTAGTATACTTAGCTCGCTTTAGTAACTAGGGTTATGGCAGCATTTCAGATTTCAAGGAAAACTATGGTTCTGATCATGTGAACATAGGACTTGCATTTAACATTAATCAAAGATGTATTTTTCTCAGGATGACTTATCTGGAACTAAACCCATGAGATAGCACTGAGGAATAACAATTACAATGTTGTAACAATGTCGTAACAAACATAATTACATCAGTGGTGGGTTTATTTATTTATTTTATTTATTTATTTATTAGTCATATTTCTATGCCGCCCACTCTCCGAGGACTCTGAGCAGCTTATACCAAAGACAGTATACTAAATAGCATACTGCTCCCAACAATCTGGGTCCTCATTTTACCCACCTCGGAAGGATGGAAGGCTGAGTCAACCTTGAGCAGGTGAGATTTGATCTGCTGATCTGCTGAACTAGCAGTCAGCTGAAGTAGCTGCAGTACTGCACTCTAACCACTGTGCCACCTCGTTTGCTCCTGGTTTGCCCCGGTTCAGGCAACGGGTAATGGCGGTGGCGGGAGGCTCCGCCCACCCGCCCAGATGTCATAAAAATGCTCTGCACATGCGCAAAAGCGCTGCACGCTCACAAAGTGAGCACACACACCCGCGTGCTACTGATAGTGAACTGGTAGCGCCGGGATTTAAAACCCACTACTGAATTACATTGATTCCATTTTCATTAGGATTTGTACAATTTAAACTGAGTATAGGGCTGGATCTTTAGAGTAGAAACATCTGATTATGAATGCTGCCCTGCCCCAACAATTTACCAATAGGTACTACTAGCTGATTCAGTTTTCTTATGTTGTCTATCAGCCACATCCACTTTGGCTAATCAGAAAAAAAAAAAAATACCCAGTGCCTGCAGCTTGTTTTTCTGGTAAGCAGAAAGAGGCAGAAATTGCTAAGAATCTTAAAACCAATCCTAATTAGATCAATGGTGGTCACTTTTGAGTTGTACAATATTAATAAATAATGATAAACAGGCTTTCCAAACAAGGTGCCCATGGGTTTTGCATTTTTTAAAGCAAAAGCAAAAATTTACTTCCCATCTAATATGATTCGAGCAGAGAATAATATATTGTAGTATAAATCTTTTGTGGGCCAAAGCTTCTTCTATCAGATGCGTCATATATTCTTACTTTTGTGAACACAACAGCTATTATTGAGTATTTATTTTTTATTTATTTTATATCCCCCCCTCCAATGCCAAATTCCAAACAGACTCTCAATGGCTTACAACAAAATTAAAACACAAAATGCAACACACATAACACCAAAACACCAAACAAATTCTCATCCCCCCAACCCATTGACATGATTGGTGTCATATCCCAAACGCTGTCAAGAAGAACTCTACCAACAACTTCTTCTGGAAAGCAGATAATAATAATCCTAGTCAAAACTCCAAGAGGAGGCAGTTTGTTAGTCCTGCAAGATAGATCAGACTAAGAAACCAACCCCACATGGGTCAGGAGTACTTTTATTTTAACATGCACATAAGAGAATTCGCTTCCCCCTTCCCTCATGTGAACTAGGAAGAGACAAAATACATGGATGGAGGTAAGGGTTTTTTCCCCTCTCTCACGAACATTGAATTGAAATATTCCAGACAAAAATGTGGAATGATCAGCACTAATAAAATGAAGTTCTACACTCAAAGGCAGGGGTGGGTTTCACTTACCTTTGCTACTGGTTCACTTGCTCGTGCGCGCATCACTTCTGGCATGCACAAAGCTTCTTCACATGCGCAGATCGTATTTGATGATATCCAGGTGGGTGGACAGAGCTTCCCGCCGCCGCTGCTACCAGTTCGCCTGAACTGGGGCAAACCGGTAGCAACACACCACTGCTCAAGGGTATGTATACTGTGGCATTTGCTAGCAGATTGGTGTTGTTAGCAATTCACAATTTTAAAAGTGAAGTAGACAAAGTCATTGATTGGTGGATTGTGCTATCCGTAGCTAATAGACTTAATTGCTCTGGAACCTCAGACAGCATACCTTAAATAGCAGCTACTTAAAGCTTTTTTGGTTGGCCACAATATGCCACAAATACTGTATGTCATACTTCTTAGTAGCGCTGGCTAAGCATTCTAGAACGTAGCAAGTTATTTATACACAGCAAGCTGAATAAACCAGAATGGATTGGATTCACATAGCTTGCTGTATCACAGGCAAGCAAACACTGTTTGGTAATGCTGTGTTTCAAATCACAATCTAATAGATCTGGAAGATAACAGATTTGGGAAGTGAATATTGGTACCCAACTTCCTTTCCTATGATGACTGTCATTCTGAAAAACGATTAAGAGATGCCTTTTTCCATGCTTGTAGCATAACTGAATGAAAAGTAAGATATTTTCCTACCTAGGTACAGGTATCCCTTTCATCAACCTAATCCTCATCAACTTAATCTAATCACTCTCTTGGGTGTTGAATTACTTCCAGTTTATGATGATTTTTAAAGATTAGGGTTAAATCTGGATGGGGAGGAACAGGCTCAGGCTCAACCCATCCAAGACTGAGTGGCTGTGGTTTCCGACGTCCCGATATAGTCAGTTGACGCCATCACTGACTATTGGGGGCGAATCATTGGCCCCCACGGAGAGGGCTCGCAACTTGGGCGTCCTCCTGGATTCACGGCTGTCTTTAGAAGAGCACTTGACGGCCGTGACCGGGAGGATTTTTCATCAGGTTTGCCTGATTTGCCAGTTGCGTCCCTTTCTGGATCGGGACTCGTTACGCACGGTCACTCATGCCCTTGTCACCTCCCGCCTGGACTATTGCAACGCTCTCTACATGGGGCTCCCCTTGAGGAGCACCCGGAGGCTCCAACTGGCGCAGAGTGCGGCCGCGCGGGTGGTAATGGGAGCGACATGGCGTTCCCATGTAACACCCCTCCTGCGCGAGCTGCACTGGCTCCCGGTGGTCTTCCGGGTGTGCTTCAAGGTTTTGGTTACCACCTTTAAAGCACTCCATGGCTTAGGACCCGGGTACTTGCGGGACCGCCTACTACCACCAATGGCCTCCCACCGGCCGGTACGCTCCCATAGAGAGGGGCTCCTCCGGGTGCCGTCAGCCAAACAATGCCGACTGGCGGCCCCCAGGGGGAGAGCCTTCTCTGTGGGGGCACTTACTATCTGGAACGAGCTCCCCCCAGAGATACGGAGCATCCCGGATCTGCGCACCTTCCGCCGCGCCTTAAAGATCTTACTATTTCACCAGGCCGGCCTGGCCTAATTTCCCCCCTCTTTTATAAAGATTTTTAAAATTTTAAATATCTTTTAGTATTTATATATTCAATTTTAAATTGGTTTTAAAAGTTTGGGGTTTTAAATTTGTCGGGGCCAAAATTATTTAATTTGATTTTATTCTATTTTTTAAATTTTGTATTGTATGTGTTTTTATTGTTTGGCTGTGCACCGCCCTGAGTCCTTCGGGAGTAGGGCAGTATAGAAATCTAATAAAATGAAATGAAATGAAAATGAAATCATAGGGATCTGTAATTCAAGTGGTATATTCATTAGACTGATTTGTTATTGTTTTAATGATACACTATAAAGAATGCATTTCTTTTTTCATTTTTGCATACCCCATCATTATAGTCATGATAGTTTGAAAGGACAAGCAATGTAAACAATTAATACGAAATATGAATAAAAGGAAAAGACCAAGTAAAACCTACCCAACAGGGGAAAAGAAAGCCTTTTTTCCCTGAATACACCCATCCTTAATTACTGGAAAGAATGACTAAGCTTTAGGGAACTTGTGTGCAAGTAAAAACTTGAACACGCAGTGATGTTGAAAGGTACCACCCTGTTTTCAGTGAAATAAGCAAGACTATCAAAGTGCTCTCACGTGCAAAGTAGTAATTATCTCTCTTCTATATCACTAGCAATCAACTTGAATAAAAAAAGCTTGGTACAGGTGCACGTCAGCAGCTAAATCCAAATATCAACACAGAAAAGGTATAATACATTTAGTGTTAGGATATATTCTGAATAGACACATCAAAACACATGCATATATTCAGACAAAATATAACATTGGAATAAATAATGGAGGCAATGTAGGAAGACAATTCAGTAAACATTTCATAATTTTAATTTAAATTTCATAAAAGTTATTTTAGCCTAACTCGGAGAGTTTATAATACCATAAGAGAGCTTTATAATTTCTGTGTACTAGCAAGTACATGGTGATGACATTGAAAACAAAACCTGCAATGTATTGTTGGCATGTGGGATGAATCAGTATTCTTTTGAGGTAGTTTTTTTTGCATAAGTCATCATAATTTTAATTTAAACATGTATTCACAAATCTTTTTTCATATTAATAGTTATAAGTAAATAAAATACAAAGGGTTCCTCAATACTGATCATAAGGAGAAAAAGATCCAGAATGAGAAAATAACTTTATTGGAACAACGTAACCGACGTATATAAAATAAATCTTCACATTTCCAAATCTTAACTGGTTAGCATAATCAAAAAGGAAAAAGTTCAGAGATTGTGGTGAGAAGAAATATGGCTACTGTTAGGACCATTTCTGGGAAACACTGCAGATATATAAATCAGGTCCTATCAAATATAAAAATGACCTTTATTTCTACTGCAGAAGAATCAAGCAAGAAATGTAGTCATCTCCAATTTTGGAAATATAAATTTAATCTATAGAAGTATAAATAACAGTTTCCACTCTTTTTTTTAGAATGTATTTGTTCAATTTATAAGGTACCAAGCCTAGAAACCAGGAAATAGTGAGTTCTAGTTTCACTACAGGTAGGAAAACTGGTTGGGTGACTTTAAGGCCAGTCACTCTCAGTCCAGCTCGTTTCACAGGATTTCTTTTGTGGGAGAAAGAGCGGAAGAAGGAATATTAGGTATATTCATTGCCTTGAGTGACTGTATTTATAAATATAATAAAGTCAGGATAAAACAGTCTAAAAAAAACATTTAAGTGACCCTAAGGAACAAACATATTGAATTGAAAAATAAAAATAAAAAAGTAGTCAACAACAAAAAACAGAACTTATTATTATAACAGGCAACAATACAGCATGAACACCAAATTATAATATCCTACTCAGTATAGGATCCCAAATTGCCCTGTCCCAGATCTGTACTGAGCTGAGGTGGTGCAGTGGTTAGAATGCAGTACTGCAGGCTACTTCAACTGACTGCTAGCTGCAGTTCAGCAGTTCAAATCTCACCGGCTCAAGGTTGATTCAGCCTTCCATCCTTCAAGGTGGGTAAAATAAGGACCCAGATTGTTGGGGGCAATATGCTGACTCTGTAAACTGCTTAGAGAGGGCTGTAAAGGCACTATGAAGCGATATATAAGTCCAAGTGCTATTGCTATTGCTATTGCTATTGCTATTGCTATTGCTGTTGGAAAGTTACATTTTTAGGGCTTTCCTAAATAGCAGCAGGGTGGAGCCTGCATACTTCAGGAGAGGGGTGTATGATATTGCTGCAGTGGGCAGAGGTAGCCACAGAAAAGCACAACTTTCGAATAATGCTATTTAGCATGACCCAGAAGGTGTGCCTTGTCTGTTGCAGCACCCACCCTCTGGAATAGCAACCCCCAAGAAATCCATGTGGTTCCCACTCTAATGTTGTTCCAGAATCCTTCTCTCAGGGTCCAGAGTAGGGTATTTTGAGTTCATATTGGGTATATTTTGTGTCCTGCTTAGACATTTATCTTCTTTTTGTTTAATATTATGGATTTTTAATTTTTATAATGTAAGCTGCCCAGAGTTGTTCTGCACTTGAGCAGCCTTAAATCAAATCAAATACAAATCAGTAAATACACCTCCAAGATCCACATTTTGACATATTTTTAACAGTGGGATCTTGAGTATCATCACTGGTCTAGATTTAATAGGACAGTAAAATAAAATTGAAGAAAAGCAGTCATAATCAGAACTAAGCCAAGAGAGACTTTTGTAGATAACAACCAGCACATGGAATTTTATCTAAAGGCCAACAGAGGAACGGTGCAGCTTGTGAAACATAAGTGTTACCTGGGCATATAAGGTATGCCATAACTTCTTGAGCCATTTCAGCCAGCAGCTTCCAAGTGATCTTCAAGAGCAATCCCAAGTAGAACAGATTGCAATAATCCAAATATCATTGAGTGATTCTAGATAGGGCTTCCCAATCAAGGAAAGGGCATAAATGGAACACAAAGTAGATCCCTGCAAAGGCTCTACTGGCCATGACTGCCATCTGCTCTTCAAAGAATTGCTCAGAAAACTCAGAAATTATGCATAAGTTCCATCTGGGAAATAAAACTCCATCAAGAACTAAGGTATTTATGTTGACATGCAATGTGCTATATTTAAAATAGAAGGCACCAGGCTAGAAACCAAGAGACTGTGAGTTCTAGTCCCTCTTAGGTAGGAAAGCTGGCTTCATGATGTTGGACCAGTCACTTTCTCTCAACAATCCAGAAGTAAACAATAGTTCAATCAAGGAATTATCAACTCAGGCAAACAACTGAAGGGAAACAGTAATAAGGATATAATAAATAATACTAGAATATAATATACTGGTATCAGGGGTGGGTTCTACTTACCTTTACTACCAGTTTGGAACGGGGTTGCGCATGCGCGCAAGCGAACAGAAACTTCTGCGCATGCGCAGATCACTGATGACGACTTCTGGGGCAGTGGGCAGGGTCTACCGCCAGTTTTACTACCAGTTCTTGCGAACCGGTCCAAACTGGAGGCAACCCACCACTGACTGGTACTCTAGAATTAGTAGAAACTTGTTATTCTGTAACCATTAGGTTCCTGTAATACATATATAGCCTTTGTATTTGTATAACACACATATATTGTATCTTTATATCTGTAACACAAATATTCCTTTGTATTTGTATCACATATATTATGCCTTTATATTTGTATCTCCTGTAACAAACATATTCTGTAATGTACCTGGTATTTGTCAAACATATGTTCCTGTCATTTGATCTGAACCCATATCAATCTTCTTCCTGTTTTTCTCGTGCCATCTAAGAGCATGGTACCTATCTCAGTTGGAACTGCAGACATCATCCGGGAGATAATTTACACTTCAGCCCTAACTTACACCTTTGATCTGTTCCCTGCAGCCCAGAGGGCCAAATGAGCAATTGGGAGAACAAAGGAATGTTCAAGGAAGCGATAACGCTAATTGGGAGGCTTTTATTCCTTTGCAGGGCAACAAGGAATACACAAATCTAAACTAGGCGGCCAGAACTGGGTACTAAGCTGATGTCTCTGAGGGTATAAAAAGGATGCCATATCTTCCCCAAGGTGTGGCTATCTCCTCACATGCATTGTATCTGTATGTTCTAGATATAGTCCCATCCAGTATTTTGTTTTTGGCCATAAATAAAATCTGCTTCTTTTTGCAAGTCTCATCTTGAGTCTCTCTCTTTGGCATTCTGGTGACTCAAGTATATTTTGGGACCTTACACAACTAACAGTAAACAATAACCCGAAGAACCACCAAGAACACTTTCACCAACACTGACAGGGCAAGCCACTGGTGAGCAAACCCCACTACCTACCAGCATGTTACCTAATTTGGCATTGAAATTTCTGCAAGAAAATAAGCAAGCTCAAAGAGCACCAAAACCCCATAGTTCAACCCAGAGGTATAAATATTTACTTCTATCTGCGTTCTTCCCAGCCAATTCACCTCACAGGATTGTTGTTGTGAGAAAAAATAGAGGAAGCAGAGTTAGTTATGTTTGCTGCCTTATTTATATAAAAAAAGAAAGGTTGCTTTAAACATAAAATAAAAATAACATGTCAAGAAGTGGCTTGAACTACTTTGGAGAACATCAGATGCTGGGCTTTCCAATAAAAAAGAAGTAATGTCATTTATGGAATTAGATCTAGATTAATTAATTACTAGAGGATTCAGTAATTAAGTAGGGGATGCGGTGGCTCAGTGGCTAAGATCGAAAGGTCGATAGTTCAGCGGTTCAATCCCTAATGCCGCATAACGGGGTGAGCTCCTGTTACTTGTCCCAGCTTCTGCCAACCTAGCAGTTCAAAAGCACGTAAAAAATGCAAGTAGAAAAATAGGGACCACCTTTGGTGGGAAGGTAACAGCGTTCCGTGCGCCTTTGGTGTTTAGTCATGCTGGCCACATGACCACGGAGACGTCTTCGGACAGCGCTGGCTCTTTGGTTTTGAAATGGAATGAGCATCACCACCTAGAGTCGGGAACGACTAGCACATATCTACGAGGGGAACCTGTACCTTTAACCTTTTTAGAGAATTCATTGGAAAATGAATGCACGACTGTTAATCTTCTCATCTTCTCATCGTTCCCATCACCCATCTCCTCCCACTTTTTGTTTTTTAATTTGATTTATATGCCGCCCTTCTCCGGAGACTCAGGGCGGCTTACAATGCGTTAAGCAATAGCTTTCATACTTTTGTATATTTATACAAAGTCAGCTTATTGCCCCCACAATCTGGGTCCTCATTTTACCTACCTTAGAAAGGATGGAAGGCTGAGTCAACCTTGAGCCTGGTGAGATTTGTACTTACAGTAATTGCAGACAGCTTGATGTTAATAACAGTGCTTTAGTCTGCTGCGCCACCAGGCTCAAGTAGGCCCACTTATGACTGTATGACTGTAACCTTGTTGCTGGTATCCTTACGATTTATATTGATATTGTTTCCTGGTTGCTTATTTGTAACCTATGACTATCATTAAGTGTTGTACCTTATGATTCTTGATGAAATATCTTTTATTTTATGTACACTGAGAGTATATGCACCAAGACAAATTCCTTGCGTGTCCAATCACACTTGGCCAATAAAAATTCTATTCTATTCTATTCTGTTCTGTTCTGTTCTGTTCTGTTCTCAAAAGACCCTGATGTTTTTCCCTGAGGGAAAGATGGAAGGCTAATGGAGAAGAGGACAGCAGAGAATGAGATGGTTAGATAGTGTCACCGACACAATGAACATGAATTTGTGCAAATTCCAGAAGATAGCGGAATCTGGCGTGCTATGGTCAATGGGGTTGTGAAGTTGTGACTCTTCACAACTTAAGTGACTGAAACATCACATTTAACCTTGTGAGCAAAACTTATGCATAACTGCTAGACATTAATCCTTGTGGAATCCACATTAGAGTTAGCAGATCTGGACCACTACCATAAATGTTATTTGGATGTAGTCTGGCACATTCAGGAAAGAACAATTAAGCTACTTCTCCACCTTCTTCAAGTAATATGTTAAACAAAGTCTGAATTTTCCCTTGTGATTGCATGCCAGAAAATAACTATTTAAATGAAACAGACTAACTGGAAATAATTTGCTGTCTTTAAAAGTACACGTAATGTTTAATTTATAAGTGTAGCTTTGTGTCCAATTAGGACTTTAGGTTCTTTTCAGAATAAGGATTCCAGTTTCAGATCACTGAATAAGCTTCAATAACAGAAACAAAAATACGAAATGAAAATCTACATCTCTTCCGTATTGCTTTTTGGCAGACAAAAACAGTTACGTGGACATTCAACTGCTGAAACCTTTAATTTACAGTTCACTTAAAGTTGCATCATTACCACTTCCTTTACCACGAATAACTGCCGCTAAAATCCAACTCTCCTGCGCCCAAGAAAGCAATTAATTAAAACTTCAATTCCCAGCAAGCAGTGCGGGACAGAGCTTTTTTTTTTCTAAATGCTTCCAACAGGGAAGAAGAGCCCGGAAGATTCCCAGGATGCCGTGCGATGGAATGCTCTGCCTTTCCTATTTTCTAACAGGCAACGTCGTTTCTATAGTTCAGGGCTTCGTTGCGTCCAAGACTTCATATCCCAGCAGGCTTTGCGACCATGAGCTGCCGGTTTCCGGAGGCAGAACCGAGTTTGTCTCTCTGTGCCGTTGGCGAAGCTGGGGAGGTGGCAAGGCTAGACGGGCCTGGCCTGGCGGTGCCGTGGCTGACGAGCGGCTAGTTGGGCTCCGAGGGGAAAAAGAAGTCTGGGGAATTAAGAGGGGACTAGACCGGGAGAGGGTCTCTCGGCGGCGCCACCGCCACGATGCTCAATATGTGGAAAGTCCGGGAGCTGGTGGACAAGGCGTGAGTATTATAGGGTGCCTGGGAAAGATCCGTGGGTCTCTTCTGGGCTTCCCCATCCCTCTTAGTAAGCCCAGCCAGATTTATGCCTGTAATTCATTTATTTTCCCTTCCACCGCAGCTTCTTCCTCTCTCTGGCCACGGGTTTCACCCACCAGACGATCCCCCCCCCCTCCCCCGTCTAATGCTTCCTGCTAGATCCTAACCAAGATGCCATCCACGTTGGCTCTTCTCTTTGGGTTGCCTCTTCCGCCGCCTTTACAATTTAGAAGCCGTCACTGAAACTTCTTTCCTTCCACCTGCTGTAACTGATATTCTTTACCTGTTGGCGCTCTGGAGATCTGGCCTTTGGTTGTGGTGTGGGGGTTTTAACCGTCTCCACCTTCCTAATCCCATTTGATTGCCCCATATTAACTGATTTCAGCCATGCCCCATTGACTGAGGGGTGGTTGGCTTGGATTCCCAGGGTTTATCCATCTGTACCAGTCTCCCCACTACACACTGGTAGTTGCCTCTGGCTGATCCTGAGTATTTCCTTCCCAGGGAGGAATCATGTTTAGCATAATTGTTTCTTATCTTGCCAGTTCCCAACCCCCGCCCAGTACATTCACAGTTCTTCATGGGGAGGGTGTGTTGAGTATGCTGGCAAAGTATAACTTTGCATAGAACGGTGCCAGTTCATACAGCGATTGGAAGCGTCCAAAGGTTTACAGAAATTCATCTCTGGCTTCCATATCTAACACGGTCTCCTTATTACCTTGCTGTTCTGCTAAGCCTGCTCAAAAATGGAGGAGGAGGAGAAAAAGGATAGTGAGAGCGGAAGTAAAATAACTTGCTGTCTTTGGCAAAGGTGTGGTGGTTGCCATGTGTAAGAAGTACATTAATGGCTTGTTGCATTTCTGTAATTGAACCTTTGTGTTTCTAACATAGCTGTCACAATAATGCTGGTATCTGCCAGTAATATACAGACTGGATAAATTCAGTAATTTTCTACTTTTGCTTAATAGTAGGAAGCAATACTTCCATTAACAGCCTTGTCACCTAAAATGAAAAAAAATGTAGAATGAAATTGTTTCTCGAAACATGATATAATTAAATAAGTTTTCAAGATCAGTAACTCTCAGAAATGTTGCATTATTATTTGACTGTTGGTTAAAGGATATGTTAAATTGTTCTTCCCACCAGCACCTTGTATAATAAGTAAGTAAGTCCAAGTTTGACTTAGCGTGAGCAGGGGGTTAAACTAGATGACCTCCAAGGTCCATTCCAACTCTGTTACTAATTACTTTTGTAAACTAAGAAGAAAAGGAATCTTTTAGGAACATTTTGAATAAATTTTGTTTTTATCTGAACAATCTAAATTTATTTTTGATGTCTTGGTCTTTGATACAAATGGGCCTACTTTTAAGGGGCTATGCATAAAATACACAAAGTACTTGTTTAATGGTTCTTGAGAAATAACATGTAAGGAATGCTGAATGCATCTTCTAATCTTTACAGATTACAGTTGAGTTAAGAAGAAAATTAATTCAATCAGAAATGTGTGTTTCACAAAATAGTTCACTGATAGATTGGATTTAATACCAACTCTTTATGTTCCATGTAGGTAATATAGGTAATCCTCAGTTTATGACCACAGTTGAGCCCAAAATCTATTTTGCTAAGTAAGACAGTTTAGTAATTTTGCCCCATTTTACACCTTTCTTGCCACAGTTGTTAAGTGAATCATTGATTTTGCTTGTCAGAAGATCGCAAAAACTGATCACATGATCCAGGATACTGCAGTCATCATAAATATGAGTCATTTGCCAAGCATCTGAATTTTGAGCATATGACCAGGGAATGCTGTAACAGTCAAAAATGTGAAAAATGGTCATAAGTCACTTTTTTCAGTGCCGTTGTAACTTTGAATGGTCACTAAATGAATGGTTGTAAGTCAAAAACTACATGTATTGTAGAAGTTTATTGTAATCAGAAGTAAGTTTTAAGGCTTAACTCAGCCCGAGTAATGTGGTCTTATATTCACCAATTTACATATTTGTTTTATAAATAAAAATGTGTGAAAAGAAATACTAAGTCCAATTTAGACAATTTCCTACATCAAAACAGTTAAATGACACTACAGTCTCAGGAATATGGGAAAAACAAGGGCCTTAAATCTTTACAAGGAACTGCGCTTTTGACAGAAAACACATCACCTCTACAGTCTCTGTACCAGAAATTGAGTTGACGAGAATGGCTTCCTGGTGTCTAATAATAACAATAACAACAATAATAGCCCTCAATAAAGAGGGCTTAACCATTTGTATTATTCTACTGTTGTTTAAATGATAAAAATTGGTACAAATTAAATTAGAGCAATTTGCTTAGTTGCATCACTGTGTAAATAGTATAAATTGCCATATTTGTTTACTTATTTAACAGTAATTTGTGAATAGTTGATGCCCTTTCATTAGTAGTTGGAATGAAATTTCCCTGGATATCCCATTTATTTAATGAGCATACTATTTGAAGCAAAATTTTAGGTACTTTTCAGTTTGAAATTAGTTTTGACCTTGGAATTCCTTGCTGTTCTTCACTAACAATTAAAAACAAACAGAAATTAATAACTTGGAAAACAAAGGATGTGGTGAATTTTTACGAGTTTTATTTTTTGAAAAACTGTTGTGTCTTTTGGTTGTGACTACCTTGGACAGAACATGCTAAATTGAATATAATAGGTTATTATGATTTATATTTCTGAGTTTATGATCTTGTCAATTTATGATTTTGGGGGCACATAGACAAGTATAAATGAATTTAGAAATTTTGGATTATTTTGGATCCTCTTCAATATCAGCCTTATATGTTCAGATTGTATATAACATTCTGTTTTGCATTTTTTTTTAAAAAATCATTTTAATATACATAAAGGACAAAAGAAAAAGTGAAAACAAAAGCATAATGTATGTAAAAATAAAACTGTTCAGTTTTTAAACATTAAACCATGACCGCAAAGAATAATATTGATCAGAATTTTCCATTATGTTCATAAACATAGAGTTCTTAAACAGAAAGTAAACATCAGTCTAAAGCTGTAAATCTGGGATGGCACTAACTATTGCAAAAAGGGTAATTGTGTTTGTTCATAGTTCATGCATGATAAATTCATAATTCATCACATACTGATTAATTTAATGGAAAGTTCCAAAATGTTGGCATATATTTAAAATCACATTCACTTCTTTAAATTGTATTACTATTGTAGTCCCATACTTTACTAACAAATGTATAGATATTAAACCAAAAAAGGTCAATAGAGGAACAAATCCTTATGAGATGTGTAAGTGTCTCATGATTTTACATTTCGAGTATAATGAAGTTGACCACCAACTTGAGGTGGATAAAAATATGGGGAAGGAAGTACTTTGTTGAATTAGTCTCATCCTAAAATTATAAGTAACCTCTTTAACATTGTTTCATGCCATTAAAGTTTCAGATTTCTTGCAAATTAACACTATCCATTTTAGGAATAACTTGTAGGCCTTGGTAAACTACCCTTTTAGCAACCTTTACAGCGGTCCTAAAAAAAACCCTAATTTTGCAATCAATCCTTGCATTTACAACTTTCACTGGTGTGTAAAGCAAAGGAAAGCTGAAGTAAGATCGTAAGCAGGGGTCACAGTTTCACTTAACAGCCAAGTTGCTGGACCTGGGATTGTACTTAATTTTTTTAGTTAGGTATATAATTCTGTGGTTGTATATAGACTTTCAATGTAACAGGTGGGTTAAATAAATTATAATTTAAAAAATATAGTATCAAAACTAATAAAAGAGTGGTCACCATATGTAAAAATGGCATAATTATATAAGAAAGCAGGGAAGATTAGCTAGGTTCACAGAAAAGGGTACCGTGTAGTTCTGACCAATTCACACCTGTTTAAAAAGAGCTTCTGCATGTTATTCCAGAGTGATAGAACTTCACCAGGTTATTTTTTTAAAGTGATATATCTGAACTAGAACTTCTTGATTGTTCCTGTCCTAACAAATGAGAGTTTGACCTTATTTTCTCAAATTGAAAAACAAGCTAGGAATTACAGTTTTACTACACAGTTCTTTTTTCTTTTCTTGTGGGCAAGTTCTTGGTTACATTATTTTTGTTGGCAGAAAGAAGCAAATGAAGTAGTAAAAAGTAGAGATCACCGCAATTTTAGTTCATGAGGTTATAGAATATATGCCTTATCTACTTTGGCATTCCTAAAGTTGATGTCTCCTCAGAAAAGTTAGGATTCCAACTAAGATAGCCAATATGGCACTCAATGTGTCAAATTACTGCCCTTGCAGAAAAGGGCCTCCTTTCTGGATGTACCCATCTACATTCCTAATGGTGGAAGCATCCATCAATACGTTACTTAACTCAGAAAAGCTACTAGGAAATTAAATAACATCAGATTTATAATCAATTTAACTTTTCCCAAATAAGCTCTCTATTTACATACGTTTACATAAGTCCAAGAGAAAAATATAGGTATAAAATATAAAAAATACCAAGGAGATCTACTTCATTGTGAAAAAAGAGACAAGTACTATACATAGGAAAATTTGCTGTATAAATTATACTATATTGTAATTATTGTTATTGAGATAAACTATAAAATCCATCCAAGTTTGATAAAATTGTGGTTCCTGCCTCTGATGTCTCATTAATTTAACTTTGTAAATTTTTTAATACAGCAATTGAAGTTTTATTAATCCACAACTCAGTTGTTACATTGTAGTTTTCCAGTGTTGCACAGTTATTAATTTAATAATTAATCTTAACTGCTAAGATTAAATATTTTTTAAGCTTATGATTTGATCCTGTAAATAAATTCAGTAACCCTAGCTCTGAGGAACATTGTTTTTTGATTAGTGTTGGTGCTTATCTTCCCCCACACAAATGAAAAATTACCCTTTTTTGGATGACCCACCAACATTTGGAGGAACGATTTTGATATATATGAGCCAGCCTAACAAGAGTCAAGTCTCAATGATGTATAATCTTCCACTGCATTTCTTGCATTGAACTGGAGCTGCCTAGTTTTCATAATTTCTGCCAATTGGTCTCCTGTATGGAATTACTAAAATGAGTATCCCAAGCTTCCTTTAAACCATATGGTTGGTCCTCTATTTCTGATTATAGTAACAACTTATACATTTTTGAAATTTTTCCTTTTGATTGTTCTAAATAATGAAGTATTAAATTCTTGAAGCTCTATACTGATTACCTGATTGAGACTTTAAATTTTGAAAATGGCTTTTCTATATTGGTGTAACAACTCTTGTCTAACTGCATTTTATTCTTGTTAACTGTTTGACCACAAGAGTCTTGGTCAAATCTCCCTGAGTTTTACATATCATTAAATTAGATAAGAGCATAGAGCTTTTTTATATGTCTATTTAATATACATTAAAATTATAAGCAACCCAACTCATATTAAGGTAGAATGCAAGATAAAAATAATCCAATATAATTCAAACAAAATAAATGATAATCTGGAAATTAATGTACCAAAAGTAGAATTCTCGCAGAGATATTTCCTAACCTAGCACCTAGGGAAGAAACCATGTCTTTAAAGCTGACTTAAAGGATGGAAAGATTGAGGTAACCCAAACCTCCAGGGGGATACTATTCCAGAGGGCAGGTGTCACACCAGAGTAGACCCCCCACTTCAGTCCCATCAGATAATACAGTTTTAAAGCTGGGATCTGTAGCATACCCACTTTGTCAGATCTTGCCAGACAGGCAGAAACATTAAGAGAAAGCTGATGTCTCCAATGGCCAGTCTCTAGGCCATGAAAATCTTTATAAGCCACAACCAACACCTTGAATGGCATCTGGGAGAACAAGTGCACTTTGTACAGCAGAACAGTTATGTATGTGTACCCAGATGTATTCATAACTGGCACAGGCAGTAGTTTCCAAATGGACTTCATTGGCAGCCACATACAGTATAGAGCAAATTGCAGACGTCCACACATGAGATGTCTATAGCATAAGTAAACATGAGAAAGGATTCCCAATCTGAGAAAGGGCATAGTTGGCACACCAAGCAAATTTGAAGAAAAGCCCCTGACCAACAGCTGCAATTTGAGCAGGAGCTGTGATCCAGCAGAAACTCAAATTGTGTCCTTGTTCTGTCCAGTGGAGAGCTACCCCATTTAGAGCTTCAGGTAGATGGGGCTTCAGACTTGACCTCTCCTGCCTCCATCAGAACCAGCTGCAGAAAAAAAGAGGAGAATCACTTCAACACTATAACTGGCACTCCTGATCCCTGTAGTTGGGCCAAAAGAATACCATAATTGAAAGCTGATGAGAGATCTGAGAAGATCAAGACAGTTGAATCACCACTATCCTAGTTCCATCAGAGCTAAGTCCAAGTGCAATTAGTAGTTTCCATGTCCTGGCCTGAAATCTGACTGAAAATGCTCCAGATAATCTATTTCCTCTAGGTAGAGTGATGGGAACCCATCAGTGGTTGTTGGGGCATCCCAGGAGTTCTGAGTTTTTAATTCCTGTTTTTATGGTTTTGTGATTTTATTTCTATGAGCTGCACAAAGTTGTACTCTAAGACAAACATACAAATATTTTAAATAAACGAACAAGCAAGACCAACTATTGTATTAGCTATTGAATAACAATATATTTTTGGGTAAATTCATCTTGTATTCTGGCCTAGTGCCCAGGAGAAGAACCATATAGAAAGCCAAACCTTCAGTGGAATGATATTTCATAGGACAGGTGCTAGATATAAAACAATTTGAAGTTCTAACAAGATAACATTAGCGGCATTCTGCTACTATATATTGTATAGGTAGGAGATTTTTTTAATTACATATTTTTTTTCTTTTAATGGAATAGCTCACTTAGTGCAGAGTTTATAAATAATTTATTACAGAAGTAGTACCAACTATCACAATAGCTCTAGTAGAATTTCTCCAGTGCATCAATTTTAGAGTGAGGTATTATCTGCCTTAGGGTATAACTGCTGCTTGCAGTTTTCTCATTGGATGTTTTTATCCTTCCTTCTGTCTTTTAAGTTAATTTTAAACAGTGGAAACAACATGACCTTTGATTTTATGAGCTTGAAAACAGTTCTTCAGCAAATGAAATTTCAAGGAAGCAGTTAACTTGACTGAAAGACTGAGAAATATTTACCCCAACCTAGGCAGTCCTTAGATAATTTGGAAGTTTAAATATTTTAATTCTCCAGCGCGCTGCTTGGAGAATCCAAAGGTTGGGAGTTCCTCAGCTTGATTGCCAGACTGGGTGAATGTTTCTTTAAGAAACGTCCTTGGCCACTCCTCCCTTGCTTGGCTAAGCTCCAGTTCATTCATTCAGTCAAGCAAGAGACTGGTTTTTTCCTTGGCTCTAGCAATTTGGCTGAAGAACTATCTAATATCTGGATTTTCCAACTTCTTTCCTGCTATTCGCTATTCTTCTGAGTGGTGTGGATTCGATTATTTTGTCATCAGCTGTTTGTCGGACTGACTGAATTCTGTGTTGTGGCGGCCGGTGGGTTAGCCCTGGGGTTCACACCAGGGGGCTCCCCTCCGTTCGCTACAGCCTTTAATTCTACTTCATCAAAAACTATTTTAGAGTGCCAGGGTAATAAGCTTTGTGAAATACTGTCCAAATATTTCACAAGTTGATTAACTTAGAATTTTTTTAAAACACATATTTTTTCACTATGGTTATTCCTTACCTGTCTTGACCTGCCCTACCCTTCTGTACCCTTCTATCTAACCTTGCTATTATTTGTTCTAATTTTGTTGCAAAGTTATGACTAGTATTTTATATATTAAATATTTAGAATTTCTTCCTTTTCATTCTTGTTGAACAAGATACTTTGTTTTCCCTTAAATGAAAAGATTGTACAAAGAAGCTTTGGGGGGAAAAGCTCTAGTTGTTAGCATTTTTATCTTCTAAATTAATATTCCTTGATTCAGTTCACAGCAAGAAAAGTTCAAGTATTATTGGCAAGCTCCTTTTCAATTATATTTTACCTATCTGAATTGGTCTATTCAATATCTCTGTAGCAACATTAATAGTGAACTGGTTTATTTCAGAATCTGTAGCAACATTAATAGCGAATTGTAGTGACAGTTCAAAATTTACTTTGTGAATTATCTATTGGTTTTCAATATTTAAGTAATAACTAGGCAGAAAAAAGTAAGGACTACTATAAAAATCTTAAAGTTTAAAAAAATGAAAAGCAGAAATATTGTTAGTTTGAAACATTTACTGGTATAAATTTTCTCTTGAAGATTCATATCAACAACATTTACTCCATGGAATTCAGCAATACTTACATTTATTATTGGTTAGTTGTTAGATTTATATGCTGTCTTTTGCAGAGAAGGTCAAGATTCTTCCTGCTTTTTTTTTAATCCCCACAATAAAAACTCTTGTCAGGTAGGTTGGGTTGAAAAAGATTGGCCTAGTATTGGGGATAAATAAAATCACTACACCACAATGGCTTACTTAATAATATGAAGCTAAACTCTGACCTACCTAATTTAACTAATTAAATGTTCAAGCTTGGTGAACTATAAAGTGCAGCAAAAATTGTTTTGGAACTAAGGTGCTTACCGCCTATCAGCTACATCTAATGCAATGTGTGGGGATTTCTGTTCATACAATAGGTCTTCCTCTCACTCTTTCCCTACTTGTTTCTGTCACCAAATTTGACATTTGGATATCTAATACAGATATGGAATGACATTTATGAAAGAAGAAAAAGCCATTAAGATGAATGGACATATTTGGATTCAATTACATGCCCCCATTGCATTGCTTTATAAACAATGTCATAACTTTCCCTCAATTTTTTTCAAAGAAAGGTTAGTTGCCTATTACGAGTTATAGTTATGTAGGCAGTTGAGTGGGTTAGTAAAGGAGAGGTAGAATGTTCCATCTATTTTGTATATACAGCAGAGAAACCAAGCAGCTTCCACAAGGTGGAATCATGGCTTCTGCACGAGAGGCAATATTGAGGGGCAATATTTCTGAATGCTGAGATGTCAATTATGTCAACAAACAATAGTTGCCCAACATCAAGGCCAAGAAACACAAAGCTAAAAGATTCTTTGAACTATGGTAGAGTTGGAAGAAAAAAGTCTTATAATTAAACCATAATGGTTATAAAAATGGTAATTGCACCTTCTAGCTGTGAGATGTCATGTCTTTGAGAGCCTTAAGTAGGAGTTTAGTCAAATTATGTCAAGAGTTTTGCCTATAAGCAGGATGCTCTGTACCTGATTTAAATCAATAGCTGACTGTGGCAAGGGTGAAGCTTTCTTTCCATTCTTTGCATATCCTCTTTAGATTAGATTAGTATCGGTGTGTGTTTCTGTTTGTGTGTGTGTGAGAGAGAGAGAGAAAGAGAGAGAGAGAGAGAGAGAGAGAGAGAGAGAGAGAGAGAGAGAGAAAAGCCAATTTAAAAACTTTTGTGGGTTTTCCCCCCCAAGGTAAAATAAAAATGCAATTAAGATTTAAACAGAATTAAAATAATCTTTTGAAGGGTCTTAAGGCAAACTAAATATGAAAAAGATAAATTGGTAATAAGGCCTAAGAATGAATTGCGTCATCACAGTGATGAGTAAGTGTGTTGACTTACTTGTTTTTCTTTTTTGCAATTGTTTTATTTATTTTAATTTTCAAACTCATATTTCCATTCAAAAGCTGCAGAAAGTATACAGTATTTTTACATTGCATTGCATCAGCAGTGCTTGCAGAATCATAAGTGTTGAATTATTTAAAGCAGTTAAAACTAAAAGTGATTTAATATATTAATATATTAAAATTATAAATTATGGCATACGTTTGACTATGCTATATATTTTTGTTTCACCTTACATCTATTTTTCATTGCATGTATTTTTTCATACTCGTATTTTGATTTCAATAGCTACAGTAGTTAATGTATCTTTAAAAAGTGTAGACTACACTAGAAATTTGGGGAGAAGGAATAAACTGCTTCCTTGTTGTTACTAAACTTTTTAAGAAGCTGTTTTTAGTGTTTAACAACGGTTTTTAATATGGAACACAAAAGCTATGGTTTTAAAATAATATCAAAAAAATTCTCAAGGTATTTGCAAATTTGAGAGTTGGGTATTAAAACATGTAGGTAAAAAACATTGACTCCATTCAGAGCTAAGCCATATTCAAATCTTAAATTTGAATTATGTTTAATTTTTAAAGTAATTTTTTAATTAAAAAAATCAGATTTAAGTTACATTATTTTTTCTTTGACTAAGTATATTAATCCATCAAAGGATAAGGCACATGATTACATTGGGTAAATTTGCAACAAATACTAAATTGGGTTTATAATTAAAGATTTCAGGTGAGCTCATTTAAAATTGTATATATTTATTTTATTGGCATCCCACCTTTATTATTTTTTACAAATAATAAGGCAGCAAACATATCCAACATACCTTCCTCTTGCCATTTTTCTCCACAACAATTTTTTTGAAGCATATAGAAATCCACAATATGAAAAAAGTATCCAGACAGAGTGGCAAACAAGAGACAGTGTAGTATGTACTTCTGACTTACAGTGTTCCTTCTTCTCTTCTGTGCTGACAAAAGAAGGTTTTTGAAACTTGATTTTCTACCTAATAATATGGATATATTAGTATATCCATCGGATATACTAATAATCTATAGGATATATTAATATTAAACCGTTACATATAGTTTGCCAGAAAATCTATCACATTAGGCCAAAAAGATGTAATATGGATATTTTCCCCCACCACATTAAATCGCTGGTTTGTATAATATTTTGATTGCATATATTGCTGCATAGACCTACCCCAAGTGTAAAATGCATTTAATCATATCACTTTAATGATTTATTCTAAGTTTTTAATTACATTGTATTAGTTGTTAAAATGATGGTCTTTGAAATGTTCCTTCCACTTTCTCTACTAAAAAGAAATAACACTTTGTTGGTTCTAGATATAAGTGCAGAGATAAAGACTATTTTTAAAGGGTGGTACAAGTTTCTTTTTCTTAATGTATTATTATAGTTTTGAAAAAGCATATGTTGTTGGGCCTTTAAAAATATTATCACCAAATCAAGGAAATGTTTGACATGGTATGATTGAAATCCTTTTTGTCAGAGTTTAGGCAGTGTGACTAGTATTATGAGATAAACCCAGGAGCAAAACACAGCACACAGAGCCTTTAGATAATTAACAGTGGTTTTATCTACAGCTAAATATATACAGATTTATACATGGTAAATACCTTATCATACAGCTACTGACACAGAGCAATGAGATACATGACGAGAGAGAAGATGAGGAGAAGGGAGATGCCCTCTAATGGCTTCCCTTATATAGACAGCTTCTTACCCAGCTTCTTAAAATGGCAGTAACTCTGCTGCCTCATTCCCATTGCATCGGCTTCTGGTTGCCTCTATTTACAACCTCTCATCAGCTTACAGCTATTAAATCTACATACCCTGACACTTTTGGTATCCACATACAGTATGTAAGCTCACAATAGAGGTCGTCAGACTAAATGATACCCAGAGGTATCACTAAACAACAATTTTTGCTGGCCATTTGTGGATTCCAAATGGTGAAATAGTAATTAGCAAATGAAATGTAAATATTCTTTATATTATCTGCTATAGTTAAATATAATGAAAATTAGTACTTGATCTCAAAGTACAGAATTAACTCAGAAGTATCCATTACTGCTTTAGAATTGCATTTCCCGAAGTTCAGTATCTTCCAATTGGTAAATTACTATTCCCAAACTTCTCACCAATGATCCTAATAGCTAGGAAATCCTGGAAGCTGAAATCCATACTCTTGAAGAGCATTGGACTGAGGAAGTACCAGGTTTCTCTGTCTTATTTTTGTTTGACCCCTCCCCCCAAAATAAGGCCTTGGCCTTATTGGGGGGGGTCTTATTTTGGGGGTGCAGGAGGGGGCGAGTGTGAGACTGGATGTCCCATTGCTGCCATTGGCTCCCCTCCTCATTCTTTGCGCAGGCCGAGCAACTGGCCGCCGCTGCCCTGATGTGTCCCGCCACTGCTGCTCCTTTGTGGAGCAGGACTCTGCAAGGCTTGTGCCATTGCATGCACAAACTGCAGCACTGCCGCAAGCGTCATCATACCGGCACAGCTGGCATCCTGATGCTCACAGCTATGCCAGTATGTCGAACCTTGTGGCAGTGCTGCCATTCGTGCATGCAACGGCACAAGCCTTGCAGAGTCCTGCTCTATGAGGCGGCAGCACAATGAGTCTCACAAAGACTCATTTCTGACAGGTGGGGCAGGGAGAAGTGAGATGCCTGGAGCAAGACGTGGCATCCCCTTCGCCAGACATGGCAGGGCTCCTGCCCCTTGCTTAGCCACCCGCTCCCTTTAGGGATGCAATTTGGGAGTAGCAGGTGGGGCAGGCAAGAAACAGGACACATGTCTTACCTTTTCAGCACTGTCACATTCCTCGCCGTTGTGTCCAGGGAAACACATTGTAAAAGAAAACTCGAGTTCAAGGAGTTTGATTGAACTTGTGAGGGTTTTTTTTACAACGTGTTTCCCTGGACACAATGGCGAGGAACGCCACAGAGCTGCAAGTCTCCGGTAAGACTCGTGTCTCGCTGTGGGATGCAATTTGGGGGTGGCAGGTGGGGCGGGCGATGGGAAAGCGCCTGTTGCAGAGAAACTTGGAAGCTGCAGAAGCAGAATTTGGGGGAGAGAAAGAAAGACTTTGCTTTCCTTGCGTGCATCCAAAAGCAGAAGCAGCAGAAGTCTTTCTCTTCCCCAAACTCTGCCTCTGCAGCTTCCAAACCCCAGCCAGGGTAGCCACGTACTCTGAGAGTACGCTTCCTGCTCTATGGTGCTGGTCGCCGGAGGCCACCCCCTCCCCCCTACTCTCCGCTCCAATCACCCCACGGTCCCCACACTGACCGACTGAAGCACCCGCCGGCAAGCCCCTCCACCTTGGGAGTCACCGGACAGGATGGCAACCAGGCTTTACTCTTCCTGGAGAAGGGAGCCTCCTGGGACCCTTTCCCACCCTTCCTTCTGCAGGCCCGCTTACTGTTCCCAGGAACCCAGCAGCGAGATGCCAGGGAGCTGCACCAAGGGCAGCCCTGACAAACGCAGTTCAGCCGGCCCAGCCATGGCCAGCGCTCCCCGCCCGTCGCTGACCTTGGCCGCAAAGGGCTGGCCGGGGCCTCCACAGGTGGGGGCAGCACCAGCAACACCCGCAGTGCCTTAGCCATCCCTGCCGAGAGACCCACATCTAGTTGCAAGTTGTAGTCCTCCGCGACTGCCCCACCACGCCGCCCCGCTCCCACGCTTCATGTGCGCTGACTTCCGCCTGCCGCACTTGGAGGCCTCTCTGCCAACACCGGCTGCCCTGCCGAGGAAGACCCGGGGCAGCGATGCTGGCGCTGGGGCTGATGTTGCAGGTGCTCGGTAGTGCAGACTATGCAGATGCGGGGGCGAGAGCGGGTGGGCTGCCCTCACGCAGGAGCAGGCACTCAAGGTCTACAGTTGATGCCGTGGGCAGCGGGATCAGTGGAAGGGGCAGGTGGGGTGCAGGAGTTCACAGGGATATGGTTGCCTTGGGAGGGTTGGGTGGTGAGGGACCTGTGTGTGTGAGAGAGGGGGGGATGGAGAGAACATTGCTGCCAGCCCTGGATAACTCTCCGAGGTTGGATCAGATCTCTCTCTCTCTCTCTCTCTCTCTCTCTCTCTCTCTCTCACACACACACACACACACACACACACACACACACACACAGTTCTTTCTTTGGGATCACAGTACAGATGCCAGGATTGGAAGACTGAAGGCTTCGGATGGAGCATTTTGGGGATGTGTGTCTGTGCTGCGATCCCAAGGAAAGAATAATCAGGAAAAGAGGGAGGAGGCCGACAGCTGGGGAGGTGCTCTGGAGATATGGGCCGAATTGCACAGCTCTCACTGGCTCAGCTGATCAGCGGACAGCAATTAAGGGGCTGAACCTCAATGAGGTGACGGGGGAAAGGAAGAGTTGCCTCTTGTGCTGGCCAAACCCACCCCTTCACTAGGGCTTATTTTTGGGGGAGGGCATATATTTACGCCCACCCCAAAAATCAGGCTTGGCCTTATTTTCAGGGCATGTCCTATTTTCGGGGAAATGCGGTATGTTTTGGTTATCCAAGCAAAATTATGTATATGAATATCTGAGATGCTTCAGAGGGACTATTAGTACCAGAAAAATTCAGACAGAAAACTTTTTTTTTTTTTTTGGTCTTCGGAGGTTTACAAAAAAGTATTATTTTTCTTTTTTTATTATTATTATTTTTTGAAAAACAGTGCCTTGTCAGGATAACATTTACAAATAGTGCAACCCCCCCCCCAAAATAATAGTAAATCTTAACACACAAACTAGTAATAATAATAATATAATACCAGTAATTATAATAGTATAACCAAAAAAACTAAACTAAATTTCTTCTTACATTAGCTTATTTACATTTTTATCCTTTACTATAGTTATAATTTTATACATCTTTATTTATACTCTTACTTTCTCTCATTTCTATCTTTTGTCTCTATCCATTCATAAAATTTATTCTATGTCCAATAATATTCTTCTTTATCTTTAATTTTTAAAGTTAGTCTATCTCTTTCAACACAATCCCAAATTTTCCTAATTATATCCTCATCCAGGGTAGATAAAAATCAATGATTTTTTTTTAAAAAAAAAATAAAAAAAATCAGATTTTTTTTTTATTTAAACCAGATTTTTTTTAATTTAAATCGGATTTTTTTGATTTTTATCGAATTTATTTTAATAAAAAACTTTTGGGGTAAAAATCTATCGTAAGATAGTTTTCTATTTAAGATACATAAATAATTTAGTTCATTCAGCATGAAATGGAGCTTAGTTATGTAGCATGAGGCTGTATATTCTGCAACACTGGGACTATCGGTGAGTCAACAGTGGGTCAAAGGAATAGCAGAGATGACAGTTGCTCTTTAAAAATTATGATTTAAATTGAGTTGATTTAAATCAAGCCTTTTTACTAGTGATTTAAATCATGATTTAAATTGTGATTTAAATCAACTCGATTTAAATCAAATCCACCCTGTCCTCGTCTGATGGGGTGTTCACGTTTTTCCAATATTTAGTGTATATAATTCTTGCTGCCGTCAATATATGTAACACTAAATATATAGTTGCTTTATCATAACTTTCCTATAGTATACCTAAAAGACATGTTTCTGGTTTAAATTCAATATTTTGCTCAGTTATCATTTCCAACCAGTTATATATTTTCTCCCAGTATTTTCTTGCGTCCACCACATATGATAGTAGGTATCTGAAGTCTGGTTGCATTTCCAGGATTTAGCAGACAAATTGCTATACATTTTCGCCAATCTTGCAGGTGGTAAATGCCACCTGTAAAACATTTTATAGAGGTTTTCTTTGTAGGCCGAAGACATAGTCAATTTGTAATTTCTGTCCTAAGTTTTAACCATTTCTCTAATTTTATATTGTATCCAAAATTCTTTGGCCAAACAATCATCATTTCTTTAAATATTTCTTCCTCAATTTTATAGTTCAATAATATATATATATATATCTATTTTTCATGCATCCCCATTAGAATTTTATAAGTATTATTTTTTCTATAGTAGTAATGACTCCTTATGCTTGTATGTCTCAGATTCCTCTGTTTTCTGGGGGGGGGGAACGGGGGGGAAAAATCTGACTAATTAGAAGTATTTTGTATTATTTGTGAATCAAATAAATAGTAGATCTGACTTTACTATTCCATTTTTTTCTTTTCCTACATCAATGACTAAATGAGTTATAACTCTTCTTGCAACATTGTTTTCTTTCAGTTACCAAGACAACATAGTGTATATTTTTATATATGATTATCTGTCTCAAAATTGATTATAATGTGCTAATTATAAGGAGACCCAATTTTCTGCAGATTCTGTAGGAATCGGCTCTTGTTGCCTTTTCCTTTCATTTCTGGTCATACGGTGAAATTTATTTCAGTTTACTGGTGAGTAGTTCATAATAATACCACCCAATTATTTTGACTCCAACATACTGTAGTCATCCCTGCAGTGATCATGGCTCATGGAATTTCATGAAATTGCCTTTCTGGTGTGAACCATTTAGTGATTAAGTTCTATTTCTTGGCCTCAAAACAGTACCTATTATGTTACTGTGAGTCTGTGTGTATATTTATCCATCCATCCATAGGTGCATATAAAATGAATCATAAAAGTCAGTTTACATTATTTAATTAATGGTAACATTACATCCTCCTATTTACCTCCTGTTATTTGACTTTCCTAAAAGGAACCTTTTTAAAATGGTCATTAAATTTTATCTTGCAGTGAAGATTTATTTTAGTTATTATAAACACTCTTAAAGTAGAGATCACTTTGATCATGGTAAATGAGACATTTAACCTGTAACTATATAAATTAACCTCTTCTGATGCTATATTGAAGATCATTAAGTTATTTTGGTATTTTGAACCATCATGTATTTATATGCAGAAAGTTGATTATTGGTTTATCCTGCCTAATTATGTCCCCTCCGCTCTTCTATAGTACAAACTGGGGAGTGACATTTTATAAAATTAGATAATGAAATAATTTTGTCCTTCAGAATGTCACATGCAGTGATTTCCCTAGACCATTGAGTACAGAAGTTTAAGAGAGTATTTGGTACCAAGATAAACATTATAAATTAAAGTTTAATTCTTATACAGGGTTTGTGACATGTGACATGTGTCTTTAAAAAAATCAGTCAGCCAAGTTCTAAATATATGCCATTTGTATAACGGTTGCATTTCATGTGTCTTATTTAAACTTAAGTGGCTGTATATGTATCTTCAGTGCCTATAGCAGGTGGAACGGGTGGGTTTCAAAACCCGTCGCTACCAGTTCACTCGTGGGTGCGTGCGCACAACACTTCTGAGCAGAAGCATCCAGTCGGGTGGGCGGAGCCTGCCACTGTTGCCGCTACTGGTTCATCTGATCCGGGCCGGACCGATAGCAACCCACCACTGAGGTGGAATATTAGCTGATAACCTAAGCAAGTTGGCTGTGATTAATACTTAGATGAGAAAACCTTCAGTGAACATCAAGACTATAAGCTAGATGGCAAAATCAGAAAACATCCCTAAAGAAGGTAGTGACAAACTACTTCAGTGTAGACAACAAGAATTCAACATCAACATCCATGTCCATTTTCGCAACATATATATCACTAAACAAGAATGCCATTCAATTAGGAGACTTTGTGGATATCTTTTGCTGTTTATTATTGACTCCTAGCAACTGATTGGACTAGCCTCTAGTTTGCTTGGCAACATTTTCAGAAGTATTGCCCTCGTGTTCTTCCTTGGAATAAAGGAAGAAGACTTTACCCTCAAAATCACAAGTTGGCTTTGTGCCTAAAACAGGATTAAAAATCACAATCTCCAACCTGGTGCCTTAACCATTACACCAAACTGGCTTTCTTGTCTAAATTACAGATATTAAAAGCTAATTATATTCTACCTTTCATACATCTAAGTAGCCTTATTGTATAGTCAGATGAGAGCCATTAAGACCTGGCAGTTCTTCCAAGCATGAGGGGTCAACTTAGTGGAAATTCTCTCATAATTGTTTTGTTACTTATTTGGTTGCTAATTTATATTTGGTATTTATATATGTGAGTTCTCTATTTCTGTCTTTGTTTTTGTGCTATACGTCACCCTGGTTGAGTTGGGCAGTCTTGTAAATCTTATAAATAAATAAATAAATAAATAAATAAATAAATAAATAAATAAATAAATAAATAGTCATGGCTCTGGATCAGCCTCTGTCATTTTGATGTCTTCAATCACCGCCGTGATTCTTGAATACTATGATCAAAAGATATTTTAGGTCTTCTATCAGCAACCTGCACAGGTTTTTAGATACTTGCCAAGCTTCCACATTTCTTATGTGTGAGCTCAATTCTTTTCCCTTTATTGTCTCTTATCTATGATGATGTATGCAATCTTTTTTCCTCAATCATTGGGCTTTTTTCAAAAAGTTGAAAAGTTCTGTCAGTGAATTGTTGATGTCCATTGTAAGCTGCTGTTACTAAGTAAATAATCAGAATACAAAAGTAAAATGTCTTCTTCTCTGTTATAGCTGTTTTTCTGGCCCTAGATGATTGGCTTGATTTTGCGTACTGTTCATCAATTGCTCTTTTTTAGTATGTAGGGCTTAATTTGAGTTTATTAACCCTAATAATGGGAGCTGAAATCTAACACTTTGATCGCACTAGTGAGAAGAAGGTTGTTTTACTTTATTGGTGTGGAAATAATAATAACGATTCATGTCTTGATTATATACAGTCTGTTCCCATAAAACAAGGAGCCCTGAATGCATTTAGAATTAGGGATTCATAGCTTTAAGTCTGGATTATTACAATCTGAAATATGGAAGGAATTGAAGTGTGTCGCAAGGCGATTAGGTAATATACATAGCATAGCAGTCTGATTAACAACAGTTTTAGGTAGCTGGAGCCATAATTTTAAAATAAATTTTAATTTTTAAAAAAAAAAATTATCATTTTTGGAACACTTTTATTTTAGAAATTAAAAATGTACAAAGGTCAAAAAACAAATGTCATAATATTTGGCAGTCTTATCCCTACAGTTTCACACAAGTATGCCAAAATATTTTGACATTTCTGTTTGAAAATCTTGAAGGGCTTCAAACCAGAACAACCTTGTGCAATTTTGATTATTTTTCTTTTAAATGAAGCAACTTCGTTAAGAAAAAAAAAATTGGAGACTTTGTACGCATATGTATTGAAGTATTTTTACACTATGTTGGTCATTCATGTCATCATCATAACATCTGATAGTCCTTATTTGGAAGTCTGAAGAAGTATAAAGAAAACACTTTTGGAGTCTGTAATATAAATAAAAATATAAATAAATTAGTGGTTAAATATTATGAATCTTACAGCAAGGCCATGGTTAAAATTGTCCTGAATAAAGAAACTGCTAATTCTGGGTCTGCACCATTTGGACTTCTGCTGGGTATTGTAAATAAGGCAGAGCACACATTACGGCTTTTAACCCAAAACTAATTACTATTCTATCTTTCCAGCCCATTGTGCAACTTCTAATCAGGTCAATTCTTTTCTTTCTATTTTCCTCCAAATATCTTCTGTATAAACACTTGTGCTGTCTAAATTCTACCTAAATACCACATGAAGGCTATTAGCTGGAATTAAAGGGCAGCATGAGTTGCAGAATTAGTGAAAAGCACTAGCTCTTAAGTTTAGATAAATTGGTATGTGGAAACATGAGCTGCTTTGTTCACTTTAAATGAAGATGTTAAAGGAGGGCATTAATTCTCTCTGGCCCTTTATTGGTGAATGCACTTCAGTACTCGGAAGGGAAAGTAGAATTTTTCATGGTCTGTTTCTCCCTGTAGTTTTTGGTAACTACATGGTGATGGTTTTGTGCAGCCAATAGTGAATGCCTCTAAATTGCTTTGAACTGTCTTAACTTTTCTTACACACATCAAGGGAAAAATAAATCCCCTTATTTCTTGCTTAGAGGCTGCTTAAAAAACCAGTCATCTGTTCCAGGCCTCTAGATTTCATGCATTTAATTTGACAGTGGAGAGTTAAGTCTAGTGGTGACACTGATAGTAATAGCACTGTGGCAGTGTGTGAGAGGTGATATTAAAGGCCATCTGCTAGACATAACCATTTAAAGAAGTTTAGCAGTATGCCTTTAATACGTAGCGTCATCTTGGAATGTATAGTTCATTGCCAGCCATTTCCGAATCTTAGGAATTCTAAATGCCAAAGTATGTACCAATTCCATAAACTACCTGCAAGTATTTTGTATAGATTCTCTCCTTTTTATTTTTTTACATTTTTCTTCTTTTTCATATTACTCCTTGTCCATGTTATGGCCTTCTGGTTTATGAGCACAATTGAATCTAACAGTATTCCTACTTGTTTTGGAATAGCATAGATGTACTAATAAGTTCTTATTCCTCTCCATTCAGGTTATTTCATGAGGCCTCTGTATATTGGGACCTCCCGAAAACTGAGCAGTCCTAAAAACATACAGCACTCTGGAGGGTGTTACGGCCTTATGGCTATGTACTTACGTTCCATCTTCTAACATAAAAATATGTTTCACATTGTAGTCAAGGGACAGATTGTCTAGTCAATGTATTTCTTCATTTGACTAATGAACACATAGGTGAATGGAAGGCAGCAATTAAAAGTATAACATTCCTTCAAGTTCAGTACAAGTTGAAAAAACAGCTGGATGTGGAAGAATTAGGAGTAATGCTGTGTATTATTCCCCATGAAGGGAAAAATCGGGGCCTGAAGTCAGTATATCATGTTGGTAACTGAGTGTGACCATCACATTTTCTCCAGATACAGTGAAGGATATTACCATGAACAAGCTTAAATTATTAAGCTTGCCTTTGGTGAGGTAAAGACTTCCGTTTGGCTCAGATTTGTAGGTCTGGCTTATAGATCAAAAGACAATCCTTATTACTCTAAATATTCTAAAATTAATATTGATATTGGTATTCATTATTATATGTTGTATTTTTATTTGCTTCAGTAACCAAGTAGTACATGTCAGTAGAACAACTTGCCTCCAGAAATTGTGGAGTAACAACCAGAGGTTGTTAAGAAGAGACTGGACAACCATTTGTCTGAAATGGTATAGGGCCGTGGTAGTGAACCTGTGGCACACGTGCCAAAGGTGGCACGCAGAGCCCTCTCTGTGGGAACGCGCACTGTCGCCAGCTGCTCTTCTGGGTTCTGTCATGCACATGCGGGCTGGACAGCTGTTCTCTTCCGGGTTCCGGCGCTATGGCGCGCACACTCCAGTTTCGGCACTCAGTGCTGAAAAGGTTAACCATCACTGGTATAGGGTTTCCTGCTTCAGCAGGGGGTTGGACTAGAAGACCTCCAAGGTCCCTTCCTGTAGGAGCCTGTAGTCTGCTATGTGTAGGACTGTTTCCTTATCTTGGATGGCAAACCTCAGATAAGGAAGGTTACTCACATGTAGGCACCAGGAAATGGCATTAAGACCCTAACTCTATAAACAAGAGGAAAAGAAGTGGGATGTGTGTTAACCCTAGATAACATTATAAGTGCTTAAGCAAAGCAGTAATAGTTAACCAAAGACTCTAGTTACCTCGAAGATTCTGTAGCCAATGAGATGCTGCTAAGTACAATGTAACTTGAAAGTAACAAACTATATAATGTCACTATGTAAGACAATAAAGTTACCACATACATCCTCAACCTTTGTGTGTGTGTGGTCTCTACACCTTCCAACTCTGTTATTCAGTTACATGCTTAATACATTTCATACATAAAGCACTTCTTGGACTTCTTGGTACTTCTGCTGTTGCAGGTAGGAATCATAGAGCATCTTTTCTGAGAAGGGATTATCTAGTTGCTTTTCCTCAGAGTAGTTTTTTAAAATATATTTGCTGACAGGTTCCTGTAATTGAATTATCTCACTTTATTTATAAGACATGATAGTTATTTGAGAAATGTGTGCTACCAATTTTTTAAAAATGATGTCTCTGAAATCTATAGAGATTTAATATAGATCTGGAGATAAACAGGGCATAGTCTCTTGAAGGAAATAGCAAAAGAAATGTTGTGAAAGACTACTGAAAGAGATCAATTGTTATTTGTACCTGAGTGAAATAATAACAGAATTTGGAATGAAACCTGGAACTTTCTGAAAATACAGTGCCAGTGTAGTTGTTGCAGCATACAAATGTATATCTAATGTAAAAGTTATAAAGGTACAAGATAGCTTTTTTTATGGATAAACTGTATGATGCACAAGGAGGCAGGCCATTATATTAGCAAGTTTTATTAATGAATATGCCCGGGAATAGCTTTCCTGACTGTCTAATAATTCAGAGAAAATAACAATATACAGTACTAGTTGAAATCACTATAATCATCAATGAATTTAAAAATAATATTTATGTGTGACATACTATTATTTTAATAACATAATTTTAGATATTTAAATTTAAATTTTATAATTTTACCTGATAGAAATTGAAAGTAAAACTTGCCACTTTTCTTTGAGCAGCATTTTAAAGGCCTTACGTACTGTATATTTTCCTTGGCCATGTAAAGGCCAAGGACAATATAGAATATATTAAATATATGACCAAGGGATAATGTTCACCCTACTGTAATATTTATTTGCTTTTTTAGTTTAGTTTTGTAAATTTAGGAAAATTAATGGCAAGTAAAATTTGTCAACAAGGCAGGGATCATTCCTTATCAGTGTTTATGCAGCTTCTTCTTTAGACAGTTGCCCTCTTCTCCTCCCCTTCCGGGTTGCCCAAAAAAAGAGAGATGAATCATATTAAATACATGATGATAAGCAAGAATAGTTTTTAAATTCATTTGTTAAAGGTTTGTTTTGTCATTTTTGGTGCATCAAAGTCATTGTTGATTCCTGGAGACTCCCTGAGCAATTCCCTGCAGTTTTCTTGTCAAGATGTCAGAAATGGTTTACCCTTGCATCCTTACTAGGGCTGAGAGAGAATGACTGGCCCAGGGGCACCCAGCTGGTTTTGTGTAAGCGGGACTACAACTCAGAGTCTCCAGATTTCTAGCCTGAAGTCTTAGCCACTACCTCAAACTAGCTACTGTTGATTAGAAAACAATTACAGAAAATTGCTTTTACAATTTGAATGAGTAACATATCCAGCATTTGGTGATAAAGTCATGTATTTGTGTCTGTAGCCAGTTTTTCCAAGGACAAGAAGCTGTATTTGGAGATAGATTTACTTGTTTCTGTCTCTGCAGCTTTGGTATTGGATTTCGTAGGAGTTGAATTTCTTTCTACATTTAGTCCCATAGCGGCTATGCCAGAAAAAAAAAGACCCGTTAAGGTCAAATTTTAATGTTGATCATGAAAAGCCTTTTGTTGAGATATTGTTTTAGCAATATATTTGTAAGTGGTAGCCAAATACCTGCTCCATTTGGAATTATATTGCAGATTCTCAAACACTTAAAAATCGTAGGAAAATAAAGAGCTATGTTTACTTAAAGATCATATGTAAAGTTTTAGTACAGCGATATTGATTTTAGCTAAATTTTAAAAACTCTGAAATATTTTTTTATTTAATTTTTAATTTCAAAGTCATATTTGAATTCAATCTCAGGAAGCTCATTTCATCCATTTGAGTAATTCTATTATATTAGTTTTCTTTTAGCTAGTAATATAGATTATCTACAATAATATAGTCTAAACATATTGACACTACAAATCCCAGAATCCTTAGACAGCTTTATAGCTGGGAATTCTGGAAGTTTTAATTCAATAGTATCTGGAGATAGTTTTACAATCAGTGCATGAAAATAATTGGATTTAAAATCTTTACTAAATAGGTGATGATATGCATGAATTTAATACATTTTTTTTCCTATGACTTTTTTGTTCTTTTGTTCAGAGCAGCAAAATAAACCAGGAAACTGCAGTTTTGAAACTAAACAGCAATTTGCTGTAGCTTATAGTAACAGTTTGAACGCTAACTGCAATTTCTTGACTTATTTCAGAAAAAGTGTGCCAAGGGAATAAAAATATTTTACATAGCCGTACACTGATGATTCCTAATGTCTCATGCTAATATGCATTAACAGAATGTAAGCTGCTGGGATTTACATGTACCATATATAGCAATAGCTACCAGTGCTTTAGGGAAAAAGGATTGCTGTAGTTAGAATATGGCTGATTTCACAATGATATGGGCAATCAGCTTGAAGCAGCTTTAAATCCCTAGTGTATTTAACTCAAGGAATTCTGTGCCAGATTCAAACTTTGTGAATAGTTTCATTCTTCCTAGAGCTGGATTGAGAGCATCCAGGAATGGGTAATAGCTCTATCTTCTGCATGGAGACTGAGCACATGATCTTTATTTGCATATCTGGTCACTCCTTCCTTGTCTGGTGTTTCCCCAGTTTGTCTCAGTCTTCACGCAGAAGAGATGTCTTAGAGAGAGCTGCGCCTTTGGGCTGGATTCTCCAATCGTGAGCTTTACCAAAAATTTTCCTTCCTTAGTGGATCGCTTCAGCGATCAGGCAGCTTTTTGGTCCGCCGATTAGCTGCCTCCTTTCTGGCTTCAATCAGCTGAGGTCCCAGCCAGCCACAGTTAGTGGTAAGGGCCTGGATTTAGGATCCGGCTCCTTGGAGAGCGGAGGCCCAAGCATTCCCGCCAGAAGAGCGGAGGGGGACTCAGTCCCTGCCCAGCGGTGCCTGGGGCATAATGTGATGTGGCTGGAGCATGGGGAACGCAATTTGAGCTGCAGCAGCAGCTACCCATTGCAAGTCCGCCTGCCTTACTAGAAGAGGGAGATGGCATCTCGTGCGCCCTCGTCTAGCCAGCAGTCCTCAGTGGGTGGCAAGAGATCTGGCCCCTGGTCTTCCCCGATTCCAAAGCTGGGCTCATCTGGACAGAGAGTGGCAGCAAAAGGAGGTACAACCAGGAGCCAGGTTACTGCATCTAAGAGTAGCAGAGGCTCCAAAATGGCTGACAAGGACCCAAAACGGCGCCAAAAAGCTATTGAGAAAGAGCTGTCTATGATCCAAAAGACTAAGAAAAGCCTGGATCAAAGAGGTTCCCCTATGGGAGGGGCAGAAGTTTCCCACCCTCAGGAAGAAAGGCCATTGGATCCTGGTAATAACCCAGATCCTCTGCAAGCAGCCTCCCACAGGGAATGGTCGCCAGATGGCGCCAGAGAGGCGTGCTATCCAACTTTAGGAGAGGTTTTGGATAGAGCTGAAGCCTTTTCTCTTGCAAGTTCTAACTTGCCTGTAGCAGGATCAGTGGAGCCTATCTCTCCTCCCAGAGCTAGGCCAGAAGCCTCGTTTATTCCTACAATGGCAGGGAGCCACCCAGTGGAGGAAGCTGGTTCAGAATTGCCTGAACATTTAAAGGAGATTATTTCCCATGCTATTACGCAGGGAATAGCTGCAGGCTTGTAGCAGAGGAATCTACCTTCCCAAGAGGCTTCCTCTTACCAACATCAGTGCACAGCCCATTATTCAGGAGGATTGGCTGGATCCTCGGGAGCTTACTTCTCTTGCTTCTTCCATGAGGAGTGGGGACTCCTCGGCTAAGGAGGAGGAATTTCAGACCTTTTCTGAAGATGAAGGGCTGAATCCGGATCCATTGCCTTTTACAGGCCTTTTTAAGTCAGATTTATTTAAGTCATTACTACGTAAGGCCAAGGCCATAACAAATTTGGATCCTGACCAAGTTCCAGAATCGACCCAGAGTCCTGGGGATTTAGGTCATTTCCTCTTTTCTGAGCCCATAGTGGAAACTGAGGTGATCCCATCCCCCAAATTATTTCTGGACATAGTTCAAAGACAATGGACCAATCCAGGAGCTGGCATGCCTCCGTCTAGATCTGAGAGAAAGCTGAACAATGTAGCCTCAGATCTTTCTGAAGCATTGGAGGTACCCACAGTGGACAAACCAGTGGCTGCCATGACTTCAGTGGCACTCTTGCCTGCAGAGGTAATGGATTGTTTGAAAACAGAGGACAAAAAGGCTGAATTGTCCTTGCGAAAGGCACCAGGCTGCTGCCTGGGCAATTAAGGCTGCCACATCAGCTTTTTTCTTCAACAGGGCTTCCTTGCTTTGGCTTCCCCAGATGCAGGAAAGGATTCCCCCAGAGGATGTGAGAATTCACCAGGATATAAATAAGCTGGTGGCTGCAGCTGAGTTTTCAGCAGATGCCACCTTGAATGCGGCCAAGTTTGCATCCAGATCACTGACCGCCTCAGTGACAGCCCGTCGCCTCCTATGGCTTAAGCATTGGCAGGCTGACAATAAAAACAAATGGAAGTTGGCTTTGGCCCCTTTCACAGGCAATAACTTGTTTAGGGAAGCCCTCAACCCCATCCTGGTGGAGACAAAGGGCAGGGGCACAACCATGCCTTCCCTTTACCGGAAGGGAGACAGAAGATTCTCACCTTATTTTAGGAGGCAATCCTTTCGTACTCCAGAGTCGGGAGTCGAATACCAACAATTCCAGAGGCCATATTCTGGCAGACAGGACAAACAGATGGAGAAGTCAGAGTTCCAGGGCTACCAGCAGTTTCAGGGTAAGCGGCCCTTTCATGGAGGAGGAAGTCATCCATATCGTCATTCAAAATGACTGCAGGGTTGCAGGACCATTCCACAGCTGGGCGGTCAGCTCAACCTCCATTTCCATCAGTGGAAGGCCACTATATCAGACAAGTAGGTACTCAGCACAGTGTGATCCAGTTTGGCTCTGAAATTTCTCTCCATTCCCCCAAAGTTTTTTATCAGCTGCCCGGTATCCAGGGATGCAGCCAAAAGAAGCCTGATGGACTCAGCGATTCAACACCTGCTGGAGATCCAGGCAATTCAACCTGTTCCTCAAGAGGAATAGGGACAGGGCTTCTATTGAATACTGTTCTTGGTGCAAAAGAGCTCCGGGGGGTGCAGAGCTATTCTAGACCTCAAACATCTGAACAAGTGTCTGGAGTACAAATGCTTCAAAGTGCAGTCACTCCAATAAATTTTGGGGAGTATACCACAGGGCGACTTCCTCACCTCCATAGACCTCACAGAGGCATACCTTCATATACCCATCAGACCTGCTCACAGACAGTTCCTCTGTTTTTCATATGCAGAAAGGCACTATCAATACAGGGCCATGCCATTCGGCCTGTCCTCAGCGCCAAGAGCCTTTACAAAGATATTGGCAGTTCTGGCGGCTCACCTTCGATCCATACCAATGTTACTTGGATGACATTCTGATTCAGTCCTCGTCAGCAGTTCAGGCAGAGGCAGACCTAAGGATCATGATCCAGGTCCTACAAGATCATGGCTTTCAATAAACAACAGGAAAAGTCATTTTTCTCCAACCACCAGATTATTCCATCTGGGAGCTGTAATAGACACATCCGTATGCATGGTCTCTCCATCACCGGAGAGACAGGACAGCTTGCAACAATTAGCAAAGTGCATCACGGCCATGAGCATAGTACCACTCGCACTCCTGTCGCAGCTCCTGGGGAAGATGTCGTGCATTGTACCGTGGGCATGACTACATGCCAGGGCGCTGCAATGGTTCCTCCTGCCATACTAACGATCTGGCAGGAGCAACTCCCAGGACAGGGTAAGAGTTCCCCTTCAGGTACTGCAGTCCCTTCGATGGTGGAGGTCACAGGCCCTCTCAGGGGGATGCCTGTTCAAGGAGCCAAGACCATCTGACCATCACGACAGACACCAGCCTTTATGGTGGTGGGGGGGGCATTGCCAGTCACAGATTGCACAGGGCCGGTGGACCCAGGCAGACGTGCCTCACAAGATCAATTGGCTGGAGCTCAGGGAGGTTTATCTGGCCCTCAAGAGCTTCATGGAAGCCATAGTGAGACAACACATTTTGGTCTTAACAGACACATAACAGCCAAAGCCCACATCAATCGCCAATCATTCCAGGCCTCTCATGGCAGCGGCAGATTGTGTGGGGCACTGGGCGGAGAGACATCTTCAGTCTATAAGGGAAGAGCACATCTCTGGGGTCCTGAATGTGCAAGCAGATTGTCTCATCAGGGTGACAGTGGACCATTCAGAATGGCGTCTGCATCCAGCACTTTTCCAGGAACTGACAGTTCGTTACGGGAGACCAGTTATAGATCTGTTTGCCTCTCCAGAAAACACTCACCTGCCAAGGTTTTTCAGCAGGTTTAGGTCACAGGGAGCGGAAGGGACAGATGCCCTATGCAGTCCATGGCCTCGGGCCATGTCTTTCCTCCCCTAGCCTTGATTCCAGTAATCATTAGGAAGGTACTCACGGAAAAGATGAAGGTGATCCTGTTAGCTCCCTATTGGCCCAGGAGACCATGGTTTGCCGACCTGGTCCACTTGTCAGTGAGACCTGGAGAATACCTTGGGACAATATACCTCAGCCAGGGGGACTTGGTCCATCCGGAGCTCAGTGGCTCCAACTGACTGCCTGGCGCTTGACTGGAGGTCCCTGAGGCGGGAGAATTTCTCTCCCAGAGTCATCCAAATTATCCAAGCCTCCAGACGACAGTCCATGGGTAGGATATATAATACGACCTGGAAGGCATTTTGCACCTGGTGCTCTAGATCAGGCTCCGATCCCTCAGAGGTTTCAGTGGTGCAGGTCCTGGACTTCCTCCAGCAGGGATTAGACAAGGAGTTAACACCCAACACCATACGGAGACAGATAGCAGCGCTGTCTTCCGTTTTATCATGTGGAAGTTTAGATTCACTTACTAAGCATTCCACAGTGTGCAGATTCCTCAGAGGTGCCTCCAAATTGCACCCACCTGTGGTTCATAGGTATCCCACCTGGGATCTAACTAAGGTTTTACAGGCCCTCACGGAGAGTCCCTTTGAGCCATTACGATCAGCCAGTCTACGTTTCCTCTCATTTAAGGTGGCCTTCCTAGTAGCTATTACATCGGCCAGGAGGATTTCGGAGCTGGCAGCTCTTTCCGGGAGACAAGGCCTCTGCATATTCCACCCGGATAAAGTAGTCTTATGTTTGGACCCTTCTTTCATTCCAAAAGTCAATTCATGGTTTCATAGGGCCCAGGAGTTGATCTTGCCCAACTTCTGCCTGGGCCCGAGACATGGCCTAGAACAGAGATGGCATACGTTGGATGTTAGACGGGCCCTCTGTATCTACATCAAGCGCACATCTTCCTTCTGGAAGACTGAATCCTTGTTTATTTCCTTTTAGTCATCTACACTAGGACACAGAGTCACTCCTTCAACGGTGGGTCGTTGGATTAGAGTTTGCATTGCCAAGGCATACAAGGTTCAGAACTTGCCAACACCTAGGCACATAACCGCATTCCACCAGAAGCGCGGCCACGATGGCGGCGTGGGCTACACAGGCCTCTATTGAGGAAGTATGTAGAGCAGCTACATGGTCCTCCCCATCTCCATTTATTCAACACTATAAGTTGGACTCCTTTGCCTCAGCAGAGGCAGCCTTTGGGAGGTGAGTACTCCAGAGGGTTCGTAGTGTCGGGGGGGGACTTAAGACCAGACTGCACCCACCTGTAGGGGACAGGCCATCTTTGGTATGTCCCATTCCTGGATGCTCTCGATCCAGCTCTAGGGAGAATGGGCAATGGTCCTACCTGAATGCCATTTCTAGTAGAGCTGGATCGAGAGCATCCAGCCCCACCCTTACTAACATCTGGCCCACAGTCTGGGGGGCTACTATTTTTCAGATCACAAGTCTATTCATCGCTATGCCTTCGCCGAACTGGGGAATCACCAGACGAGGAAGGAGTGACCAGATATGCAAATAAAGATCACATGCTCAGTCTTCATGCAGAAGATACAGTGGGGCAAAAAAGTATTTAGTCAGCCACCAATTGTGCAAGTTCTCCCACTTAAAAAGATGAGAGAGGCCTGTAATTGTCATCATAGGTAGACCTCAACTATGAGAGACAAAATGAGAAAACAAATCCAGACAATCACATTGTCTGATTTGGAAAGAATTTATTTGCAAATTATGGTGGAAAATAAGTATTTGGTCACCTACAAACAAGCAAGATTTCTGGCTCTCACAGACCTGTAACAACTTCTTTAAGAGGCTCCTCTGTCCTCCACTCATTACCTGTATTAATGGCACCTGTTTGAACTTGTTATCAGTATAACACCTGTCCACAACCTCAAACAGTCACACTCCAAACTCCACTATGGTGAAGACCAAAAAGCTGTTGAAGGACACCAGAAACAAAATTGTAGACCTGCACCAAGCTGGGAAGACTGAATCTGCAATAGGCAAGTAGTTTGGTGTGAAGAAATCAACTGTGGGAGCAATAATTAGAAAGTGGAAGACATACAAGACCACTGATAATCTCCCTCGATCTGGGGCTCCACGCAAGATCCCACCCCGTGGGGTCAAAATGATCACAAGAACGGTGAGCAAAAATCCCAGAACCACACAGGGGGACCTAGTGAATCACCTGCAGAGAGCTGGGACCAACGTAACAAAGGCTACCAAAGGCTACCACTACGCCGCCAGGGACTCAGATCCTGCAGTGCCAGATGTGTCCCCCTGCTTAAGCCAGTACATGTCCGGGTCCATCTGGGCTAGAGAGCATTTGGATGATCCAGAAGAGGATTGGGAGAATGTCAGATGAAACCAAAGTAGAACTGTTTGGTAGAAACACAACTCGTCGTGTTTGGGGGAGAGAGAATGCTGAGTTGCATCCAAAGAACACCATACCTACTGTGAAGCATGGGGGTGGCAACATTTCAGGAAAGGGACCTGGAACATGCCTACCCTATCCAATCTAATATTGCAAGTAAAAAATGGTTTTCACTTGTACTAAACAAGTTGTAATTTAAACAACCATTATTCTGGGACTTTGGATTCAGTGAAGATCATTTTTTTCTTCTTGGTGTTTCCCAGAAGTGCAGAGTCCATTTTCTTTTTCTCTTCTCTTCTCTTCTCTTCTCTTCTCTTCTCTTCTCTTCTCTTCTCTTCTCTTCTCTTCTCTTCTCTTCTCTTCTCTTCTCAACTGAGGATTAATCCATTGGTTGCAGTAGGAATGGGCTGAGAGTGACTGGCCCCAAAGTCACCTACCTGGCTTTCATGCTTAAGGCAGGATTAGAACTTCCAGTTTCCTGATTTCTATTTTGGTGCCTTAACTATTAGACCAAGCTGGCTCTCTGATTCAGTATAAACAGCTGGTTAAAAAAGCAGAAAGCCAATGATTTAGTCTGCCATTTTTGAAGCCGAAAAGGAGGGGAAGGAAAGCATGCAATCCTGGAATTTACATTTATTTATTTATTTATTTATTTTCAATTTATATACCGCCCTTCTCCCTGAGGACTCAGGGCGGTGCACAGCAGAATTAAAAACATGAAATACAAATATTAAAAACAATTAAAATCTATATAAATTTGGCCCAACATTTAAAAAACCACAAACCAATTAAACATCTAAAAATTTTAAAAAATTTCTTCCTAAGCCAGCCCGGCTTGCTGGAAAAAGTGGGTTTTAAGGGCACGGCGGAAGGCACTGAGGTCTTGGATTCTCCTTATCTCTGGGGGCAGCTGATTCCAGAGGGTAGGTGCCCCCACAGAGAAGGCTCTCCCCCTGGGGGTCACCAGCCTACATTGTTTGGCTGATGGCACCCTGAGGAGGCCCTCTCTGTGGGAGCGCACGGGTCGCTGGGAGGTCATCGGTAGCAGCAGGCGGTCTCGAAGATAGCTAGGCCCTATGCCATGGAGCGCTTTAAAGGTGATGACCAACACCTTGAAGCGCACCCGGAAGACCACCGGGAGCCAGTGCAGCTCGCGCAGGAGCGGTGTTACATGGGAGCGCCATGCTGCTCCCATCACTACCCGCGCTGCTGCGTTCTGGACCAGCTGGAGCCTCCGGGTGCCCCTCAAGGGGAGCCCCATGTAGAGAGCATTGCAGTAGTCAAGGCGAGAGGTAACGAGGGCATGAGTGACTGTGCACAGGGAATCCCGATCAAGAAAGGGCCGCAACTGGCGAATCAGGCGAACCTGATAAAAGGTCCCCCTGGTTACAGCCGTCAGATGTTCCTCCAAGGACAGCTGCATACATAGTATGGAGTCATAGTTTCTTATGTGGGAACCAGGCTGCTGTTTTTATTTAGACTAATGGGTAGTTTCTGTTGCTTAAAGCAAACTCTTGTGTATCGTATCTGCTCTTCAGGCATATCTATACAAAGAACCACTTGTTCCTGTCCCAAAATGTGAGGCACTCTATATAAAATCCCCAAATAGGAAAGATACTGTTATTTTCTCCAGAGCTGAATGTAAAAATCCTTGAAGGCTACAAGTTAAAACAGAAAAGAAAGAAAGCAAAACTACATAAGTGTAAATTCATTTAAAAGTACATTACAAAGTGAGAGAATATATAATAATTTGGCATTAATTTTGCATCTGAAAAGAGTTTCTGTAGATGCAGCATTTATATATTTATTATATGCAACTTCATCATATTTGAAATATTTAAAAATTGCCCATAGTTCTGCCTTGTGTAGAACCAACATCTGAACTAGTTATAATAGATTGTATCTGCAAATAAATAAGCAAATAAATGTAGGCTTGAAAAGAGAAAGAAAAGAATTATAGGAACTAAAGTGTTAAACATAGACGAAGTTCATATTCCTGGTCCTGTATTCATTTTCTATTCGTTGAAGAAAATGAATTACAATGGACGAGAGAGATCAATATGTTGAGGAGTTTTTTTTCTCCCTCTTCTCCAAATAACATTTAAAGCTTCACCAGCAGGAGGCAACTTCCTGCCTTACAATACAGGAAGCTAACCCTTTATGGCCTTTAAAGCTCTCTGGTCTTTTAAAAAAACTTGCAGCTTTAATTAAAGGGCTATCTGAAAGATCTCACTTGTATTTTTAATCTTTCAAAGTTCTCCAAACCATTCTGACAAATGTGGGAGTTCTGAAGAGTGATTCCCTAACCTGAAAGCTTAGCTTAAAAGAAAAAGTCTTCATTAGCAAAGGAGAACTTGTCATACTGTGTGCCAAGACTAGAATCAAACCCATGTCCTCAATCTTCAGCTGTTCTGAACGCATAGAAAAAGAAAGTCTGCATAATGAGCTTTTTTCAAAAAAACCCACAGCAGATGTGAGTAGGAAATGGTTTTTTATGGTTCCTTCGTACTCCAAGTCATAACTCAGTTGTGGACATCAGGATGCTCTTATCTTTTTCTGTTTAGTTTGCCTTGCACATTTGCCATATAAAGTAGTAAGATTTGTACATTACATCTGTAGATAATTTTTGTGGCATTTTACAATCTGATGATTCTTAACCCTGTAGCAACTAATTTGAGAATTGCTTTGTAACACATTGCCTTGAGGATATTTTTGAATAAGAAAGGGGAAACATCTCTAAAATCTCAAATGGATTCTGAACTGGGTCTTTCAAAAAGCCAGTCCACAGACCCGATCTATCATTTGTATTTATCCATGCAGTTATGTGTTAACAGGATTGGATTGGTTCCCCAAATTTTCTTCAGCAGCTATTAGAGATCAAGCTGCTGAAATCTATCAGTAAATTCCAAAGTTGATGCAATTTTCCAGAGTCCATTTTTTTAAAAAAGTATCTAATCACTTCTGCAATATTCGTAAGTGTGAAAAATGGCCTTAAGTCACTTTTTTCAACATTGTAACTTTGAATGGTCACTAAATGAATGATTGTAATTCAAGCACTATCTGTATACATCTGTATCTCTATTAAAAGTAATACATTTCGTGTTAACTGAATAATTCATGAATCAGGTTTACTGTGAACTTCATATATGGAAGAATTGTTGTTTGTAATCTCAGAAAATTGTAGTAGCCCCCCCTAAACCTTTTCATAAGATCTGATCTTAACTGCCAAAACTGTTCCCAGGCTTGGGTTTAGGATGCTTGTGGAGCTCCTGTCGTGCTTTTGACTAAATATTATTGTTGCTGTTTTGTACTAAGGATTATGTTTTAACTGTATTTTTAAATTATATATTTGAAATATTGAAACACCCGGAGTCTTTTCTGAGTTGGGCAACTTTAAGAATCAAGTAAATAAGTACATAAAAATAAAACTACTTTTCTCCTGACATACGCTGGGTTTTTGACAATAAAGGCAACAGACTGTAATTGACTTATTTGCGATTATGCTACTTGCCAAAAGTATTTTATATTGCCAGTATAGATATATATTGGGGTGGGGAAAGTAAGTTAATTGAATTAATTAAATTAACAGTTTCTTGCTTTCTAACAGTGGAAGTGTTCTTGAAAAATACAGTGCTGGAGAATATTGTTATTTTTACATCTATGCTTAGCTTCTTCCTTGTCTAACTCTAATCCCACACACTGTGTTAAATTCAGTTCCCAAGGTCTGTAAGGGAACACTGAGAAGAAGAAAGCATATAGAGTCCATGGTGCAAGCCAGCTGATCTTTTGCTGGCCCAGATTATAGGATTTGAAGAACCAAGCAGCACCTGTGCTTCATTTAAATCTTGAATTTTTGGAATGATTGGCATTGCTGCTAGTGCAGGATTGGCGGCAAATGAAGTTATCTGTCATCTGTTACTCTTCCTCATGTTTTAGTATTATCATTTAGTCATTCAGGCAGGGAAAAGGAATCTTTTTTCCAATTAGGCATTTTACGGAAGCTTGAAAGTACCAGAAGGAGGGACCTACCTAACAGATGGATGTGTCTAGGCTTTCAGAAATGCTTAATTTGCTTTGTTAGAGTATACAAATTCTTCCGTCATATTAGTCACTAGCGGCATGGCATATTCTACAAGAGTTTTATTAATTTAGCTTTGGAGGTGGCACCAAGATCGTTTACTATATATGTTGGGATAACGCCTCTAGGAATATTGGTGGAAGACCTGTTGACTTTTTCTGTGAAAGTAGGTAATTGGTAACAAATCATAAATGCTCCAGTTCATATCTCCATTCCTTCCCTTTGCTGTCTAGCTCTTTGACACCTCGTATCCAGAGTATCTTCCCAGGGTGGCAGTTTGTTCTTCATGGGCAGGCTGGTATCGAGTGAGGTGCAGTGAGGTGGTTCTGTGGTTCAGAATTACAGTTCTGGTCCTTGAAACGAATATACTTTTGCTGTAGGATTAGAGGGGAAACTTGATGCCAGTTGTTGTTAGTGCACGGATCAGCAATAAGGGACCAGATTTCGGTACGTATAGCTTGCTTTGGTGTCAGTGGCTATTTCCTATTGTCCACAGTTGATGGCCTGCTAGTTGTTCTACAGTGTATGTACATTTATTTTAAAACTTAAAGCTTAATAGCAGAAAGACAAAAATAGGAAGAGCATATTCTCACACTGTGAAAAAATAAATGCAGCCTGATACCAGATTAATCCATGACCAAAATGAGAAATAGATGGAGCTTGTCTTTCCAGTCCAAAAGAGAATAGTTTCCTGCCCTTTTCATCATAGGTAGGAGAAAGAGTCATAAGAATATAAGGAGTGATTTGTTTTGCAACTGCAAAACATCAAATTTTGCATTTGATATGCAACTGTTGCTGGAACTCTTTCCTAATGGCTCCATAGCTTTTCTACAATCTCTTTAGCTGAGTATTTGTTTTGAACTTTTTATCTTGACATTTAAGGAGCCTGAGAAAACATTGATTGAAGTCATCACTGCTGAAGGAGATGCTACCAATGACTAAATCTAAAGTTTCACAGTTTCCAAGAAGGACTTTGAATGTTGGTTCAGAGTGTTCAGTAAAGCCACATTACAGTTCATTATTTCGGATGCTGCTGCTTTAACCACAATCTCTTTATCAACAAGACTTAAACGGAGTTCTGAACAGATTATAAGTATTGGAATACAACTAGTCCTCAATTTACAACAGTTCATTCAAAGTAACAACGGCACTGACAAAAGTGACATGACCATTTTTCACACTTACGACCATTGCCGCATACCCATGGTCATGTTATCAAAATTCAGACACTTGGCAACTGACTCATATTTATGATGTTTGCAGCATCCCAGGGTCATGTGATCACATTTTGAGGCAAGCAAAGTCAGTGGGGAAGCCAGATTCACTTAACCGTGATATTTAACAACTGCACTGATTCACTTAACAACAGTAGCAAGAAAGGTCTTGCTGTTTTGTTTTTAGGATATTTTTGGATGGAGGGCAGGTGGTGGTGGTGGTGGTGGTGGTGATAATGATGACAACATCTTCTGAATTCTATGATGCAATGATCGATGGTCATCAATAGAGGGAGTACAGTTGATAGGATTTTTTTTTTTCATTGCAGAGGTTAATGTTTTGCACATGGTTTGCTTGCCTCTGGTGGTTCATGAACAGTGCTGAAATTCTCAACTGAGCCCAAATTGGTTGCATTCCTGAGCAAATGCTCTATTAGACGTTTCAGGCTCAGCTGGGGAAGCATTACATAAGTTACTTTTATAGCAGATGAAAAATACTTCTGGAAAATAGCTTATAGTAGTCTTTTATTGAAAGAGATGGATGGGCAGGCGTATGTTACAGCCATGTAATTTGCATGTAAGCAAGCTGAAACCTGGAGTGTAGGCTATCTAAAGTTGATTTCTAATTCTCTACGAAGAAAGAGAAACTTTAATCCATGAAAAGTGGCTATAAGATTTTCTTCCTGGAAAACGTACATTATGTGATGACCTGGGGCAAGGCACAGAGCAAAACAATCAGCAAATAGTTCAAACCGCCCCTTTATTGCTCCCAACTTTCCCCCAAACGCTCCCACGTTTCTGGCAAGTCCCAGAGCAAAGTGATCACACACACACCTCCAGCAGCCTCTGGCTGTAAGTAGTCCAGCACAATGCTGGGAGCACAACGGCTGCAAAGCAAGAAATCCAGCAGGACAAGGGAATAAGTCAATGAGTTCAGGAAGCAAAGGAACAAGGCAATTAATCCAGGAAGCAAGAAATAAAGCAAGAAGTCCAGGAAACTTCAAACGTCAGCAACGGCACACAACACTCCATGAATTCAGCATTTGTTCCTGACAAATGCCCCTCCCCACAGCGTCCTTAAATCTCAGTCCCCAGGTGTGCCTTGTGAAGAGGGGCAAGGTGCTCTCCTCCCAAGTCGTTGGGTCATCCTGCGCTGTTCCCACCTTCTCTCTACTCTCCGTGCTCAGGGATCAGGAGGGGATGGTCCTTGCTCATTGCCTGAGCTCTGTCTCTCCTCATGTTCACTGCTTAGCCTCTCTTGGTCATCCTGCCCCCGTTCCTCCCTGCCTACAAGCCGTCCCAATCCTGAAAGGCCATGGCCTGACTCGGCCTGCTCCTCCCCACATTCCTCTGAAGCTAGTGAAGCCGCCCCCTTGATCTCTGTTGGCTCCAGCTCATCTTCCTCTGCAGATTCAGGCTCCTGCAGGGGCATGACATATTATGTTAACTGTCCATTACACTATCGAGAACTTTGCTCTGCTTTTTCAGCCGAAATATTCTCAGAACAACTGATAACAGTTTTATACTTTTATCCCCTCCAATAACGGAAATTCAGAAGCTGAATCATATGGCAATCCCTTTCTTATATATATCTGTTCACCTTGATGACCCATGATTACTGTGCCAAAACTGCTATGAATCATATTGTGAAGTATGCGGATGACACGGCACTGGTAGGTCTTATCCAGAACGACAGTGAAGAGGTGAAGGCTCTGGTGGACTGGTACAATAAAAGTAACCTGGTTCTAAATGTTAATAAACCAAAGGAGATCATTGTAGATTTTAGAAAGAGAAAGATACTCCACTCAGTATCTAGGATGCAGCTGTAGAGGTGGACAACAGTATTAAGTATCTGGGTGTGCAGATAACTAACAAACTGAACTGGTTTCTCCACATGTCATCCTTAGTGAAGCATACAAAGCAGCATCTGCATTTCCTACATCGAACGAGGAGTCCATAGCTCTCCTTCACTCCTGGCCACTTTTTACAGAGGCATGATTGAGAGTGTTTTAACAAACTGCATCACTGTTTGTTTTGATGGCAGCAGTGCCTCAGATAGTCCATTCAGAGAGCGGTAAGGACAGCCGAGAAGAGTATAGGAAGCTCGCTCCTGTTATTTAGGATACTGCTTATAAGCGTTATGTGCTTTGACATTGTTAGAGACCCCACACACCCACTTTACAGTTTGTTTCTGTTGCTCCCCTGTGAGAGGTGATTTCGAAGTATTTCTAGCAGGACTACCAGATTCTGTAGCTTGATGGCTTTGTTCCCTATGCCATCCATCTAGTAAATATGCAAGATTCCTTTTTCTCACCATGTACATGTATACATTTGTACTAGACAGTGTTGTTTATGTCATATATGTAGGTATATGCATAATTTTGCATTTATTTATTTTGTCATGTTTATGTAGTGTATATTGGAGGTGACCTTTTGAGAGCTATATGCAATGAAATTTCATTTTAATGTATGCCGATTAGTGTACATTCAAATTGACAATAAAGTTGTTCTGTTCTGTTCTGTTCTGTCCTGTCCTGTCCTGTCCTGTCCTATCCTATCCTATCCTATCCTATCCTATCCTATCCTATCCTATCCTATCCTATCCTATCCTATCCTATCCTATTCTATTCTATTCTATTCTACACAGATTACTGAACTCTTATTGTTAATGGTAATCTTCTAAAAATGGTTGTTCTTCTATTTGCTACATTTAAATTCATTTGCTGGGGCTTCTCATATTTGTCTTTCCTCTTTTTTAACATTTATTATGTGAAATACACTTCTTGGCATTTGTTGATAGTAGGGCACCAAAACATGTACTTAATTAAAATTTGACTGGAATCAAACTTCCAGATTTCCTCATCACAACTAATTTTCTTGGCCACAGTACTATATTATGGTGATTTGCATAGCCACCTTCCAGATTTTTATTTTTATTTTTTACCTTACAATCTACAAAATATCTCCTATGTAGATGCTGACCTTATCTGATCCAGTTTAGTTTGAGTTTGGCAAGATTATTTAGATCAGAGTTTCTCAATGTTGACAGCTTGAAGTTTTATGGATTTTAACCAAGTTGGCTGGGGTATTCTGGGAATTGAAATACACACATCTTCAAGTTGCCAAGGTTGAGAAACACTGATTTAGATGCTATATTGCTGACGTACAATAAAAAAAAATAATTGAGCTTTGCAGAAATGCATTCTAGGCTTACTAGTCTATTGATAGGGGATTGTATTGTTACATCCCTTTTCCGCTGTTGGTTGCATTTCTGTGCTAGGGCTGGAGGATGAGGCTCTTCTTTTTGGTTTGCCTGCTTTACTTTTGTATATTTGCCTGCATCCAATTAGTTCTTTTTTGCAGTGGATACCATGGTACCTAGTGCATAAGTACATGGCTGAAAGGGACTGATGCAGATTCATAGCAGGTATCCACACATGTCATTTGGGCCCTTTACACACAACTATTGCTTCCTTCATCAAATACCAGTCATTTTACCTTTTCTTGTATTACTGTGTCATAATACCTTGTTTCCCCCAAAATAAGACATCCCCTGATAATAAGCCCAGTCGGGCTTTTGAGCGCATGGCAATAAGGCCAAGCGCTTATTTCAGGGTTCAAAAAAATATAAGACAGGGTCTTATTTTTGGGGAAACACGGTATAGTAATGCAATACTTTGCCTGTCCTCTAGCAGGAAGTCCACCTTTTAGTAGAATTGCTTTGCTTTATTGTTCAGAGTTGTAATTTATGCAGAAATGCTTGGTTGAGAAATAGTGACCTGGAGGACTTTATCACTAAATGGAAATTTGAACCTGGGTCTAACAATACTCTTAAGCAGTATAGTACAACAGTACTTACGTAAATTCCAACACCTTTGATACATTTAATCCCTAATCAGAAGTTTCTTCCTTTTAGTTATATGGATCTTTTAGAGGTTTGTCTCCTGGAATTTAGCAGATTAGGTCATTTTTCAAAAACAGCACTCTTTGTAAAATCCTAAATGTGGCTTTTTTTTTTTTCTTTGAAGGAATGAATAGCTCATGTGACTTTTCTAGGAAAGGCAAACTAGAAAATATCTAGAGATAATCCAATATAGGCAACTCATTCACTATGGGGATTGTGGTAAAAATAGCCACCCCATAAAACTGTGACACTGCTGTGATCCTAATTCAAGATTGGGATTATTTTTATGTCCTGTATAACAGAAGGAAAGGATAAGGAATCATTATGTGGTGTGTATGTAAAATATGATTATTATTTTTGAGTTTCTAAAATGTTAGGCAAACTGTTTTGGGGTTTAGCTAGCTAGACAATCAGTCCACTGTTGTTGTGTTAAGAAAGGATTTAAATGTTTTCAAAGCTGTGTCAGATCCTAATACTGAATGGCACATGTTCTAAACTTCCCCTAGAATAAAAGAAGGCAATATAATGACTTCTAAATACTTGGCCCTTAATTTAATCTGTCCAACTAGCATAACTAAGAGCAAAAGAATAGGGACATTTAAGCTCAAAACATCTGGAGATAAAGGTGCCTAACTGGGCGATCTCATCTACAATATTGGTTTTGTGTACCATTCCCCATATTGTGCTTGTTGGCTTGTAGACAGATGTCCTAAGGGCAGAATCTGTTCTTAGGGAGTAAAAGGACAAAACTGCATTCAACCATTCTTTCTCTTTTGCCTTCCCTGCTGTTCAGTGAAAAACTGTTTTGGATCTTGGGAGATGCTTCAGATTCGTGCATTCTTCTGTCCTTCTTTCAATGGTTCTGGATGCTTTTTTGCTAGATGACAGACATTTCTGTATCATGGAACTGTGCTTCTTGGGAAATGCTTTAGTTACTGATATATGCTTTTTTTCTTAAGGAAAAAGATAAGTTTATATGGCGTGTATAAATTAGATAAACAGTTGAAAAGACTAACTCTCAGAAATCAAGAAGCAAAATTAACTATGAGGAAAACATTAAGTTTCCAAAACCCAGCTTTCCCTGCTGTTGAAATTTTAAGATGCGAAATCATTTTTATGTTAAGAATTGGTGGCCAAAGGGAAATATTAAACTGTAAAAGTTCCAGGAATTCAAGGACAAAATAGACTACCTTTAATTTTTATCCTCACAACAACAATCCTGTGAGGTAGACTGACAAATAAAAATGCTGGTTCAGAATCACCCAAATTCCTTGGACAGGTTACATTCTTCATATTTGAAGCTTGATACTTAATCAGAACCAAGGTCCTGATTTGTAGCAAAGGTACTTCTAGTTCATTTGAAAACAGAGCTTGAATTCAACTGACGGCTTCAAAATAGCTATTCTACTTTGGAAGTAGAATTGAAATAACAAGGCAGATCCCAATAGAATGAATGTTTACCATGAGATAAATATATCCATGCACTTCATTTATTTATTATACAATACAATACTTAAGAAGATGCTCCAATCCATAAATACTTTGGGTGGCATGCAGTAGTTCAAACTATAATCAGAGACAAAACAATTAAAGTAATAGTGATACTCAATTAACTATGATGATCATCCAAACAAAGCTAAGGACCCAAATCTTCCTGGAATTGTACCAATTTAACTTTGATAAAGTAAGGAGACTTGGGTTGCTGGTGCTTCTTGAGGTAAGAAGTAGAGGAATCCTCCATATTAAATGTTAAATTTAATTGATGACTTTTTCCTTTTATTTTGTATACTATTTTTTTCTTTTTTACAGTTGTTAGGGTTGAATGTAAGCTTTTGTTTTGTTTCATTTTGTTTTACTGTTTGCATTTTATTTTTATGATAAAACAATAAATAATATTTTAAAAAGAAAAGGTGATTTGATTTGATTTTTGATTTTATTGAATTTGTATACCGCCTTACTCCCAAAGGACTCAGGGCGGTGAACAGCCATAGAATAAAACATATAAATTCAAAATTTAAAATAGAAATAAAACAAATTAAATAATTTGGCTGAACAAATTTAAAACCCCAATAATTTAAAACCAAATTTAAAAAGGGGGAAATTTAGGTCAGGCCAGCTTCATGAAATAAGAACGTCTTAAGCGCGCGACGGAAGGTACGCAGTTCCGGGATCCTCCGTATCTCCGGGGGGAGCTCATTTCAGAGGTGCCCCCACAGAGAAGGCTCTCCCCCTGGGGGCCGCCAGTCAACATTATTTGGCCGACGGCACCCGGAGGAGCCCCTCTCTATGGGAGCGTACTGGTCGGTAGGAGGCTATTGGTGGTAGCAGGCGGTCCCGTAAATAACCAGGTCCTAAGCCATGGAGCGCTCTAAAGGTGATAACCAAAACCTTGAAGCGCACTTGGAAAACCACCGGGAGCCAGTGCAGCTCGCGCAGGAGAGGCGTTACATGGGAGCGCTACGTCGCTCCCATCACCACCCGTGCGGCAGCACTCTGCGCCAGTTGGAGCCTCCGAGTGCTCCTCAAGGGGAGCCCCATGTAGAGAGTGTTACAATAGTCCAGACAGGAGGTGATGAGGGTATGAGTGACTGTGCGTAAGGAGTCCCGATTTAGAAAGGGACGCAACTGGCGGATCAGGCGAACCTGATGAAAAATCCTCCCAGTCACGGCCGTCAAATGCTCTTCTAAAGACAGCCGTGAATCCAGGAGGACACCCAAGTTGCAAGCCCTTTTCCCCCAATAGTCAGCGATGGCACCAGCTGACTATATCGGGACGTCGGAAACCACAGCCACTCAGTCTTGGATGGGTTGATCCTGAGCCTGTTTCTCCCCATCCAGACCCGTACGGCCTCCAGGCACCGGGACATCACTTCAAGGGCATCGTTGGGGTGGTCTGGGGTGGAGATGTACAGCTGGGTGTCATCAGAGTACTGATGGTACTCCACCCCGAAACCACGGATGATCTCGCCCAGCGGCTTTACATAAATGTTGAACAAAAGGGATGAGAGGACCGATCCTTGTGGCACCCCACATATAAGGGGCCTCGGGGTCGACCTCTGCCCCCCTGTCAACACAGACTGTGACCGGTCGGAGAGAAAGGAGGAGAACCACCGTAGTACAGTGCCTCCCACCCCCAACTCTTCCAACCAGTGCAGCATGATACCATGGTCGATGGTATCAAAAGCCGCTGAGAGATCTAATAGGACCAGGACAGAGGAGCAACCTCTGTCCTGAGCCCTCCAGAGATCATCCACCAATGCGACCAATGCCGTTTCCATGCTGTACCCAGGCCTGAAACCCGACTGGAAGGGATCTAGATACGTCGTTTCATCCAGGTACTGTGGGAGCTGTCGGGCAACCACACTCTCAACAACCTTCGCCACAAAGCGAAGGTTGGAGACTGGACGATAGTTAGCCAATACTGCCGGGTCCAGGGAAGGCTTCTTGAGGAGAGGTCTCACCACCGCCTCTTTCAAGGCGGCGGGAAGGACACCCTCGCCCAATGAAGCATTTATAATGCCCTGGAGCCAGCCTCGCGTCACCTCCCGGGAAGCCAGCACTAACCAGGAGGGGCACGGGTCCAACAAACATGTGGTCACGTTCAGTCTACCCAGAATCCTGTCCATGTCCTCAGGGGTCACAGGATCAAACTCATCCCAGATAACATTCTCAGGACCTGCCTCCATCATCCCCGCTGGATCTACCCAGTCGGAGTCCAGATCTTCCCGAATCTGAGTGATTTTGTCATATAGATACTGAACAAAATCCTCGGCTCTTCCCTCCAAGGTGGAACTCACTGTCAACAGAAAGCCTGTTGTTTGCAGCATACGTCTCCAACCTGTGGTTCATGGCCCACTAGTGGGCTGTGAGGGGTTTGCAACCAGGCCGCGGAAACAGCCAGTGAGCATGCGCACATCCTCACTTGCATGAACAATAGGTGAGTGTGTGCACGCCCGCTCCCTTTGCGTGAGTGGCAGTCTCAGGTGCTCACCACTTGCACAAATGGAGCTGTGTACATGCGCTTGTCATCCACTCGCACGGAACCATCTCCTCCCCGCTGGCCTGCAAAGCCGGAAACATTGGAGAACTCTGCCTTAAACCATAAACAAAGTACAAGCACTTTGAACTGGTTGGATTCATCTTTTATCTAGAAACGGGTAAAGGAAGTTTGAGCCTTGTGCATGAACTCTGAGTCATTAGTTTATAACCTGCTTGGGATTTTCCCTGTGTTAATGTTGCGCAGGTTTTCGCAAAATAAGCTTAAATTTCTGTTTTCTTTTACTGCTATTACATCAGTGATTTTACTCTGTAGAGTATTAGTTTTTGTTGAAACAGTTCCGGGGTGGGAAACGAGATTTTATAATTTTTACTCATATGAACATTTTTAGAAAATGGTTTACAATGAAGATTCTAATTGAGGATGAGAAAAAAGAATGTAACCTCTGCCAGACAGCATCTTGGAGTTTAGCAAGCGTTAAGCACAAAGTGTCCATAGCCCATTTGTCAATCCGGCTATTATGTAGCACATTCATATTTGCAAAGAATTCCGTCCATGAAGTCCAACCGGATTCTTTGGAAGAGGCCCAGGATAAACTAATTCAGGAGCCCCCTCCCCTGGTGTCTGAAAGTGTCCTCAGATATCAAATTTATATCAATCACAGGAAGTCTTGGCAGTCAAACCAGTCACTTTTTCCCCTCACATCTGGAAGTAAATTTTTTTCTGCTTTAAAGGTCACAGGCATCATGGGTAGGGCATGGATTGAGGGCCATAGAAAACATGGGAAAGGAAGAATAAAACTAGATTTCCACCTTTTTAGAAACAGTTATTTTTAAATGGCCTGGAACGCAGCCAAACTACACAACCCTCTTTCTCTCTTACTCCCTCCTCCTCCCTTCCCGGTTTACATTTGTTGCTGAATGAAATGTGACTGCAAGATTTTTTTTTTTTTTTTTGTGCGCTCAATCACTTCTTGAAATTTACGAGTACTTTTGTTTGCTGAGAACAATATTTTTACAACAGGGTGGATTCAAAAATACATTGTGTTCCATGCTGCTTGTAATTTAGGGTTTTGTGCTGTTTTTCCACTTTCACAATCTTTAAGTACCTCACAGATTGTATTACTCAGGGAACTTTTTTTCTAAAGTGACTGATAGGTGTGTATGTGTGTGTGTGTGTGTGTTTATGTGTGGTGTTAATGGATGCTTGTGGCTTTTCTTTCCTGCATGACTTGAAATCTTAAGCATTTAACTTAAAGAAATGGAGGAAACACTTCATCTTCCAGTCTTTCCTCCAGCCCTTCAAACAAGAGCTTGGGGAAAGGTTGTAAAAACAAAACCTTTTGCATTTGATCTACAGGTATTTCTTACATTAGACAAAAGAAGTTGTGTGCTGAAAGCTGCAAAATATCTGAAGCCTGTCTTGAAAACCAGTTCCATATGAATGGGAATCAAAATTGGCATGAGGTTAATATGTGCCTGTAGAAAAAAAGGGACATTAGGATGAAGGGTGTGTTTTGATGGCCCAGTTTTAGTGGTGAATAAGTGCAGTTCTAATGGTTATTATGTAAATTGATTTATTTTGATATAATCTGAGATATGTAATAGTTTTCATTTGTAGACTGACATATCAAAATAAAGCAGATTCGGATTATATATTGGCCAAATATAATATAAAAAATTAATTAGGGTATTTATTTATTTATTTATTCATTCATTCATTCATTCATTCATTCATTCATTCATTCATTCATTCATTCATTGGTTCGATTTATATGCCGCCCTTCTCCAGAGACTCAGGGCGGCTTACAATGCGTTAAGCATTAGCCTTCATACTTTTGTATATACCTGCTTAGTAGGGCTTTCGGGGGGCCCTAAGCGGTGTTCTTTTTTATACAAAGTCAGCTTATTGCCCCCACAATCCGGGTCCTCATTTTACCTACCTCGAAAGGATGGAATGCTGAGTCAACCTTGAGCCTGGTGAGATTCGAACTTGCAGTAATTGCAGGCAGCTGATGTTATTTAACAGCACTTTAATTTGCTGCGCCACTAAGGCTCTTTAAAACTTGACCTTAAAAACTTTCTACTATTAAAACAAATATATTTTGGAGGGGGGTTTTTTTAGGGGTGGGATGTTAAAGCAGTGTCAATCCCAACTGTTACTGTACCTCCAAATTTTATAAGATCACATGAGCAATGAAAAACTATGTCTGAAAAAATCAGTTCTAGGTATTTAATTATTTATTATCAAATTTATATCCATCTCTTAACTCCGAGCAGCTTACAAACAGAGACAAATATAAAAATAGTAAACAGAAATACAACAATTTAAAAACGGGTGGGAATGTAAAAAGCATATTACAAATGCAAAAATATATAACATTCGCAGTAGAGGTAAAAACTTTCCATCCATCAAAACATACAGGACAGTCACTGTACCAGCTCTACCACAATAGTGGTTCTCCATGGTTGTTGGCATCACTGTAGTTTTAAGGCCTTGAAAAAGGCCAACAGGGTCAGGGGCAAGCTGATTACTAGATTGATGATGTTTCTACCAGGTGGATGCCAAAGCGGAAAAGGCTCTCCTCTTGGACCCTGCCAAACAACATTTCCTGCCTGACAGCACCTATAGGATACCTCTCCTGCCAAACTTGTTTAAATAAATAAATACATACATATATATATATATTACTTCATTCGTTTTACAAGGTATGGGCAAAAAAAATTAATGGATCATACTTCTAAACATTTCCAGCACATCCCGCCAGTATCTTTATCTCGCTCCCAAGAGGAACCCTGGTCATAACTTTTTTAGTTCATTTTAAGATGAAATAGGTAGATGATTCATCAGAGGATAATTTGAGTATGTACGGTTCATGTTCAGAAGTTATTGACTGACTATTAATATAAAGTTGTGGCAGTTCCACAATGATTCTATTTTTTTTTTTTTTTACTATTCTGCCAGGAAATAGACAGTATTTGGTTAAATGTTCTTATTTTTCTAGAGTAGTGTTTAAGTGTACAACAGGTGATGATGATTCATGGCTATAAAGGTATGCTGATTTGTAAAGTAGATCCAATGGATGCATGATTAAATTCATTACTGACCAACAGCCACTTTTACTTTCTTCAGAAAGGGAACCCAGCCAGCAGTTTAATTCCGCATTTAATCTCCAGGAACCCCCTTATATCATATAACATCATATATTGTTTACTCTTTAGATTCAGATTCCAGAGTTGCTTTTGGTGCATCAGTTGTAACTGATAAAACTTCTGCTACTGGCAATAGCAAGCAGCTAGGAATAGTAGGCCTGACTGTAGAAAAATACCTTTCTGTAAGCCTGCCTGAGAGAGCATTATTTTGCCCCAAATAAACACTATTTAAAATAATTTCCTCTACTTTGACTGAGTTCAACTTTTGTTGTCTCTCATTAATGAATGCCCGTAAGAACTTGAAGAACCAGAGTTTAGCTTTTCTACACTTCACCAATTTCCCAAAACAATTTAACAGAAATTGGGCAATGGTTTGTGAAAGCAAGAATATCAGTAATGTATGTATTCACTCAAGTCTGCAAAATCAGTTTAGCTCAAGGCAATCTATGACCCAGTAACTAATCTAATTGAAAGAGAGCTATCTTCTGCTGCCTAAATGATAGATGGAGGAATGGAAGTTCTGGAGCTGGCCTGTGGTTATCAAGATCATCTACACACATAGAAAATACTGTTTTCTTCAAAAGTGTGACTTCACTTTTTCGAAAACAGATTAATAGTCCCTACATTCAGATGCAGTTACTTTAAAAAAATAGGCAAGAACTAAGGAGAACGTATGTGATCATCCATATATATCCATATATATATATATGGTGTAAAGTATGATGCAAAGACTGTATTATATATTAGTTATTTCAATTACCAAGAAATGAGTGGGAATCTTTTATGTTGGATGGCAGTAGCTAGGAAATTATCTTGGTTTTTTTTTTTATCACAAGAGAATTCTTTAGAAAATCTTGTTTTTCCATCTTGTCCATCACAGACGTTTTTTATTCTTAGAATTAAGACACTGAGTACATGACTGTTTGAATGTAAATTTTAAAAAATGTTCCCAATGTTAGGATGATTTAAGAGCACATAGTGAAATTTCAATAAGAAGAATGTAAATATACCTGTTCCTAGACCTACCTAGAGCAGCAATTTATGTGTTATTTCAGATCCATCGGCTTCAGTGTGAGCCTTATTTTGAAATTCTTGTGAAACGGTTGTGAGTCAATCATACTGTTAGCTGCTCCAATCTATTTAGCTGTTATATTCTATGGAGATTAATCTGTTTTCCTATGCATGTTTGAAAAAAAAAAAGTAAAAGTATGTTAATTAGACAAATTTTCCCTATAGGGATCTGCATAGAAATAGAAAGAAAAAGCCATTTTTATGTGGCCTTTCATATAGTTGATACAAAAATTCTTACAGGCAAGCTATTGAGCACAAAAATGATTAACAGCTCTTTTATAAGGGAGTGGTTCTTTGGATTTTTCCATACTGTTCTACCTTGCTCAGGCTATATTCATGCTATTACGATGCTGTACTCACTCTTTTTTTCCCCCCTTTCTGTAATTTGACAGGAATCTGCTAAGAAGAGACACAAGTCTTCTTTTTCACAATGCAGTGGTTTTAAAAGAACACACTTCTCACCTGATTCCACTCAAGATAGGGGGTAGTTTTATGGGGATTGTGATAGAAGGCAAGTAACTGTGCCTTGAGCTGCTACTGCCTTCTTCAGCAGCTCAGTTTCTCTTAATTTTAACCAAAAGCCATTTTTAACTGGACTGTTTCCAAGTCTCATGTAACCCCTTATCTCTGATCTATATTCCGGAAGGTTAATGGGATAGTAAAACCTTCTTAAAGATAGATAAATGTGTTCCAGTTTCCTCAGGGTAGTTCTCTACTAAAGACGTTTTCTTTCCCACCCTGCCGAGGTATCTCATTAAGTTCCCCACTAGTGCCATTATTAAGTTTTCATGTGTTTCTCTACTTTGATGCTAATCTTTGTGCTTGCATTTAATTCTGTTCTGTACAGCACCAATGTGGTTATGAATTATTCTGAAATTGAGTCTAAGGTTCGAGAAGCGACCAATGATGATCCATGGGGACCTTCAGGGCAACTCATGGGGGAGATTGCCAAGTAAGTAATTCGATTCAGTTCTGTTGAAAGATACATCTTTAAGTATATATGCCACTGCTGCTTCATTGCTCCTGAAGGATATAAATAAATTAGGGAGCGAAGCGTATTAATGATGGAAAAGAATGATCACAAGCAGCTCCTTTTAAATACAGGTTGTCCTCATTTAGTGACCATTTGCAGTTACAGTGCTGATGAAAAAGTAATTTTGCGACCAATCCTCACATTTAAGCCCTTCCCAGGACTGTAAAACACGTGAAGATTATAAGCATGGTCCCCTTTCACTTAATTTTGTTTAAATTGCCAGTCCCAATTGTGGTAACTAAACGAGAACTACCTGTGTTCCTTTTATTAAGTAACACATAATATTTCTTTTGGATAAGAATCTTGTAATGCATTTTTGAAATATAAATAGTGGGGCTCCTTCACAACCATGTTTTCCCACAAAGAGCACATGAATGTCATGTTGGACTAAAATAATAAAGCTGTCCTTATTTTTATTTTTTCATGATTGCCAATGGAAAGACATCAGCATTGCTAATTCTATATATGAAATACTTCTGTATAAATGGTCCATAGCTCTTAATTGCTGGTGGAGGCTTAACTCAGAGCAAGTCTGCCACCTGCTGTCAAATGCAAGTGGTGACATACACCATTGATAATTCTCTCTCCTTCTTCCTTCTTCTTCCTCATTTTCATCTTTTTCTTTTCTAGAGCTACTTTTATGTATGAACAGTTTCCAGAACTTATGAACATGCTTTGGACACGGATGTTAAAAGACAATAAAAAGAACTGGAGGAGAGTTTATAAGGTATGTACAATAGTGACTTTTTGTATTCATTTATTAAAACCATAATTTTGGTGTAAACTTTGAATGCTGAAAAACACATCTGAATGTTTTAATTTTACCACAGTGTCCTCTGGCAATTAACTCAGTTTTGTGCGTTCATTAACATAATATCCATGCTAAACTTCACAGGTTTCCAGATCCTCTGTGTGCAATTAGTAGAACTTGATTTTAATCAAGTTAATTCTTTTTCAGTATACATTTTTAAGAAATGGTCTGCTTTGAAAACCAAGAGATTTTTTGGGAAGTGGGGAGGGGTCTGTTGTTGTTTTTATAAAAAGGTTCTTAAATTGAATTCCTTCTAGCAATTTTGACTTTTATTGCTTAATAAAAACCAAATAAGGGATCCTCTGTAGCTTGATCTTCTAAATCCCTCCCAGCAGTCCACTGTTGAGAGACCCAATTTTAAATATTAGTTCTGAATGTTCATTAAAAAAAACTCAATTTGAAGCTGTTAAAGGAACATTCTACATTTAGTTCTGATACCTTTTATATATTCTGTTTTCTCCCTCTCAATGCACAGGCTTATTTATTACATTTTATATATTTTTATTTCATTTTACTGGGCATAGAACACGTTGGTTATCTCTTGTTTTACTCCCATTATTGGCCCAGTTCAGTTTTATTTCTTCTATACTTGCTCTTCCATTATACTTTCAGTGAAATTCAAGTATGTGTAATGCCATATTTCCATGGTATCTTGCAACACTAAAAGGCTTTAAATTTAAAATCTATACAGGCCACATAATTTGGAAGATGTTAACTTTTTTAAAATAGGAACTTTGTACCTGTTTTGTATTTTGATTACTTGCTCTAAACATACATACATACATACATACATACATACATACATACATACATACATACATTTTAAAGCTATTATGCATTTTGTTCAATATTGTTAAGGCTATATAGAATGATCTGTTTACTTTCAGTTACAATTTATAGACATGTTTCTGCTGAAGGTGAATGACTTCTATGCATCTGTGGGCGTTCCATTTTGTTTCCCTGGTTTTAGTTTTTCAAAAAGAGGCAAATTCTGGAAGCTGTAGGAAGTTTAGAGAATTAACATACTTTAAAAACTTATTTTTGTTTTGAAGTTTGCTTACATTTATCTGAAAATACTGAATTTTATACATCAACACATTTCCTGTAGAAAACGGCATAGAAAAATTGCTGTAAAATTGCTTTTAAATGGAAAAACACTGGGGAATAAAGTAATTGCAAAAAAGAGACACAAAAGAAAATTGTTTCAGTCTTTAAAGTTCAGAACGTTTTCCCCCAAATTGCCTTAACTGCAATTTTTCTCTTCCTAGAAAAAAAAAATCATTCTTCAGGCAAATATCGTATGAATTAATGTTCTCCATTTATTCTTTTGTCTCAGTGCAAAACAGATTTACATCTACACAGCATTGCTAGTAGTTCTGTAACATTTTTAAGTTGGCTCATTTTTACCAGAATGAATCCTACTTTTCTTTCTAATTTATTGCACGTTTAAGCTTTCCTTTTCATTGCAGTTTAAAATACTGATGGCATTTTTCATGCAGTCATAAGATGCTTTGTATTTTTATAGTCTCTGCTGCTGCTATCTTACCTCATAAGGAATGGATCAGAGCGTGTTGTTACAAGTGCCAGAGAACACATTTATGATTTGCGATCCCTGGAAAATTACCACTTTGTAGGTGAGCGATAGAAGAATCTTATAAGCAAATTAAAGCAGTTGTTGGAGTTGTCAGTCACCTGAACCAGCTTAGAAGCTTCCCTGCTCTAATTAGAATGTGACTGTTGCCGGTTGTGTGAAGAGTGCAGAATCCAAGACGTGGGGCCCTAGAGTATTAATTAGTGAAGACAAGAACTTGCAGAAAAGACCAGCTAATAACAACAGAACCAACACAACATGAGTGTTTGGGTTTATATTAAAATATGCACTAGAGAGTTGTTCCCTGTGGTGTATATAAAGGAATAGCTTTAATCATCTGGGAAGAAAGGTTAGAGCTCCAAAACATACACATCTGTTTGAAGCTAGGGATTTTTTCCCCCTCCTACCAAATAATATTTATAGTGCTCAGGCAGCAAGGCCAGTGTTTTTTCTGAATAAAAAACAGGCTTTGAGAGGTGGAGCAAATTTTAGTGTGTAGTGCACTTCAGCTGATAAGATTTTAAAAATACAGATTTGAAGCAAGATAGAAAACTAGCAATTAGCATTTTAAAAAATCTGATTCATTTTTTTCCCTTTTCAAATACCCCACCCCTTCCTAAAGAGTTAAGAAGCAAGGTTGTTTTAAGTGGGTAAAAACTGACAGGAAATGTGTTTTTAAGCATCATATTTTTCACTTTTTTTTTAAGTGAGCTTTTTAGTAGATCAATGTGGGTTAGAAAACCGTAGAAACTAAAATTGTGCTCTAATGCTGTCACTTTAGGTTAAGATGAAATATTGGCTATAAAAAGTATAACTTACATTCAATAAATAAAATTATTTAGAAAACATAACCTTAGCAGTTCTTGGGTACATTTTATATAGAGATTTTCTGCAAATGCTTCAGGTTAAAGACCGTTCCCAATTTCTTTTTGTATGCGCCTTTTTCAGATGAGAATGGCAAGGACCAAGGTGTAAATATACGCCAAAAAGTGAAGGAAATGGTAGAATTTGCCCAGGATGATGACAGACTTCGTGAAGAAAGGAAAAAGGCAAAGAAAAACAAAGATAAATATGTTGGGGTTTCTTCAGACAGTGTTGGAGGATTCAGATACAGTAAGTCCAGCTTGGAGAGAACAGGTGGTGGCTTTAGTAACATGCAGTGGTATTTAAAAGTTAGTGAACCCTCTTGAATTTTCAGAATTTCTGCATAAATATGACTTGAAACCTGACCTGTTTACATATAAGTCCTAAAACTAGACAAAAAGAACCTGGTCAAACAAATGAATCAAAAATCTTATACTTTGTTCATTGATTTATAGAGGAAAATGATCCAAAGCTACATATTTGTGTGACAAAAAATAAGTATGAAATACAGGTGAAGCAGACACATAGTGCATGGATACATACATACTTAAACACATCATAATTTGAATGAAGTTAATTTGACATAAAGTACCTAAACAACTATATCTCAGGTAGAACAAGTAATCGTTGGTTAAAGATGGTATTTGGAACTGGGAACTCATAAAAGCATAACATAACATCACATGACCATGCCAACTTACAGTAGCAGTTCCAGTTGCTTTCATTAGGCAAACCCCACAAGGTCATTGATTGGAACATCACATGATCACCATTTGTAACCACCTACCAGCTTCTCCATTGACTTTTGTGTAGAAACCAGCAGTGAAGGTTGCAAATGGTGATTTCGTGATTGCAGGACTTTCTGACATTGTAATTCAGACCCGGCTGCCAAGCGCCTGAATTGTGGTCACCTGACTGCTGGGATGCTTCAATAGCTGCAACTACGAGGACCAATCCTATGTCCCCTCAGCACCGTCTTAACTTCAAATAATAGCTGAATGAGTGGTCACTGAACAGGGATTTTTTTTTTTTAATTTGATTTATATGCCGCCCTTCTCCGAAGACTCAGGGCGGCTTACAATGTGCTCAGCAATAGCCTTCATCCTTTTGTATATTTATACAAAGTCAGCTTATTGCTCCCACAAACTGGGTCCTCATTTCACCTACCTTAGAAAGGATGGAAGGCTGAGTCAACCTTGAGCCTTGGCGAGATTCGAACCCTGCAGTAATTGCAAGCAGCTGGTCTTAATAAGCTTAATAACAGGGTGCCTTAAACCCCTGTACTACCTATCTAGGAAAGGAGCCTTCACATTTTTGAAGATTTATTACCTAATATTGAAATAATTACTTTTTTCATGATGGCTTGGTTTATGTGAAGGGGAGCAGAACCTTATAGTTTTGTGTGCAAGTAAGTATTGATGACTTGAAATAATGCTTTTGATGAATCCGCTTGGTGATCTTGAGAGAAGTTGAACTAGCAATTTGCCATATTCTGTGAACTGTACTCATTTCATCTGGAGGGTCACAAATGAAGAAAGTTATCATAGGCAAAAATTGCTGAAACAACTTCATTGGCCCAGTTCTTGTGCTGTCATAAAGTGGCTGCCATCAGAGTTGAGGCTAATCAAAAAACACAGAAACATGAACAGAAAATAAGCAGATGAGATTGCTTTTTAATACGATATTTAACTCCTGATGCAGTTGTCCAAACATAAACCATTCCATGTATAGTGCAGCTGGTTTTGGTGGCCCATGACCAAACTGAAATGCACTTGTTTCAGATGTTTGCAGAATAAAATGTGATGGAATAAGTAGACGTGTCCAGTAGAGATATCATTGTTCCAAGCAGGAATGGGAAAAAAGAGAAAAAAATGAGGCCCAGGGACTGACTTTGGGAAAATGGCCCTTGACGCTGCTGAGGGAGAAGAGAAGATTGGAAGACCGGAGGCCAATAAAAAAATGTCACCCTTGGAGGCTCTTCTAGATTGCCTTGCTTTCCTCAGCCCATAAACTGCTTCAGAAGCCCTCCAAATTTCGTTTCATCCTAAACCTGGAGCAATCAAGCTGGAGGGGCGGGGGGGAGGGGGTTGGTTGGTTGTTTCAGCAGTCCATGAACAATCCAAAACTATTTGTCAGAATTTCTGAAATCCAATAGTTTGTTTCAAGTTTGCAGCAGTTCTGTGTATGCTCCTATTCTTTCCTATCCTGTCTTTTTTTTCTGGCTATGGAAGCATATTTTCTAACAAAGCACTGAGCTACTGTTACCAACAGATATTTTTTCCCAAAAATGTCTGAGGGGCCCAGAAGCAGTCTTGTAACTCAGGATGGAACATGGTGCTTTGCAGCAAGCCAGCTCCTCATATAAAATACTCTAAAAAGAAAATTAAACACAAATGGAGGCAAGGGACAAGGGATAGAATAGCGGACATATTGTCTCCATGGATGTTGTGTATCTTATCTGTGATCATCTGGTGCGATGTATAAATGGAGCTGTGTGAGCAGAGGAGGGGACTTGGTAATCTCAGATTGGGGGAAATAACCTGCCATGACCTAATGGAAATAAGCAGAGAGAAATTTTCACATGTAAGTAATGTATGAGTTTGTATTTTATTACTCTTAGCACATGTGCCATGGTATAACAGGGCTAAGTGCTTGTTCATGAATATAAAACGAAATGATGTTGCACACAATCGAGTATCAATACAGAACATCAGCAAGTACACCTCAGCAATTATAATTGAAATTCTTTTGCCCACTGTTTGATGGATTGTCCCCAAAAGAAATTAAAAGAGAAGGCACTCTGCATTATTGTGATACAAATGACAGGATTTTAATATGAGAAATAATCTGCATTTCGCCAGTATTTTTTTTCCAAATTAAAAGAATTTGGCAAACAAAATCACAATTTTGAGAATTTTAAATAAATCTGCAAGGGATTATATTCGGCTTTAAATCTTCCCACTTGGCTACCTAAACTGTATGGAATTTAAACCTAACCACTTAAAACTGTATTTAAAAACAACTGAGGAAAACTGGCACCTTCTATTACAGTTCACAGCCAGTTGGCTCTCTTGCAAAGCAAATTTTGTTTATGTAGCTATTGGGGGAAAGGGGTGGGGTGAGGGTGGGAGAATGGGGAAATTAAAAACTCCTAACTAGCACATAAGGGGATAATGTGCTGCATCGTCATTAAAGACTTTGATGAGAGTTTAAAATTGTTAACTGAGGCTAGAAATATTGCCGTCTTGCAGGGTTTGGTATGAGATCCCCATGACAGCCTGGTTAAGAGTGTACTAATGATCATTTATTATATTTGGACTTTATTTGTCATACATGCTTTATATGAGCCTCATTTTATTGGGCACAAAGATGCCTTTCTACTTGCTTTTACAGTGTTTAGCTTAGCATATTTGTCAACAATAACACCTTTTAACTATATTTTCTGGCAATAGAACATTATTATGTGCAATATAATGAATTATATGTTAATTCATCTCTGTAAAAATGCTTAAAATTTTTCTGTGGTTGTTTCTAACTCAGATTTAAGTTCCATTGTGAGTAAAATTGCTAGAAGTTAGTAGTATTTTAGGGTTATTCACTTTTTTCTTTTCTTTCATTCTTTGACTATCTGTTTACATTACATAGGTGAAAGATACGATGCTGAGCCCAAGTCAAAATGGGATGAGGAATGGGATAAAAACAAAGGTGGATTTCCTTTCAGCGATAAACTAGGCGAACTGAGTGATAAAATTGGGAGCACAATTGATGACACCATCAGCAAATTCCGAAGGAAAGACAGGGAGGATTCTCCAGAGAGATGCAGGTATTTCTGGCATCAGTCTTGTTTTTATGTAGTTCTTGTAATAGTTCTTTTAATGAGCTTTTAAATATTTGTTTACTGAAAAATTACATTTTCTGTGTCGAGCATCTTCTTCAAAGTGGTTTATAATCTAGTGTTTTAATATAAGATATGTTAGTTTTCTTGGCAGCAATATGGAAGCAATTTGTAATTTTCTTTTTCTAGATTGCATTTCACTTTCCCAATTTATCCTACAACCTGAATATTTTCCAGAACTCTGTTCAACTTACACCTACTGTTCAGCAACCATTCAAAATTACAACAGCGCTGAATGAATGGTGGTTATGACTGATCCTCAGAGTTCTGACCATCCCCATACCCCCTCAATCAGGTGATCACAATCTGGGTGCCTCACAATCACATGATCCCCATTTGCAACCTTCACTGCTAGCTTCCCCAGAAAATCAGTGGCGAATCCAGCAAAGATCTCAAGCTGCTGGGATAAGTCTTCCTCACTTGCACCCCAGCCCCCCTGTGCTCCCACCACACTGATCACACACACATGCTCTCTGTGCCTCTCCCACCATTTGTATACCCTGCACATCCTCTGGGAGCTTCATCGCACTACCCTCACGTGTGCTGCCAACCCTCAGACATACTCTCACCATGCTTCCCTTGTAGTCCCCTGTACTCTCACTGCGCTTCCCTCACACCCCTACCCCCCTCCAATCCTTGCTACATCCCCCTTGCATCCTCAGGCGCCTGTTTGCACCCTGAGCCTCATACGTGCCAAGCTGGATGATACTGAGAAATATTGAAGTGCTTCCTTCTGTGGTCTCTGTTATATTGCCTTATCTTTACTGTAAAATATATATCTGTTCCAGGATATTGGTAATCTTTGTGTGTTCAATATGTATTAAAACGGTCTTTTCCTTTTTTATGAATTCTACAAGTAAGCATATCTTGTGATTTTAGTGCAACTCTTAAGCATAAGTTCTCTTTATTGTGGTTAATTTGATCTTCCAAGGCCCTGACAACCTGTCACACTAGATGGAGCAGTTGCACTTCCATCATTCCTGATTGACACCAGCCAACTTTTAGTCTTAGACTCTGCTTCAATATAGACTGTTTCAGACAGTCAGTCTTGCCTCTCTATTAAAAAAATTACCTTCACAGGAGAGGGCATGAAAACAAAACAAAAGCCTGTAGCCTAATATTGCATGAGTTGGTTCTGTCTTTTTGATATGTCCAGATCTGTAATGATTCACCTTACAGCTCAGGATGTGTCAGGGTTTATCTTTATGTGCTCAATTGAAAGCTACTTTATAGTAGTTATATGGAAGATTAGTGATACCAAAATATATCCATACAACTGCTTCCCCAGTTTGCATAGGACTCAATCTGGCTATATAAAAAAATCAAAATGTAAAGAATGATGAGCGGACATGGTTTATGTGCATTGAACTTCTGTAAGTTAGCCCATTTACTTTGGAAATTGTTTTCTGCGATGCACTAGTTTGCCCAGTTGAAGGTTACAAGTTATCAAACAGCTGTAAAAAGTTTTAGTAGTTATATAGATGCAAAATTCTTTCCTGGAACAGAGTAAATTCTATTTTGTCTTAGTATTGCTATTGCTATTGCTATTCTTTAGTATTAGTATTATATTATTTATGAATATATAATATATAATATTTTAAAATCAATATATTATACTATATTAGTATTCTTAGCATTTCTAAACATTGGTAAGCACAAGCAGATTCAAGTGTAATGGTCAACTGATTCGTTGATTAAAGTCTGCTCCAAATTTGACTAATCTCACTAATTTTGCCTAATATTAGTCATAATATTCACTAATACTGAAGTTTTTCCTAAGATAGTTTTCGATGAAATTTGTTTGTGATGTTTTCCACTACTAAGCTGTAACATATATTTTTAAAAGTAACACTTGTCCCAAAATGTATTCCAGGCAGTACATATTATAATGAAAAAAACCTAATTCATGAGGTATATGCTTTACTCTTTACTCTTGTAACTTTATTCTTTTTACTTCAGCAAAAAGAATTTGCACGCTTTAATGGCTTGGTATATTCTAACCATATAGTTGTCCAGCATTTCTTTTAGGTTATTTCAGCTTTTGTATTAATCCTGTTTAGCTCCAGTGGTTAAAGTTTATGGGAATTATATCATTACAGGGCCTATCCTGTAACTTGCCCTAAATCTGGAATGTCCCTTGCCTGGAAGTTGGGTTTTGGGTGTTAAATCTAAGTTTGATCAAGTTGAATAGTGATTTCAGGGTAGTTTTGCTGGTTATTTTCACTTCCTTTCTATATTCCGTGTTGATGTTTTATTTGGTACATTTTCAAATTGCTTGTTTTATGATTATCTTAACACTTCTTAATTCACATCCTGGTCAGTGTCTTTTCTCACTTTTACCATCGGGCAGAAGACACAGAAGTATAGCCAGCCGGACAAACAGGTTTAAAAACAGCTTTTATCCATGGGCTGTCAGACTCCTAAATACAACTACAATCACTCCATGCATACATGGAAACATATGACTTGTTTCTCCCTAATTACTTGTATAAGGACCATTTTCTATATTATTCATGTTGTTTTGTATTTGGTTATGGATTGCACAACTGGAGGCTAAATCAATTTCATTGTATATATGTGCAATGACAATAAAGGTTGTTGCTGTTGTTATTATTAATGAGCAGCTTTGGAAATGTTTCTTGTATTTAAAAGTAAGATAAGTGTGAATGAACAAATAGAAAAATCGTGTTGCAATGCAACAGCACAGCTATTTTTTAACGCTTGACACGTGTTAGCCAAAGTGGCTGCTTGCCTCTGTGAAAGGATTTTTTCCGGGCAGTGTTATTTTACCCGCAGGACGCCTGAATGCCAGTAGGCAATCGGGGGAGGCTCCTTTCCTGTCCCTGTGTGGTTTATTCGCTCATGGGAATCGAGCCACCGAACTGTTGACCTCAGAGGAATGCAGGCTCAGTATCTTACCATGTGAGCCACCGTGGCCCCAATGCTTTTTTTAAAAAAAAGCACAGCTATAATGTGGCTTGAACTTTTCCTATATTTTAATAAAGACTTCTTTCTTTCAGAATACTTAAAGAATTTTACTTTTAAATAAATAAATAAATAGTATTTATTCTTATTTTATTTGGTTAGGAATAACCATATTAGGAATTATGATCACTGATTTTAATGAATTAAAATCTGACAAACAGCTAATATACAGAGATACAATGGGGAAACATAACTAAGTAATAGTTATAAAAATAATAATGGCAAAGCCTGAATCACTGTTTAGTAGAAAACAAAGGCTTTCCCACAGGGATACTGTACAGTAGTTTGTGTGCCTCCATGCTGACAATAAGACAACCTTTTTTAAAAGAAAATGGTTTAGTGCTCTGTTGCATTATTCAACACAAACCTGGTGCAGCTAATTCTTGTTTGAGAACAGTGTTATCTTTCAAGCTACCTCACAGCATATTCTTATTATTCAACGAGGCAGCTTCAGCTCTAATATGAGCTGCAGTTTTGCCTTATCTTTTCTTTCTGGAAAAAGCACAAAATTTGAGTGGATCAGTAAGCCTTGTGTTCTTCATAAGCAAGGAATCATAATTGCACCCAAGATAATCTATATAATAGACTGTATATAGAGTTGCCTTAGCCTATAGATAAGCAGCATATAAATTTAATAAATAAGTAATCTTATACAAATTGCATTCTGAGTAATAAATTATAGCATAGTCACTAGAAAAAAATGGGTTATCTTCTAAGGAGAATATCAACAGTAGTAATAAAATTTTGGTGAAGATCCAGTATTTCCAATGTCAGTGCCCTAAAGGGAAAAGAGAATTTTCTCAATCAGTAGAATTAATAGTGAAAAGTCTGGCAATGATTCAGCTCATCTTACTTGATTGGGCATCCCAACCAAATGTGCAGGTAATGAGATTTAGTATCTTAAATAGAAATTATCTAAACAGAATCCTTTCTGATTTTATAAAATCTTAATCATAAAACTGACTAAGCACGTGGTGCTTCGGTATTGTACCGTGTATTGAAATTTGATGAGGATGTTGCTTAAATCAAAAGTCAGGAACCAGGATAGAGACCAAAAGTATTACAACTTTATTTCATGCTACCTATATACAAGAATCTGAACTACTAACAATCAAGATGAATTGGTATCAGATAAGAGTCAATGGACTTCAAGTAAGGCTGGACTTAGGTCTCTCACAAAACATAGAGACTCCAGACTGATGATGTATTTGACCCCACCCACGCTTTAGCTGAGCCTGGTCATCTCATGTCAGATTTGAAAAATATTATAATTTTTAACCAAAATTTTATAATTAGTTAACAAAAACTTAAGTGAAGTCTTTAAGCAACAATTCCCACAATAATAAAAATAACAAATGGGTTGGAAGAGATTTTGGTTTTTAAATGATACAGTTTGGATTTCTTGATTAAAATTCAGGTTTAGAAGATGCTCACAAGTTGATTGTAGACTGAATAATTCCTATAAATGTGTAAGATATTTCAAACAGGTGTTTCAGATTTGGGACACTTCCAGGTGGTTGAAAGAATTTCAGAAGTAAAATTGGAATAGCTTTTTCAACTTGGCATTGCACTAGTAATTACCTTTGCAGTCTCTTTACTTGTGTCTTCATATAATATCTAATAGATGTGTTTTGGTTTTAATTTTCACAGTGATAGTGATGAAGAAAAGAAATCCAGAAGAGGTAAATCACCAAAAGGTGAATTCAAAGATGAGGAGGAAACGGTGACCACAAAACACATCCACATTACACAAGCCACAGAGACCACCACAACCAGGCACAAACGCACGGCAAATCCTTCCAAAACCATTGACTTGGGAGCAGCTGCCCATTACACAGGAGACAAAGAAAGTCCAGACCAGAATTCCGGAACTTACACTCCACAGTCAACAGCTAAGGTAAGAAAGTAACCAAAGACACCATTATGAGTTAGAATTCTCATTTCTCTTAATCCAAATTGCTTTTGTTTAAAGTAATACATATAAAAAAGTTTTGGCTATGCTGGAAGAGTCATTTATTGAAAATAGCTGGACTATTTTTGTGTTGAACGATCAATGGTTATTGGAAGTCATGGGCGTAAGAACCACAACTTACTAGAAGTAGTGCTTGTGATTCATGAATATGAGGTAATTGTCATAAGCTTGACTTAGGTTGGTATCCGCAGATTCTCTTTTAAAGGTCTAAGCATCTTCTGGAGAACCTACAGGCCCTTCCACACACTACAAAATTTTAGTCCTTGAGCTAGCTAAACTCTCACTAAGGCTACCTGGCCTAGACAACCTGTACAAGCTTTCCCAAGAAGCCAAACCAGTTAGCAGCCGCTCTCTGTATAAAACTGCTTTTTTGGTAGGCTGCATATTCCCATCAATGGTCTACTGGGAGGAGAATAAACCAAACCACATTGCTGAGTAGACTGTTGGCTGCTGCATCACTTATTGCTGCTTCAGTGTCCATCGTGATTGAGTGCTTTTGATCTTAGCTGTCAAATCCAATGATTTGATATTAAGTGATGTTAACATTATATATAAAACTGTTCAGTATTGTGCTATACTTCACTGCAGACTGGTATTCCAGGCGCATAGGGATATAAACTGTCTTTGATTCAAAGATAAGACTTTGCAAACACAAGAGAACAAGGCTCAGATTTTGGACTCTATCAGTTTTGCCTTCATCTTCTATAGTATTGCAAGTCAAATTTCACGTTTGGCTTCAGTAAATTTTTCATTTACTGAAAAGATTGAGGTAAATCTATTGATATTCTTTTCTAAGTATCTGCAATACACGACCTTAACTGTTAAGGGCTTAGCATCAGACTTCGCTGTTTTATGGAATCAATCAAGCAGGCAACTTGAAAGGATATTGAAGGGATCACAGAACAAAGGGACAACCTCATCAGCCTTAAGGAAGTTCAAATACTAGAAATATTATGTATGCTAGTGAGTATATGGAAACATCGTTTGTTTTTGCATAGATAACATGTATCAGCACTTCTCTGGCACCAGCACTGGCAGGTATGTGCTATAATAAAGAGGAGTCCATGTCATAAAAGAATCTAGAAAATAGTGAGGAAAGGTACAAGCACTTTTCTTCCCACTTTATCTACTTAAGCTTACTTAACCTCAATCGAAATTAATGCAGTGGTAAAATCAGCCACTGAGATACAGTTTTCTCAAACTAAGCTGAATAAAGTGTAATCGGGTGGCACAATGTTTAATTATGTCCTAAATTAAAAGATGGTTTGTTTATATCTCTTTCAGCCACCTGAAAGCAACTATAATTTAACAGACAACTGTTCGGTAGCACCCCTAAACAAATCATTTTTATCTGAATTGTCTACTGTCAAATATATCTATTTACTTTATTGTAAAATTGTTTTCTGTCAAATTACTTAATTTTAAAAATGACCTCATAAAGATAAAGACATTTTATTGGTTAGAATTTTCCCTCAGAGAGGAAAGAAGCTTCGACTCTGTTTCAAATAAAAGCTTGCAAATTGCCCTAGATATTCTAGAAGTGAAGTCCTATTTGATCTGTACTGTATTTTTCTCTTGTTCTTTTTTCCCTTACGGAAACAATCAAGGGTATGAATAAATTAAAAACATACAGTCTGCAGTCACAACCTAGAAAAAAACTCTGTTAAGGAATTATCTGTGGGAATTAAATCACCTCCACAGAGCTTCAGATCATGTGATTTCCTGCTCCACAGCTAATATGGCCATTGCTGAGAACAATGGGATTTGAAATCCATACTTCTGAAAAGTACCAAGGTTGGGAACTACTGGCCCATAGTTTTACAGTACATCTCATATGAAAGAGCCTCTAGAGGAGAACAGGGTCAATTTCTTGAAGGACCAATACAAGTAATCCTCAACTTACAACAGTTCATTTAGTGACCATTTGAAATTACAATAGCACTGAAAAAAGTGACTTATAACCATTTTTCACACTCAACGGTTGTTGCAGCATTCCAGTGGTCATATGATCAAAATTCGGACGCTTTGCAACTGGTTTATATTTATGACAGTTGCAGTGTCCTAGGATCATGTGATCCCCTTTTGTGACCTTCTGACATGCAAAGTCAGTGGGGAAGCCAGATTCACTTAACAACCGTGTTATGAACAACAGTGATTCACTTGACAACTGTGACAAGATAGGTCGTAAAAAGAAGCAAAATTCACTTAACAACGATCTCATTTAGCAGTGGAAATGTTGGGCTCTCGTAAGTCAAGGACTACCTGTATTTAGTATCTATTGCCCAACTAAATGAAACATTGGATAGATATATCACTGAAATTTTGGTCACTCCCACATCTATGGTTATCTTGGTGCTCAGTGTTAGAACCTACTACATAGCTAGGAACATTACACTTTTTAAGTTTTGTTTCCACTTCCGTTTTTCCTTTAAACTCAGAAATCAGTCACAGCACAAGCCTTTTTTTCCTTCAGAAGTAGGAACCACTATTCTGATGTACCTTTTCTCTCAAAAGATGTTGTGGACTGTGTTACGCTTTCTTCACTTGTTATCCAGCAAAGGTTTTTTTTTGTTGTTGTTTCCAATTATAATTTATCTAACAGTGTACTGTTAAACTAATGTATTGGAGAAAACATCATAAAAAAAAATTAAGGTGAGCCATTTGTCTACTTAATAATGCTGCAATGAGTAGATTTTCTAAAGCTTATCAGGTATGCAGAGTTTACTATAACGTGTGCCAACATTCATGGACTATTAAAAAAAGATAAGGTGCTACAAGAAAAACAACTTTCTATCCATTGTTATTTGTGACTAAACAGAAAAATGTACATTATCGGATCACACATATTAAAATATAATGGCTTTATGAAATTATTACCTTGCAGTTTAATCAGTGATTTATTTTAGTAAATTCAGGGCCCAGTGGCAAGATAAGTCATCACAATAGTTTAATTATTAATAAGAAATTGAGCATTTTGGAAATGATATGCAGCATTCAAGAAGTTCATTTTCTAGCTTAGTAGTTTTATCAAATATAGAGAATTTAAAATATCAGTTGTTGTTTTATAAGAGCTGGTTTAAACTAACATGTTAGCTTTGAACTAAGGGGAATGTCAAGTCCTTTACTAAATTTTCTCTGTTAGTAGAAATGTTTTTCTGGACAGTCATTGCTTTTTTCTTGTTTTTTCTATTTTCAATGTTGGCTCCTGGTGTTGGCCAGTCTTCTAAAATAAATAACACAATTTACAAATTTGCTTACCTTAGATGGGATGCAATGTTAACCACATGGGCTAGAAAATAAATATAGTAAAATTAAAAATCTTACTTCCAAGATTTGAATGCTGAATTTAAACCACAAATCAGTTTTCAAATTAGTGATTACAGAGGGCTTAGTAAGAATAAATAATGGGAAAAGATATTTGTGAACAGCTACAAGCATTTTATGAAACTGGAGTGGTTTTCCTGATATTCTTAAAGTCCTAATATCAGTTTTAAGGAGCCAACTTCATATAGGCATTTGTTATCTTTATTTTGAAACTGTTTCAAACTATTTCTTCCTTTTCACATCTTTGCAAACACTAATGGAAATAAATTGTTGTACTAAAATTGTAATAAAATTCCTTTGATATGTTAATTTCTAGTCTTCCATTTTCTAATGTTTTTAATATGAATTTATTTCTAATAAGGTTTCTTGGGATGTACACTCCCTGGCCTGTATCCAATAAAAGAGGAGCTTTATAATGCTGCTGTTTTCTTCAGTTTTGTTTATACTATATATTTTTAAATAGTTCAATTGTGCTTGTCCTAGGTTTCTGGTAACAAGTCATCCAATGATCTGGTTGATCTTTTGTTCGCTGGTACAGACCAATCTGTTTCAACAGGTAAAGTGCATTTTCTTTTTTCCATTTGAGCTTAATTTTCTGTTTGAGATACAGGACTATGGAGATACCGCATCAACATTATTTATTTATTTTATTTATTTATTAATTTAATTTGTATACCGCCCTTCTCCCAGAAGGGACTCAGGGCGGTGAACAGCCAAAATTAAAAAACATACAAATACAAAAGTTAAGATAATTAAAAAGAATTAAATCACTAGCTTCCCAATTTAAAACCCCCAAATCCATAAAATCTAAAATCCCAATTTAAAAACCATTGCTTCATTATATAGATTAACATCAGTATTAATACTGAGAAGGATTCATAATTAGTCTTCAAGAATTATAGTGACTGGAATATGTGATCCAATCAATTTTCAGCCCTTACCATGCTATACACATTGAGAATAAGGAAGAGGGGATGTGGAAGTGGATAAGTTATATTTCTAAATCTGTTGTACGGTATTTTGTAAGCATTAATTTTTAATTTGTTTTTTCTAAATAAGCCTATCATCACAACTAAGAATTGTATGTGATCGCCATAAAAAACCCAGACAATTTTAACTATTTTTGAAAACTATCCATGATCATCTCCCAAGTTGAGTACTTAGATGGAGGATCCTGTAGAAAGGCCAGGAATGTAAGCTATGCTGGAAGGTGGGGAATCTAGGAGGCAATAGCAAGCAAGTTCCATATTTCTACCAAGTAGTTTTATAAAAACATTTTCTTTCAGATTGGATTGTTAACGATTTGCAAGATGTTCAGTCTCAAGTATAAAACGGGATTTTTCAAACATTTTCAAACTTGAAAATTTCATTAGTTTTCCAAGTCCCATTCTTTCCATTTTCACAATAGAAATGTCCCACTTATGGAAGCTGCAAAACTTGTGTCCCTCAATATGATTTAGGACTATTAGCAGAAGAGAGGATGATCTCATCCCTCTTGCTGCATGAGGAAGTAACTTTGCTCGTGTGTCTGATTAGCCCAATCTATTTAACATTATTCTCCATGCCTCTCCCTCTCAAACGTTTGGCAGTGAGTGTCAGAAGATTCCATGTCATCTGGTCTAGGCCTTTTTTAGGGAGAACACTTTAACTGAAACTGAATGCCAGAGGGGTATTTAGGAAGCTTTTAATAATATGCATATTTTTATACATGACTTCATTCTTTATCTCCAAGCATGGTAGATTTGATTTAAATCAAGTCGATTTAAATCATGATTTAAATCACTAGTAAAAAGACTTGATTTAAATCAATTCGATTTAAATCATAATTTTTAAAGAGCAGCTGTCATCTCTGTCCCGCAGCGGCTCCTCCTCTGACCCACTGTTGACTCACCGACAGTCCCATTCACTTTAATGGGATGGCTGGTGATGCAGCAGTGACACAACAAGGTGAGGGACATGGCGGGCAGCAGGTGAGTGAATGTCCGCTAACAGGCGCTGCCATTATGAAATGACAGGTGCTCTTTAAATGTAAGGACTCATTTTTGCTGGTAGTTAGGATCTTTAATATTATTATTTGCAAACAAAATGAAGGTTTCCTATTTAGCTTGCAGAGCTTGGATTCATTGAATGAATTTACCAAAAATGTAAATATTGCAGAATATACAGCCTCATGCTACATAACTAAGCTCCATTTCAAGGTGATTAAACTAAATTATTAATGTATCTTAAATAGAAAACTATCTTTAGATAGATTTTTACTTCAAAGGCATTTTATTAAAATAAATTTGATAAAAAAATTTAAAAAATCCAATTTAAATAAAAAAAATCCAATTTAAATCAAACATCCAATTTTTTAAAAAAAAAATTTAAATCATCAATTTTCCAAGCATAGTTTTCTGAAATGTAATAAATAACTAGTCTAGCCAATTTGAAAACTTTGCTGAGATAGGATTATTCTAGTTTACTTTCAAAATATAATTCATGTATTTGTCCATATATACATGAATATGTATGTATATTTTGTTTGTCCATATATACATGAATACATGTATGTATATTTTAAAATACACTACAATATGTGGATATGCTCTTTTGAACAAAGACGCACAGTTCAGTCTTACTATGTTTTAATCATCCCTCTTTCTTAAAGCATACATAGTTGCTTATTAATACAAAGGTAGTGTCAAATATATTTTATTTTCTTGGTCTTGATTATTTTAAAATATAAATATTTTGTTTATTTCTTATTTTTTTAATAATTCACTATCTTTTCTTATAAAAACAGGTCATGTTTCTATCTAGGTAAACATTGCTCTGAAGTCTTACAGTAATGACCTAATCTATTGGCTTTTTAAATATATCATCATGTAGATAAATATTTTTTCGGGCAATATATACAGTTCATAAAAATAATGTGTTACAGCACATTACCTAATACTCACAGCAGCAGTATGAATTAAATATAGATGCTGTTAAGAACAATAATTTGTTATCTAACCTATAGCTCTCTCCTACTTAAAAATTAGAGGGCTTCCCTTAGTTCCTGGGGCTCACTGGACGTTTGCCAATTGGTTAGGCACAGAGCCATCTCTGCAGATGTGTGCAGGAGATGTAAAGGGAAGAAGAAACATACTTTCAGGTGCTACTGGGACACTTTAGGCACATCCTTTAGTCAGATGGGAGCCACTTCTCTTTGAGTGAGTCCTATGCAGCTGGACTTGAAGCAGAATGGGACTCCTATATTTGAGGATTCATCTAAAAGGCACCTTGGTTCAAATACATTGAGCTTATAATGCTTGTGACTTATCAGCTCTCTAACCAATATATTGCTCTAAAAAGCAATTGGTCACAAAGGTTTTAATTAATAGGAGTTGTAGTCCAAAATACCTTTCCCACACATAGGTCAGTGGTAGTCACAGAATGCGCTCCTTTACATAAAATATTGCTAAGAATATGCAAAATGAGTATGTAGAAAATACAAAATATGTGTTTAATAAAAGTAAACACATTCTTTAGAATGTGTATGCATTGAAATGAAATGCTACTTATGCTGCTTATTTCTAATGATGTAGAAATAGCCAATTACTGTTGTATTTTTTTTCCACGTCCCTGAATTAGATGACCTGATTTAAACTACTTGAAGTCAGACAAGTGATTCACATAGGTGTTGTGGCCTGCCAGCGGCCAGCAGAGCTGGCAGTAGATTCGGACAGTGAGGAGATTGGGGAGGAACGTGGGCCAGTCCTGGAGCCTGGGGAAGGCTCGGACGAGGGCTCTGCATCAGAGGCAGAGAGGGGGGCAGGGCCATCTGGTAGTTATGTGCTGCCTCCAGACCCTCCGTAATCTGACATCAGCGAGGCAGAAAAACAGTGTGAACCTGTTCCCAGTGTGCGCATGCACAGAGCTGCCAGAAGGCAAGAACAATTAAGAGAAAAAAAAGGTTACTCGGGCTTGGAGATGATTGGCCCCTCCCATAAGACATAAAAGAGGAGCAAACGGACATGAGCCTTTGCAGGAAGCAATTAGTTCATATAGTCAATTCAAGATCTGAGAAGTCCGTTTGACTCTGCGCCATTTGGCCTTGCAAAAGTAATTGACAATTAGATCTCTGGCAGCGTATCATGGAAGATAAAGGTGGGTGCTTATCAGCATTACCCTGAAAGACTGTGTCAACTCGATTAAACATCTGTCGGAATCTTCACAGACTGTTTGTGAATCATTACGTGCTATGAATGACCATAATTCACAGCCATCTCAATAAAAGAGTTTTTTTGGGACTAAGATTGTGATTTATGCTTTCTCAGGAAACCTAGGTCAGAACAATAGGAGCTTTTCCTATAGGAATAATATGGGCCCTTCTCAGAAATTGCTTTATCCACGAGCACTTCTCAGTTGGGCACAAAGCTCTTTGGATCTCAAACGGAAGAGAATATTTGTAGTTCAGGGTTGAATTGCGAGGTCTTTTGTGCTCTCTGAGCTTGGTTGGTCTACCACTGATGATGTTACCTAGTTTGGGAATGAAATATCTGCAATAAAACAATCTAGCTCAGAGAATATCATGGATCCCACAGTCTTTGCATCCCACTCTCAAACCATATCCTATATAGTTTGTTTAATAACTGAATTCTTTTTCCCCCCATTACACCAGATGAAGCATTTTAGCATTATTAGCTGTAAACACTTTATAAAAACAGAGTATGTAGATCTTTCTTCTGAATGCTGAATGCTGGAAGGTAATCCATTCTGCTTTCTGTGCTCTGATGGAAGATGGACTTATCTCTCTTTCCACACCATATCAACATTTAGAAGATGTCCTAGGGATCAAATGTATTACTAGCTTGCTACCACAAATAATGTCATTGCTGGCCTAAGGGGGCATTTAGAGTTAGTTTATTATGACCATGTTCACTCTGGAGTCTTTTTATGTAGCTGTTGTCCTTCATAAGCAGATAAGCACTGTCCTTGGCTATGTGAAACTTATCGTGTGTGGCATTGGTCCAAATGGGCCATACCACAAAATAGGTCTAAGATTTTACTTTTGTAAAAGAAAAGGACAGGAAAATGTATGTTGCAAAGAATTTGTTTATTTTCTGCCAGAGCTCTTCATACAGATTTAGCAGTTTCCTCAGCAATTTCACCTTGGAATTTAGCTGGTATTTATCATTCTAGGGTGACACTTAAATTGATTATTTAGGGTTCTTTTGTCCTGTGTTGTCTTAAATATGTGTTTAAGACTAATTTTCTAGTTATCAGACTTTCCTGAAACTCATATATTGTACAATACAGTGCATGTACAGTAGATGTGCTGTGTAAAATTGTACAATGATAACTCCTATTCATCTTAGTCCTTTTGTTTGTATGTATGTTTGTGTGTGTGTGTGTGTGTGTGTGTGTGTCTTGCACAGCCTCTAACTAATTGAATCACTGAGGTGATGTCCATCTTTTATAAATTGCTAGCATGAACCCACCCACTCCTGTCATTATTTTAAATTCGTACCAGAAAATAACCAGCATTACTTTTCTATAAGCATCACAGAAAAATTAACAATATAAGAATTTGAGACAGATATGGAGTCTATTTTGTACTTAATAACAAATCAGTGTACATTCCAAAAATAGAGGCTTCTGTTTGAGAGTCAAGCCAGCCAACCTAACCTTGACTACAAATGGCATTAAAAATAAATACAGGTACACATGTTGTAGAAAGGGAATTATTCATTTTATTGCTGCTAGCCATTTATTAAAAAAGGAGATGGTTCTAGTTTAATTAACTGAGTTGAGTGCAGCAGATGGAACAGAATGTCTTGCAGCTATAAGACAATTCCGAAATGGTACCAGATGTTGGAAACTGTCCCTGGTGTTGTTTGAGTGCAACACAGATGTTACAGTCCCACCTGGCTAGTTTCTAAACACTGCAGGCTAAACAGCTGTGATGTAACCCATATAATGTACACAGGCACTAAAAGTAGAATAATAGAGCCACTACTACTTCCTATAAGAATGTGACCACTCAAAGATGACATTTTTTTAAGGACAAATGAAGAGTAAGGCCAACTTTTTAGTACTTTCAGGGGAAGAAAGGAGCTAATTAATACATTGCCCAGGAAGCTCAAATTCCTATATTAATGAGAGGTTGATTGTGCAGCAACGAACATTGGCTCAAATAAACACTCTGCAAAAGCTCATTAACATATACAAGTTTAAAAAATTAAAGAGCAGCTTTTCTCCTGAGTCTAATAGCAGTTTTATAGGGGGCTGATTTTTTTTTTAATTCCAATTATGCCTATCCTCCTGAAGTATCGCAGCCCCAATTTTTGTCCATAAATCTTGTCTAACCGGTAACACCAAATGTATAGTAGTGCTAAGCTATACAGTTTGTTCTCCTAGATTGAGAGTCTCTGTGAAATGCCTAATATATTATGATTATGCTCAACTGAATTTTAATACATTTTTCTATTTTAATTGATAAAGTATTGTTGGGAAGAATAATTGGAAGTACTGAAGTACTTTTTGAATAAAATGGTTTCAGTGCTGGAAAGAGAGTATGTCAACATATAAAAAATAAAGCCCAATTTAGATTACCATATTTTCCGGAGTATAAGACGACTGGGCATATAAGACGACCCCCGAATTTTCCTGTTAAAATATAGGGTTTGGACTATACTCACCATATAAGACTACCCCTCTTCCAACGCACACCAAATAAAAATTAAAAAACATCAACTGGCTCACCCACAATGTAAAAGCAGCTGTGCTAGACCCAAAATGGCCCCTGCAACAGGCAGGAACCTCACACAGCCACAAAAAGCCCAAAAAAACAACTTTCACACTTTACACACACACAACACAACACAACTGGCTCACCCACAATGTAAAAGCAGCTGTGCTAGACCCAAAATGGCCCCTGCAACAAGCAGGAACCTGACACAGCCACAAAAAGCCCAAAAAAACCAACTTTCACACTTTACACATACAAAATTCCACATACAGCTTTGTGAGATTTTGTGTGTTTGTGTAGTTAGAGTGAAACACTACAAAAACACACTAAATCTCAGAAAGCTGCACAAATATTATTTTATTTTATTTTATTTTATTTTATTTTTATTTTTATTTTTATATGAAAGCTAAATTTAAAACTTCCTAAACTTTAAATGGCTAGGTCTAAAAAAGAACAACTAAAAAAACCCCAATTAACTATTTTTTTTAAAGATCCCAAAGGGGAAAAAACTTACCCAATAGAATAAGGGTCTCCAACCTTGGCAACTTTAAGACTTTTAGACTTCAACTCCCAGAATTCCTCAGCCAGCTTTGTTTTGCTGGCTGAGGAATTCTGGGAGTTGAAGTCCACAACTCCCTGCCTGCTTGATTGCAGGCAGGGAGTTGCTTGCTAATGGAATGGATTCAGGCAAGTGAAGCAAGGCAAGCGTTGCGACTAGCAGCTAAGGTAAGCAAGCTGGAGGGGGAAAACTTTTTTCCTTTTACATGGCTCTGCGATCCCAGCTGAGTTGCTTGATTAGCAGATCGTCAGAGCTTGGATCGCCAGAGCCATGTGAAAGGAAAAAAGTTTTTTTCTTCTACATGGCTCTGGCGATCCCAGCTGAGTTGCCTGATTAGCAGATCGTCAAGAGCTTGGATCGCCAGAGCCATTTAAGGCTTGTCAGAGCCTTTCGGGCTGGTCTGCCTGGTTACAGGAGAACGACACCCGGCGTATAAGACGACCCCCGACTTTTGAGAAGATTTTCATATGTTAAAAAGTCGTCTTATATGCCGGAAAATACGGTATATGACTTAAGATGTGGAATCGTGTGTTCACCTTTTATGCTTTCTCTTGTTCAAGATTTAATTTTTTGTATGACCGGCAGCATAATAAGCAAAAAAGAGGGGGATTAAAAAAAACAAAAAAAACCCAACCATTATTCTGTGTCTTATTTGATTAGAATTGTTTTAACTTTTGCTACTATAATAACAAGCCTTTTGTCTATAGTAATTTTTTATGAGTTATGACAAGGATTATATCATGCAGCCTTAAAAATTCTTTTCATTACTATATAAATATATAAATAATAAGATAGACTTGAGCTATATAAGAAAAATATTCAGCATGACTTGGATTAATATTGTACATAAAAGGAGAAAATGCCGTTTATGGGCCTCATTATATATTTAGTTTGGATGGGCATTGTTTAAGAGTAGTTTATTGTCCCTGCTTTCTCTCTCTCTCTCTCCTATTATTTTCAGCATTAGTATGGGCCTTCCATTTTCTGTATCCATTGTGAGATGTGTGCTAGATTACATTCTCTTTGGTTTTTCTTATTAAAAGTATGTGTAAACTTTACCAAAGGAAGCGGTTCTGGCTTTCTTCATGACAACCTGCCTTCTCATTCCTTTGGTTTTAGGTGGCTCCACTGACCTCTTTGGAGGCTTTGCTGACTTCAGCTCTCCTGCAGCTGCCTCCGCAAGCTGTCCCCCATCACAAGGTAGGAAAGGGAACAGAATAGACCCCAAAATTGTTGATTGCTATTATGCTAGAACCAAAAGCCAGTCCTTTCGTTTGAACAGAGGGCTTTTTTTAAAAAAAGCTGCTGATCTAAGTATGAGAAAAGAATCCAGTTTGTTTAGTACAATCACCAAAGGCTGGTGATAGTAGGCAGAATGATAATTCACACCGACAGGAGGAAGTTTTGTGTTTGATTTTGGTATACATTCTAAATGTGTTAAACCTTTCCAGAGGCTTATAAAAACGATTTCTTTGGGTTAGGGTTCTGCATGAAATCTCATCTCTGCTTTTTGGCGGTTTGCCACTCATCTTTTAGAGAGCATCAAAGCCCACAATAGGGGGTTTGGGAGCCATAGGTTTCCCCACCATTGCTTTAGACCCACCTGTTGGCAATTCAGAGAAAATTTTATTGTTGTCCTCCCTCTAATAGAGTATTTGCCCCAGTGTATTATTATTCTGCTTCTTATAACATAAGAATATAGCTTGTTTTGAAAATCAAGATTTAAGATTTTAATTTTTGCAAGATTTCAATTTACCGCATTTCCTCTGATTCTCTTTTGAGTATCTTTATGTTGATCAAGTCATTCAGAATTAGGAAATATCAAAGGTATTTATTATGCCTCCATTGTGCTTAATCAATAATTCCATTCCTCACATACTTCCCCCCCGCCCCTTGCTTGTGGAGATTTGTGCAATTTCTCTCGCAGGTTGCAGGTTTCATGCCTCCCTTTCTCTCTCTTAAGGAGATCAAGAATTGTAAGGCTTCTCATAGCATAAACATATAATCGGTGCTGTTTGTTTTGATATGATGTTAGAAGTGTTGGCACCTGGTAATATGATGTATCTTCATTGTTTTTGGGTCATATGCGTTATCTGAAATTGCCAGAGAGCTCTTTGTTGCTGAATCCCAGGACTTATTAGGAACAGGTTCATCTATGCATTGCCTCTGTTTAGAATTTGAAAGCAATGGGAGAGGGGGAAGGGAATCAGCTTTAGAAAGCTTTCAAAAATTTTACACGTTTTAACTGATCTCAGCATTTCTCTGATGTTTGCAATAGTTCTAGATCCAGTACTTTAATTCTAAAACTCCTTGGTTTCTTTATAAATACATTTTATAATCATTTACCAATGCCTTAATAGATTTTAAAGCAAGGTTGTGTAGAAAAACCTTATACTTGTTGACAATAGATTTAAAAAGTGGAATGGCATGTTTAGAAAGCCATCTTGAATAAATGATGTGAACTTGGTATTTCTGCTGCGGTCTTTGCTGTATAATCAGAAGACATTGACTGGGCAATAGCAGTCAATACACTTTGATACCACTACGTAATCTCATTTTATTCCTACTTGTTAGAAGACTAGATTTAGACAGTCACAGGGTAGATTTAATTTAAATCAAGGCAATTTAAATCACAACTTAAATCATTATTTAAATCACTGGTAAAAAGGCTTTTTAGAATCTTTAATATTATTATTTGCAAACAAAATGAAGGTTTCCTATTTAGCTTGCAGAGCTTGGATTCATTGAATGAGTTTACCAAAAATGTAAATATTGCAGAATATACAGCTTCATGCTACATAACCAAGTTCCATTTCATGCTGAATAAACTAAATTATTAATGCATTTTAAATAGAAAACTATCTTTAGTTAGATTTTTACTCCCAAAGCATTTTATTAAAATAAATTTGATAAAAATAAAAAAAAAATGATTTAAATTTTAAAAAATCAGATTTAATTTTTTAAGAAATCCAATTTTTTAAATTTATTTTCTTAAATCATTGCTTTTTATCCACCCTGGACAGTCAAGAACCCAGAATTGTCTCAGTAATGACAGCAAATGGCTGTGTGATACAATGTTTGTTGTTGTGCACCATATTTACTATCTTGTTCCATGTATGATGTTATGATTTCTAGAGTATATTTAATATTTTGTTTTTACTGTGTGAGCTGGCCAGAGTTGATTTGGAATCAGGCATCACCTAAGACTAATTAATACTTTCATGTGTAGATGTTATTTGGACACTCCATTCTGTTTGCTATGATAGCTATAATAATGGTGCTTATATTCCGCCAGGCTGGGCTATCAATATAATGATTTTAATTGGTTTTAAATTGGGTTTTTAAATTCGGGGTTTTATAAATTAGGCCTATTATTTAATAATTTTAATTATTTTAAATATTGTCTGTCTTTGTGTTTTTAATTAGGCTGTACACCGCCCTGAGTCCTTCGGGAGAAGGGCGGTATAGAAATAAAATAAAATAAAATAAAATAAAATAAAATAATAAAATAAAATAAAATAAAATAATAAAATAAAATAAAATAAAATAAAATAATAAAATAATAAAATAAAATAAAATAATAAAATAATAAAATAATAAAATAAAATAAAATAAAATAAAATAAAATAAATAAAATCTACACAAAAACTCTTTTTAGACCCATAAATCATGGTTCTGTATCTTGTGGTGTTGAAAAATATCCTAAAAATAGTTGCATGTCTTAGAAGGAAAGAGAGAATTGCTTATTTTCATTACTTTTTTTTCTTTAAGATTCTTGCAAAATAAAAATTGTCCAGTGGAGGGGAAAAGGCCTGAAATTTCTTATTCCTGATATCAAATCCCAAACTGATAGATTATCTCACCCAGCAGTTTCATGTACGCATGAAACAAAAAGCCTTAGTCCAACCAGTTTCTCAAAAGCTTTTCTTAAAAAGAGAAGGGAGATGGGGCAGTAGTTATTTAAACAACTGAATTTGAGGATGGCCTCTTCAAGAGAGGGCATACTGTGTCTGTCAAGACTGGAAACTTTCCATGCCCTTTTTAAATTAAAGCATGTCACGGGTTGGGAGCTAAGCCCAGTTAAAAGTGGTTTTCAAAAAAGACCAAGTTAACTATGATCCCAAAGCAGCTTTAATGCACTTGACATGAAGCAGGTCTGCACGACTTTTGATTGTCCCTCCCATATCTTGGGCCCAACCACCCCAAAAATGTAATGAATAGATTTCTTGATGCACTGGGATCCAGAATGTATACAGCTTCCCCAAGAAAGGCCCTGGGATGGATTAAATTAAAGCCTGTCCTTTTTTATTCCTCACTCATCACCAAAACTACATTTTATGAGAAAAGAAGATCTGGGTTGATCTAAGAACTGTGCCTTTAAATACTTCAGCATGCACTGTTCTACCTAAATCTTCACAGATTATTAAAACTGTTGTTTTGGATAGCTGAATCCTGTTATGCAAATATCATAGTATAATTTAATAATATTCCTTTATCACTATTACTGTGATTAATCTGTACTGATCACCATTATGCAAACAGGCAATTATGATTTATCTTTCTCGAACAACAAAGCCCCTCTAGAAATCTTGGTTGATTCATCATCTTTCGTGTAAAGTTCCCCAAAGAATGGCAATAGACACCTTTCTATTTCCCCATCTCCTTTGTATGTGTATTTGGAATATGAGCATCCAGTAACTGGAGAATCAACACATTCAGCAGTTACTTACCCATCAGGAATACTTTAAATGTGCTTACATTTTTAATAGGCAAGACTAATTGAAACACTCCCAATAAAGTCCTTTTTCTAAGGGAGATCAAAGCAAATGTTTCATCATTGCCCCAAGCTAATGAATTTCAACCTGCTACTTGCAGCATTAAAACGCACCATTGTGCAGAGAGGTGTAGATCTTCTTTTCCCTCCCCGTCCTGGCTTACTTAAATTTTAATCCATCGTTGGAAGTGAAATTAATTAAAATAAAGGGTTTTATACCCAGGTGCACAGGTAATATTAAGAGTTACTGAAGTGAGATATAAATTATTGCAGCAACTTTATAATTAAGCACATTAGATTCTAGATAATCTGCAAGTTTGTCGATCACTAATTCCTTATTATCACTACAGGTCGGATTACTCTGCAGTCAGAAGGGTCTCGTTTCTGTGACCTTATATTTCCCGTCTTTCATTGCTTGTTTCGTAAAACTTATCCCATGTAATTCATGAAAAAATCCTGAATTATTCCCTTTTAGTCCTGCCTGATATTAAATATAAAATGTTACTTGCAAGGTGTAAATCTGTATAATAAGCAACATTGCTGTCCATTACCTTCCTGGTTGAAGTATGGGACAAAAATGATTGGTTAATCATTTATTGATCAAAATTTTCTTTCATTATGTGTGACTAAAAGTTATAATATTCATCAGTGGGTAATGAGTGAAATTTATCATCAAAATCTACTTCACATTTTTAAAAAAGAGTAGGCTTTGCTTTCATCGTTACAGTTTCATCATAAGGTTTGCTTATGCGGGTAACACTCCACTTATGACCGTTCGTTTAACAATGGTTTGAAGTTACAATGGCCATAGAAAAAGTGGCTTATGACCCATCCTTAAAAATACAATCATTGCATCACCTCCATAGTCACGTAATAGCAATTTGGGTGTTTGGCAACCAACTCCCATTTGTGACAGTTGTAGCATCCTGCAGCCATGTAATCTTGATTTGCAAACTTTTCAACTGGCTTCTGACAAGCAAAGTCAATTGGGGAAGCTAGATTCACTGAACAACTCTGTGATTCACGTGACTGAGTGATTTGTTGAACGACTGTGGCAAAAACGGCGGTAAAAATCAGACCCAGTCACATGATAACTCACTTAACGACCACATCACTTATTGACCGAGATTCCTGGCCAATTGTGGTCATATATCTGGGATTACTTGTACGTTTATTCAAGTTAAATATGTACTTTTATAAAATATGGAAATAGATTCCTCTATAAAAAGAACAGAAGTAATTGGAGAGCTAGTCAGTATTTTCTGTGGAAAGATTTGAATGTGTGCGAGAGCTTTAAATGCATATTTATCAAAGCACCCGCAGAGTGCTAAATAAATACTATATAATGCTGTCAACCAGCACAACAGAGGTGAGATAAACACCCAGAGGCAGTTGAATTTGAAAGCCATTATTTTATTGGTATCCCACTTAGCTATACTGATTTAATAACTCTTTGTAAGCAAATAATTTATATGTAATCGGATGAGTTTGAACAAATTGCTGTTTTTATTACTTACGACCGTGAGACCATTCTTGTTTATAGTGATTGATTCAAAGCCTCAGCCTAAGTCAGTGTTTTCTGTTTTACCTAAGGCTCACCATTTTTCAGTACTAATAATTTAAATACTGAACCTCTGACGCCTCCTCTATCTATCATGCGCTTGTGGGTTAGATGTTATACTGTCCAGGAATTTGCATCCTACTGATAAACTGTCAACAGGTGTCACCTATCCAAGCCATACTTTCTGCTATTGGCAAGTGAATTTCTCATTTTCTTGCTACCACTTTCAAGTTGTTAGAATATTCATGAGGGAGAGTAGGGCCCAAATGGAGATTCTACCTGCAGATGTTAATCTGGGTGGACAAATGTCAATTCCCATTTGTACCAGTTCTTAAAAGGAGGCATTTATTTGACTTACAAAAGGTTTCTTTTCTTTTTCCTCTCCAGGTACAATTACAAGCGGGAATGGAGAATTTGGTGACTGGAGTGCCTTCAACCAAGTTGCTCCATGCCCAGCTGCTCCAGCTGGAGAACTCTTCAGTAGCTCTGCTCAGCCAGGTGCTGAGCTCTTTGGCAGCTCTGGTCAGCAGGGTCTTGGTCAGTCTCCAGGTGCTGCAAATTCTGCTGACGTGTTTGATTTGATGGGTACCTCCCAAGCCACAATGACCTCTTCTCAAAGCATGAATTTCTCCATGATGGGCTCTAACACTGTCAGCATTAATCTACCTATGTCAAGGTCACAGGTATATAATTGTTCTACAAGCCATTAATCGCCATTTTCTCTATGTTTGAAACGGTGTCTGAATAATTTAGACAAATACTTATTTTATCTGTTCTGAGTATTTTCTAGCCTATTTTACTTTGATCGTTATTCTTTAAGATTCATTTAAGTAGAAAAAAGAGTCATTCTAGAGCAACAGAACATATTGTAGAATTTCTAGCTGTAACGTTTTAATGGTTCGGAAAAAGTGTCAGTTGTTTCCTGTGTTAAGAGTTATTAGTCCTTTAGTTAGGTAAATTTCCATCTAATTTAAAAAGATTTCAAAAAATAATTGGAGAGGTCAAATGTGGTTGGGAGAAAGAAGAGGATTTTTCTGAGTTTCTGGTCTTGGCATAAACTAATGATTCAGTTCCAGAATCTAAAGAGTTGGGAAGGACTTCAGAGTCATGTAGACCAACTACTTGCCCAATGTAGGATTCACCAAATTGTTTCTGACTGATGACTATAAAACCTTGTAGTTTTATCCCACTGGTTCGTCGTCCTCTCTAATTCTCTAATTCTTATTCTCTAAGAATAAGTCAAATACTTCTATTGGTAAAAAAGTAAATTCCCTTTTCAGATATTATCATATTGCTACTTGGACATCTGTTCTACAGGCTAAACATATTCAAGTCTTTTAACTGCTTCTCATAGAATTTGGTTTCCAGACCCCTTACTATCCTGATAGGCCTCCCCTAAATTAAATTGTCAGTGTCCTTTGTGACCTGTGATCCCATACTGTGCGAACTTCGTAGGTTATTCCTGTGTCAAATTCTAGACCATTAAAGGAATGAATCTCATAACTCTAAAAAAATTTTTTCAATGTTTCCAGCCTTTGCAAAGTGTTAATCCAATGATTCAGAAGCCTAATCCACTATATAATCTGGGCACAGAGATGGTCCCCAAAAATGTAAGCAAAACTCTGCCTTCAACATGGTCCGATCCCAGTGTAAATATCAGTTTGGACAATTTAGTTCCTGGTATGCAGCCTTCAAAACCCCAGCAACCGTCACTGAACACAATGATTCAGCAACAGAGTAAGCAACCATTCTCTCCTATCTGTTCATGCATGTTTCTAAAACAGGTCTCTCTGAATCAGGGGTGAAATCCATTTTTTTTTACTACTGGTTCTATGAGCGTGGCTTGGTGGGCATGGTGTGGCTTGGTGGGTGTGGCAGGGGAAGGATACTGCAAAATCTCCATTCCCACCCGACTCGGGGGCCGGTCAGAGGTGGTATTGACTGGTTCTCCAAACTACTCAAAATTTCCACTACCGGTTTCCAGAACCTGCTGGATTTCACCCCTGCTCTGAATGGGTTTGTGTAGGATTAAAGTTATCTCCATTTTGAAAATATTTTACATAACTTCAGTTTCAGTGCTCCTAGTATTTTTTTCTCAATAGAATTCATGTTACATTTCAAATAAATGTAGGCTTTGCCAGTTCAATAGCCTACCAAGAGCCTTGGTAGTACAAGGGTTTAAAGCACCCTGTTATTAAGCTGCTTAAGACCAGCTGCCTGCAATTACTGCAGGGTTCGAATCTCGCCAAGGCTCAAGGTTGACTCAGCCTTCCATCCTTTCTAAGGTAGGTGAAATGAGGACCCAGTTTGTGGGGGCAATAAGCTGACTTTGTATAAATATACAAAAAGGATGAAGGCTATTGCTGAGCACATTGTAAGCCGCCCTGAGTCTTCGGAGAAGGGCGGCATATAAATCAAATTAAAAAAAAAAAAAATAGTAAATTATGATTTTGCACCCATAAGATACCCAATACAATCTCAAGGAAAAAAATGCTGATTCTTTTGGTTGGCAAACTGCTTCCAGTAAAAATAGACAATATTGAGATGAATTGAATAAGGGCCTGATGATCTTTTAATGCTTCCTGTAAAGCTTGTAGTCACTAAACACAGACGTGGTGGCTCAGTGGCTAAGACGTTGAGCTTGTCAATCGAAAGGTTGGCAGTTCAGGGGTTCGAATCCCTAGTGCCGCGCAATGGGGTGAGCTCCCGTTACTTGTCCAAGCTTCTGCCAACCTAGCAGTTCGAAAGCACATAAGAAATGCAAATAGAAAAATAGGGCCCACCTTTGGTGGGAAGGTAACAGTGTTCTGTGCGCCTTTGGCATTTAGTTATGCTGGCCAAATGACCACGGAGACATCTTCAGACAGCGCTGGCTCTTTGGCTTTGAAATGGAGATGAGCACCGCCCCCTAGAGTCAGGAATGACTAGCATATATATGCGAGGGGAACCTTTACCTTTACCTTATAGATAGCGATTCAAAAGGAGTTTGGATTGAGGAATGTTGGAAATGAAAATGAAGCTTATTCAGGAACTACTGACTAGAATTAATTGGTTCCCACACTGCTATGTTCTTTTGTACAATATAAATTAGTGGTACTCAACAGTTACATGGTTGGTTGATTTATGTTTGCTTTAACCTATCTTTAAATGTTGGAAATGTACAGCATCATCATGAATGGCATTTCCAAATATCAGAAAGTGGTAACTCTTTATTTCTCTGTTTTGGTTCTGAACCTTTTGTAATCCATCAGTATACATTATGGTTTGCCATTAGGCAGCGGGGCAAGCACAATTGTAAGTAATGAGATGATGTCAGCTTGAAAGCTCACAAAGTGTAGCCATATTTAATCTAGTGGTATATCATACCCATTTACTTCTTTTGTTGACCTCTTTTCCCAAACACTTGGGAAATCCCAAATCCATCTCTCCAGGCAATAATTGCTCTTCTTCCTAATTCTAATGTTGTCCGGTCAGAGATAAGGGAAATTCAAGCAGAAAAGGATATGAGTTCCCCCCCCCCCCAAATGAGGTTGGGAATGTGCTATAGGTGTATAGATCATTCAACATCAAAACATGTTGATAGGGATTTTGCTAAGGGAATAGAAAGAGAAGCTGAAATTTGGATGCAGTAAATCTGCAACAAGTAGAAGTTAATACTATATAGTAATATTAGATATTAGAAAGGTATGGAGTGGTGCTCTAAAGGTTGTGACTTGAATTTTAATTTATTTGAAGCTTTGGTTTGAATACACCTCCAGGGAAAAGAGAGAGAAAAGATTTGCCTTAAATAAGTAAGACAGCAAACATTTCAAATGCTTTATACTTAAACCACATTTTTCTTCCAGATATGCAACAACCTATGAATGTGATGACTCAGAATTTTGCAACTTTGGGCCTCAACTCACCTCCCAGCATGATGCCTCTTCGACCTCCAGCAAACCCATTGATGGGCAGCCCTGTTCCCGTGGGGATGGGAATGCCTACCGCAATGACTAGCACAATGGGGATGGCTTCCATGGGAGGCCCTAACCCTATGATGAACCAGGGCATGATGGGAATAAATGTGAACATGGCAATGCCAACTTCTGGAATGGGTTTGTCGGGTACAATGGGCATGGGAGTTTCTAATATAGCTGTGGCATCCTCTATGACTCCTGGAACTGTGCAACCTAAGCAAGATGCCTTTGCCAACTTTGCCAATTTTAGCAAATAAAGATTATAAACCAATCAGATCGAATGAAGGATTTTAGCTGCACAAATAAAGCTGGGATAAGGGTGGAAAATGCTGATCAAATGCTTTTTTCCTTCTTTTTATTGCTTATTTTAAAGGAGTCCACATAAGAATCCAAAGGTCATTTTTTTGAACTCTAAAACTACTTTTGTTCAAGTTTTGGAATTGAATGTTCTTCCAGTGAATTGACACTGCAATGTCTAGGCCATGTTTTATAATGGGACAATTCAAAGCTTTTCTGGTAGCAGCAACAGTTTTAACTTTGAAACTTATGGGAAGAATGGAATTTGGGGGTAAATACGTGTGAAACTAATTTTATACTTGATTTCTTTTCCCCCCATTGGAATCTGTTTTATCTTAATTGGATCCATTCCTTTTCCTACCACTGAGTCAAATTTGAAGTCAAAGTATGCTGATCAATTTTTTATAAGAAAATATATATATATATTTTTGTCCAAAATGGCTTACATGTGTGATTATGGCTAATTCAAAGAGACCTGGAATGTATATATACTTTTGCTACTCTTCCAGCAACACTGCTGTACTATCCAAATTTTTATTATAGACCTCTTCGAGCAATTTGCCTACGAATAAAGCTGGGGCAGGGAGGGATGTTCCTGCCAGGTTCTGCTATATAATATTCAGCACAGAACTGGTGGAAATATTCTCCAGAACTGCTACATGGTTTCCTTTTGGAGAACTCTTTATGTATAATTTGGAATTCTTTTAAAATTGTTTTCTGCAGTTCTGCATCAGCGGCCAGTGGCATATTCCCTAGCATTCTCTGGGGTTATTGTTTACATCACCGATAGTCTGAAGGCAGCAATGTTTATTCATTCTTTCTTTCTTGCAACTTTACAAAAAACAACAAGAGGATGACTGTCTTTTAAGTTAATGGTAATCATCTTCAAACATTTTGTCAAGCCAATAGCATTAAATTTTAGATTTTATACAATTGTTGGCTTTGTTTTATGTAAATATGGCCTTAGCAATTGCAGAATCCAATAGAGAGGAGTTAAATATATATAAATATATATATATTATTATTATTAAAGGAAACCTGTAGCAGTCAGATTTTATGAATCAAATGAAAATAAAAAGTGAATGAATGAATGAAAGATTTTTTTTCCTTTACCTGTTTAAAAGAAAGCCTCCATTTAGGATCACCCACATATCATGATTTTTGATCTGGCATGCAGAAGTTCAATTTATGTTTGCAAAGTCAGGGCTGCTACTGAAATAAGTACTATATTCTAGGTATTAAAACTTCATTGCTTCCCCCTTTCTTCTGTTGGTTACTTTATTTTTTTATTGTTCCTATTAAATTGATTAAAATTTATTTCCATTGTACTCATAATGTTCTGTTATGCATAACATTAAAGTGTTCATTAAAAGCACTGTTGGGGCTGTTCTTCCTTTCATTCCATTTGATGTTTATGAGAGCAGTTGGGGGGAATAAGGATCATTTGGGTAAAGTAATTTTTATAAATAATTTAAAAATGTTTAATGACTTCTTATCACCCACCTTTTCTATCCGACTCTACTGTTAAAAATTAAAAATGAAGCAGCCAAGATATCTTGACCCACTCCAGCCTTGCTAATGCTCCATCTACAACATTTCTAATTAGGCAGAAATTCATGTACTTCAGCTAAGTGGTAATGAAAAGTGATTCATTTGCTGAATAAGAGATGAGAGTGAGTGTAATTAGCTGACTGCGGTTTTTAATCTTTCAACAATTCAGTGTGTTTAAATTAGTTTCATAAAATAGGAGCTTTCAAGTGTTGTTACATCAAAGTAATCAAGACAAGCTTTACTGGCTGAGCAGGACAGATCTTCAGTTCCAATTTTGAAATCCTTGAACTTTTTGTGGGAATTGTCTTCATAACTTCGGCTTGTGACAGATGTTAAGAAGCAGAAAAAGAAAGCAAGCATGCAAATAGAACATGAATTGCAAGTGATGGCAGCAGATGGGTTCTATGGGGGAATAGAGAAGTGGTCAAAAATATTTTTTTATCCACTAGGATGGCAAAGTACCAAAATCCAAGAATATGGTCTATCTATACATACAATAACAGACCAGATTGTGTCTCTTCAAACTAGAATGTTTTTCAAGAAATGTGGAACCAAGCTGGGTTGAACCTGGACTAGATTAATGCTTTGGAACACATGGTGAAACCTGTCAGATATTTTGCTAGAAATATCTGATTGTCTCCTGATGTACCCTTTCCGTGGACACTGATGCACGTAACAATATATTCAGGGCAGGTGGGAAGTATAAAAGCAGACCCTATTGGCAGTTTTTCAAATCTGAGCCTCTTCAAACCTGGTCAACAGGTACCAACCAGACTTGGATGTGATTCTGGAATATGTTTCTGCAAATATCCAAGAAAGGAAATGGAAAGCAAATATAGAAACTGAGAATGTTTCCCTGAATGTTGATGATGTGAATATTTTTCATGCATGCCGGAATCCAAAATATCCTCCCAATAGGCAGATTTAATTAATTATATTTGACACACACAGACACACTGGCAATTTAACGATTCAAGTAATACAGCCCCCCAAACGAATGTTCTAAGAAAAAAGAAATTGGGTAAAATAAACTTTTGGGGGCAAGCGATGGCATGCATTTTGGGGAGTTCGGCACTAAATCTATCCCTAAAGTCCATCTTCCATTCTGATGGCAGAAGACCCAGACAAGATTCTTCCCCAAGGATGCATTGGACACACATTAATAAGAAACTTGATATATTTCCAACACACCAAAAAGTCCAGGCCATAGTGATGCTGACCATTGAAACAATATGTTTCATCCTTCATGGAAAACAGCCTATATTTTGCCATTTCAAACAATAGCTAACGAATAAATAAAAGATTTATTGGTAATATGGTAATGCAACATATTCTAACAGAAATGATGTTTAAAACTACTAAATGAGAATGTGTGGCAGCATCTGTTTTATCTTGATCCATCAACAAAGAACCGCCTAACATTTTTCTATGGAAAGAAGGAACAAAAAGGACAGATTATCAATAAACAGCTTGTATAATGTGAGCAATCATCCTGTGCTTGGCTGACAGTAATAGTAAAACAATGCTTAAACCCTCTTTTTTTCTCTCTCTCTCTCTCCTCAGAGTTTAGGTTTCTAGAGATTGCAGGAAATTGAACTGTTTGGCTATGTATTCAGTCTGAAGAGCAATAATGATCCTAAATGCTAATTATGAAAGCCTTTTTGAAAGCAGATAATTATATAGCCGGCAGCACCATCACAAATATTGGCAGACTTGGGGATCGCAACATTCGTATTCTTCCCTAGTAAGGAAAAGATTGGCTAGAACCGAGCAACAGAAAACTGACTGACTCAGGATTGACCGTAATGGGAGGAGAAATAACATTTGAGTATTTTGGAAAAGAGTAACAACAGCAGCAACATTTTTTAAAAAATTAGCCTCACATGCATATTTTGTTACACGTTACCTTGTAAATGAGTATTTTGTCTATGGCTTGTTTCTGGTTTAATATTTTAACATATTCTTTGGAACTGCAAAATGAGATTTTTAAAAAAAAAAAAGTTATAAGTAATTTGATCAAAAAAATAAATAATGATCTACAGTATAGATTTCATCCCCAACAACTCTGGGGAAACTAATGCTTTTCTCAGCATAGCAAAGATGGAACATTGACTTGGTAAATGAGTTTTCATACAGGAAAAAAAAACAATCACACAAAAATTTTGGTGGGGGAAAGTCAGCTAATTACATGTTTAATACAGAGTACAAGAATCTTTCGTGCAATCTTTGCAGAAAGATTGGCCTAGCATGCATTCTTCAAAACCCCTTAGGTCACACTTAGGTCTTGTGATTCCAAAGGAAACAAAGAATTACATCAACATCCTACCTATTCGGGGCGGGAATGCATATTAAAGTCAGGAGAACTCGGCCATTTTCTTGAGATTTGAAGCCATGTCAAGCTAAAATCAATATCTGATGTTGCATGTGCCAGTCAATTAGAAATTTAGTTATGACCGTGGAACTGTCCTTCTAATGTTTGTGGATTTTCACAAAAAAAGAGCCGGGCAATTTATATCAGTATTTCTCAACCATGGCAACTTTTAAGATGTATGGGCTTCAATTCTTCAGTATGCTGGCTCGGGATTTCTGGAAGCTGAAATTGACATATCTTAAAGCCACCAAGGTTGAGAAACCCTGATTTACAACATTTTGAATATTATGAAACAGTAATTTAAGATGCAGATGGGATTGGATTTGAGATCAAGAAAACAGTTGATGTTCCAGACATTCTAGGTCATGACATTGTCCTTATAGAAGTTCCTCTTCTATTTCTTTCCTTGGAGATAATCAGAGAATGAAGCTCGACAGTTGTACTTGGTTATTCATATTGTGATATTTCTTGTGATGTTTCTCACAATTTAAGTACTAGTTATACTCAGTGGTTACATTTCCAGCAAGATACAACAAATTCTTGTCGTCTATAAAGGTAAAGGTAAAGGTTCCCCTCACACATATGTGCTAGTCGTTCCCGACTCTAGGGGGCGGTGCTCATCTCAGTTTCAAAACGGAGAGCCAGCACTGTCCGAAGACGTCTCCGTGGTCATGTGGCCGGCATGACTAAATGCCAAAGGCACACGGAACGCTGTTACCTTCCCACCAAAGGTGGTCCCTATTTTTCTACTTGCATTTTTTAAGTGCTTTCGAACTGCTAGGTTGGCAGAAGCTGGGACAAGTAACAGGAGCTCACCCCGTTACACAGCACTAGAGATTCGAACCTCTGAACTGCCAACCTTTCGATTGACAAGCTCAGAGTCTTAACCACTGAACCACTGCATCTCTGTCATCTATAACAAGTGCCAGATAGGTTCACATGTCTTGAATGGAGCTGAAGCTGTTACCACAATAATGATCAAATGCAACCACTTTATTTGATTATTTAAAGAGTTCTGACAAGGTAGTATGACCTGAAATGCATGGAACTGAATGCTGTGTCTTACTTAAAACCCATTACAAATAGAACCAGGTTGCAACTAAAATTGCTCAGAGCTGATGCTGCTAAGTATAAAAACAGAGCAAACCGTTTCAGAGAAAGGACTTTTACCTTACCTAGCAGAAAACAGCACTGGCCTAACATTTCATTTCTAATTAATTACAAATTGTGATTTAGACTCACATCTAGCCATTCAGACATCATTCCTCTTTCCTGAAACTGTCAGAACCCACATCATCCATTCACGATGGTTTGCAGTGAAGCATGCACCCACATTCAAGATGCACCTTATTTCCACAAAGAGCTAGGAATTAAACACAGCTTTAGGCAAATCCCTGGAAAACAATACCTAGGTAGATTATTTTTATGTGGGATGCATTTTCTGAAACAATACTTCTTAAGAAGGAGGTAATTTGCACCCAAATGGTTGTCAGGCGGCTTCAGCGGCTTCTTTGTGAGGTGCGTTTAGTGATTGATTTTTAAGAAGAATGATTGAAACAATACTGAAGACCTTTCCAACAGAGCCTTAAATAATATTGGTCTAAAAAACCATTTCCATGCTAGAGGCTGCTTCCCTGTACAGCCCTCTTGAGATTTCTGCTCCTCCATCCAACTAGACTGAACCAAGGAGGACATGCTCTGTTATTCTCAAAAGTGGTGCAAACTCCCTCTGGAAGGATTGGCCTACTGTAAGTTCCTTCAACTTTTTTTTTTTTTTAATGAACTTCCTAAGTAGTACAAGTTGCCAGTGGCTTCTTTCTTCTATTGCAAGCTTTGATGAGTAATCTCTTAGAAGACTCCATGCCACCTTTGACCTCAGGCAAGAAATATACCGTTCATCCATTTCACAGTGCTGAGTTCTACTTGTATATACAATTGTACAAAAAAGGCGATCGCTCGGTAGCATTTCATTCAATGTGCTAAACATCTCTTTTAGAAATCCCAAGAGTTTTATGATCCAAATGGTTATTAAAAAAGGCAAAAAATTACAGGGTACCATAAGGTTCTAGTTTTGTAATTAACCAGTTCTTTTAATAGACCTTCAATTACTTTGTTCCATCATAAAGTAGTTTGAACAGAGCACACACACACACACACACACACACACACACACACACACACAAATGCATGCATGGAAAGATATACAAACATTTTAAGATAAAGCTACATTCGACATCTGGGAACCTCTGAACAGCTGGCTACCTAATGAATATGCATCTGCTTAAGAGGCTGTAGTCCATTAATAAACCAATAGATATAAAGCAGAAACCATCTTCGTCAGCTTCAAATGAGATTGGATGCAATGTGCTGTGAAGTGTCATTGTCACATTGAATTGGGCTGCCGAGGTTAACAACCAACTCTTCGACGCCCACGCCTTTGTGCTTGCAAACAAAGCTCCATTTCCCCTCTATTGCAAAGCAGGGGAAGTAAAGACGAGATATTTTGTTTTGCTTTTTTACATTTTAAAATTTTCAGCTGTGTGATGGATACCGGATTCTTTTCCAGTGGAGATTTTCCCTCATCCTTTGTGTTACTAAAAACTGGTCCTGCGTTTCGGGGGGAAAAACAGCAGCTAACTTCAGTAGTGCAAATCAGTTAAATAACTCTTGGCATTCTACTGTGCAAATAAATCCATTGCTCAATTGATACCTGATCTAGAAATCCAGCTTTCAATTTGGAGGACTAATCCTAGGAATAGTATATCTGTAAAGGCAACCAAATATGCTTTTATTCTTATTTTCTTCCGAAGTGCGTATATACTATTCGTTCTCATAGAAGAGACTCTGGTGCCATCATCTTTTCACTATGCCATGAGCGGTATCTATGGTGGGTGCAAACTTGCTCTGTGTGTGTGTGTGTGTGTGTAGGTGTGTATGTAGGTGCTTCTTTTCATAAACTTCAAACCAATACGGTTTCACATAGACTAATGATGAAGCTTTTCCATTCAATTGTATCCAGTCCTTGGTCAGTCTATTGGACCAGCTCTCTCCACATTTTCTGATCTTGTACAGCTTCCTTCAACCGTTTTATGCTCTGCGTGGCGTCAGTTTTGACAGTGTCTAGCCACCGGGGTTTTTGGCGGCCTCATTTCCTTTCACCACTGACCATTCCAAGCATAACTGCATTTTCCAGTGAGTTTGATTGCATGACAGTAACGCGGAATTTTGTGATTTTGCCTTCCAGCGATATGTCTGGTTTTATATGTTCCTCTACTTGTTTATCATCTTTGCTGTCCAAGGAATGTGCAGGAGCCTTCTGCAACACCACAGCTCAAATGAGTTAATTTTCTTCCTGCCTGGTTGTTTTAATGGTCCAACTTTCGCAACCATAGGTAGCTACAGAAAACACAATAGCACAGATTAATTCCCAGGCTGATGCTTTTCCTTACTTGAATTGTATTCATCATTGCTGTGTGACCTAGTGCGATTTGATGCTTTATTTCTGGACTGCAGATAGACACTAATTTACTGCTTTGATCAATCTGCGATCGTAGGAAAACGAATTCTTGCAGGCATTCGTTTTTTTTACCATGTCTTCATACCGTCAATCCTATTTTGACATTTCCATTCCTCATAGTGGTCATGAGATCATCTTTTTGATGTTCAGCAGGAGGACAAATTTCTTCACTTCTTTAATCCTTTTGATCAGACTTTTCAGACCTTTTTTCAGTTTTGGGAAGATGAATTGTGCTGTCAGCATATCAAAAAGTGTCAACGTTCCTTCTTCCAATCTTTACTCAACTCTTCAGCGCAGCCCCAACCAAACATATAGTTTCGTTTTCTGATGTTTTTCACATAGACAGACACTGATCAAGTTTAGTTTTCTGGCTTTACTTACTGGCTACAGTATAAAGGCATATTTTAATAATAAGATTGCCAAAGATCCAGCCAAGAAAATAAAAGAAAAAACACTTTAGAACTGTGCTGAGTAACTGTCAAGGTTACTCTCTAACACTTGCCAGCTTATTCTCTAAACTGAGTTCTTAGAGCAGATTGAACTAAAGGTGTAGAAAAGTCACTGCTAAAGGATTCGAATCTCCCTGTGTTCTCCAGACTAGTCTGTTTTTCTTCAGGACCATCCTATTCCAACTGGAAGTCTACTGGATAATCCAAGATCCTTACTCTTCTGGAAGATTTATTTTTAGGAACTATTGGTCAGTTTCCAAAATGCCCATCTGGCAATTAACAGCCAAAAATAGTAGCAAATTCTAGCAAAATTTTAAATGGTAATTTGAGGTGGAGTTGGAGAGAAGGAAAAAAAATCTAGAGTGATAGCTTATTGATGACAGGAACTCACATCAGCAGTAGGAGAAAAGTTGGACTTCGACAATGCAAATTATTCGCTTCTCTTTCTGAAGCGAAATGGTTTATATTAAATCTACAATATTTCTCTTATTCATTTTTGAAGAAATATTGGGATCTGAGAGTTTTGATGTGTGTGTGTGTATATATATATATATATATATATGTACACATACAAATGAGAAAGTCAATCAGACAAAGAAGGTTGGAATTGATTATCAATTATCTTGAATATCATTTTTTTCTTCTGTTTAGTTTAGATGGGAATGTTTCAATCAATATAACATTGCAACTGATACTGTTCTAACTTTTGTCTCCAAGAAACCAGTATAAAAGATCAAAATAAGTCCTTCAATTGAGCATTTACATCAGTGATGGGATTCAAAAATTTTTTACTACTGGTTCTGTGGGTGTGGCTTGGTGGGCCTGGCATGGCTTGGTGGGCGTGGCAGGGAAAGGATACTGTAAAATCTTCATTCCCTCTCCACTCCAGGGGAAGGTTACTGCAAAATCCCCATTTCCTCTGGGACTCGAGTGGCAGAGAATAGATGGGGGTGGGGCCAGTCAGTGGTGGTATTTACCGGTTCTCCGAACTACTCAAAATTTCCGCTACCGGTTCTCCAGAACTGGTCAGAACCTGCTGAATACCACCTCTGACTTACATGGGATAACTCCTCTGTATTTTCCCAGGGCTAAAATAGAGCCTTTTTATGCTATGCTACCTCATTGTTCCACAAAAGAGAAAAATATATGCCTACTTTGTAACAACTTACCCAAAGAATGGTCCAACGCCCATCTCATAACTAAAATAATCTAGTTACTGATTACTTTCAGGCCTCTCCTTTACCAAAAACTCCAGATCAACTTTCCATAACCTGGGGACCTGTGGATATGTGTGTGTGAAGACTTACATTAATTCAACAATGGGGACTAACCAACCCCTTTATCCAGAAACTTTTCCAATTCTGAACCCATTACACACACGGCCACTCAAATGGATAAGATCCTGAATGCAGAAGTGGAAATTCAGTTTCTTGATTTCCCCACTATAATTGGTTTATTAATGACAGCATCTTAATGATCTGTTTAAAATAAATAAACCATTCTCACCATTTCAAAGGTTTTTTGTGAGGCTCAGCTGATATTAAAATAGCACCAACCTTATGTGCTTTTTCAGCAAGTGACCTAATTAGTTAATAAAGTAATTGAATATTAAAAAGGATGTTGCAAGTGATTAAAATTTAAGAGCCTTCAGAACATTATTAAAGCTATAAATCATACATCACTGTTTTAATTTGCATAGCTATGGAATTACTAATGGTCCCACGTGAATATGGTACTTGGCAATTAGTCTTTTATACAAAATGTTGGCAATGCCAGGATAGTTTACCAAAATTGTCTCTTCTGCGTATGTTTTTGGGCTAATTTCTGGTTTGAATGTACACTGGGGGAGAGAGGGAAGGTTATTTTTTTAGGGATTCAGATCTTCAAATGGCCAAGGCACGTTATGTTCCTTTATGTGCCTGGACAAGGTATCTCAAATGACTCTAAAATTTCTCTGAATCCCCTTGACATTGATTAATTCACAGCCACAGCTGTGAATAAGGACACAATCTCTGCTATGCTTTCATTTTGCTTAGGATGTATCGCTGGATTTCCCAAGACAGCCTTGAAAGTCTGCGTTGGTGAAGTACAAGCAAGGTAGCTCACAGAGTTGCCAACAACTTTGTCTCAGGCCATTCATTGCAACTGGAGGCCTATTGTCCTTAATGAAACTGAAGCTCGCAACATAGTCAACTCTATGTCAGGGAGATTCGGGTTAATGTCAGGGTTCCAAGGAACACCCCCAACAAAATAAAGCTCTGAGCCTGAGGTTCCTCAAAGTTCCGATTTTTTAGGGATGTCATGTTGGCACATCTGGGAAAACCCAAATCTGAAAGCTTCCAGGTTTACTCCACCCAGATAACAGTTCACAGCCCTGCCCCACACCCACAAGTTCATCACATTGTCCAATCAACTCTTCACACTCAGCTGGATACAATCTTCAGGCAGTCTCCATCAGATGCAGGCAAAAGTCCTTGAATACGGAATGTTATTATGACTAACTTTCTACCGCTCCAACAACAACCCGCTCCCAACTTGCCCAGCTAAAATATGTTGCAGTTAAGAAGCAAAAAAGAAAATTGTCTTCCAAAACTGACACTCTACTTCAAGCTCTGTGGTTTCCTGTCTGCTCTTTCCAGGATCAAGGCGCAAGACTTTCAAGGCGAGATTTGTGCATATTGTTTGTGACCTCTGTGTATTACAGCTATTACATTTCCAATGTAGTATAACGTTCCAGTAACGTTGCTGCGGATACCTGAGTTATCCCCTTTTATATCTGTGTTGATCGGTTATCTGTAGATTTCACCTTTTCTCCTGGAGCTCACGGTGACATGCATGCCACTCCCTCCTTCAAATCCTGCTCCCCCCCCCACTCCTCCTCAACAGAGAGACTCAGCTGTAAAACAATGCCTGCCATCCGGCTTATGCATCGCATCCCCCTCAAAGGGATGTAGCCAGACAGACAGAAATCCAAGGATCGTGTGCTGTGTTTGGACACGCAGATACACAATGCACCCTGACCCTCTCCGTACAATTAGACACTGTTTCTGCAGGAGAGCCCCCTTCTGCACTGAGATCTGTTCCCTTTCAAAGAAAAGCCTATGCGCACTTGATTTCAAATCACCATTGCATGGTTTTGCAGAACAATACATCAGCATCCTTCCTTGTTTTGTTACTTTATGGGCCAATTAATCGGGCAAAGTATTACCCAAAATGTCATCCTGTAGCCTGAGTGCTGAATGGAGGGACGTGGGGGGGATCTAGATGTCTTCTCATCTCTAATCGGTGCTTAATTGCACGCTCCTCCTGTGGGACGACGCTCGCTTGCACACCCATCTTCTGCTCTCCTTCTAAATCTCTGGTGGTGAGAAAAGGTTGCGCTTCAGGCGTTCTGCATCATAGCATAAACTTGAAGCACCGAAAGATCTAACAACATGCCTTTTACGTGCCCTCCTATTCCCAACGTGATATTGAACGGCTATTTTGGTTTTGCACAGTCAGTGCATTTCACTTTGAAGAGCTTACAAGGCCAGAAGCTACAGGCAGTTGCCTTCCTCCTTGAGATGCCTGCCTTCCTCCGGCTGGTTTGATGAAAGCCGATGCTTCTTGTTCATTAGCTGATGATGATGGCGGCAGACAAAGGCAAAGCCAAGAGTCAGAGGAGTTGCTAGAAAAAACGATTCACACCAGTACTCCTCGGTGCACTGAAGCTCTGCAAACCCTGGCTTTAGGCTGAGGTTTTAATTAGATAGCCGTCTAATAGGAGAAGCAAATGCTGAGAACCTCTAACCCAGGGAAGAATGATAAGCTCCCTACTCCCTTTGAAATAAATTAAGTCCCATGGTCTTACACTATAAGGAAGTCATTTACCAAGGTGGGAGGACCAAAACCTACACACCTCTGAATCGGATAAGAGCTGTCACAACAGCCAAGGACTTCAGTGCAAAATAAGTTGCCAGGTCCTACTTATGTCAATCGAAATTCAGCACCTTTTTCATTTCCAAGGAGTAATAAAATTTATCTTTAAGGATAGAAATTGGTTGGCCCATTTATAGGAGGTTTTTTTAGGTTTCTTTTTTTTTTATTTTATTTACAGAGGAGAGGGCTATCCAATGGCAAAGTGAATGCCGCTTCCATTACTCCCCTATCTCTCCCACCCCTGCATCTTCCACTCATCTCATTAGGTGGGTGATTCATCCTGGGGACAGGGATGATTTAATATCACCCATCCCAATGACACAATTAAAGGAGTGGCAAAATTGACTTATTTGACTGGAGAAAGGATAACAGCTACATTTATTAATGATTGGAAACCCCTTATGGACTTTTTGCTGAAAAAAGAAAAACAAACTTGTGATGTATGGGTTTAATGATTAGAAAGGGAAGACTATGGCAAGAAGGAGTTATGCTGTAACCTATGGGGGAGGGTAAAATATAAATGTAACTGCTGTTAAGAAGACCACTTCTTATAATTTACTTACTTCTTTTTTTTTCTTTCTTTCTTTCTTTCTTTCTTTCTTTCTTTCTTTCTTTCTTTCTTTCTCCTTTTCATATACTTACAATTTTTTATTTTTCTCTTTCAAAATCTGTATTTTGTATTTATTCTTTTAAAAATGTATTTAATAAAAATTATATATAATACATATATCAATCTCTATCTGTCTATCACGTCTATATCATTCCTCTATCTCTCTATCATCTAGCTATCATCATCATCTATTAATATCACTCATTCCACATGTTAGGGTATTTTTGCACAAATGTCACATGTACCAAGAGACACAAAGATGGCCAAAATATTGGAACTTTGATGTGATCATTTCCTAGCAAATATAGACTAATTCTCCTAGTTGGGAATTTTAAACATCTGGTCATATTAAAATCTTTTGCTAAATATAAACAACAATATTTAGTTGTATCTATACTAAAAAGCTAGTGGAGGTGACAGTATTCCAGCGGAGCTATTCAAAATTTTAAAAGACGATGCAGTAAAAGTACTACACTCAATTTGCCAGCAAATTTGGAAAACTCAACAGTGGCCACAGTACTGGAAAAGGTCAATTTACATTCCAATTCCAAAGAAAGGCAATGCCAAAGAGTGTTCAAACTATTGCACCATTGCACTCATTTCACATGCTAGAAAAGTTATGTTCAAAATCCTACAAGCTAGGCTCAAGCACTATGTGGATCGAGAACTACCAGAAATACAGGCAGGATTTTGAAGAGGAAGAGGAACTAGAGATCAAATTGGCAACATATGCTGGATCATGGAGAAAGCTAGGGAGATCCAGAAAAACATATACTTCTGCTTCATTGACTATGCTAAAGCCTTTGATTGTGTGGATCACAACAAATTGTGGCAAATTCTTAAAGAGATGGGAGTACCAGACCATCTTATTTGTCTCTTGAGAAACCTATATGAGGGTCAAGAAGCAACAGTGAGAACTGGATACGGAAGCACTGATTGGTTCAAAATTGGGAAAGGAGTCTGGCAAGGCTGTATACTGTCATCCTGCCTATTTAACTTATATGCAGAACACATCATGAGAAAGACGGAGCTAGATGAATCAAAAGTTGGAATTAAGATTGCCGGGAGAAATATCAATAACCTCAGCTATGCAGATGATACCACTCTAATGGCAGAAAGTGAAGAGGGGCTAAAGAGGCTCTTGATGCTGGTGAAGAAGGAGAATGCAAAAGTTGGCTTGAAACTCAATATTAAGAAAATTAAGATCATGGCATCTGGCCCTCTCAATTCCTGGCAGATAGATGGAGAAGAAATGGAGGTAGTGACAGACTTTATTTTCCTGGGCTCCAAGATCACCACAGATGGGGACTGCAGCCAAGAAATTAAAAGACGCTTGCTCCTGGGGAGGAAAGCTATGGCAAATCTAGACAGCATATTAAAAAGCAGAGACATCACCCTGCCAACAAAAGTGCATATAGTCAAGGCTATGGTTTTCCCAGTTGCAATGTATAGCTGTGAAAGTTGGACCATAAGGAAGGCTGAGCATCAAAGAATTGAGGCCTTTGAACTATGGTGCTGGAGAAGACTCCTGCAGGGCAATCAAAGGCTGTTAAACCGGTCAGTCCTAGAGGAGATCAGACCTGACTGCTCTTTAGAAGGCCAGATCCTGAAGATGAAACTCAAAATATTTTGGCCACCTAATGAGAAGGAAGGACTCACTGGAGAAGAGCCTAACGCTGGGAAAGATTGAGGGCAAATGAAGAAGGGAACGACAGAGAATGAGGTGGCTGGATGGAGTCACTGAAGCAGTAGGCGTGAGCTTAAATGGACTCCAGAGGATGGTAGAGGACAGGAAGGCCTGGAGGAACATTGTCCATGGGGTTGCGATGGGTCGGACATGACTTTGCAACTAACAACAATACTAAAAAATTAAAAAAAAACACTAAACAACATACTAAACATACCTTTTATAGCAGCTAAATCTAAGAGGAGGAGGAGAAGGAAGAGGAGGAGGCGGAGGAGGAAGAGGAACTTTGTGTACAGGTAGTCCACAACTTGTGACCACAATCAGGACCAGAATTTCCGTTACCAGGCAAGGCAGTTGTTAAGTGAGTTGCGCCCAATTTTATGACCTTTTTTGCCCTGGGTTGTTAAGCAAATCACTGCAATTGTTAAGTGAATCATGCAGTTGTTAAGCAAATCTGGCTTCCCCCATTGACTCTACATGTGGAAAGCCACCTGGAAAAGCTGCAAATGACCTCAGGATGCTCCAACCATTGTAAATATAAGGCAGGTTGCCAGGCAGCCAAATTTTGTCTCTGTGACCATGAAGATGCTGCAACAGTTCTAAGTGCAAGGACCAAGTTGTAAGTCACATTTTCAGTGCTGTTGTAACTTGGAACGGTCGCTAAACGAATTGCGGTAAGTCAAGGACTACCTATATTAGCCATTAGCAAAGTCTAGGAACTTGCAAGGGGATAAAAAGAGCCATTTGAAATGTTGCACAAACATCTAGAACTAAGAAGAAATTTCCTGACAGTGAGAACAATTAACCAGTGGAACAATTTGCCTCCAGAAGTTGTGGATTCTCCAACCGTGGAAGTTTTGAAGAAGAGATTGGACAACCAATTGTCTCAAATGGTAAAGGGTTTCCTGCCTGAGCAGGGGGTTGGACTAGAAGACCTCCAAGGTCCCTTCCAGCACTTCACTTCTGTTCTGTTCTATTCTATTCACACACAACCAATTACAGCAATGAGTTTATCTTGTTTCTGGATGGGAATAAAACTCTTGCGCCCTTTCCGAAGTCCAGTTTGAGAAGCCAAGCAGCAATAGAGAAAAACCAGATTATAAGAACCGAATGGGGGAAAAAAAAAAAGACAGGAACCAGGAGAAAACATGCACAAATATTTCCAACCTTGTGCCTTAAATCTGGCATTCTGCAACTTTGTTTGAAATGTTTACACAAGATCCCTTCTAATTAGTAATTGCTCTAATTACTTGAAAACAAATGGCGCCCTTTTAGATCCCTTTAAAAAGATTTTTCGACGAAGCACTTCGAGCTGTAAAAGGGAAGGACCTTCCCTGCTAAAAGCATTCAATGCTAATTCAATTACGTGTGTTTTTAAGGCACCTGCTCCAAAGGAAGCAGAAAACCCAGCATTCCCAAAAGGTTTGCACTTTCGATTTCGCTCGGACTTTTGGCCGGAGCAACAACCCGCATTAACTCACACTCAACTCTTTCCCTCCGTCCCTCCCCACTTCAGTCGTCTTCTAACTCGGCTGCCTCCGAAGTGGTGGACCCCAGCCTCGCCAGGGGAGCGGAACACGGACTTGCTTTACCCTACTGCCATCTAGTGGGCACGCCGGGAGATTACAAGCAGGTTTGTCACGGAAACCGCTTGCAGACACGAACGTTTGAGAAAGCCTTTTGTCCGGCAGAGAAATTCGTTTTTTAGCCCAAAGAAAAACAGCAGCCAAACATGCATGAATAGAATAGAATAGAATAGAATAGAATAGAATAGAATAGAATAGAATAGAATAGAATAGAATAGAATCAATTCAAATCTTTATTGTCAGTGTACAATATATGTACAATGAGATTGGTTGAGCTCCCTCAGTGCACCCCCTCAACACAATACAACTCACAATGAAGACAAAAAAATCCCTAACCCAATAAATCATATTAACAAAACACCTAGTCCTATTGCACCAGTGTGAACATGTTACACATTGCGCCTGCCCTGCAGTCAATCATACTACATAGTTATGATCTAATTTCTCATTCAGGAGGCTGACAGCCCATGGATAGGATAGGATAGGATAGGATAGGATAGGATAGGATAGGATAGGATAGGATAGGATAGGATAGGATAGGATAGGATAGGATAGGATAGGATAGGACAGGACAGGACAGGACAGGACAGAATAGAATTCTTTATTGGCAAAATGTGATTGGACACACAAGGAATTTGTCTTCCGTGCCTTATGCACCGAAGACAAACTCTTTGTGTGTCCAATCACACTTGCCCAATAAAGAATTCTATTCTATTCTATATATTAATTCATCTGTATTTATTTATTTTGTATCCCACCTTTATTATTTTTTACAAATAACTCAAGGCAGCAAACATATCCGACACATTTTCCTCCTCCTATTTTCCCGTGAAGTGATGAGAGCTATGCATTGAGACTAAGGCAGTTTGGGTTACTGACCTCAGTTGACCGCAATGGCAATAGACTAAGTCTGTTGTCATTGAATGCTTGGCATGGTTCCTGTGACTGGCCGCTGGGTTTCAAATGTGCAAGAAGACAGAACGAAGCAATTGTCTAGCTGGGAAAATCAAGCACAGGATCCTCTGTTGTGAGACTCCGCTCCTTCTTTCAGCAGCATTAATTTCCTAGCCTTTCTATAGGTAAAAATAAGAAAACTTCCCTGCCTATAATGTGCCCTGTTGAATGTGGCAGAAACAAGGCATCCTTTGTCTCAACTTGTTAGCTTATTTTCTTTCTGCAAATGATTTCTAAGTTTTTTCTCTCTCTCTCTTACTCTCTCTTATCTTTACCGATGACTAAAGATTGACTCTATAATAAAAAAAAAACCTCTTATTGAAAGGACCATGCTTGCCCGTTATAAGCTTAATTAAGAAGCATGCCAAGAAAAAAAGTGCCAAAAATTGAACAGGACATTGAAATATCAGCCAAATGCCAAATTGTTCCAGAGCTGTTAAAATAGGGTAAGCAGCTTGAAATGGACTTGGAGGGATTAGTGGAGCTGAAAACCTCTGATTTGGAGAGGGGGAAAATTATCCCTTCAGGACAATATTTCAGATTTCTAACAAATGATCATTTGTTATGAACCTGTGAAAGATATGAACTTTTCAGCACTGAATGCTCTGGGCAGCCATAACAAAGTACTGCATTCAAGACAGGAAAAAAAAGCAGCAATATGAGCTGATTATTGGGAAAGTTAGACCAATGGGATGCGGTGGCTCAGTGGCTAAGACGTTGAGCTTGTCAATCGAAAGATCAGCAGTTCAGCGGTTCGAATCCCTAGTGCTGTGTAACGGGGTGAGCTCCCGTTACTTGTCCCAGCTTCTGACAACCTAGCAGTTCGAAAGCACGTAAAAAATGCAAGTAGAAAAATAGGGACCATCTTTGGTGGGAAGGTAACAGCGTTCCGTGTGCCTTTGGCGTCTAGTCATGCCACATGACCACGGAGACGTCTTCGGACAGTGCTGGCGCTTCAGCTTTGAAACAGAGATGAGCACCGCCCCCTAGAGTCAGGAATGACTAGCACATATGTGTGAAGGGAACCTTTACTTTTACCTTAGACCAATATAAATTTGCAGTAAAAGATACAAATCAGAGGCTTGATATAACTTTGGTTAACTGCAAAAGTAACAATGTCCATTTCTTCCCTCCAAGGTATATTATTTTGAACCCAAGTAACTTCAGTGGGATTAAGCTCAGTATTTAACTGAGGAAATAAAATATATGTATTACTGAGCAAGTAAAACACGTACATTTGTGTAAAAATCATATACACCGAATAAATGGTTGACAATCTAATTTATGAAAAGCTAGCAAGCCAGCATTTCTTTCATACAGCAGTGAAATACTGTAACTATCCCAAATCCAGCAAAAGCTTACAGATAAGTCACTATTAAAAATAAAAAACCCTCAAAAATATTAAAAATATTGGATGGCTTGCTAATATGCAAAAAGAAAAAGCTCTCTGTTTTAAAATTCATTTGTCAAGATTCCCTTGTCAATCTCTTTATCTTGTCATCAGACTTAGCATGCTCAAGTTATTAATAACACTACTAGTGATTAAATAGGAAGCCAATTCTCTTAGCTCTGCTCGAATCAAAATATTCTAAAGAAAAATGGCAATTGATAGAAAGGAGGGAAAGTTTCTTTCTACCCCAGGGTCAGCAAAAGACAAAACAAAGGTTTCCCTCCCTACCTCCTCAGGTTTGGTTATAGATCCAGAATTGATACCTCCCAACTGGCAGTGATAAGACCTATCCTGTCCCTGCTATCTTTTGCTTTCCTTCTTGCACAATCCTCTTAAAGATTCCAGCTTACTAGTTTCCCTTCTCTTTGCATATCTTCAGATCAGGACTGCAGGGCCCGTTTCCTTCCTGCCACTGATGCAATCTGTCCCCTGAATTTCCATGAGAGCTCTTAATTTCCCACTGATAGCAAGAAGAACTGTCTCTGTCTGTCTCTTACATTCCTTAAAAATGGAGAAATGTTTGCAAATGCAGTCATTTGCATGCAGCTGCTGAACAAAAGCTCTGACCACTTTCCCAGCAATTCTACTCAAAGGCTGAGCTTTGCTGTAGATTCGTCTACTACAAATTACTGTTTGCATTTTCCCCCTTTTGTATTTTCCTGTTGTTCATTGACTTGGTTGTTTCATTCTCCATTACTATTATAGGTACAGGTGGTCCTTGACTTACAAATCATTCATTTAGTGACCTTCAAAGTTACAACGGCACTGAAAAAAAGTGACACAAGAGTTTTTCATGCAATCCTGTGGCAGCATCCCCATGGGCACGTGATCCAAATTCAGATGCTTGGCAACTGGCATGTATCTGTGACAGTTGCAGTGTCCCGGGGTTATGTGATCACCTTTTTTTCCTGACCTTTTGAAAAGCAAAGTCAATGGGGAAGCCAGATTCACTTAACAACTGTGTTACTAACCGAACAACTGCAATGTTTCATTCAACAACTGTGGCAAGAAAGGTCACATAATATCTTGCTGAGCAATAGAAATTTGGGGCTCGATTGTGGTTATAAGTAGAGGATTACCTGTATGTTATTACAAATGTGTTACCGTCTTCATATGTCAGTAGAGAAAGTTAAGATTAAAACATTAAGTATCGCTAAAAATGGTTCTCTTAAAAAAATGGTTAACTTAAAACTTAATGGTTTTTTTAAAAAAAAAGTGTTGAAACTTGTATTTTGTAGAATGTCTTATTGATAAGAAGGTATAGAAAGGATCTTAGTAACAAATGTGAAATGTGATAAGAGAATTTATAAAAGGAAGGTTGATGAATAATCTTTAAAAGGGGAGTTAAAGAGTGTGAGGGAGTTTTGAATCTTGTAGTAAGTTAGTTTATTTTAGCTTATGTTTGTTAAATGTTATACCCTGTTTTTGCTCTGGGAAGTCGGTGTGTGTGGGGGGGGGAGGGGGGGTTGAAGGATGGTTGAGGATAAAATTGTTGTTGAAATTTTTTTTTTACTAAAAGAAAAAGATAGATAAATGTATTAATAGAAAAGTAAGAAATTTGGGGGGAATGTCACAATAAATGAAATGATAAAATTAAGATATGATAAATACTGGCGGAATAACAAGAAGATACAAAAGATGTACTCAGATGATACACTGTATGATTGATTAAGAATTGTATGTTTGTTTGTTTATAAAATAAAAAACTTTTTAATAAAAAAAAATGACTCTGGCAGAGCTTATAATTACAGTTAGACATTTATTGCCTTGGAGACTGAACTCCTGGTACAGACGCTTAACATCTTCAAGCATTATTTTTTTTTAAAGACACATCATACGTGTACATACATTGCAGGGGTTCAAGCAACAACTCCTTCTTGGAAATACAATCCTTAAGAAAAGAGACTAGAGGCCATTTGCACATTTTTTAAACAAGTATTTGCAGGGCCAAAGCACAGACTGGCAGCTGATTCGCGTTTTTGCCTTGCTCACATAGCATATGTAGGTTAGCGGTAACTTTTCCCAACTGTTAAAACCAAAGTCAGAAGGTTGGGGCATCTGCGCCATGCAGGCTCTGTCCGAGTTTATACTGAATGTGACACATGTCCTTCAGATGTGCCAAGAGTGTCTCATTTGACAAAAGAGAAACATCTGGAGATACAAAAAAAAAAAAAAAAAAGAACAAGCAGAGAAAGAAAATCAAGTCCTATATGCATTACAAACATGGATGGAATCAGAGCCAGTCATCTCAAGCCAAGGACCATGGGAACTGTATTTCAAATTGCACTGCATAGCTACACACCAGAGTCCCCAAGATTCAATGGAGGAACTGCGAGAATAACATTAGTTAAAAATATGCGTCATGTCAACGATTCATTTCTCTAACATCAGGCTTTGAAATTGAGGATGCGCATGAACCATCAGCCCAAAGCTTTGTCATTTCTAATGACCCCAACAGAAGTGGGATAAGTAGGTTCTATTGACAGGGAATTGTCAAGGAGAAAATGTGCCAACGTGCCTGCACTTTACTCTAAAAATGGTGAAATCAAAAGTCAGACACGGCATTTCTTTTCTGTCTTTTGTGACAGGCTTCATGTCTTGTCAGCTGAGGAGACGGTCTTTTCAGATTCTCCTGAAACATTTGCATGGATTAGGAAAAAACAAGTTTTTTTATACTTAACTCTTCACCAAACTAAACTTCTGTCATTCACTTTGTGGAATAGCTTCACCAAGGCACTGGGGTATTTCTTCTCCTGAACAAAAATTAAATTCATCTTCAGCCCCAATGGGGTTTCTGTGAAACCAGAAATGAAAATCTTTGACAGCATGAGCCATGTGAAGTGAGAAATGAATTGTTGACTGACATACAATAAATTATTATCAACAAAGCTGTAAATATCCATCTTTGCACCATTGACTAAATGTTCGGAGCTCAAAGTGACAGAAAATCTTCAAGAGAAGAAGGTTGTTTTAAGATGTGCTAGTAACAGACACTCTTCATATCAATGTCCAAAAATCCTATCCAATGAGAGTCAATATGTCTGCTGTTACATAGGATGACCAACTCTTCATGTCTTCATAAAAGGGAATAGTTGCATAGTATGACAGAGGTTAAATGTAGCTTCTCTGAACAGAAAATGGAAAGAACATTGTTGTTGTTGTTGTTGTTGTTGTTGTTGTTGGAAGAGGAGGAGGAGGAGGAGGAGGAGGAGGAATAGACTGTGTGTGAAGAAGAACACTGTCCTCCACAACTTATTTCATATCACTGGTGGAAAATTCCTGTAAACAGCTAAACAACTCATACATTATCCAGTTGATATAATGATAAACTTAACAAGTAGCATGTGGTCACAGAGAAGCATTTTTAAACACTGTCCAAATGGAACTTATATTTAAAATCATTCTTAGTTTTTGCCAACAGACAACGTGAGTTTTAAGAAAACAGGAAAGCCAGTTTGGCTAAGTATTCCACATTTGAAGGTAAGGGTTTTTTTCTATTTCAGTTTTGCTTGCTTTTTCTTTTTTGGTTGAACTCCATTCGTAAGTTATGGACTGTCCAACAAAGCAATCAAAATATTAATGCTTTTTCTCACAGCTAAGTAATCCACCCATGGTATCTGCATGGCCTCTAGTCTCAAACTTTCTTTTTCAAGTTTTTATGCTTATCTCTACTGGCTATTAAACTATGCCTTGGTAGCTTTTAAAGATTTTTTAAAGCTATGTTTTGGTAGTACACGTTCCATTCTGGCAAACACATTTCTGCAGAAATGAATTAAGACGTCCTGAGGTAAACTACTATGGATCGAGGGCATAAAGGAAGACAGGCTGTTTCCAAATACATTTTATACTTGGTATATGAGAAGTAACGCCTTGGAAATTAAGCTTAGCACCTAGAAGTTTTCAAGTAACAACTGCCAACAAGCTAATTAAGATTAATATGATTTAAAAATGAGGATGACTTAGAATTATTAGTGACATATAGTATTTTCACAGAAACAAAGGTCAAGGAATAAGGTGAATCCTGGATCACTTCTATTTCAGTAAATGGCACTTTAGAAGCTACATGAAGAAAAAGCAGCAAAAGGAAATCAGAGAGATATTCTGATCTTTTGAAATTAAGTTCCAATAAGGAAACATGACTCTGGTAAAAAACTTCTGCCCTTAAATAACTGACAGAATATTGTAGAAAACAAAAGAAGAAGAAGTGACAAATAGTGATACATATAAAATTAATCTGCAAACAGTATTCAAGTTTACAAATATGAATGCACCAAGAAAGTTTGGCTTTCATTAATTAAACAAAATACTAGGGGAAAATATTAAAATTAGTTGTTTTTTAAATCAAAATGAAGAGCTGAGAATGAAGCAAACAGGTAAACTGAATCAAAACACTGAAGTGTATATTCATCGTTTGATGTCGAAGAGGAAAGAAAAAGGGAGAATGCCTTGTAATTAATACATAAGTGTATTTGGTTCAAGCATGAAAATGGCTCATTAATGGAAAACCATACAACTAAATTTAAATAATCCATTCTAATACTAGCTTTTTGACCCTATTGTTGAACTAAATGAATCTGTCCAAAATTCCAGAAGACATATGGCACCAATGTTCAAAAAAGAAGGAAAAAAATTGGGATTTTCAAAAAGTAATCGAGTGAGTTAAAGAACTCCTGAGGAATAGTGAAACTTTGTGGTTATCCAAGGGAAGTCAAAATTGATATCAAACATGGATTCAGCCATAAGAACAGGGGTGAAATGCTCCTGGTTTGGACCGGATCGCCTGATCCGGTAGCGATGGAGGCGAGTAGTTCGAAGAACCGGTAGCAAAAATCCCTGCCTCCCCCCATTGTCCAGCTGAGCCGCACAACCATCAGAGGCTTTTTTTAAAAATTTAAAAAGCATTTTTTCTACAACCTCTTTGGCCAAAAAAATGCTTTTAAAGGTAAAAAAAAAAAGCCTCTGATGATCCTGCGGCTCAGCTGGGATCATCAGAGGCTTTTAAAAGTATTTTTTCTACAACCTCTTCGGCCGAAGAGGTTATAGAAAAAATGTTTTTAAAAGGAAAAAAAGCCTCTGCCGATCAGGCAAGTCAGCTGGGATCGTCAGAGGCTTTAAAAAAAAACCCATATAACCCCTCCACCAAGCCACGCCCACAGAACTGGTAGTAACAAATTTTACATTTCACCACTGCATAAGACTCTTACAATAAAGAGTCCACAGGGAGTGGACGATGTAATGTTACACATGATATTACTGAAGCTTCTACTGGACACTTGTGAACCGACTCTAATTAGGTGTAGATGCATGTCCTAGGAAATATATCTGAAGGCACCAGAGAAGACTATTTTGGAAAGATACCTTGCGATGTTATACATTACAAAGAGGCTGGAGAAAGTCACATCAGAAACTAGAGGTTGCTGCAGAAACTGAAGCTATCTCACATCGAAACATGTACTGATTTTTTTTAAATAAAACATAGAATAGCAAAGAAAGAAACTATGGAAGACACACATTTTGCATATATCATTCCCATTTTTGTTAAAACAAATATAACTACACAAAACTTTGCTTGCATCCTACATATATTGCTTCCTAGCTCCTTTCCTTGACTATTACCATATTTACTACTATGCACCCAATTACACTGATGAAATAAAATTTGATGTTTTGAGTTATTCAATACCGGGGGAAATTAAATGTTACACGCATTGTCACACTTTAACCTAAATTAAAGTAAGACTTGAGAGTGGGAGCCACTCAACTTTCTCCTCATGCATTTGCATTGAAAATCGCTTTTCATGATTATTTTTATCTTTTTTGAGCATTCCAAAAGAGATGGGCTTGATGTGAGTCAGGAAAATGTCTTCCATGGGCTTCCCTATTTTGTGTAATTATTATCATGCAATTCAAGGCTCCAGCATCCCAAAAGAAAATTGGTTTTCCATTAGTTGCTGGTGGAGTGGTGGCTAAAGGCTTTGCCACCCCAGGAAAGTGTTGAGAAATGAGTAATGAGGCTTTCTTTTAATTGCCTGTTTTGCTTCCAAGATAAGCATCACATGCAACAGCAAAGCTGAGTGCTTTCTAATATGCTTCTGATACCCCAAAATATTATCTGTAAAAAAACAAAATCTGATAAGATTTCTCCCTCCCTCAAATGCTTGATTTTTACCCTCTGGAGAATATTAGGCAAAATGCACTTGGTTCTGCCATTCAGACAAAAATATATCACAATTGACCTTTGCATAATGCAACTCAGTCATTAGATTTTTCTAGTTATTTTAGAAATGCAGAATGACTCACCAAATGTATTGTATTAATTATGCTTTTATAGATGCTTTGGAATTCTATTTTAATAAAATTGTAAGACCTTATGGCATTTCTCCTACTTAAGGGAATCTTCTCTAGCTATTAATGTGTTTTACACATTCCCCATAAGCAGAGTTGCTATTTTATAGTGCCCTAAACATTTTCATGGCATGGTCCATATGCATGCATTGTTACATCTTGTACCATTCTGACAGATGTTGAAAGATACAGAGGTGCTGTGAATAGCACCATTTTTTTTTTTTTGAAAAATCATCATGCATTCTTTTCAGCAGTTTTAAACATGCTTCTCAAGAACAAGCAGCGTTGGAAAAGGATCACTGAGAGCCAAAAAATAATTGGAAAACTCCTAGTAGATATTGCAAACCAAGTATTTTCTGTAGTTACTAAGAGTTGCAGGGAAATCAGTTTCCCAAAGCCACCAGATAGCACATAGCAACACCAAGCATACATTCAACATTTTCTTTTTTCTAAACCGCATATGTATATCTTAGTCTTCATTGTTAAAGACACAAAAATGGATGGGAAAAAAGCTACAATTTCTGGATTGTTGAAAAATACACCGAAGCAAGCTCAAACCAGAGAAGCCACACATATTGTCTTGCAGGTAGAAATGGGTAGGAAAACAAGTAAAGAAAAATTGGGTGGAAGGCTGTTTTTATAAATGTCAAACAAAAGGTCAAAGGCTGCTTTCAGTCACTGAAAAAGAAAAAAGAAAAGATGAACTGGCGAGGAAAGTTTTTTTAAAAAATTGCATTAGTTGCAATGCAAACTCCTTTTTCTTTCCATTCATTTTTGGAGAATGGGACTCCTTTAGGAGCAATGCAAAGCTGGACCAGTCCTTTGAGGGCCCCTATGCATAGTGTACGGAGAAGAGAGAGATGGCTTCAAGCAAGCTAATTCCTACAGCTGTAGCTCCTTTTCACAAGCTTGCAGCATTCTGTCTCTTAATTCACATTTCTCATGGAAGTATCAGTGTCATGACCATGTGGCTTTTCCAGACCCACTTAGCCAGCTGTATATACTGCAGAATTTAAATATTTACTGTATAAGGAAAGTCACTCCATATCCAAGCTGTACAATTTTGAAAGCCACACAGCCTGTGCATCTCCCAAAGTTTAGGGCATCTGTTTTGGGAGACATCGCATCAGCTGTAGATAAATTCCAGTCCACTCAAACAGACAATTGGCTCAAGTCTCTATGTCTATAATCCTTTCCCTCTTTTGGCCAAAAGGAAAAAGAGTTAAAATACTGTCTCTTTTCATCACTGAGCTGCTGTGGCTGGAATCAGTCAATGAGATCAATGTGACAGGTGAACAAGCAGCACATTTTCTCCCCGAATGAAAATCTGGTTTATGTGTCGTGTAAACACTTGCTGATAATCCACTCTGGGCCTCTGCTTTTTTCGGGAACGGCCTCTTTTGCCACCCATGCTCTTCTCCTCTACTTGGGATATTCTGCTGGGCAAATCCATGTCTCTCCCAGAAACTTTCGGCAAACTAGAGCTTCGTGTCCTCTCTCTGCTGACGTGCTTCTTTGCTCCATGTTTCTCCTCTGATCTTCCCCTACCTGACTCAGATTTCCTCCTCGATGTCCTTGGATCATATGGAAGGGCTGGCAAGTCCGTAGTCGTCTTTGAATCGGCTTCTTTTTTAACCAAGGACTCCTGCAACCTCAGTCTGTCGAAGAGCTACAGAGAAATATTGGAAATAAATTCACAAGTCATAAAAGATGGCACAGAGTATTTTATACTCTGACTGAGATTTCAAATGATAAACTAATCTCCTTTGTCCAATTAAAATTTGTAAATCAAAGATTTAGTAAATTCTCTTTTGAAGAAGAGAGGATCTATTTTTCCTTAGTCAACAAGTTCTCCAATAGCAATAGCACTTAGACTTATATACTGCTTTACAGTGCTTTACAGCCCTCTCTAAGAGGTTAACAAAGTCAGCATATTGTCCCCAACAATCTGGGTCCTCATTTTACCAACCTCAGAAGGATGGAAAGCTGAGTCAACCTTGAGCTGCTCAAAATTGAACTCCTGGAAGTGAGTAGTGAGTTATCGTGAAATACTGCATTCTAATCACTGCACCACCACAGTTCCTTGTATTTTCTATAGACATGACCATGCATGATTCACACACTTCTCGTACAGTACACATACTATACTACAGATCTGTCAGTAAAAAATATGCCACAATCATTGATGCAGCTGATTTGAATTAAAATACCTCTGGGATGGGTTCATTTCAATTTTATATAGTAGCCAGTGCACTGCCAATATTAAATGTTAAATGGTAGTAATGTACATATATTTACACTTGAAAAGTCTAATGACAAAAAGCCTGAAGCAAGATCAAAGACCCAGCCTTTCCTAACTTTACCCACTTAGGAAGGGACAAGTTTAGGAGTAATCCTGGTTATTGATCTGGTAGCTAGCCAAACCGAACTTTGTGGACTCTTGATGATTAGGCCTACCTTCATCCCCAACATGGATCAAATGTATTGGCGAAAGAATATAAAGAAGAATGGAAGAGAAAAACTAGCATGTAAGATTATCCTCATTTGATCAAATTTAAGCCAATCTACTCCAGCATTGTGTTCCACAGTAACTGACCCAAGTGTCTGTGAGAAGCCCACAAGCTGGTAAAGAAAGCAATAGTACCTCTGCTTCCCAAGTCCTGCTACAAAGACATTCTGTAAATTCTGATTCTTTGGAGTAGACCAAATATTAGTTTCCATAGCATTAGGACATGACTGTAACTCTGACAAATGTAGGAATCGGTTTTAAATCATTGTGAGTTTCTGGTGACTGGTACATTTAGTAATAAACAAAAACAAAACTAAGATGACAGCCACTGAATCAAATCACTGGAAAGCAAGAGGCTAAACTCTGAACAAACTTAAACTCCCAAATGATCTCCCCCGATGAATAAAAGAAGAAATAACCTTCCTTCCTCTTTGCTAGCAGTGAAATCAGACTTTTATAAGGTAGAGGAAGACAGGAAAGAGCCATGTCTTTTTGAAACATATGTGATATTGTGGAGAATGGAAACTTACTCTGGTGAGGGTCAACTGTGGCTCCACATAGAAAGCTTTACCCAGCACTGGTTTTCGGTATGTCTCGTCTACATCAGTCAGGGCCTGGTGCAAGGCAAATAGGCAGAAAGACTTAAAACATATAGGATCTTCTTAGCATAAATTTTGGTGTCACAGTGGGGAAAGATGACAGGAGTCAGAAGGATATCAACATAAAACAATGATTTGATACTTGTTCTCAGTGTCTGATTGAAATATCATAAAGCAATATAGGATGTTCACCTTGCTCACTCAGAATTTTTCTTTTATTATGAGAATAAGCCCATTCGGATATATTAAGGCATTTAAGAGAAATTCCATAGACTTAACATAAAAGCCCAGATTCTTTTGACATTTTCTTGTATTGGAAATGCCAGTGATACCATTTGAATATATGTAGTTAGGAGAGCAAGCACTCCATAGTCCTGCTTGCTCTCCTAACTACATATATTCACATGGAGGTTGGTCTGAAGCTTTCAAGTAAATGCTAGTATATTAAGATATTTAAAATTCAATAGCTGGACCAGTGAAGGGTTGGACAATGAGTAAGAACACACAGTTACAGCTAATTGGTTAAAGAGAGCTGGCCACTGCATGAGGGAATCTGAGCTGTGATTGGTTGCTGTAAGGGTAAAGGGGGAGGTTCTTTGTTTCCCACCTTTTTATTCTGTGTGCTGTGCGTGCTCTCTGTGATTTACCTGAGGATGTTCCTGCTGGGTTGATTTACCTGACGATACTCCTGTTTGCCTTGTTTACTGTAAATATATTTATAGTATATAAAACTGGCTCGTGTCAGCATCTCTGACTCCATTTGGACACCGGCTACACAATTCCCTGACAAAGTAAAAACCACAGAAGGGAAATGTTCAGGATTACCATATTCCAGAACTTGTCAAATGCAACCAAGAATCCAATGCAGACACCACGAAGCCCCTTGAAAGTTCGGATATGGACATTGACCTTTACACCATCACGGACACAGCGGTGGAGTTCCCCAAGTGGACTGCCTTCATGAACTGGAAATTAAGATAACAACCATAATTTGCTGTAGAACAAAACAGCTTGCAGCTATTATTGCTGTTATTATTTGAATTATACTTCTGCCCACAAAGCGTGAGAGAGAATACCTGCAGGATAATTTTGCATTGTATTATTCAGAACTGTCCATCTGAAAGTTCCCAAATGTTCTATCTACCTTCTTATTAAGCATTAACTGACATGGTTCTTGATTTTTCATCCCTCTAAAACCAAAAGAATAGCACATTTTTATTCAGTGAGAATCATTTAATCAAATACTGTATAATAGTTCTCCAAACATTAACAAGTATTATTCTTAATGTCATAGAATTTATTTTTCTCTGGCTTTAGGAACTGCAGACATATAATTACTCATACAGAGTTTATGGGTATGTAATTGGATATGCAATAGTAGTGAAATGGATTTTTAGCACAGTACATATGCTTAATATCCCAATTCTAAAGGATTATTAAAAGGCTTGTCACTATGCAGTAGTTAATATTTCTGGTTGATAATCATGTTAGTAGCCAAACAACAATCAATGCAGTCTAAATTCTAATCTTGCAAATGATTAGTCTTCTATAGCTCATAATTTATTATAAGTGACAAAAATAAATATACCAGCCATCTCTCTGGATAACATTAAAAGGATCGTGTTAACATTAAAAGAATATTAAATTATCTAATATAGAGGTTGCAGTCTTGAATTTACTATTTTTTGAATGGATTCTATAAGTGTTCCAAATATACACAGATATTAGGAAGGAGAAAATGTCCAGGAATGGTTCTAACCATTGGCAACAGCTCTTTCTTTTGGAGAGGAATCATCTTAAGATACAGTAAACAGCAGATGCTCCAAGCCAGTACAAAATTCTTTTCCCCCAGCTTCCTATCATTTAGACATCCTTCCATTACCTAGATACATCTTGTACTGTGGGTTTAGGTTGTGACTATTTGCAACCAAGTGTAGGCTGGCTGAGGAAGTCTATGAGTTGTAATCAACCCATCTGGAGGATAGCCAGGTTGGATAGGAGTGCACAAGGTCATTTAGGCATGCTTAAGAATATGTAATTTTGCCACTTCACTGCAAATTTCCACACTATACTATGCTACTTCCATGGCTATTGGAATCTGGAATTCCTTGGAAGATTCACTGAAACGTGTTCAATAAATTAAAAGCTTCTATACTTTATTAGCTAGATGAGTAGTAGATGATTTTTTTTTTTTTTGGTATTATCATCTTGCATCACTCTGAAAGCACAACCCAAAGAAGTGAACCTTTTTCTCTTGTAAAGTGATAGAGAGCTGCAGTTATTTGGTTGCTATTTAATTGGGATCATAACAACCTAACTATTGCTACAACAGCTGCAAAAGACAATGTCAAGTTCTAGGCTTTCAAAATGCTGCTTACAGCTTTTTCTCCAAGTCTAGTCATTTTAATTCAAATCTGAAAGAATAAGTTTTTAAAGGGGCGGGCGGGGGGGGGGGGGAAGCAAGTTCCTGCAAATGACAGACTTGTGTCGATTAGGAAGCTGTGAAACATTTTGAATTATTCTGAACAGTATAATTTTGAAATGAGTGGTTACAACCTTACCAGAATGATTAGCACAACATAAGAACACTTCCAAGTAAGGTTAAAATAACTATTTTGAACCTAAGATATTATTTCAAAGCTGAAGCATTTAAAATCCAAAATCTCTTGCATGCCGTTAGTATCAGCTACTAATAGCCAGACCTTCTCAGCACAACCTTTGAACATTATTTTAGAATGCAGAATAAAAATTAATACATGCCTTATGTTCTAAATGTGTTTTTGAAAGTTGTCTGCTATGTAGGCACAACATGCTGGAGAAAATATAGGCAGTTTGCATTTACTTCATGCTGGACCCATAGTAGGGTTTTTACTTTGAAGCTACTCTCAATCTCATCTAAACAGGAATACTTAACAACATCCAGAACATCTAAACCAGTAGAAACTTTAGATCCTTTATTTTCTACCAACTATGGCTCTATTATCAGAAATGGTTCCAAGCCATTCTACCTCAATTCCTTATGCGTAAGAATGTCAGCAATATTTTGGTGCTTTCCCAAGAAAATACCTTGGACAGTTCTCTCATTCTTCCTAGCATTATTCCATCAGAAAAGAAATGTTCATTGGCCAATTATGATCATCTCTTTAATCAATTTTCAAGCAGTCCAGTAACTAGGGCATTCAATTTATTAAAGCTCTGTGGTCCCATGGTGAAAGTGATGAGGCATGAGTGATCTCAACTTTTCATTTAACAGATGTACATCTTCTCTTATTTATTCAAATAGCATTTACATTGCCCACATTCAATCCTGCTTAGCACCAGCAGAGGATGAATCTAAGGTCCTTTAACCTCTTATACCTCAGAATATGGAACAATGTGATCTCCAGAACATAGTTGGGCATCTTTCTTTCATTATGCTTCATTGACAATTAAAGAAAATCTGATTACCTTCAGTATTTTTATTCATTTTTATCTTGCCTTTATTATTTTTTACAAATGGCTTAAGGCAACAAATACACCTGATGCTCCTTCCTTCTTTTATTTTCCTTACAAACCTATAAGGTGGGTTGGGCTGAAAGAGAGTGATTGGCTCAAAGGCACCCAACCAACTTTCATGCCTAAGGCAGGTCTAGAACTCACAATCTCCCAGTTCCTAGCTTGGTGCCTTAATCACTATAGCAAACTCCTCAGTGCCCTTTTTTCCTAAAACAAGAAAGCACCCATCATTAGGATCTTTCCTCACTACACCTCAAATTTTCAAACTCTTTAACCAGGTGTTTCCTTGGACCACATTTGCTGGCTAATTATGACCCACATACAGTATTTAAAGTCAACCTAATTATGGTTCAATAATTGATCCCACATTGTGGATTCACACTAAAATAAAGAACTAGGCTCATAAGCTCAATTCACACAACATGCTAAGCAGTGGTGGGTTTCAAAATACCGGTTCTGTGAGTGTGGCTTGGTGGGCATGGCATAGCTTGTTGGGCGTGGCTTGGTGGGCGTGGCAGGGGAAGGATACTGTAAAATCCCCATTCCCACCCCACTCCAGGGGAAGGATACTGCAAAATCTCCATTCCCTCCCCAATCCAGGGGAAGGTTACTGCAAAATCCCCATTTCCTCCTGAACAGCTGGGATGTGGGAGGCAGAGAATAGATGGGGGCAGGGCCAGTCAGAATTTTTACTACCGGTTCTCCAAACTACTCAAAATTTCTGCTACCGGTTCTTCAGAACTGGCCAGAACCTGCTGAAACCCACTTCCGATGCTAAGGACAAATGTAGGCAGCTAATTTATAATTTGGTATGGTGTGGGACCCATCGACTAACTCTAGCTGCAAAATGGCTTGTCAGGACTCGTTCCATACCTACCTACCTTCCAAATGGGCCATCACCCATAGTTCTGTATTCCCACTTTTTTTCCACTCTCTTTAGCACCTACTATTAACTTAAAATCAATTACAACTGGAAAATAGAATTACCAGAACTGTTTAAAAGATTGTTTTGGTGAACGTCACATATTCTTTTTTAGAAACCCCTCGCTCTTTACACAAGCTTATTCTTCACCCACTCGGGTTTTCATTCGTGCCTATCTGCGCCCAATGCGCGGACCTCGGATCAATGCCAACATGCAGCAATACATACTCTGCACTTCACAGCTCGCCCCACATGCGCAAGCTGCGTTCAGTGCCAGATCTCACCGGCGGGACCCAACCCCAGAACCTGCTTTCCAATAACCAAGGCTAGAATCTGGAACGCGAGAGAGTGCCTATCCCTTCGGGCAGATATTTGGGGTGTGTGAGGGGAGGTGGGGGGGGGGAATCGTGATATTTCGTCCGAAAGGAGACGCTGCGCTAAACGCCGCTCAGCTTACGGGGCATCTTGGTGAGGACGTTGCGCGGCGCCTTCCTGCCCCGCGCCCTCGCTCTCTCCGCCGCTTCTGGGTTGGGCTCCTTGACCAGCATGAGGTTGCGGAGCCGCTGGAGGCGTTCGGGGTCGGCGGGGGCTCGGCCGGCCCGGCTCCGAGTACGAGTCCCGGCGGAGCGGCTGCTGCGGCCGGCGGCTGCTCTCGAGCGACCCGGGGCGCGGAGCAGGCCGCGCTGGAAGCTCTCGTACTCGGCCAGGTTGTTGAAGCAGGGCGCGGCCGGGTAAGGCAACGGCGTGCGCTCCGTGTACAGCGCCAGCAGCGGGTCGAAGCGCGGCGAGCTCACGTCCAGCCGGCCGGGACTCGGGGATCGCTCCGAGCTGCGACGCCCGCTTGAGTGGCGCCGGCTCCTCCGCCTCCTGGGCTCAGCCCCGGCCTTCTCCGCCGCCTCCTCCTCCATGTCTCTCCCGCTCTTGCCCTGGTCCCGGCCCTGCTGGGAGGGGCAGGAAGAGCCGCCCGCAGCGCGCTCCTTCGCCGCTATGGGCCGCCCCAGTCCCGCGATTGCACGCCAGGTCCCTTCCCGCATTTCCCGCCGCCTCTTGATGCTCTCTCGGCAGGCCGGCGAGAACTGCGTTGTCGCCAGTCCGCCCGCTGAGATGGCCCCCTGAATGGCTGCCCTTGGCTCTGGCTCGGCCGGCTAGAAGGACGACCATCGTTCGCCTTCATTCATCTGAGGAAGGGATGGCGGAACTCTCGGTTCTCAAGACATCGCATTCCTTTCTTGAGGCTGCGGACTGCTCAACACTTGGCCGCGCGGGCTAGGAAGGGTACAGACCGCGGCTGGTTTGCATTTGAGTTGGTCTTTTGTGAGCCCGGCCATTGGGTTTATTCACTACCGGTAAATCATAGTAGAAACAAATGAGGGCTACTGTAAACCATGCTGTAATAACACCTGCTGAGCACCGGGTGCAGTGGAACAATCAAGGATAACCAGGCTATGCCTTTTGGATGCGAAGTAGATTCTGGCCTGGTTAGTGCTTGGCTAAGGTATTTCAGGGCTGTTAGCTTGAGCGGTCATGTCAGGGCTGCATTGCACCAAATGGTCACTAGATGTCAGTTTTCAAGGTTCTTTGCTGCCATCTAATAGTTTTCCCGGATCCTTTGATGTTCAGGTAGTGTAGCTAGATTGGGGGGGGGGGGTGTCAACCATTTTAATAATGCTGTCAACTCCATTAATAGTGAGTAGTAGTTGAGCTAGACAAGAGTCTCTTTCAGTGCAGTAATTAAAGTAGTCAGGTTAAATATCAAGTATTATAACATTTCCAGTTTGCTTCTTGTTTCAGGCAATTCTATGTATAAATGGAAAATAATGGTATGCTAATATGCCATTGATCTTGTATAAAGCATTTTGTATATATGTATTAGTAAAGGCCAGTAGATATTTTTCACAGTTATAGAACTAAACATTTATTAAAGGTTATCTTTAACCCATTTAGAAAAGAAGGCCATTTGCTGACGTTTGAACTGTCCAGTAGGAACCAAAATAGTGGACATGCAAAGGCCAGATTTACTGAACATAATATGATACGCTGATTCTAACAACCTTCAGAGGTTGGGTCCAAAGTTGTGATTCAGTCAACTGTTAACAAGGAAGTTAGTGATTGTGCAAGAATATGAACAATAAAATAAGCAAAGAAGGATGAACTTTTGTAAACATTTATTTATTCAATTTCTATAGAGGCTCATCTCAATCAAACCCAGATTCTAGAAGATAACCAAAAAGAAGACCATACAGTAAAGGTTTTAGCCTGGTCTGACAGAAATAGGGAAAAAAGCAACCTTGATTAGTAGGCACCAAGGAATATCTTGTGCATAGGATCAGCTTCCCCACCCTACCTCATAATTGTTTTGGCTGACTATTTAAATCTGTAAGGTGACTAATGAGGGATGAACACAATTGTTTACTGACAATTGGAAATTAGGATTTTTTAAAAATTTAGGTCTGTAAGAAGTCTATCATGTACCTCATTTTCTGCTTATGTCTTATAGGTTGATTACTTAAAAATAGACAAATTAGTGAGCCAAGTATATTCCGTCTTCTGATTCTCAGTATGGCTGATGTAAAAAAATATGACACATTCTGCTACCGAGAAGTTCCCTGAAGATGGGCTCTAGCATGAGTCTGAAAGCTCAGAAGACAAAACCTCTGGTCCCAGTGACCGACCCAGATTGGATCCTGCAAAATGTGATTAAAACAAATCTGGTTTTTAAATCTAGCAGAGATCTCTCTTGGAGATCTCTGCTAGATTGGAGAAAGGTGATGGATTAGTAATAATAATTCATAAAGGCACTAGGCCAAGGATGTCAAACTCAAGGCCCGGGGACCAGATCCAGTCCACGGGGTGCTTAGATCTGACCTGCGGAGCTACCCTAAAACACCAAAGGACTGGCCCGGGGTGCCTTTGCCAGTGAAAATGGAGCTCAGGAGGGCTGCGTATGGCTTTGTTTTTGACTGCGACGGCCTCCTGCCGCACTCTGCCAGTGAAAATGGAGCTGGGGGGCGTCTGTGTCGGAGGGCGGCAGGAGGCTGTCACAGCTGAAAACAGCTTGGAAGCCCATTTTCACTGGCAGAGCACTCAGGCCACCACAGACGCCCCCAACACAAGTGATGTTAAGCTGGCCACGCCCACTCTGGCCATGCCTACTCTGGCCCCTAAGGTGAAACACAATCCTGATGCAGCCCTCAATGAAATAAGAGTTTGACACCCCTGCACTAGGCTAACAACTGGCCAGCTTGTTTTTGCTTCAGTGTGTTATGAAAACACAGCTGCTTTTTTATTGTTGCTGCCAATTACCTGGAGCACCTTATGGAAAGCAGGAATACAAAAATCCACCTTGCATAGATACTTTGTCTATTATTCCTGCTAACCTCACTACAAGTATTGTGGATTGCTGACACAGATACAAGAGCACACCATTTTTGGAATGCTAATTGTTCCAGTTTCTTTTTACCCCTTTAATGCTATCTTAACTATAGTAACGAAGACACTTGTCACTTCAGAAAAAAATAAGTACAATTTTTTCAAATGGCTTTAAAATGATGCTAAATGCCTATTATTCTAAATGATTTCCTTTTAGAGCAAATTCACAAACAATTAAGAATCGCCTTAAAAAGTTCTATATAAAATCTAGCCACTAGAGAAGTCAGGCCAATTTTTCACAAATCTCACATTTGGTCCCAATGCCTCTATCCTTTTTGCTCCTGGGCAGCATGGCCTTTGAAAAGGCAGAAGAGTAACACAACTCTTTGAACTTCACATCCCAATACAAGACTTTCAGTAAGTTGGTTGCCACAATTCTCAACAGCAGGAACTGGATAGTTTCCCAGGCAGCAGCAAAATGAGAGCATGACCTACAAACACACCCTGCTGCGCTATCTCCCTTATACAATAACATTATTGCTCTTGGTTGGCCACCTGAGACCTTGTCTAATAATCCGAAAAGCAGCAAGGAGAGAGTCCAAATAATAAATGTTCGATTACAGAGGGAAATTATGTTTCCATAGCTTTCAAAAAGGCCGGAACTAATTTACACTTGAGAGAAAACTTCCTAATTACTTTCTGCTACTTGCCAGGGTATTTTGTTTATCACTCATATAATCCAGAGACATTAGCAACTAGGATAATTTGTAACTTGGCTCCCTGATGATAGAATTTAATTTGAAGGAGTAGTTTAAATGTTTTCAGAGTTTTAAATGGGCAACTTAGCATCTCATGAGACCTACAGCAGTAGAGTTCTTTTGAGGGCCAGAGAAGAAATTAAAGGCATTCCTTTTTCAGTGTAAAGTTTAATATTATTATCAGCCTACTCGTAATTTTAATAAAAAAGTATTTATTTATGAATAATACCTGGATTTTTCATTCATTCCCGGAAGTAAAATGGCTATTACAAAATACAGAATTACATTTTTCTCCCCACCATGATGCAGTCCTTATAAAATAAATTATACCCAATAGGTTCAGACTAAAATGCAGATAGGAAAGGTCACCTCTTGTCAAGCAGGATTTGAGGGTTGTGTTCCCAAAATTCATTTCCAATAATATCACAATGCAAAGGAATTGGTTTATTTCTCATCCTGGTTTCTTCCATTTCCTTCTCATCTGTTTCCCCCGTTTTATTTTTTTTTTTAATGATTTCATCTACCTAGGAATAGAAGTACAAATAATATATTAATAATTGAACTTTTAAAAATCTATTCAGAATTTAATTCTTTTAGAGTTGCAGTGTTTAATGTATTAAAGTGAAGTATCACTTTCACGTATTAGACTATCACTGTAAAATGGCAGACTTCATCTTCAAAGCATTTTAATTCTACTTCATCTAGAAGAGAATGACTTTTTCAACATGTTTTTGACATGCAGTGGCTTAAACTGATGCATAATGCTAAACCAGGAAGAGGCAAACTATAAGTAGCATCCCCCACAACCTTCTCCCAAAGTCTTCAAAGAATTGCCTCATTCCCAAAACTACTCTGCACAAATCTGGCATCAAATCAATTAATGGCATAATTTCCAGTAGGAGCAAAAGGGAAATAAAAATGTGTTTAATCTTCAGAAAACCTTAACATGTTCTAATGAATTAATTCCTATGAAAGTAAAAGAATCACATCTTGAATACCAAGGATGCTGAGTGTCATTATGTTTTCACCTTTTTTTGCCTGGAGGCAAAATATAGGGCAGGAAAAAAAAAAGAAAAAGAAAAAAGCATTGCTTGGCTTTCATGAAAACATAAAATAAGTTTGCTTGCTTTTGGTGTGGGGGATGCAAAAGCCATACCATGACTTCGTACTATAGTTTGCTGATTTGTATAGTTAATTAGAGTACAAATTTGGCCATAACTGTTCGCAAGTCAAGGACTACCTCTATGCTATGTTCAAATAGGAAGATCTGATTGAAGACAAAGAGGTACTTGGAACATTCCCTATCCTCTTGCGTATGGAAGGGAAGGGAACTCCTCCAAAGGGTTGCAGAAATGAAGTTCAGATCCCAAGTGAGTTGTTTCAGTAGCCCTTTGAAGGCATTCCTCTCGATGCAGAGGGGAGGAGTAGTCTTCTGAAGAGCTGCAGAAAAGGAAGTCAGATCCCAAGATGGGAGCCTCATTTCTGCAGCCATCAGAGCAGTTCTCTTCCACACCTAGAAAAGAGCTAAACTCAGCAGGCAGCAATCTTACTCGGCTTAATGACCCAGGGGATTGCTTAAATCACAACCATGAGTACTGGGATTGTGGTCATTGAGCAAAACGTTCACATGGGCATCTCACTTAACGATCACTTTACTCAAAACTGAGATTCTGGTCCCAACTGTGGTCGTAAGTCAAGGACTACCTGTCCAATAGAACATATAAATCATAAAAAAATATAGATGAAAAATGAGAAGCATGATGAAGTGAGGGATCTCACTTTCCCTTGCCAAAGCCCTGGGCTTGGCTAAATAAATACGCTATGTAAATAATGGTAGCTGATACACAAAATGTTCAAGTATAAATACAAACATCTAGAAGCACTCAAGCTTTGTTGGTTTTTTACACTGGCAATACATAGGAAAATGACTGTAAATAGTGGTCTTTCGTGACCAAAAGGTGACCTAAAGAAAGAAAGCTGAAATAAGATGGCGTATTATCAATAGAATACTTAAGTGTTGAAAAGATATAAAATATAATAATGAAAAAATAACTTTTGGGAATAGTACTGAGAGCACACCCAACATCAGTTCCAGATCCAATTCAGGATGTTGGGTCATTACCTTTAAACCCTGGATCCAGAGTATCAGTGGAGCCATTGATCCCAAAGGGACAGGTTCCTCCCACTCACTCCAGCAGAAGTCATATTCCGGATCCCATTTGCCGAAGAATTTCAGTTGGTAGGCTGCAGGAAAAGAGCCTTTTCTGCTGTGATCCCTGCCTTTTGGAATATTCTCCCACTGGAGGCAAGATTAGTCCCCACATTCCTCGCCTTCCAGAAAAGGCTCAAAACCTGGCTCTGCCAGCTGGCACTGATAGGGGCACCCTATGCTGAGGTGACTGAGTGGGTAAAGAAAAGATTTCTACCCACATGTCACCTGTCCCCTTGATTTTTAGTTTCTTATTTAATTTTAATAATTTCATATTATCTCTTTTTTATCTTTTTATCATTCTGTAAGCCTCCCAGAGTCACTGTAAGAGTGAGATGGATGGCATATAAATTTAATAAATAAAATCAGTATAATGTCACAAAATATGAACAGCATAATGGTGTGTATTCCAGTGTACATGTTCAGTACTATTACACTTGATAAAGTCTGCCTCTTTTTTTCAACTTTATTTCACTGAACACTAAAGTGATATTTAGTGAAATATAATGCTTAATATTTTGGCTAGATTAAATTTAATACAGTATTCTACTTTACAACTATTTTTGAAAGGACTCAACAATAGAGATAAGAATATGATTTGATTTTATATATAAACAAATAATCTGGATAGAGACTTCATAAACCAAAATATTTCCACCTTCAATAGCAGGGTTAGTTAATATGTGAGGATCCAGCTTTAATTAAATCTCAAACCAGAATTACCACTATTTTGCTTCTGGTGCCCAGTACCCGCTGGCTGGACATATAATGGATGTCACCGGGATGGCCATGGGGGAGCTGAAGGAGGCAGTGCAAGACAGAGGAGCATGGACAGTGCTGATCCATAGAGTGGCCTAGGGTTGGACACAACTGAATGGCTGATGACTAAAACAATGCTTCTGGTTGTCTAAGACAGAAATAATTCCTGCAGTAACTTAATATAAAAGCATAATCAACTGATAGGACAGATGTCTCTGGTAATTCAGCACAGATGGGCTTTGTAAAAAAAATCACTTTATTATCTTAAAATATTTTGTATCATTACTTACTTAAAATATGTTTGCTGCCCTTTTAAAGACAAACAAGTATGACTTACCTTTTTCCATATTAAAATAGTTCCTTTCCTATATATTTCAGGTTCTTTGTTGTAGTTAATGTTGAATTCAGAAAATAAAATCTCATTCTTGTCATTTGCAAGGGTTCCCTAAAGTGGAAAAAAACCATTTCATAAGAACCTAGGAGAACTCTAATAATTTCAAATGTAATAAATGAATGTTGCTCTTCATTTCATTCTTCCCAGAAAGAAAATAGGGAAGCATTGTTTCATAGCTACTAGCTTCGTTCTTTAACAGGTGACTAAGATGCCACATCCATCACTATTAGTAGCAGGCAAAAGGTTGGTGAAATAATGTAATATAACTTTCTCCCAATTTGGTGGCCTACAAATGTGCTTATACTATAACTATCAGAACTCCCTGACTGCATAAAATATAATACTGAGATCTAACACATCAAAAGGGTACCAGATGGAAGAAGGCAAATTTAGTATTTAAAAATTTAATATTTTTATTCTATAACAAACATTTAAAAAAACAGAAATTTCAGTATCACTTTCTTCTGTGGACTCAACTCATGGGTGTAAGTGCATACACAAACATTTATTTTTAGCTTGTAAACTTTCTGCAATTGGGAGAGAATATTATTTGCCAAGCAGCAAAAAATGTAATGTGCTCTGTCTTCTCTTAATAGCTATTTATACTTATATGTCACCATGACATATATAATTTTTTTACCCTGATCTAGAAGTCGATATTTTCATTTACTTGTAATTTTGATAAAACATAACATGGCCAGAGTCCTTAGCAGGGGTGCTATTCACTTACCTTCCCTACAGGTTCGCAAATGTGAGCGCGCGCGCATGCGCACAGCCTCAAAAATGCCTAAAAAGCACGTCATAGAGCCGTGGCGGGTGGGTGGAGCCACAAGCAATTTCTGCTACCAGTTCGGGCAATCCAGACAGAACCAGCTGAATACCACCTCTGGTCCTTAGTTGAATCTCCAGTAGCACACAGAGAAATCACTATATTTCCCTAACTCTGGGCTGGAAGGTAGATTGGGAATTTTGGAGCTGTTACACTCTTGAAACACTCACATAGTTTACCCACACACAATCAAGTTCCCCATTTCAGATCCAAAGCTGATATTATCAAGAGAAAAAGAATTGTCCATAAATATGCTTGTGCGTAGAGGTACAAGATAAGGACGACGGCAAAGAAAATGTCTTGGAAAAATACTATTTTTGATCTCCTTGCCAAGATTATCAGTAGCAGATGGATGATTGATCCCATTCAAGTGTCTAATCTATGCTACATCCCACTAACTTTTGCACATGGGAAATGAACTTTAGGAAACTAAAGTTGATCAGTGATCAAACCTTCCTGAATGATAGAGCTAAAGTTGAGCAATGAAAAGTATGTAGTACATACTACATTTCTTATAAAATTTCAAGGTCTTAAAAATTAAAAAAGTGAGAAGAAAATGAATCCAATTACAGCTAACAAACACCATTGTTTTTCCAGAGGAATTGAGCTTTGTGTCATCATTATTCTCCTGCAACTCTATTTTTATTTATTTATTTATTTCCTACCTTTATTTTACAAATAACTCAAGGTGGAAAACATATGCAACACACCTTCCTCCTCCTCCTTTCTCCACAACAATTCTGTGAAATGAGTTGGGCTAGAGAGAGTGGCTAGCCCAAAGTCATCCAGCTGACTTTCCAGGGCAGGACTTGAACTCATGGTTTCCCGCTTTCTAGACTGGCCCCTTAACCACTAAACCAAATAATAATTTAGAGAAAAAATCTCAAGGTAGATGATTCCGACAAACAATTACTACTTTTTAAGTAGGCTAACTAGCATTAACCAGATTAAAAAGGGAACTTTTTAATCTTTTTCTTTTAATTAATTTAAATTAATTTATACTGCTAATTCATGTATGATATGCCATATGTTAAATAAATAAAGTTTTCTCTTTTTTATTTCCTATTTTATCTGAAGTTGATCAGTTGCTATCCTTACATCTTTTCTAAATAATAGCCAGTTCTTTGTAGGTTTATAACTTTCCTACCAGAAACCAAATCCAATCCACGTAAACAAGCATTCCAGCAAAAACAGCAAATGTAAAATAAAACTTGGAATACAACACAAATGCACAGATACATCTGTTCCAATATTAAAAATACTTTGAACATTATCTATGCTTCTGAAAATAATACAAGCTAGGTACAATGTGCTCTTTAGGCTAAAATATTTGGAATAATGTTTCAAACCTTAAGTTTCTCCTGCGCTTGTACTGGTGTCAGGCCACTTTTCTGCACAAGAGTCCAAAATACCGTATTATAGAGGTTATTGATATGACCTATGGTGATATCAAGTGAAAAAAAACATCATTAGAGAAGACAGCAATATTTACTATAAGATTGGTTTCAGAAGGGGTGTTATAATTACTACTATTGTTATTTATATGTAACCTAATACAATAACATCATAATTTCTTAAAATGTATTTTTATAATAAATTCCTACATTGTGCAGAGGTATGTTGGTTGTTGTTTTTTTTACTTTCTTCAATTTATTCAGCAAGCCATCTAGTAAGGATTCAATAAGTAGAAATTTTGGGGAAGGCATCTCATCCATTGCTACATGCAATGGAGGGAAATAAAAGACATCATTGATAATCCTGAATGTCCAGCAATATTAATACCTTTGCACTTGTTGACCTGAATAATAAGGCAGCATCTGAATCCTATTTGATAGAGTAATTAATAGGGCAGCTGCATTTTTGTTATGGAAAATATGACCTCTGCAAATAGTTGCCTCACCATGTGGAATATTCCAGATTCTCATTCTCTTTACTTATTTCTAAGTAAGAATACAATTTTAAGAAAATACTTAAGTACTATAAGGAAGATGCAGCCCTCCCCTTCTACTTTCCATCTCTAAAGTTGTGATAATTCAAGTGAATAAAATCAGGTACTTTTAATGTTTTTTTTAAAGCAGAAAATGGGATTAAATATATATTCTTAAAAATTATCATTCTATAACCTCCATCTCACTCCTGCAATACTTACAATCAGCTTGTCGCCAACTGAGATAATCTTTTAGATTTTGGTCACTGGGATACAACACAACACGTCCATCAAATCCTGGTGGATACAAAAGGGGCTTGTCCTTAAAATAATCCTTCCAATAGAAAACATAGCTGGATGCAAACTTGGCGACCACGAGAGTCATTAATTTACTTGTGGGGAAAAAAAGGGAGAGAAAACATAACTTTTTAATATAACCAACACAAGAGTTAACTAGCCTATATAAATATAAGAATGCCTGCCTTGTTCATGATTTTAGGAATTCTTTCCAAAAATGTATAGCTTATTTGTAACTTATATTTGTAACTTATTCTCATAGTTTATGAATCCAAAATGTTGACAGCATAATTCCAAAACATGTAAGATTTCTCTAGAAAAAAAGAGTAATGACTAACTCTAGTAATCCCAAAGTATATGCTAAGTATAAAGTCTAGATCCAACATGTTTAATTTTGTCATGTATATATTTTATGTTAGGCAAGATTGACTGTTAGTATTTATGATTCTATCTCATAATACAATGAAATATGCAATTCTTATTTATGAATTATATAGAAAGCATCTTTTAAAATGTTTTTAGTCTATTGTATTAAACTGATTTAATATCTTTCTGCATTTTACTATAAATGAATTGAACAATTTGTTGTCAAATAAAGTGCTTCAGAAATGTTTGGTATACCACAAGGCTTAACTTACAAACTGAAAGTAACACAGCAGCTCACATTGCTATATGGCCTTCATGTGCTAAATAAACTATAATCCAATATTACACAATCTCTTGAAAAACTAATGTTAAACAATTATGAGGCCATCATCTATTTTTGGAAGATTTCATACAGTTAAATCACTTTTAAGAGTGAAATATGTGAATGAAAGTTAAAAATACCTTGCCCATAACATTTAATGGCTGCTTATCCATCAATGTGCTAATATACATATGCAAAGATGTCTCTGTGTGTTTGTCCCTTTTTCACTACATGTATTGATGTTTCTAAGAATGGAGATAAATGGTAAAGCTGCTGGTATCAAAAAATCAAAAGTAATCAAATTGTTATATTAAAGTTTATTTTGGAAAGGGTGTCTTAACATATATTGGGAGGGGAAAAAAATTGTAAAAGTAATTACCTTGCCCTTCTGTTAAACAAGTTGGTTTTCTTTTTGAAAACAAAGCTGTATTCATCACTTTGTCCATAGGCAATGACAATTTCCTCCATTTCTTCCATCACTGCTTGGGCGCACTTGTTCATCAAATTAAGAGCACAATCATCATTAGGTTTCTTAAAATCATGCTGCTCAGCAAAGCTTCAAAATGAAAAGCATATAATTAAAAACACTTGATTTGTTGTATCTGTTTAAATAATTCTCCTGTATTATAGATACTGATAGGGGCTTTGCCCACTTAGTTACAGCCGTATCTGAGCAATAGACCTTAGTAACAGTTATTGCAGTGTGCTTTACATGGGGCTGCTTTTGAAAATATCTTGAAGTTGGTGAAAAATGTAGTAGCCTACGCGCTGGAAAATGAAAATCACAACAGCCATGTAACATACTGTGGGTCCTGCATTGGTTGCCCATAGGTTTCTGCAATTCAAACTGCTGGATTCACTCATAAAGTCCTATATGTTTTGGCTTTTAGGTACCTTTCCATCTGAAATTAACACATTTGGTGTATGCTCTCCAACATATTTGTCAACTGTCTACCATTCTTAAGAAGTTAAAAGAGCAGGTGCTTGAAGACAATGTTTTTCAATGGAAGCCTCTATATTGTAAGCACATCTCCTCTTAATCATATCAACATCCAACTTAATGACCTCCTTGGAAACTAGTAAAATCAGAGCTTTTCCAGAGAACATTTGGAGCATGATCAATGCACGCCATCTATACAAATGCAATATATGGTTTTATTCTTTTAAAATAAACCATTGACAGTTCTTCCAAATTATTGCAGAATAAGGATATGAAAAACATTTAAGATGGGACCCATCTAATTTTACATAATGTTTTATTGTCATTATAAAATGTTAGAAGGTAGTCATTAAAATGCTATTTTAGAAGAGTAGTATTTTGCCAATTAAAAAATATCAATTAGAAAGTGAGAAATTATTAGGTAAGTTAAACTTTAGAATTATAAAACTAGACATGTGCAGAATGTTACCCCTGAATATAAAATAGCTTTGTGCTCCTTGCAAGAGGTCAACTACATTCAACGCTTTCACGTTGGATGCTAATATTCTTTTTGAACTCTGGATAATGGCATCTGATGTTTTGTCCCTAGCAAGGATCAACTACAGAGAAAGGATTCTTCCCAAAATTACAAATGTAATTAAAAAGAATATTTGCTAAGATTTGACTCATGCTTCTAGGTCCAATTAAAACCCCTGTTACCAAGGTTCAATTATGGTATTATCAAACATACATGCAAGCGCACAGCGGTACCCCCAAATTTGCAGCGTTCACCAAACTTGGCAGCTTTCAAATGTGTCAACTTCAATTCCCAGAATCCCCAGCAATGCCCGTATGAACTGATGAACCCTGGGAACAAAAGTCCAATATCTGGTAGCTGCCGACGGCTGGGAAACGGTATCCCAGAGTGAAGTCGGGGAAGCCAAACGGCCACAGAGCGAAAGAGATTTCACTTTGAACTGGCGCCGCCGATCCCGGCGCTGACCCTCGCTCCTATTGGTCGGGCGGTCGCCGGGCAACCAAGCCTGTTAACTCCACACGCTGCCGCCAATGGTTGAAGCGTGTCTTTACCGGTGGAAGCAGCGTCCGTCCAACCGTACCACGATCCAGCAGTTGGGCAAACATTTATCCTCCGTTTCGAAAGCCCGGACGTATTCGAACTTGCTCTTCGCCATGGCGGCTCGGACGTAACAACGAAACCTTGACTTAAGGCCCAAAGCGATAGCAGCGAAGGCGCCGCCAAGCCGAGGCTGAGGCAGCATTGCCGGAAGGAGTGCTGGGCGACACCGGAAGAGAGGGGACTCTAACGCTGCCTCTCTATGATACCGTAAGATCGGCCGGAATCACTACCGGCCCCTCTGCCTCTTCCAGGCCCTACGTGGAGGCTTCCGAGTAAATGCAGAAAGACCTGAGGCTGAGACCCGCCTTCTCGGATCGCGAGTCCCCTCATCTCCCACCACCACCATGTGCGTAGACTTGTGCGTGGTTCCTCAGTGGGATGAGGAGAAAGGAGCAGATACATGGGGTTTTTTTTTTCAAAAAAAAAAAAAAAAGCCGCAAACCATCTTTCGCTCGGTGGCAAACGCGGGGGGAAGGGAGGGGGGGGCGAGGCCCAAACTCGTCCCTCCGCAAAAAAGCGGCGACACCGACGTAGGGTCCGTGCGCCTGTTCCTCCCCTCGGTATCCAAGGGCGACCTCATTGTTACGTGGCGCCCAGGGTAGCCATGGCAACCTCCAGGCAACAGTCCAAGGAGGGAAAAGTGAGGAGGCACGTGGAGCCCCACAAATTGCCATTTCTTGGCCGACGTGCGGCAGGCGCGAGGCCCTCGCGAGCCAGAGGGCGGGGTCGAGAGCGGGCGCGTGGACCTTGGAGTTGGGGGGGGAGGGGGAGCGGAGAACGTTTGCAAGCCAACCGCAGCAAACAAACGGGCGGTAACAGAGGACCGGGCTGAGCTCACAATCCCGTAACAATCCTACTATCAAGGGCGGGCTGCGGCATGGAGAAAGGGGCGCAGGAGGAAGCCCCAAGAGAGCAGCACCGGCTCCTGCATTCCACGGCTTGGCAGAGCACTGCCTGCATGGACCATCTTCTCCTGCACCCTCTGCCAGGACAGGGGGGCAGGGACCCGCACCTTCTGCTGTTCCCTCCCAAACAGGCTCCCCAGCACCATCTCCTGCACCCCCTCTCTCCCAAACAAAGTGTTTTGCACAAGGAACAGAAACTTCCACAGCCTGGGGAAGGGGGGACCTTTAAAGAGCAACAACATGTTTTGGAAGAGCAGATTTGTCTTGGCAGGCAGCAGCTTTCCCAGCCTGTCCTTGGGACGGAAACTGGAGCCTGTGAAAAGCAGGAAGAGGAGGAAGAAAACGGGCACCAGAAAGGGTTACAGGTGAAAGCGGAGGAGCGTGAGCCAGAGAACCCATTGCTCTTTATGGGAAGTAGCAACAAGAAAAAAAGACGAGAGCCTAAAACGCTTACAAACCGTCTCAGCGGCAAAGATGAAAGTAGTTGTAGCAGTGTGAAAAGTGTAGGGGAAGTCAAACTGGGGAAAGTTGAAGAGACGGAGGAGATCAAGAAGGAGGCAAAGTTGAAAGAAAACTCTGATGCCAAAGTCTTGGGATCTGCAAAAGAAGGGACCATCAAAACCGAACTTGTAGAGCCTCCCGAGGAGGATTGCAAAGGGAGGGAAGAAGTGGCATCCAAGCCTCCACCATCTTCCAGTGGTCCCGCTCACATTAGCCAGGATGTTAGTTTGTCTCAACCTATCGGAACACAGCATTCTCAAGAACTGAAGATTCCTGTTACACTCCATCCGGTCCCTCCAGGGGCTAGGATCCAGTTTCAGGGACCACCGCCATCTGAGCTTATAAGAGTGACTAAAGTGCCAGTGACACAAGTGCCCCTTAAAATGCAGTCCTTGCTGGAGCCTTCAGTCAAAATTGAAACTAAAGATGTTCCTCTCACAGTGCTACCCTCAGATGCAGGTATTAGAAATTAGTCAGAATTTATCATATTAACCATAAACTGGTATGTGTAAACACTGGATTGAACAATAAGAGTGTGCTATTATTTCAAGGTATACGACAGTGCACCCCATCCCTCAAACTTTGAGTCAGCAATTCATGTACAATAGTGCATATTCCAGTTAATGAAACCTATAAATACACAGGGATTATACTTCTCAAATTGTTTTATAGTTTGGTGTAGTGGTTAAGGTGCTGGCCTAGAAACCAGGGAACTGAGTTCTAGTCCCACTTTAGGTATAAAAGCTAACTGAGTGGACTTGGGCCAATCATTCTTTTTGAACCCAATCCCCCTCACAGAGTTGTGAGGAAAATAGAACAAGGAAAGAGTATTACTTATGTTTGCTGCCTTGGATTATTAATCAAAATTAAGGTGGAATAAAACATCTGTTCAACAGAGGCAAAGAATACTAAAACAGATTAAAATGTAATACGTCTGTGTGACGCTTCAATTTTGATTCCAAAAGATGCAGCTGCTTTAAAAAGCTGAAGACTAGTGCTGTATTTGTGCTCACACATCTTTGAAATTGAATAAAAAATGCTGCACAGGCCTAAAATCTTAACATTTATTTTAGGATTTAATTTCACAGAGTAAAACCTATATTACCAATTCATAAAACCCTATTTACAATAAAAGAGTTAGGCTTTTAAGCATCAAATTTGTATAGCCACCCATATCTCAAATGTGACTCTGGGCAGTGTACAATAAAATCAGAATGATAAAAACGTATCTGAAATAACAAAAACAATAAACCAGGGGTCTCCAACCCTCGGGCCGTGGCCCACTACCAGGCCACAGCCTGTTTGAAAGGATAACCCTATTTAGAATAAATTATAGTAGTCTATGAGTGGGAGAGGTGACCAGATAATTGTGATCAAGGAAGTGGTACAAGCAGGAATAAAAAAATCCAGCTATTTGCTATTTGTTTAGAAAGAGCTAGAATAAGTGAATAGTCCTCCATTTTATTCTCACAATCCCATAAAACAAATTAGGTTGAACAAGGAGCAGGTAATGGTTTATTCAGTGAATGTCATAGCTAAATATAAATGAGAAGTTCATTCTGTTAGAAGTCTCATTTTCTAACATCTGTATAAATCTGCTAGTTTGGTATCAAAAGGCAGAAGTTTTATTATTCCACTAAGGTATCTCTGTAATTTTGTTTAAAAATACATTTGTCTATGTCAACTGAATTTGGCTAGATTGCTAATAAAATGCCTTTTCAATGATACATAGATGGAATCCTCATTTAATATGATTGTGGAAATAGTGATATAAGTTAAAACCAATCTTGTGAATTATATTTCATGGTCAATGAGAAAGAAGAAAACTATTTCCTGACTTCAGCTTTATGTTTTCTTTTGGAGGGATATGCAGTGTTTATGATAGATTAACATGAGCCAGAAATATTCTGTCTTCCACCACTAAAGCCATTTATTTATACTGTGTGTGTGTGTGTGTTTCACAACAGCTATATGTTGATTATATGACTGTCCAAAAGAGGGTTTTTTTAAAAAAAATCTGTCCATTCCATTAGTGTATTACAGTATAAAATGATCAAGAGAAAGCAGTATAGAGCTACGTGAAGATGAATAGACTCTGTTGTATTGAGTTAGGGAACAAAGAGGAAAAATATCTCCTGTTTGTAATATTGTGAGACAATATTCTCCTAATAGAAATCCTGAATGCAGGCATTTATTTTCATTCTTACTCATATGTGAAAAGTTAAACACTGAAAGTTCCACATGGCCCATCACGAAAAAGGAACCCCTTTACCCGAAACTCTAAAGAAAAACTGGCTGCCATTGAAAGTGGTCCAGTATTAGGATTTTATATGAATCTTCCTGGATCTTTTTTAGACTCAGACATCACAAATGTAATCATCTTATTATCAAGTAAATAAACCTATTCTTGAAAATATTTTTAAATTTCATAAAATTACTCTTATTTGGGGAAGACATATTTATAAAAAGCATTTTTTATCTCCGTGGCAGAGTATATGTGTTTTTATATGCTAAAGATCCATTTCTGGCATTTTTTTGTGGGAAAGTCTGCTACCTGAATTTCTGAAGTACTATCTGCTACTCAGTTTAGCTATATAATATAATATTACACAAAAAAATGGGTCATTATAAAGCAACTTTATGTTTTATTATTAAAATGAAAGAAATGAGACTGAAAGTTTATTAATGTTTCTTTCAATGTATTTTAATATGGAAGATGTTCTATAAATGAACACTTTTACATGAACTTCATTGTACTGATTTTGTTTTGCTGTAAACTGAAAATTAGATACTTGTTCCAGTATAAGGCTACAAAAAAGTAATTTCAAGTACGCTCAGAATAAGTGGGTTAGTGGAAGTATCTTGAAGGGGACAACATTATGTATTCTGTATGAATGTAAAAATTATTCTCTTCATTTAATATTTAAGTATTGCCAAAGATATTGATGTTATGGCCAAATCATTGAAAAGTCACGGATATATTGCAAGAATGAAAAAATAAATCCACTGGATGGATTAGATGCAGATCTGGCTTCCAGACAGAAGGTTTCTTATGTTTGTGTAAGTTTGTGATCATAATTAAAATATGATCTAAAAGTCTAAAACAGTTTAGAAACAACATCATGTAGTTTATCTCAACATTCTTACCACAAAATTAGAAAAGATGCAGAACAAAAATTCTGAACTATAGCGTAAAAGGGTTGGACTTTTCAATTAAGAAAAAATTGAAATTGTTTAAATTGATACAGTACAATTTCATACTATGGATAAACGGATAGAGATGCTAAATGGGATTTGTTACATGTGTATCTGTTCTATCTGTTTTCCCAGAAGCTATGGGGTTTTTTTCCTCACACAAAACTCTGATGTAATTTTAGCTAAGAGATCCTACTGTCTTATTGAGGAATTGCAAATTTGAATTCAGGTGTCTCTTAGTGCTTCTCTTATCTTGCAAGAAGCTTTCCAAGTGATTGGCAGTTGCATTTAAGAAGATAAAAGGCACTGCTTCACCTACCCTAGTACTTATTGAAAATTTGGAATTTGTTTTCATGAGATACAATGTTGCTGGCTTGTTTAGAAGGGAACTGGTAGATTCCTAGATTGTAAATTTAGTGACATGTGATACTTAAATTGGATTTCAAGGAGTTGGTCTCTAAATAGAGAGAGAGAAAACAGGGCCCTGGGCAATTGAGAAGAAACGTCTGTCAAGATGCTCAGTTAACAAGCCTCCGACCAGAATGCTATTCATCTGGTGATAACCTGGTTATTTGGAAATGTATCCTACTGATTTCAATGGAACTTGCTCCCAGAAAGAAGCCTGATCCATATAACATAATATGATTTGTTTTGGTGTTGATTTAGCTTATTATTTTCATTATACGGCTGATATCTGGCCAGTTAGCATAGCTTAAAACACCAGTGCAATAACTAGCTCATTAGCAAAAAAAAAGTAAAAAAGCAAAAATGGCAACCAAGAGCAGACCATGCTACAATAGATTAACAAGACCTTACAGATCTAATTATTCTGATCTCCATACCTGGGAAAACAGCCAGGTTTTAAAAGCTTTCCAAAAAGCCAGCAAGGTTGGGGCAATCTGAATCTTAAGTGAGCAAGCTGTCTGAAGGGTAGGTGATATGACAGAAAAAGGCAGTTTCCTGGACCCTATTCAATGACATCCTTTAATTGGTAGCATTTGGGTTGTGGTATGATTTTTGGGCTGTTTAAGAATATAGTGTGTTTTCTGAGCCCAACCAATTGGCTTGTTCAACAAATCATGGTATATAGCAATAGCACTTAGACTTATATACCACTTCATGGTGCTTTTACAGACCTCTCTAAGCGGTTTACTGAGTCAGCATGTTGCCCCCAACAATCTGGGTCCCCATTTTACCCACCTCAGAAGGATAGAAGGCTGAGTCAACCTTGAGGCGGTGAGATTCGATCTACTGAACTGCAGCTAGCAGTCAGCTGAAGTAGCCTGCAGTACTGCACTCTAACCACTGTGCCACCTCGGCTCTATATAGCATAATGTTAAGCCAGTCAGGGCCATGTAGTATATGTTTTTATATCCTGATTCAATATACATTTATAGCCATGGCTGCTTTAGTCTCAGGTAAACTCAATTTAGAAACAAAACACTAAAGAGTCTTAGAGACTTATTGACCTAGGAATATTTTTACTTCTGAATAAATGTTTTTATCTTTTCATTCAAATATGGAATATTTTAAGATAAAACAAGAATCTAGCAGAAGTAAATTTGTGGTCTGTTGCATATGCTTCTTTATTTGTAGACTAAGTATTACAAAGTATTTTGAAGCTCAATTCTGTTAATATCTACTCAAAAGTTTAAGTCTTATTGACATGGATCTTAGACTTTGCAAATGATAACCATTTGCAGAAGAATGTGGTAGACCCAGTTCCCTTGAAAGATCTGAGCACATCCTCCAGAATAGTCATATAACAATCGGAGGGGGAGAGAGGGGAAAAGGCAGGAGAAGGAGTTGCTAAACATTATTTCTCATCCTGACAGAAATTTCCTGACAGTGAGAACAATTAACCAGCTTGCCTCCAGAAGTTGTGGGTGCTCCATCACTGGAGATTTTTAAGAAGAGATTAGACAGCCATTTGTCTGAAATAGTATAGGGTCTTCTGCTTGAGCAGAGGGTTGGATTAGAAGACCTCCAAAATCCCTTCTAACTCTGTTATTCTGCTATCCTCTTTGTTGGGATGAGTCTCTTTGTTGGCCTGGATTAGAGCAAAAGCACGACTGAATAGGTGAAACTTTTACCTTTTTAAACAATGACTATCATTTACAAATCAGTACAACTAGAATATGATATAATCTAAAACCCAAGTATCTTAAGGTAATTTTCATTTGTTAAATGGGAATTATTTTCATGCCAGTTTCTGCAGCAGGTCAGCCATAACATTTAATTGGGAATAAGTGTCCTGGATGACCCACCAAAGTGTACCATCAAATGGCAATGCTATGAAAAGGTTATAATGAGACTAAAGAACTCCCACTGTAGTCTGTGCTGGAGCTATGCATGTAATTCTTGTGGAAATCAGTTTAGCCTTTTTGATGTAAAATGTAATCTCCATGAATATTTACATTTTATCAGATTTATATTTCTCTTCAATCATAAATTCTTGGTGGCTCAGTAATTAAAAAATAGTAAACAGTAAACATAAAAATACTAAGAATATATACTGGTAATTATGTTACAAACCCAAAATAATATTTAAAGCTGTCCAAAAAACCCATTTTCAGTTTTTTCTGGAAGGCACTTAATGTTGGGGACAAGTGAACCTCCAATGGGAGACCATTTCAGTGAGCCAATCCCAACATGGAAAAATAATTATTTATTATTTATTAATCACATTTCTATGCCGCCCAACTCCCTAGGGACTCTGGGCGGCTCTAATGCTTCTGGACTATAATTCCCTTCCCCTCTTGAAAATGGGGACAAACAGCTCTTTCTCCTGGCTCAAAGTTGTTGAGATGACTCTAGTGGGGAGATGGAGTCTTGCAAATATTCCAGCAGCAAGTCCTAAAGGGCCTTATAGGTTGAAACTCACACTTTAAATTGAATCTGGGAAGTAGAAAGCCACTGCTGGACACACAAAATAGGTGTGACGTGCCTATTTGTAAGTACCGGTACCTGGGCCACTGCATTTTGTATCAACTGAAACTTCCAGGTGTTCCTTAAATACAGCCATATTAGTATCATATTTCTTTCAGTATATTTTATAGCTTTCACGATTTTCCTGCCCATACAATTCCACAATTTAAACATGACTATTGGACCCATCAATAACCATGCTTAAATTGTGGAATTGTATGGACAGGAAAACTGAAAGCTATAAAATATACTGAAAGAAATTAAATGAGAAGTTCATCTCTAATCTGATCTCTGCTCTTTTTAATCCAGGGTCGCTTGTTCAGATGGGCAGCTATGCAAATTGACTGCATAAATTAAAAAAATAAATCTGTAGTTCCCCATTGAATGAAATGTATGGTACACTCTTAAATATAGTGGACACCGTGAGACTTAATTCTGACAAATCATGGATAAATGGATAAACTTCTGTTGTTCATGATGTAATTAGTAAATTCTAAGAGCAATTTACAGAGGAAAACATGGGATATTGTAGACTTGGAACCTCATACAAGACATGCTTTTGTTCGTTTATTATTTTTATCACTCAGCATATAGTTATTTATCCCCAGTGTCTAGTTAGATTCAAAAAATGTAACCACCTAGTGAATTTCCAATCCCTATGTCATCTTGCAAATTGTTCCTGACAACTTCATTCAGTTTCAAATATAGTTTGCCCTATGACAAAGTGGAAGTCAAAGTTGCCTCAAACTGGTAGAGAACCTGCTCATTCTTTATGTAGTTACTAACATTTACCATGCTTCATATAGTGAGAGAAAGAACTAGTTACAAAATCCAATGGACTTTTTGTTATACAATTTTTTTCCTCTTTCCTATTTCCAACAACTCCTTAGAGGAGGTTCCCAGTCTAAAGCACATAATTCTCCAAAATATCAATGCAGATCCTGAAGATGAATAAAGGCTCCAGGAGGAATCACACTCCTACCTCTTCCATATACAGTAGAAAAGTAAATTACATACTGTCCTATATCAGTTTATAATTTCACTTTACAATAAGATCATATGATACTTGCCAAAAATAGCCCTGTACTAATTACCAAAATTCATAATCTACAGTCATATGTAATAATCATAATAATTAGAATTTAGAATTGGGGTGTGTTTGAGCCTAATGTTTGCATTTGTTGCCAGAATTAAGCAGTATTTTCAGCAATTGAGGGAGAGAAAAATCATTTTATTATTAATTGTTAGGATCATACTTCAGTGCCCACAGAATACCTCAGAATTAGCAGTATATTCCACCCATCCCTATATTACCTAAACATTAATATTACTTTATCGTAGGGATACCAGACACTCCGTTCAGCAAAGATAGAGATGGCCATGTCAAGCGTCCTATGAATGCATTTATGGTATGGGCAAGAATTCATCGGCCAGCCTTAGCCAAAGCTAATCCTGCTGCTAATAATGCCGAGATCAGTGTCCAGCTTGGATTGGAATGGAACAAGCTCACTGAAGAACAAAAGAAACCTTATTATGATGAAGCTCAGAAGATAAAAGAAAAACACAGAGAAGAATTTCCTGGTACTAGAGAGGCAATTATTTATACATTTTTCATAACTGATTGCCATTAGGTAATCCACAGGTTCATGCATGGAAAAATGGTGTTTAAATATAATCATTCAGGAAACAGAATCCTGCAAGATTAAAAAAAAACCTAGTATGTTTAAATAATGAGGAAAATTCCTTAGTTTTTTTCTGACTCGTATATCTTCTCCCAAAGACATACAAGTAGCCAAATGAATGGTGACATTATGCCACCACACATGTAGATCAATCATCTGTATATTAGTATGAGCACTAAGGTTTTCCCATTTTATCAAGTGGGACATATTTAGGATCTGGAAATAAATAATTATTAAACTTGCAGACACTCTGTGGCTCTGGCAGTCCGCAACAATAAAAGAAAGAAAGCCTCAACTTTTCTCTCATCTGTTTGTGAATGTGCATTTCCACTGATTTATGTAAACCTTGTTCATTAATTGAAATTACATCTGGGAAAAAATAGTTTATTCAACAAAAGGCATATGTTAATATTAATTAACCCAATTATATTAATGCTGATAATTTCTGCTGATGTTCCTGTTTTAAATGTATAAACTTATTGCATGTCTTTGTATTATTCCCAGTGAAATACAATTCAGATAATATAATTTCCAGGGCTCTGATTTTATATAAATATTTTAAAAAATAATCTGATGCTAAATTCTGTAATACTAAAGTAAATATAATGAATAATAGAATAAGAAAGGCATTAACTCTATTTAGTATTAGCAGAAATAATATTTTATTTAACAAGTTGGTATTCTGTCATGATTGTAAAGTTATGTCACAATCGGGTGATAATATGGATGGCATGAATACCAATTTGGTGTAGTGATTAAAGATACTGAGCATGAGTAATAATCTTGCACAAAGCAACCGGATGACTGGGGCAGTCATTTCTTTTCAGCCCTAAGAAGAAGGCAAAGGCAAACCACTTCTGAAAAATGTTGCCAAGAAAATTATCCATGTAATCGCCAGGACTCCAAATTGACTCTCATGTTTGTATATAACTCAAACCAAAATCCATGGTAACGAGAGGTATTACAAATAGAAAGAAACAGTATCTCTCTTTCCCTCTGAGAGATTGTAAGATTCCTATTCATATTGTACATATACGTGTGTTCTTTTGCAAATATGATTTTTTGACTTAGCAGCAGAGAAGTTTATGTTACTCTTAATAATGCATATCTTCACTAGGTAAGAATTTTCAAAAGCAACTCTATCTTTCAGCTGGCGTACTCTTTAACATTTCTGCAGGTTGGGTTTACCAGCCAAGGCCTGGCAAAAGGAAGAGGTTTCCATTGACTGTCTCCACTGTATTCTCGGGTACAACTCAGAACATCATAGCTACGAGTCCAATGACAGCCTCTACTGTGTTTACTGGGACTTCTCAGAGTATTATTACTACAAATCCAACTACCATTTATCCTTTCCGATCACCTACCTACTCTGTGGTTATACCCAACGTACAGAACAGCATTGGACATCCAGTCTGTAAGTTCATTTTCGTTGTTTATATGAATTCTTTAAACTGGTTTGAAAGAGGAATCAAAGAGGCTAGCTGTGTTAAAATTGAATAGGCCACTCTCAACAGTGGGGAAGGGATAGGACACATCTGTTTACTATGCAGCTCTTTCAACAGTCCCAAGTCAGTTCCACACTCATTGGCACTCTGATTCAGGTGACTCTGAGGACCTAGATTAACCACCAGATGGTTTAATGACCCTCATAGTGGATGATTGCAAACAGTATAAATCCTTTTCATTCCCCACCGCTTAATTAGAACTGAAGAAGGTTCTTGGGTGAGATGTCTTGAAGAAAAATCAAATAAGTCCAGTTGCCTTTTTGAAAGCACCTTTGGAATAAGAATTTAAATTCCTATAAGCACATTCATAGCACAGTTTTGTAGAAATCTTTAAACTAACAACTAAATATTGCACTTATTGTCTTCATCAAGTTAAACAAGTTGATAAAATATAACCATACTTTTATAAGCATTTTTTTCAAATTTATAAATTTGATTCTTATAAAGTAAAATTGCTTTTAAGTGAATCCACATGGTGAGACTTACATAGTATCAAATTTCTTTGCCACCAGCCTGGAATTAAACAATCTAATGAACAAATTTCCCAGAACTCCCAAGATAAGAATTCCACAAAGTACGTTCTTTTCAAATGAAACATATAAGTAATTTCTGACAACAATACTCTGGTCTGTTTTCTCACACTTCTATAATACATGGAACCAGAAATGTGCTTCTTTTGTAATGGCTGGTCTCATGTTATGACAGCCGGCTCAAGTGAAACTGATTCTTTCAAATAAGAATCTCAGAATCTTTCTTAATTAGACATACTAAAATTAAGGGAATTTGTTGTTAGTTGCGAAGTCATGTCTGACATCGCGACCAGGGGTGGGTTCTACTTACCTTTACTACCGGTTCGCAACGGTATCGCCCCAATGCATTATGATGGAGTGTTTCTTCATTTTTTGTAACAGTTCTGTCGTACACAGTTGTGGACACAGTTCTTTCCATAAAAGGGAAGTTTGCAGGTAGCTGTCTCCTTAAATCTGTGTCAGTCTCTGAACCAACCTTTACATTGGGACAATAGGTATCTGTTCATTGTTTTTATCAGAGTGAAAATTAATTTGCAGAATTGGACATATCTTCTACACAGTTTTCTTGAAATGGAAGTGGTCGGCCATTGCTTTCTCTCAGAATAAAATTTTCAGCTCTCTAATCCAACATACCTCCCAGACTAACCCTTTATAACTTTGTAGATCACATGACTGGGTGTTGCCACTTCTTGAGGCGGATTTTCTGTTTGTTGTTGTTAGTTGCGAAGTCGTGTCCGACCCATCGCGACCCCATATTACCAGTGGCATCTGCCATGTTTGTACAGGTATATGTCAAAACTTGCAAAATGATGAATCTATTGTAACAAGCAGTGTCCATTTTCTTTTGACATGAATCAGTGCACTCATGCATAATGCATGTCCACTAGCTTACAGATTTTGATACTCATAGATGCTTTAGAAGACTGGTAAAATGTACTATAGGATGGTCTCTTCATTCCATTGCCAGTTATCATGGGATGCTTCCATATCATCACTGTTTTCATTCAATAAATCCTTAGAAGCAATGTGAAGGCCATCTGTAATCATTTTCACTTCTGCCGGTTTAGAAATACTGTAATGAGATGGGGGGTGGGTAGTTTTGACCACAAACTGCTGCAAGTTCTGCAGTAACGAAAAATATTATTTCTTGTTCTACCCAAGTAGAAAGAAAAAAACAACAGTTTGTTAAAGAGAAAGGGGAAACTGGAAAAAAATCTGTCAATTTTACTCCTAGGTAGGGCCTATAGTAATATAATATTGTAGTTCCATTTTAAGCCAGAATGCTATTGGAGTATATTTTGTATTTTCTATGGATAATATCCTTCATATTCCATCCATGCCTTTTGTGTCTTTTAATACAGAGTTCCCCAACCTTTCCGGGTTGGCAGCCCAGAGCGGGGGAGGGGGGGTGAGTGAGGAGGGAAACGGGGGATGGTTTTGTGGGAGTGGCATATGTGTGCGTGTGCACACATTGCTCATGTGAGTGGGGCTGTGTGTGTGTCCACACACACAGCAGCCAGCCACTCACACAGCCCAGTTGTGAATAGGCCGCGGCCCACAAGTCGGGAACCCCTGTTTTAATAGGATATAATTTTGATATGGGCAGTAACTGATACACGCATTGAATCTAATCATAAAATAGGTCATTTTCACTTTAGAATTTAGATATTTTTTTTTATAATTGATTAACTTCAAAGAAACAAAAAAAACTTCTTTTAAATGGTGGGTTATTTTTTATTTTTTTATTTGAAATTACAAAATATCACTTAAATCAAGAAAAGACCAACTAAGATTCACATTCAGTCAGCCTTGTTTTCTTTTTTGTTCCCAAATCCCACCTGCAATTGTACTATTAAAATTCAGCAATAAAGTGACATTTCCTCTTCCTTTAAAGGAAACTGGCTCAAAACTAATTGTGTACTTCTAGTTAAACATACTTATTCTTGTGTAAAAATAAAACTCCTCAAAACACAAACATACTCCAAAAGTTCAGCTTTTCTGTGCTAAAACAATTGCCCACCCCCTCTAGAATACAGTCTAAAATGAGGCCTATTTAAAATATAAAATATATGATGAATATAAGATTTACTGCAGATGTTATAAAAATGTGAGATGAGCTGTTAAGATCACCTAAGATTTCCTATCCTTCTTGAAAAAGTTAATTTTCTCCAGAAAGAAAAGAGCTAGAAAATTGACATCCTGAAGAACTTCACTACTATTGTGATGATCCACAATAAAGCTATATTTGGAAGCAGCATTCATCATGCTAGAGTTGACAGACAAAAATAAGAACAAATGTGGGAACATAATCTCCTATAAACAATTATTATTTCACACATATATAAATAATGTATAATATTTAATATATTATATATACTTGGTGTATATATAATACCAAATGAAACTGGATACTTGGTGTCTTAACTTTTGGATACGTATTTGATTTCTAATTCCATATACAGTATTAGAAAACAATGGAATGCAGGCCTAAATATAGGCTTTTATTAACAAGTTTGAAAGATATCCTAAATATCTTTGGATATTAAGATGATAGATACAGTGTTTGTTTGTTTGTTTGTTTGTTTGTTTGTTTGTTTGTTTGTTTGTTAAATAGAGCCAGATTGGTGAGAGGTTAAAATGCTGGTCTAGAAACCAGGAGACTGTGAGTTCTAGTTCCCACTTTAGGCAGAAAAGCTGGCTGGTGACCTTGGGCTATCCCTTAGTCTAACTCACCACACGGGAAAATAGGAGTGGGAAGGAGTATTAGGAACATTTGCTGCCTTGAGTTACTTATACACAGTAATAAATGTGAGATAAAAATCAAATGAAGAAATTGTTCATGACTCTGAACAGCATACAAAGTTTAAAATATAAAAACAATACTACAAAATAACCAAAAACAACAAAAATAATTTAAAAAAGTTAAAACAATACCAATCTTTAAAAACAAAACAAAAACCCATAATTGCAGGACAGTGTGCTCAATTTTCCTAGCAATACAGTCTCCATATCCATGTTTCAGATTCCCAGGCCAGATGGCAAAGCCATGTTTTCGGGCCCTTTTAGATAGCCAGTACTGTTGGGGCCAATCTGACATCAAAAGGAATAATATTCCATAGGGTAGGTGCTTAGCAGATAAGCCTTTCTTCCTCTGTCCTATTAGATGCCATTTCTTCATGGATAGGACTCTTCACATGCCTTCCTGCTGGATCTGTTGGTTAGGTGTGCTTAGACAGAGATTTCCTTCAAATCACCCACCCCCATGCCTTTTTTATATTTTATATTTAATGCTGTTTAATATATATCAATAAACTTTTATTGTTGATAATAGTAATGAGTTTCCAACAAGAGAAGGCATTTTGAGTTTTCAGATTTACAAATTTAAGGAATTATATTTTAATATTTATTTATTTTTTTGTCAAAGTATAATTGCATAGTACAATTTTTACAAAAGCATAGGTTATAATATAGTCCTGCACATATTACTTACAGAACATATGTAATGATTTTCACACATAGCATAATTATTACTTGTTGGCAAATGTTTTGTAGTAAAATTAAATGAAGTAAACTTTAAATAAGAAAATACTATTAATATGAGTTTCTCAGTTAAAACTGATCATTTTCCTTCTCCAAAGGTGAAGCCGCTTCTACTATCCAGCTGCCAGCTCCTTCTGCTCAGCATCCAGGCCCTATTACACTGTTCCAGCCAAGTGTAGGAAACACAACACCATTAGCTGCCTCAACTGCAAACCTGCCAATTCGGCCAGTCCTTCAGCCTCAACGATTTGCTGCACCTTCCCCAACAGAAGCTCATCGTGTATCTTCAGGAACAAATTGCTCTATAAAGAGACCCAACCAGATTTCTATTGAAAGCTCAAGCAGGACCCCAAATAATACAAGCACTACTCACCCTAGATACAGTGTCTCAAATAGCCAACCCCCCAAGGAATACTCAGGTGTTTCTTCATGTTCTAGAAATGGACCCATTCCTCAAGCACCACCTATCCCTCATCCACATGTTTATCAGCCTCCTCCCATTGGTCATCCAGCAACTCTCTTTGGAGCTCCTCCTCGATTTTCATTTCACCATCCTTATTTTTTACCAGGACCTCATTATTTCCCATCAAGGTAATGCAACCACATACTTGCATTCTGGAATAGGTAATTAGACACACTATGCCAAGGTTTGCAGTTACTGTTAGGAAAAGTGCAATAACATTAGACAATTTTCCTTCTGTTTTCCCTCTGTTTCCTTTCATATGAAACTTCCATGCATTCCATTCTGCTGAAATTATTTTCATCAAATTTTTCAGTCACCATAGAGGCTTTTAAAGATTTTTCTCCCATGTACAATCTTTTAAGCCCATCTAGTACATTGTTGTCTCTTTTTAAGACATGAAACAAGACCTTCCAAGTAGAAAAAACAAGTCAGAATCATCATACTCATCTAATTATTAAAACAAATCTTTCCAAGAGGCAATCTGAATGTTTGGGGCTCTACCCAACAGTTTTGGATTAGAGACCTCAAACCCCAATGGCTCAGTTTCTGATTTGCACTCTTGATTTTTCCTAAGTTAGGTATAAACCCATTACAATCGGGACATGTATATATTTTTGACCTGAATCCACCGTCTTCCTTGAAAAGAAGACTGGATGATGGTGGTGGTGGTGGAATCCTGATATATATATATATCAATCAATCAAGGTGACAAACATACCTAATACTCCTGTCTCCCATTTTTCTCACAACAACTGTCTTCTAAGGTGGGTTGGGCTGAGAAAGAGTGAGTGGCCCACAGTCACCCAGCTGGCTTTCATGCCTAAGTGAGGCTAGAACTCACAATCTTCTGGGTTCTAGACTAGCACTTCACCATGACACTAAGCTGGCTGAGTTTTTAGTTCTCTTATATAATCACTTCTGTGCTGAACTCACCCATCTGGCTAAGTATATGGTAAATGTACAAGCACAGATTGTTCAATAAGCTATAGTACTAGTAACTATAGTACAAGACAGTAAACCATAAAGCATGTTGTACGTGTAATGTCTGAATTTATACAACACACTAAAACAGAATAAAATATACCTTAGATTTATGTGAACCTCCTCTTAAGTCAATTTTTCCTTGATAGACTACTACTACTTTTTTAACCTTCCACAAGGGTCCACTGAACAGTGTGATATGGAAAGTACCCATTAAGAAAATGAGAAACGAGCAGAATACTCTAATTTTAGCTAGCTAGCTAGCTATGCTCTTATTCTGGAAAAGGATATCCTTATCAATGTTAATGATAATTTCACTTCAGGGCTGCTGTAGTGCATATTGTGTATAGCAATCACAATCTGGAAGTTACTAAAAATTGGGGCAGGATAGGTCAGAAGAAATGTTAAGTAAAATTTATTCCAAGACAAGCTTGACTCCTGGTAACTTTATTAACTTACCCATCTGGGATTTTTTTTTATTCCCCAGTCTAACTCACCTCTGGTATCCCATCTAATCAGTATGCCCCTGCCAAGGCTATACAAGACTGTTCGGATTCTGTTAATTTGTTGAGAAAAAAACTTGCATTTATATTAAATGCAAAGGAGGACTTTTAAAAACAAAAGTCTGTTTAGCTTGTATGGCTTGGTATAAGAGTGCTTTTGTTTATTGGATCAATCACCTGTCTTGTTAGTATTTAGGGTTTTGCAGTATAAGACATGAGCCTCAAGACAAAAATAACCGCCAGTGAAGGTAAACATAGCAATAGTGGTTAGTCTTACGGTACAGGAAGTTTTAAAGAAGAGATTGGATAACCATTTGTCTGAAGTGGTGTAGGGTTTCCTGACTAAGCAGGGGTTGGACTAGAAGACCTCCAAGGTCCCTTCCAACTCTGTTTTTCTGGTATATGCTGCTCCACAGTGCTTTACAGCACTTTGGGCAGTTTACATCATATTGCCCCCAACAATCTGGATCCTTATTTTACCAGCCTTGGAAGGATAGAAGGCTGAGACAATATTGAGCCCCATCAGGATCAATCTCTCGGCTGTGGGCAGAATTAGCCTGCAATAATGCGTTTTATACACTATCGCACAATACACTGTGCCACCAGGGCTCATTATAAAAGACTAACGTTTTGAACTGACTTCAGAGATGAATTTAGGTGGTTACAATATAGAGTAGTTGGGGGGAAATGAAATGCAGAATACAAGACAGTGGTTGTCTTCTTGTTAATCATAAAGATCCAGAACCAGTTGAGTTCCCTTACTCAATGCCAGGAAGTTATTTGATCAATAGCAACTTTTCTGTAAATTGCTAAATGTAATCATCACAATACCTCACCTATTTAATTTGCTTCTGATATCTAATTACATGTATCTTGTACCCATTCAAACCTTGTATTTCTGTATATGTGTATATATCTGTGTTTATGATAGATGTTCAAAATGCTTCAAAAGTGCAGTTTCAGTTTTGAAACAATTTGCACACCATTCAGTCTATCTATCCATCCATCCATCCATCCATCCAAATTATCAGGAACTTGAATTGAAGGAGAATAGAGATACATATCCATGCATATATGCCTGTACTAGTTAACATTTCATGTAAACAATAAAGCAGACTATATGGCATTTGTCATCACCATAGAATTTTTTAATTGCCTTTTAATTTTTATTTAACCCTTTCTATTTAAATTCAGGATGCTGCTGGGGTGTTTATTGGTTTTGTTTATTTTATGTCACCTTAAACTATCTTATTATTTTGGGATGGATGCTATACTATATATTCATTAATTAAATCAGCTTTTATTAAAAGTTGGGGGTAAGTGACTGAATTGTCCTACCTCTGGATTGATTTCTATACTGTAGGACTACCTAGTCAATATTCTACTTTCTGCATCTATAGACCTTGCAGCAAGAACCTTAGATGCAGCTATAGACCTCCTCTAAAAGTTGTTATAGAACTGTGAATTTAAATGTGATTAGAAAATATGTAGAGAATATCTATAATACCTTTAATTTAACATATAAATTAAATATTAAATTACATTAACAGAACTGATGTTAATCCCTAGTGAAAAGGAACTTTTTATCCTGCTGCAAACTGTTCCTTCTATTGAAAAGTCAAATGCAGTTTTCAGCCTGAAAGAGAATGTACCTTTCTATTAGTTTAACTCAACTCAAGGTCAATAAAGACCTGCTATGCAGGTAGTCCTCAACCTATGACTACAGTTGAGTCCAAAATTTCCATTGCTAAGCAAGGCAATTATTAAATGAGTTTTGTCCCCATTTTATGACCATTTTTGCCACAGTTGTTAAGCAAATCACTGCTGTTCTTAAATGAATCATGTGACTGTTAAGCAAATCTGGCTTCCCCCAGTGACTTTGCTTGTTGGAAACCAGCTGGGAAGGTTACAAATGGTGATCACATGACCTCAGGACCATACAACTGTCCTGAATACATGCCAGTTGCCAAGCGCCTAAATTTTGATCACATGACCACGGGGATGCTGCAGTGTCATAAATGTGAAAACTGGTCATAAGTATCTCTTTTTTTCAGTGCCATTGTAACTTTGAACGGTCAGTAAACAAATGGTCGTAAGTGGAGAACTACCTGCATGTGTTAGTAGTAATATATCAGTCCTATGACAAAGCAATCAAAGTAACCTTTTTTTTTTGTTTTTTGTTTTGATGTAGCACATGTCCATATAGCCGGCCTCCTTTTGGCTATGGGAATTTCCCCAGCTCCATGCCTGAATGCCTTGGCTTTTATGAAGACCAGTATCAAAAACACGAGGCCATGTTTTCTGCCCTGAACAGAGACTACCCTTTCAGAGAATATTCCGATGAACATACACATAGTGAAGACTCCCACAGCTGTGAGAGCTTGGAAGGGACATCCTATTACAGCAGCCACAGTCAGACTGAAGAGGAGTATTTAAACCCTATGCCACAGTTGGACATTGGGGCCCTTGAAAATGTTTTTACAGCCACCCCTTCCACCCCTTCTAGTGTACAGCAAGTCAACGTGACTGATAGTGATGATGAGGACGAAGGAAAGGTGTTGAGAGATTTGTAATTTTTCAGATCAAATCTAGCATACTTTTTAAAACATGAAATAAAACATGTTCCTCATATAACACTATTTTAGTGAGTGTTATCTAGAAGGCATAGTAAATCTAGATGGTTCCAAAGTTTTTATGACACATGGGAGAGTTCCTGAACCAATGTATCATCACAGGTACTGTATCTTTTTATATTAATTTTGCATACTCTGCTGATCAAGGCAGCTCTTAAGATGGTGAAGACTTTTTCATTTAGTTACCTCGTGCCTTTTAGCTGAAAGTTATGGGTAATGTTTCCAGAAACCATGTGAATAGTGTACCTTATTGATTCTACTTTCAGCTAAACTTGATTTGTCAACATTTTCCATTTGAAAAAGTGCACTGAAGAAGTTTGATAATTAATGAAATCAGGGCATTGCCCTATATACCTTGCGTTATGCAATGCTAGAAGCAACATAATTGTGTACAACTTACCATATTTTTTAAAAATCTGCTGTTGAGCAAATACAGACCTTAATTTAAATAGAATCATATATTTATGATGGGAAACTTCATTTTCCTATTTCAGTCTCTGTTCCTTGGTGACATGGTGAGATTTTAATTTTTATCAAGATAAAAAATGTATTTATTTCTCTGTTGTGCCTATGGTGTGCACACAGTTTGTTATACATAAGTCAGAGTTGTCAGATTTTAAAAATCTGTCCTGTGGTGAAAATAGTTATTTTTAAAAAAGCAACTACAGTTGTTCCAGAATCTAATCTATATTTATGCTGAAATTGCTATGTAATTATCTGGTCTGCAGCCCCTCTTATGGTTTAACTTATTCCTCTGCAAGAACAATTCATTTTTTAACATCCATATAAATAGAAAAGTTATATAATTCTAAGAATAAGTAAGAATCAATTTAGCTTTCAGTTGTATACAAGCAGGTTATGATTCTACCAGAATATAAGTAACAACAATATTGCAAACAATAAATTTTAAAATGTAGTGCTTCAAAAGTAGTTGTAAAGAAGATGAAACATTACTAAGCTATTTGTTCATGTTACAAACCAATTTTATAGCTACACTTTTCTTTCTGTTTTGGGGAAAGGGGTTGATAGTATAGATGTTCCATTTTTGTTATGTTAAAATAAAATCACATGAACCGTATGTTGTTACCTCTCTATATTGTGACAAACAATGAATTATGACCTTTGCTTGTATGTATATGGTAAGGTCAAAAATGTGGTTATCAATTTTAATATTGCTTGGAGGGATTTGTTTTAAGGATAATCATACAAAGGGTGTGCTCTAACTATTGTAAGTTGATTGAAAATGTTAATCTTTTTCATGACATTTCATTTAAATTGTGAATTAGCTTAACATATGTATTAAAAGAGAATAGCCTTTATTGGACAGGAAAAAATGTAAAGAATGAAAAGGAAATTCTATACTTGATTGGTAATTTTTGCTAACGATCATAGTACTTTTGCATCAGCACTAATACATAATACTGATGTTGTTTAGAATACCTGATATATTCTAAACATATACTTCAAATATGCTTTTTGGGGAAAGTTGGTCTTCAAGAATTCTTGTGAGCAAATATGCTACAGTCCAGGAAAAAAAAAGTCTGTGCAATCCTGTCTAACACAGAGCGTACAATTGTTCTTTTTTGTTTCCTTTATAATATGTAAATACCAAAAAATAAATAGCAGCACTAAAAGAAGGACAGGTAAACATAGGCCTAGCCAGATCTTGCTCATCCTAAGAAAAGTAGAAGAATCCATGTAAGCCAATTCTTCCCAACCTACAGTCCTCTAGATTTGTTAGATTATAATTCCCAGCAAGGCAGCATACAGAAAAAATTATCCTGCAATTCAGCATCATTATTCACAAATACAAGAGTTAACCACACTATTCTGGCTCAAATGAGTCATATTTCATTTCATTAAAAAAAATACATTTTCCAGACTATGAAAGAAGGTAAGAGAAGAAATAATTATGTGATAACAAAAAGGAAAAAGACAAACCTCCGATTAAAAATTTCCAGGGATTAAAAATCCAATATTAGAAAGATCATTGGCTGTAGCATACTCCATTTTTACAATTTTTTGCTTGCCCAATATAGTGCTATTTCAGGGCAAAGAAAAATCAAGATACGAATTTATGATTTTCTTTTTTTTACGTAGTTTTTTATCTGACAGAATGGAAAACTATGCAATATGAAGAATAAATTGCTGACTTTTGAAATCAGAAAGTAAACGACTAACCTCATGGAGACATTCCTCTATCGTGGAGACCAGTGGTTTTGTCAGATATGGGATAAAGCTCAAAGCAAAAACTGCTTATTAAAATAAAAACCCAAGCTTTTTGTATAGAATAAGGGGGAAAGTTTGCACATTTTCTTTCATATGTACAAAAAATGTAAGCAAACAAATATTCAGGCTGCTGATTCTAAAAACAAAAATGTTTGGCAGCTCAGTTTATAAAACAATATGCCTATTACATTTTATCTTGCATAATTGGGCACAAGGCACAAACAAAATTGTAATGCAATTCCCCTTTAGAATAAGTTTTGTTTTATGCAGGCATCCACAGAGAAAAGAGGAAGTGGGCATTAATTCTGTATGGAAGATATATAGCATTATATGTATGCATAGATATATAGCATTATATGTATGCATATATGATTCTCATGCTGTTTTGATGAAATAAGACGAAGTGAATTAAGGGGAATTCCTTCCATCAAGGACTTTTGCCATCATTAAAACTCATCTGAGACACATTCAGAATGGTTTACCTGGGTCACAAATGTAGAAATCTGTATGACATCAATGTTATGTGTCTACAGGTAGGTTTGCCTAAAGGTTCTGCACTTTTTACAAATCTTAAAACAATAGTGACGATTAAGCTGAGATAGGAATGAACCACAGTACATCGGTGTGATTTCAAAAGCAGAGGTTATTATCTTTTGGTCCAAGGAAAGAATTCTAATCTTCAAAGAATTCTCAAGACTGTTGGAAGAGTGTTAAACCTACAATTTTTTCGTAGCCATGGTGCATTTTCTCCTCCCAGTTTGAGAAAGTGATAGTAACATTAAAAAAAAAAAACGTATTGAAGAGCATTGCTTGATTCTGCCCAGGCAATAGAGTCAAATAGGTATGTGGTCTGCACAGTTCATAGAATAGAATGAAAACTGAACGGATGGAGGAAGTTATGAAAACCCAAGAACAGGAATTCAATCAACAGTAGGCATGTAACATAGAGGCGTGTGATGTACATAATTTCAGCACATAAAGATGCAGAGGTCTCCTGCTAACTCTCTGTTGTCCTGAGTGATCAATAGGCTCATAGGTGCAAAAGGCGGCCGCATGCGAAGTTGAATTACAATAGCATTACAATTCTCAAAAGTTATTGCACCAATTCGAACTGTCATCACTTCATGAAGGTCTTTAAATTGGTCTCTTCATAGTGCCTTGTAGGTATGTCTGTTACTATCTTTAATGTGGGGTAGTAATCAGCTCCTCGGTCCCATTCAGCTGTGTATTTCATCCAGAATAGTAATTGGCACCAATGTGCTTTATATGCACAGTAATTTTCTCTGATTTTGAAATCAGAATGCAACTTTTATTGTCCTCATGCATAATTGCAGGACTAATTTATGCATCCAGGTTAACTTTATCTGCAGGTATGTAGTCTGCTTCTGTGGATGAGGGGGTGATTATTGATTGCTTTCTATTAGTCCAATTGCTCCCCATAATGAAATAAGTTTATACTCATGGATTTTTTGTACTTCCAGGCCATTTGCATCCATAACCTTGTACTTAGCTGATCAGACTGATCTTGAAATGTTAACTAGCATCAGATCTGGTTAAATTGGATGGGTAACCATCAAGAAACAGTAAGCTAAATTGGAAAACAAAAATATCAGAGTATGGTATTGTTGCCCCTAGCCACCAAAAAAGACATAGAAGTATCCATAAGTCATCAAAACCTGAACTCAATTCAAATATTTTATCTGCCCTATAGCAGCTGCTACTGCTTAGACTAATCTTTCTTCAATATTTTGGCTATGCTTGCTTGGTATTCTGAAGATTTTAAGCTAACTGCTTAAACTGCTAAATTGGCAGACTCCAATTTAAGAATAGAATAGAATTCTTTATTGGCCAAATTGATTGGACGCACAAGGAATTTGTCTCCGGTGCATAATCTTTCAATATACATACAAGCAACAAGTGATAAATTATGATCATAATCATAAAATACAATCATAAGTCATAAGATACAGCACTCAGTGATGGTCATAGGATACTAAATAAGCAATCAATATAAATCATAATAGGATACTAAATAACAATCCACATAAATCATAAGATACAAACAGCAAAGTTATAGACATAAGACGCTAAGGAAATAGGTTATAGGAAAGATGAGAAGGATAATAGTAATATAGCCCTACTAGGTAGTTTGACATTCCAGGGCTTAAGACAGTATTGTGAGAATTAGTTGTTTAGCAAAATGATGGTACATGGGGATGGGGGGAATGTCCTTGTATCTAGTTGTTTTGGCATGCAATGCCCCATAACGTTGTCTTGAGGGAAGTTGAAACAGTTTAGGACTAGGATGTGTTGGTCGGTTGATACTTTCACAGCCCTCTTTCTAGCTTGTGTGATATACAGATCCTCAATGGAAGGCAGGCTGGTTGCAATTGTTTTTTCTGCAGTCCTAACTATCCATTGAAGTCTATGTCTGTCTTGTTTGGTTGCTGTGCCAAACCAGACAGTTATAGAAGTGCAAATGACAGAGTTAATAATTCCTTTGTAGCTATATCAGCAGCTTTCTGATTTTCTGAATTGGCTCAGAAAGAACATTCTTTGTTGTGCTTTTTTGATGACATTTTTGATGTTAGGTGTCCATTTTAAGTCTTGAGATATTATAGTACCTAGAAACTTGAAGATCTCTACTGTTGATACTGTGTTGTTTAGTATTGTAAGAGGTGGTAAAATAGGAGGGCTTCTCCTAAAAATCTATCATTTCTACAATTTTGAGTGTGTTCAGTTCAAGACTGTTCCAGCTGCACCACGCCAGCTGATCAATTTCCCGTCTGTATGCAGATTCGTCATCTCAAATGAGACCAATCACTGTTGTATCATCTGCAAACATCAGTACTTTAACAGAGGGATCCTTTGAGATACAATCATTAGTATAGATAGAAAATAGTAATGGAGAGAGCACACAACTCTGGGATACCTGCTAATTGTACAGGTATCTGATGTGATTTTGTTTGGCTTCACCTGATGCTTCCTAAGCTTATGATCTACTTACAGTTGTGGTCAGGCACAATTGTGAGTCAGTTTAGTGACAAGAATATCTAGAAATATGGTATTGAATGCCGAGCTAACGTCTACAAAAAGGATCCTTGCATAGGTCCTTGGAGATTCAAGATGTTGTAAGATGTAGTTTAGTGCCATATTAACAGCATCATCTGCCGATCTATTTGCTTTAGGCAAATTGCAAGGGGTCTAATAGTGGATACATGATGGTTTTCAGGTGGGGCAGTACTCCAAGTTAAGGGTCTGTTTCTATCTCTCATAGAACCACACCAATATTTTTCTAGAGATTCCATACTATGGTAGTGCTGTTTTTCTCTTTTACCAAACAACAAACTAGAAAAATTACCTACAGTATATGAGACATTGTCTTCCTCTGCAGATGGCTTGCTACATGCTTGGAGCCATCATTAAATATGAAAGAAAATTGTCCAGGACCAGGGGTGAAATGATACTGGTTCAGTCCGGTTTGCCCAAACTGGTAGTAAAAAAATGTAAAAAAAAAGTTCCGACAAACTTTACAATGAATTGGTAGTAAAAAAATGCTTTAAAAAAGTAAAAAAAAAAAAGACTTGGATGATCACAGCTGTGCCACATGATCAACGGAACTTTTTTTTTTTTAACTTTTCATGCATTTTTTTTACTACCGGTTCAGATGAATAGGTAGTAAAAAATGCTTTAAAAGAGTAAAAAAAAAAAAGGCTCAGACAATCGTGTGGCACAGCTGTGATTGAGCCTTTTTTTACTTTTTTAAAGCATTTTTTTTACTACCTATTCACCCGAACCGGTAGTAAAAAATGCTTTTAAAAAGTTTTTTAAAATGGTCCCCAAGATCACGTGCCACAGCTGATTCCCCCCCCCAATGCTGTTCTACTTACCTTCCCAAGCCTCCTTTTGGTGTATATTGTGCAAGCGTGTGCAGTGCACGTTTGGTGTGAATTGCGCATGTCCGCGCAGCACACATGTGCAGCCAGTCAACCAGTAGCAAACCGGTTCAGATTTCACCACTGTCCAGGATCCAGAAGACGGAGTAATGGAAAATATAGCAAACTATAGTTGCAATTTGCCTAGTTAAGAAAATTGCTTGCAGCATACATACATCCTTGATTCATCATGAATCAAAGGAAATCATTGGAGACATAATACTTGATTCATCTTCTGGATAATATTTTCCATTAAACCCACCAAATACAGTATTCAGCTTTCTACAGGACTTGTTTTATGAAAACCCAAAAGATTTATTATAGTACTGTATGGCTTTTGTGGGCTTCAGCCCACAATGGCAGATGCCAGAAATACAACACTGATCGTCCACAAAATAATAAGTTCAGGACACTGAGAAAGATCCTGATGCTCAGAATAAAAACCGAATCCTTCAGATGAATTCACCATTTCTTATTCTCTGGATTTACTGGAGCTAATTCCAGTGGTCAGTGGGTTTCATATGTAAACCAGCAACCACAGCTGCCAGAACTTGCTTTTCTTTCCCAGTTTGAAACAACTTTCTGAACAGCACTGAACTAGGCACTCTCACAAGGCCTTTCTCAAGACAACAGTGTCTGCCGAGGGTGAGGGGGGGATTGACAGTGATAAGATGGCAAAGGGAGCACTGTGCTATAAAGGCTGACCTTTTTTTTACATATGCTAAAGTCATTCTTTTTGCCTTCTTATCAATTTTGGCTGCCACAAGTGTATGCTGCTGGCACTAGTCTTGACTTTTAAATAGGTCCTTTAGTTAGTGGGGAATTCGGTCACTCATAAAAAGGAAATCAAATGCATGACTATAGGATGAAAGGTACTTGGCCCACAAACTGCTACCTTGATATTTATGGTTTAAACCAGTGGCTCCCAATCTTTTGGCCACGGTTCCATAGAGAGAGCTTTTTCTGCAAACCAGAGAGGGTGTGGTTTCGCATCCTGCCTGCATCCTGTGCATGGGGCTTTGCTTGTTTGTGCAGACTGATTGCTGACATACCACGGACCGGTGCCGGTCCATGGACCGAAGGTTGTGGACCCCTGGTTTACACCATTTTTTAAACCTTCATTTAACCTTAGCGCTGGAGAATTCTGGGACTTGAAGTTCACACATCTTAAAGTTGCTGAAGTTGAGAAACTGATTTGGACTGTGGTGCTTTTCATGCCAAAAGTTTGGGTTCCCCCACACCATTGACATCCATAAAAAGGATGTCATGGAGAGAAATGTTACTGTGGGTAACGTTCCACCTCCAGCACCGGCTTCTGCAGGATGTAGACTCGCCACCAGAGGGCGCACCGAAAGAGCCATTCCGGTTACTGCGCATGTAGACTCGCAATGCGGTCCCCTTCGGGAGCTTGGCGGAGGCGCGCGCGGTGCTTTTATTTCCAAGGTTGGAGCTGCTCGGGTGCCGGGCTGTCGGCTCGATTTGCACGTTAGACCTTAAAAATAAGGGCAGGCGGGGGGAAAGAGCCCCCGTCACGGATTTTAGGATTTTAGGGCTCCTTAAAAGCAAACCTGACGGAAGTAAAAAAAATTGCACGTATAAACCCATCGCGCTTGGAGGCTTTTGGAGACTTGGAGTAGTTAATACTCGCTGCAGGTTCTGATCAGTTTTAAAACGGGAGGCAAGGAGAGGTGGGGAAGAAGGATCGGTTTTCTCGCTTGCATCTTTTTGTGATGGCTTCGTATCATTGATACCGGGAGAAATTCTGACCAATGGGCGGAAGGATGGCTTCCGTGGGCGGGCTTTAAGAATGGCCTTGAGTAGGCGCACGAATTCAAGGGGCTTCTGCCCAATGTCCTTGCAAACGCGGAGGCATAAGAGTGGCGGAGCTGTCAGTCTTCATCTCGCGGACGATCTTCCCAGATCATTGGAAAAACGATGCCCATGTTGGCAGAAGGGGGCTTGGCTTATTGCATTGGCATCACCTTGCTTTGTCTAAGAGAGTTTGCAGCTGAGGCTTCGGGATGGACAGGTAAATGTTTGCATCTCTCTGCAAGGCTAATATTATAATTAGAGCTGCTAACTGAGTGGCTATTCAAGTAGAGCAACTTAACGATGAGTGTAAATATCCTCAGCATTGGAAAATAATCTTTATATTTTCTTTAAATGGTGCCATTATTATTATTTTTTTAAAAAAAGGGGGGTATTTAGTGGGAAATAAATGCCCTCGGTTCTAGGGAATGGAACTGGTATGATATGTAAGCATTTCCGGGAAGACAAAATATGAGGTGCGTGTTTAGTTTTCATAACTAAGTTTTTTAATAATTTTAATTAAATTTTAATTAATTTTAACTAATTTTAAATTGACTGATGTTTATGTAATTTTTTTTTGTCTCCTTCTTGTAAACTGCCCTGAGCCCTTCGGGAGAAGGGCAGCATATAAATTACATACATACATACATACAAAATAAATAAATAAATAATAAATAAATAACTGCAAAAGAATTTGTTTATAAATAACAGGACTAAAACAGATTGAACAGGGGAGCAGAATTGTTATTCCTCGTCAGCCCGTTCTGCTTTTATTGCTACTGTAATTGTTCTGCTCCCAAGAAGGTTTAATTCAGAAGCAGTGCATTTGTTTGCGAAAAGATGTTCAACAGGTATGCCCAGGAGAAATGGAATTGCTGAATTTTTTTTTCCAAAACAACACCCACAACCTGGTGTCAGCAGAACCCTGTGGGATAACTTACAGCAGCTATAATTAAGAGTCACAGCCTCTAGTTGGACTAAGTGTAGAAGTTTTTAATTTTAGGTTAATTAGAAAGGTATGAGTACTCTTTGAAGAACCAACACAGGGTCTTAAAATGCCAACAGTACTTACAATGTTCTTTGAAAAATATGCTCCAAAAATGAATAAAGTGAATAATCCATACAGTAGGTGGGTTAGTTTTCTCCTTGATTGGGGAAGAGGAGAGAGCTGCTTGTCTGTTACTTCACTCTGGTCATTGATCTCCTTAGTCGTTTTTAAAAACATATTCCCTCTCTTCCCTTGAGAACTTTTCAGCCAAATCAAATGGAGAAGAGTTCTGCCACTTCCTCCTTTAGCCTCAGTGACAGGAAGGATTATACATACAAAGGTGTTTCTTTTCCAGCATGTCCATCATGGGGCCCATCAGATAAGAAAGTGTCAAATATGTAAGGGAATCAATTCTGGGGGAGGAAGGAAGGGATCCTACAAATTATCTAAACCAAATGTCCTGAAAGCTTTCCAGACATGGATGGGAGGGATAAAACAGCAGAGGAATCTACCAATCAGGACAGCGGAAAACATGGTCCCCACAGAACCTCCGACCATCACTGGACAAAATATAGCAAGTTTGAAAGTCAAAAAGGAATTTCTTGAGCCAGTGTGGTTCCCAGCTAGTTTATGGACAGCAATTGAGCAAGTTAAGACTGTAATAAGGAAAAAGCAGGTAAGGGAAAAGTACCGTTATTTATTTATATCCCACCTTTATTTTTATAACTAGCTCAAGGTGTCAAACATCTAATATCCTTTCCTCCTCCAATTTTGCCCATAACAATAACCCTATGAGGTGGGTTGGGCTGAGAGAGAGTGACATGATAATTATCTTTCAATACCTGAGTGGTTGTCACAGAGAAGAGGGGGATTGACTTTTTTCTCTGAAGCACCTGAGGGCAGGACAGGAAGTAACGGGTGCAAGCTTGTTAAAGAGAGATCCAATCGAGGAGTAAGGAGAAATTTTCTGACAGTGAGAACAATTAATCAATGGAATATTTTGCTCCCAGAGTTGTGGGTGCAGAGTTGTGGAGTTTTTCAAGAATAGGCCGGACAGCCATTTGATCGGGATGGTATAAGGTCTCCTGACCTTATAGCAAGGGTTGGACTAGATCAGGGGTCTCCAACCTTGGAAACTTTAAGACTTGTGGACTTCAATTCCCAGAATACCTCAGCCAGCTGGTTGAAATATTCTGGGAGTTGAAGTCCACAAGTCTTAAAGTTGCCAAGATTGGAGACCTCTGGACTACATGATCTCTGAGATCCCTGCCAGCCCTATGATTCTATGCTGTATGTTCTATATTCTAAAGAGGCAAGTTAATGCGAAGGATGAATAAAGAATGAGAAGAGATAAAAGATGAAACTTACTTTTCCAAGAAGAGAAAATGTAGTCTGGCATGTGCATTTTGAGAGGCCCCTTGTAAAGCCAAAGCTAACAGACAAGCAGAGATTGGAAGGAATGACATATAACCAAAGACCACCAACATCCATTCAGCCTATGAGCCATTGGTCACAGGATGGTGGGATGATCCCAAAAAATCTGATTCCTCTAAGGGTAAAGAGAAAACCAACCTAAATAAAAACCATAAAAAACAAAAAGCCATAAATTTTAACAGAATGGGGGTGACAGGACCCAATGACGATGAAGGAAAACAGGAACATAGGGACAGAGCTCCCTAATCCCCTAAGTGGTAGGGGATTAAATTAGAAATAGGTCAGAAATCTTTTCCAGTTTAATCTCAGTATCAGAAAGATTTAGTGTTATAAATCCAGAAGGAGCAGCTGAAGAAAGTCAAGCAAACAAACTTAGTTCTGCTCCTAAATCAGGCCACCATGAATGTTTATGGAGATTGTCTTATCATCTAGGTCATAGTTGTCCCAAAGATGCTTTTACAAAAGGCAACTGGACTTTCTTGCTTTTTCTTTGAAAACGTTTCATTCTCATCCAAGAAGCTTCCAAGAACTGAACCAACCAAGAACTGAAGAAGGTTCCTGGATGAGAAGCAAAACATTTTCAAAGAAAAAAACCAAGAATGTTCAGTTGCCTTTTGAAAAAAAGCACCTTTGGGACCAGCCACCATGATAGCAGTGTTCCAATATCTAAGAGGATGCCATAAAGAAGAGGGGCTCAACCTATTCTCCAAAGCACTTGAATGCAGAACAAGAAGCAATGGATGGAAACTAATCAAGGAGAGAACCCACCTAAAACGAAGGAGAAATTTCCTGACAGTTAGAACAATTACTCAATTGTTAATTAAACAAAGAGCCGCTGTGGTGCAGTGGTTAGAATGCGGTACTGTAGTACTGCAGGCTACTTCTGCTGACTGCCGGCTGCCTGCAATTTGGCAGTTCGAATCTCACCAGGCTCAAGGTTGACTCAGCCTTCCGTCCTTCCAAGGTGGGTAAAATGAGGACCCAAATGGTTGGGGGCAATATGCTAACTCTGTAAACTGCTTAGAGAGGGCTGTAAAAGCACTGTGAAGTGGTATATAAGTCTATGTGCTATTGCTAATTAGTGGAATGACTTGCCTCCAGAAGTTGTGGATGCTCCAACCATGGAAGTTTTAAAGAAGAGTTTGGACAACCATTTGCCTGAAATGGTATAGGGTTTCCTGCCTGAGCAGTGGGTTGGATTAGAAAATCTCCAATGACTCTTTCAACTCGGTTATTCTGTTCTGTTCTGAGTTTCTAACACTGTTTATTTTATCTTTCCAATATTTTTAAGTATGCAATACAATCAGATAATTTCTGTTGCAGGGCATATCCTAATAAATAAGATGATGATACCATTAAATTAAAGACGGAATATTTGAAAAACACTAGATGAGTCTTTTCTAAAACTAAAGGATGCTGCTGAAGGGAAGTAAGAAATATCCAGCGTGATAAAAGTTGTTGCTGCCTTAATGAATTATGGGATTTTTTTCCTCTGATGACTTTTACAAGTTCATAATAGATCTTTGAACAATTTCTTATATTTCTCCAGGAATGAGGAATACAGTCAGTGCCCAGATGCCCCATGAAATTATAATCCCTCAGTGGAGAGCGGATGCAAACTCAGGCAACGACAAGGTAGGTTGTCAAATTACAATTGTTAGCAAAGATTCTGTTTTCTGATGATTCCTCCAGATACTCATTCATGATCTGCTCATGGCAAGAATAGTTTGCCTGTGGCTGGTTGCTCAGCAGCTGCAGTGAAGAACCCAAAACGACGTGATTTGCATATGTTTGTGTACATGTGTATGAGAGAGAAAAGATGTAACCTTTTGAAGCAATATATGGGAAGAAAATTAGAATTAAAATTAAAATGAGTATTCCCTCTTGAGATTTGAATGCTTTGATATTAATAACTTCCTCTTCAAGAGAAGGAATCGATTTTTGCCAAAAACCTGTCTAAATGTTAAGCATTTGTTTTCTCATGGGTTTGTTCTGGGGGAGAGGGATTAAAAAAAAATCAAGATGATAGCTGAAAATTTTCAATTAAAGTCCCTCCTTTTTTTACATCCCTTGTGCATGTGACATATATATAAAGAAAAAGAGAGCTTGATAATGCAGGACCCTTTCCAAGGGATGTCCCTGCTGCTTCTCCCAGAAGCATATATCAGATTCGGTTGAATCCAAAGTGAGTTGAATTGGAAAAGTTCAGAAGTTGTCTGAATCAAAGCAGGGCTTTTCTAGATGAGATTGAACCTAAGTCCTTTGCTAATGATGTGGAGGAACAGGAAATATATCTCAAAAGGGCTGATCCGCTTTTCTTCCTGTTAAGCTAAGAAAAGCACCAGCCTGCAGAGCTTCCCCAAAGGAGCTAACTGACTTTAAACAGTTAATCATTCATTGTCATTCTCCAGTTGCTGGGCTTAGTTTCTGAAATTTAGCAAAATATTGCACAGATTATCAGTGAAAAGAGACTAGTGGTTAACATATTGGAGTAAGAGTGGGAAACCTGCTGGGTATCCTCGGGACAGTCCCTCCCCTTCACTCCTAGGCAGAAGGCAAGGGCAAACCTGTTCTGACCCAGCTCCCCAAACACGACAAACCCTCTGTAGTTGAAGCAATGATTCCTTTATTATGAGCGCCAGCAGCCTTGGCAAAAAGTTTCTCTCACACAGCAGGCTAACAAGTCTGTCCAGCAGGGAGGTGAATAGTTGTCTGCCACATCTATTCATCTCTGCCCCCTGCCTTTTATCCCCAGAGCTAGGGTGGGGCTTCGCTAGAAGCGGTGGCTCTTCTGTCCCAAGGATTGGCCCACAGATTTCCACTATTCTCCTCTCCTCTCTGCCTTCTGCGCATCCGTGTGTCAGGCACTGGACCCAGCTGTTCCTCCTCTTCCTCATCGGACGGCCCAGGCTCCACCTCTGTCTCTCTCTCTGACAGCTCCATTCCTTCTTCCCCCTCAGAGTTCTCAGGTTGCCTTGATGCTGACCTTGACTCCCACATCTGCTCCTCATCTGATTCGGCTGTTGGAGGAGCTGGCGGCTGACAGACCACAACAAAACCACTTCCAAAAATGTTATCAAAACCCCCTCCCTGGGCTTGTCTGTGTAGTTGCCAGAAGTCTGACTGATGAGAAGATCAAAAGGGAAAAAAAACAAAGAAACAAAGCAGTGAAAATAAGAGAAAGGGAAGAAAATGCATATCAATTTTTTTCCAACTGTAAAGATACTCTTGTACAACAATTTTAAGTCCAATCACACAAACTTGATCCCCTCATAAGCAATCAACATGCTGACAAATTTAACTGAAACCTGCCGAGAAACCATTAAAATAAATGGCAGTTCTATTTAAAAATAAAAATCCAAGGTGTAAATAAACCTGGCATATACTTACATACATTTATTTTATTTATTTATTCATTTGTATCCCATCTTTATTATTTTTTTTTTTACAAATAAGGCAGTTAACACATCCAACACACGTTCGTCCTATTTTCCCCACAACAATAGGTGGTAATACAGGCTGGTCTTCAACTTATAAACATTCATTTAGTGATTGTTCAAAGTTATAACAGCGCTGAAAAAAGTGACCTATGACCATTTCTGACACTTAGAACTATTGTAGCATGCCAGTGATCATGTGATCAAAATTTGGAGGTCTGGCAACTGGCATTATTTATAACAGATGCAGAGTCCTGGGGTCATGTGATAACCTTTTGTGACCCTTTGATAAGCAAAGTCAGTAGGAAACACAGATTCACTTAACAACCATATTAGTAACTTAACAACTGCAGTGATTTACTTAACAACTATGGCAAAGAAATGGGGCAAAACTCACTTAACAACTGTCTTGCTTAGCAACAGAAATATTGGGCTCAATTGTGGTCATAAGTCAAGGATCACCTGTACCTTTACTGAAACCAACTGGTTATACTTGTTTTTCTATATTTACGAGGTACTTCTAGCAAATACGCATAACTGCTATTGTGCAAATGAAAATACTTTTTAAAACTGGGAAGCCTTTTGTTTGTTAATAAATGTCTTGCGTAACTTTCTGCTTTGTTCCTCTTGTTGCTTCCTCTTGCTTTACCTGGAATAATTTGTGAAAATGCTTAGCTCAGAGTATTGTATTAGTTTTAATAGTAGTGGAGCTTCCGATGTGGAGGTCATTTCATAGTATGGTAAAGGTTCTGAATAGAAAAATGAAATTATCAGTCTTTGGCACTTAAAAGACTATAATTCATATACACGCTTCATCTTGTGAATTATTCATTTTCATTGTGGATAAAAGAGGAAATATGCTATATGTTACCACAGTGTTAGATGGATTGCCTCTGAATTGCCCAAACTGCCACAAAAAGCTAAAATTGCCTTTAAATTGCTAAAATCTCATGCAAGAACACTAAAAAGGTGTGAGACTTTATGTATGTATATAGCTGATATACATCACACTATTGGTATTTTGAAGGGTATTATTATTTTAAATGTTCTTCAGGCATGTCTGACATTATATATATTAAATTCTATTTAATAAAGGTAAAACAAGACATTGATGATAATACCACAAATAAATTACATTTATTTGTAATTGTTGTAAGTAATCCTTGATTTACAACAGTTCATTTAGTAGCCATTCAAAGTTACAATGGCACTGAAAAAAGTGACTTACGACCATTTTTCATACTTGCGACCATTGCAGCATCCCTATCCATGGTCACGTCATCAAAATTCTGATGCTTGGCAACTGACTCATATTTATGATGGTTGCAGTGCCTTAGGGGTCACGTGATCAGCTTCTCTGACCTCCGGACAAGCAAAGTCAACGGGGAAACCAGATTCACTTAAAAACCTGTTACTAATTTAACTGCAGTGATTCACTTAGCAACTGTGACAGAAAAGGTCGTAAAATGGGGCAAAACTCACTTAACAAATGTTTCACTTAGTGTAGTCTAGTCCCAATAGTGTTGTACGTTGAGGACTGCCTGTATTGGTAGATTCAGACTTGGGTCCAGTGGAGACATTGTTTCTTATGCTTAGTTCAAGACCATTAAAGAAACCCTGAAAACATAAAATGTATGCCTGTGCAGTTTAATTGATCATATTGCTTTCCCCAATTGTTATGTATTTATTGCTTTACTTTGTAAGTCTCTTTGTATATTTGTGCATCCAATGTCACTTTTTTGTATCTCATCTCTTTGGTAAAACGATGGCCCAGACTGTACACAGTGATACATGTTGGCTCTTGCTTAAGGAACTGGTGTTATATACAAGACTCTGATAGTATGAATTAGTAATACTGATTGGATTCAGCCTCTCTTCATTTTCTTTTGCTCCAGGCCTTGGGCCAATGTTGAGAATTCTTTTAGTCCCTACCCAGTTATTTGCTACAGAAAAACAAAACCCAGTTCAGGGAGCAGGATGATGTGAGATCATTCAGTTGTCGGCCTTTGCTGTTCTGACTGTAATTCGGCTGTTCGGCACCAGCTGAATTACAGTGAACACAAGCAGAATGTTATTTCCTTTTCTGTGCATGTGGCAGTATGCTTTGCTTCAAACATCCTTCATTTGTAACCAAATCTTGCAGAGTAAAGGATGGGGAGGATGTGGTAGCCTTGTGCCTCATGCAGGAAAGAGTATTGTTATTCTGTTTTTGTTTTTCTTGAGTTTAGTGTCGTTACATAGATTGCCTAACAAAGGCATTGCATAGAGAACTGTCAAGCTGGGAACTCTGTCCACCTCTTTATCCTAGGTGTAAGCTGGATATCTGTGCAGGCCTGGTTAACTTAAAGGGGGAAAAAAAGTTACGCTGAATTTATCCAATGGAGAGTGGGAGCCAGTGCCTCTAATTTGCAGACTCAACTTTCAATCTTATTTATTTATTTATTTATTAATTTAATTTGTATACCGCCCTTCTCCCAGAAGGGACTCAGGACGGTGAACAGCCAAAATTAAAAAACATACAAATGCAAAAGTTAAGATAATTAAAAGAATTAAATCACTGGCTACCCAATTTAAAACCCCAAATCTATAAAATTTAAAATCCCAATTAAAAACCATTTAGGCTAGGCCGGCTTGATGAAATAAAAACGTCTTCAGGGCTTTACGGAAGGTCCGGAGGTCCGGGATCAATCGTATTCCAGGAGGCAGCTCATTCCACAGGGCGGGTGCCCCCACAGAGAAGGCTCGCCCCCTTGGGGCCACCAGCCAACATTACCTAACCGATGGCACCCCAAGGAGGCCCTCTCTGTGAGAGCGTATTGGCCGGTGGGAGGTTATCGGTAGCAGCAGGCGGTCTCGCAAATACCCTGGCCCTAAGCCATGGAGCGCTTTAAAGATGAGAACCAACACCTTAAAGCGCACCCGGAAGACCACCGGGAGCCAATGCAGCTCGCGCAGGAGAGGTGTTACGTGGGAGCGCCACATCGCTCCCATAATCACCCGCGCGGCCGCATTCTGCACCAGCTGGAGCCTCCAGGTGCTCCTCAGGGGGAGCCCCATGTAGAGAGCGTTACAGTAGTCCAGGCGTGACGTAACCAAGGCATGAGTGACTGTGCACAAGGAGTCCCGATCCAGAAAGGGGCGCAACTGGCATATCAGGCGAACCTGATAAAAAGCCCCCCTGGCCACAGCCGTCATATGCTCTTCTAAAGACAGCCGTGTGTCCAGGAGGACGCCCAAGTTGCGAGCCCCCTCTGTGGGGGTCAGTGACTCGCCCCCAATAGCCAGCGATGGCACCAGCTGGCTATACCGGGACGCCGGCATCCACAGCCACTCGGTCTTGGAAGGGTTGAGCCGAAGCCTGTTCTTCCCCATCCAGACCCGCACGGCCTCCAGACACTGGGACGTCACTTCGAGGGCATCATTGGGGTGGTCTGGGGTGGAAATGTACAGCTGAGTGTCATCAGCGTACAGATGGCATCGCACCCCAAAACCACGGATGATCTCACCCAGCGGCTTCACATAAATGTTGAACAGGAGCGGTGAGAGGACCGACCCTTGCGGCACCCCGCAAGCAAGACGCCTCGAGGTCGACCTCTGCCCCCCTGCCAACACAGACTGCGACCGGTCAGAGAGATAGGAGGAGAACCACCGCAGCACGGTGCCTCCCACCCCCAGTCCCTCCAGCCGGCGCAGCATGATACCATGGTCGATGGTATCAAAAGCCGCTGAGAGGTCTAACAGGACCAGAATAGAGGAACAACCCCTGTCCCGAGCCCTCCAGAGATCATCCACCAATGCGACCAATGCAGTCTCCGTGCTGTACCCAGGCCTGAAGCCGGACTGGCACGGATCTAGATAGACGGTTTCATCTAGGAACTGTGGGAGCTGTCACGCAACCACACTCTCCACAACCTTCGCAACAAAGCGAAGGTTGGAGACCGGACGGTAGTTTGCCAAAACGGCCGGGTCCAGAGAAGGCTTCTTGAGGAGGGGCCTCACCACCGCCTCTTTCAAGGCGGGAGGCAAGAAACCCTCTCTCAGAGAAGCATTTATAATCCTCTGGAGCCAGCCTCGTGTTACCTCCCGGGTGGCCAGTACCAGCCAGGAGGGGCACGGGTCCAATAAACATGTGGTTGCGTTTAACCTCCCCAGGATCCTGTCCACGTCCTCAGGAGTCAGGATCTTCTCCTTCAACTTGATCATATTTTTAGCATTGTCCATGAATTTGACTGAATGTAAACTGAAAAATTCTAAGAGGAAAAAGTCCTGGTGGGTAAAACAAAGAGTTCTTCCATGGCATTAATTTGAGGAGTGAAAGGCATTGTGAATGTCCTGTCTTTCATTCTGGGGTGACCTTTGTACTGATTTATATTCCCTCGCTTCAGTTAAATCCGAAGAGAAGGAACAACTTCTATGGACCTTTGGCATCTTGGGAACCATGAATTGAGACAATCTGCAGTTGAAAAATGTAAAGATCATAACTAGGGAAAGAAGAGCAGCAACAACCTCACAGGCATAAATATCTTTAAAAATGAAGTAGAACACTTAAGCATCATTTATAAGTGTAGAGGTACTTCCAAGGGATTGGAAGTGTTTGATATTGGCACAATATTAATGAAAATGAACCAAACATCCCCAAAAAGATGGAGGTTAAATAAAAAGAACAGAGAGAGACTAAAATTATCAACCAATATTCTAGTTCAGGAATCAGCAACCTGCAGCTCTGGAGCAGCATGTGGTTCTTTCACCCCTCTGCTGCGGCTCCCTGTCACTCAAAATATGTGTCACAACTGCCAATGTGCAACACCCGCCGGCACATGATTTATTGAGCTTTTCAAACCCCTGGTAGGCCAACCATGGATAAATCCAAGAAAAGAAAAGTTTCAGAAGAAAACAGAACATTTAATTCAACTACATATGCTAGTTTTGTGGCCGCTCAAGAAATAGTCAGGCACGGGAAGGGTTTTGTGGCTCCTGGTGTTTTCTTTTCTGTGGGAAACGGGTCCAAATGGCTCTTTGAGTGTTTAAGGTTGCAGACCCCTGTTCTAGTTTATCCAAATACCAACTAATATTACCCAATTACTAACCAATATTCTGGTTTATCCAAAGACAAAACAAAAATCTAAAGGCTTTGTAGGTGGAAAGGATTGTGACTGGAAAGCTCATTGTAATAATTTGAGGAATGTAGGGAACAGAACTTTAAAATTAAAATAGACATTTTCTTTCATAATTAATGAAATTGTATATATAAGATGGCATCACAGAGAGCTAGCAGGACTTAGTGATCTAAGATTTAGGCGTTGGACTAGGACTGGGCAGTTGTCCACCCTCTATCAAGGAATCCATCCACTCTTGGAGCCTTCGGGTCAACTCACTTAGCCCAACCCGCCTCACATGTTTGTAGTTGTGAAATAGAAAGAAGATTACCATCTGAAATTCCTGGAGAAAAGACAAAGATATAAATCTAACAAATAAAAAATAAACAAATGATGGATGGATGGATGGATGGATGGATGGATGGATGGATGGAGTTAGCATCCTTTAATATTGTGCCAAGTCATAAAAATTATGCTTGGACTCTACCTAGAGTACAGTATATTTTCTTTATATTATTGTTTGTGTGCTCAGCATTTTAACATTTAGGGAATGAATGAATCTGTAATTATATTTAGGCAGCTGTTGTACCTAGGGGATTTATATTTGTGCGTTGTATCTAAATCTATGTTTGACCACAGGAAGTATGGTGATGTCATCTGAGAGGATAGGGTCAGGTTTTTAGGTGATTTTTGAGGATGAAAGCTTAAAAGTAAAATAGGTATGTTAAAGTCTGTGGATTAATAATCTATTTAGCTTTTAATTTTAATGAAAACCACAAAAATTATGCTACGGAAAACAAGTGATTTGCTCTCAATTTTTATCGGTGTGGTCTTGGGGGTGGCTAACCTCTATAGATTATGAAAAATGAGTTGGGGGACTGCATTTAGGCTTCATGTTTAATATTACAAAGAGAAAACAGGACCTAATATATGATGGTTAGAAAACTCAAATCTATTCACCTAGATCAGGGGTGGGGAACCATGGCCCTTTTATGACTTGTGGACTTCAACTCCCAGAATTCCTGAGCCAGCCACAAGTCATAAAAGGGCCATGGTTCCCCATCCCTGACCTAGATAGACTATGTTCCCAGTATCCTGTCACAGATATCAGGGAAGAAAAGAGATTATAGAATACAAATACTGTACAGAAGCTGCAATGTCCTACTAAGTAGAATGTTCTACTGAGACTACAGGGGACAGATGGTTATGCAAAACTATGAAGATGAGAACAATTATTTAATAATATAATTTGGGTTTCAGGAGCCCAAATTGTCATTTTCCTTTCTGTTCATTGACAGTTTTAATTCATTATATCTAATACATATGCTGGCAAGGATATGCAGGGGAAGGAGACAATGGCTTGTTATTTTGTTCATGTTTGTTGCAATGCCTATATTTGGTTCCTCAGCTCATAGTTGACAGTCACACAAAAGTTCATTCTAATTGGCCAACTTCCTCACAGATGTAGCAAGAAGTGTTACCTTCTTATTCAGAACCTGCTTCCAGTAACTGTCACAACATGTGTCTACATTAATTTCCTTTTAAGTCATGTTTTTTCTATATAGCTGGTCATGATGCGTGTCCATGTACTGAGATTGTTTAAAATATCATTATACCACTTGAGCATTAGATAAGACAGCAGGGAAGAAAGAATCATTTTTGGGCAAGATTAGAAAAAGCCACCTTTTTTTCTGGCAATATAATTTTAAATTAGTTTTTAAATTAAGTAAAAATTTAATTTAAAATTAAAATTAAATTAAGTATTTAAATTAATTTAAATTAGTTTTTAAATTAAGTATCCGCAGAAATGTTGGTGGCAATTAGAGAAAAGGAAATTCTTCAAATGGCAACAACTGAAACTAAGGTGTTTTAATGGGCTCTTGAAGATACTGAGTGGTATGTCAAGGGAAAGATTATAATAAAAGTGGTTGAAAATACTTGGTGATATTTCAAGAGGTCCCTTGCGGTACGAGGGCATTTGGTTTGGCCTCTTTTTCCAAAAGCCACTGATTCATTAATCTGGTATCAATCAGAAAGCATTGTACAGAGGTAGATTAGTACACATGCACAATCATAACATTGAAGGGGGCCACTTAGATTATCATGTCTTACTCTCTACTCAGAACAATCCAGATTGAAACATCTCCAACAGATAATATCAAGTTTGTGCTTGAACACATCTGATGAAGAAGAATTTCCACCTCTCTGGTTTCCACTGCCCAAATGTTTGTAAAGTTAGGAAGGTTTTCATTACATTTAGTAAGAAACTGTCTTGCTGCAACTAGCCTGGTTGTGAAGGCGTGCATTCAGTACAATTGAGCTGGAATGCAGGAGTTATTTCAATATTCATCAGTGTTGTCTCCAAAAATCAGCTTCTCACTATTTTTCCTCTCTTTTTATTATCGTTCAATGTACCATTTGCAAGTACAGTGTAGATTAATGGATTTGAAGTATAGTATCAACTGATCAAGAAACCTACATCAACAAAAGTAAGGGAGAGTATGAAGCTATAATTTGAAGTTGGCTTGCTCTGAAATTTGAATCCTGAAAACTCAAATGTTTACCTAGATAGCAAAGGAATGAGTGCATGTATCCACAAAGCTTCACTGTATGGCTATGTATTGGTAACTGTTAATTTTTATATTCTATGTAGCATCCATCGAGAGCAGAACTCAGGATAACAGCTGAAGGAAGAAACTTTATTGTCGATGTTGAAAAAAATGAGTAAGTACTTGAAATCTTACCATCATAAAGAAAGGTATAAATAGTTAGACAGTGCAGTGCTTCATACCAAATCTCCAAAAATTGCTTTGGGGCACAAATGTAGCATCTCTCCATAATACTTTGAAGTAGCTGTTTACTTCTTTCAGGATCTCAGAGCCCCAATAAGCGTTTTTTAAATTCATTAAGCAAAAACATTAAGGTCTTTTAGGGTCTGAGATTAACCTAAAGGACATCTATGGAGATTCTCAGTCATCCAGGTCATGGTTGTCCCAAAGGTGCTTTTTCAAGAGGCAAATGGACTTTCTGGTTTTTCTTTGAAGACATTTTGCTTCTCATCCAAGAAGCTTCTTCAGCTCTGACTGGATGGTGGAGAATGTAAGGATTTATACTCCTTGCAGACAGCTGGACATTTGGATTCTTTTAGCAACACAGTCCCTTCAACAGTTCCAAGACAGCTCCACACCAATTTGCACCACTCAGGTGACCCTGATGATACAGATAAATCTGCAGGTGGCCTCAGTGACCCTCTAAAAGAATGCAAATGACCAGCTGTCTGCAAGGAGTATAAATCCTTACATTCCCCACCATCCAGTCCGAGCTGAAGAAGCTTCTTGGATGAGAAGCAAAACGCCTTCAAAGAAAAACCAGGAAGTCCAGTTGCCCCTTGAAAAAGTACCTTTGGGATAACCTAAAGGACTGACATGTATCTTTAAATATGTAACTGAGAAAGCTTTGGGAGGGGCTGAATAACATACATGTGATCTTTCACATTCCTCCTTTTCCTGAAATTTCACTTACTGTGCATTCGTAAATTTTGCCTGGCTGCATTAAGCATAATACATGGTATTTATTACTGTAAAGTAGCTTCAGTATTTCCATATCAAAGCAAAAAACTGCCATATCAAGTTCTCAGCAATGAAAATTAGCATAAATTTTAGTATACTAAATGAAAATTTAAGCATGAACCTTCTCTTGTGTTCTCAAGAAACAAAGAAAGGTAAATATACATGCATTTGGGCAATGAGGGAATAACATTAAAAGCATTTAGCCTAATCCTATTATGAAGTGTGCATCTAGCTGCCAAACTCTCCCTCCACAGAGAGAAGTTTTCATCCTGTTTCCTAGTGATTTGGATCTACATCCTAGTATAAACATAACTCTCTGACCATCTGGCCTTAAATTTCCAGCAATATTTCTGAGTCGTATAAAGTAGTACAGGCAAAGTCACTGATGCAGCAGAATTGGAAGAAGCAGAATCATTAGTAAAATTCAGCCACATATTAGCATGGAGGATAACGATATAACCACCAGATGCCTCCTGGGAATTAACGGTGCTATTGCCATGCGAAGCTTACTCTCAACAGGCTAGCAAAACAGAATATATATCTTTACTTTCCCAGTGGGCTCACCGTTCAGCCAAACGTGCACGCATAGCCATTCAACTTTGAAAGGGATTGAAGGAGACAATGATACGGATTCACAATTTTGTGTACTGTATGTACATAAGTGCTTTAAACTTAACCTTGTGTAGATTTGAAGTGTTGGAAACATTAGCTAGTTAGTTTTTTGCTAGTAGATTTTTTTTCTTATTTATTTTTATCACACCTTTATTATTTTTTACATTTAACTCAAGGCAGCAAATGTATTCAACACACCTTTCTCCTCCTATTTTCTCCACAACAACAACCCTGTGAGGTAGGTTGGGCTGAGAGAGATTGGCTGGCCCCAGGCCACCCAGCTGGCTTTCATAGCTAAGGCAGGACTTGAACTCAAGGTCTCCTCCCGCTTACTAGGCTGGTGCCTTAACCACTAAACCAACGTGGCTCATCCAAAACAAGAAGTTATTGAGTCCAGTGGCCATCATCCAGTTATTTCATTACCACTATAATTTTAAGAAAATGAGCTAGGGGAAGAAGAAGATTTTTTTAAAAATGCAACAGTTGGAACATAGAAAAAAAATCCGTAGAGTTTGTATATTATAATAGTCTAAAAGTGAGGAGAAGATAGAAAGCCCAGCACCAGGCTAATTAAATAGGTAGACTAGAGCCAAGCAATCTGAAGGTAAATGGCCACATTTAATATTCGTAGAAATACATGAATTTAGAACTGTAATGGGCAGAACAGTATTGTGCTCATGAAGTCAGCCAAACTTTTCTATTTTATTTCTGAGTTGGAGGACAGACATTTTGAGATTCCTGTTGTAAAAAAAAAAAATCCCCATCAGAGAAAATTGTATTAAACTGTACTTAAACTACATATACTTTGCTGATGACTAGAGTTGAAATCCTATACGCAGGGGACAAATCCTGTCGAGAAGCTTGTTTAAGTATTAGGAAATGGCAAACTGTTGTGAAATTCTCCTTACCAGAGGATGTGCTTGATTTCAGCATCTGTTTACAACAGGATGATCTCAGTTGCTGTACCCCCATGAACTGGGGACATTTATCTTCTTTATTTGGAGACCACTCCCAAAATGGCGGCCAGACTGGCAAGTTAAATCCTCTACAGCTAAGAATGTATTATTTATTTAGCTATTAAAAGTGAGCTATAAAATAAGCATTTTTCATGCTTTTTTTAAAAAAAACTTTGAAGTCATCTGAGTCCAAACATAATTTTGTTGGGATCCAAAGAATTGGTGCCAGATGGAAAAAAGCTCTTAACTGTCATGTAGCCAGGAAGCAAAGTCCTTGGTTCAATAATTGGGTTAAACACACAGGGCCATGAACCCCTAGCAAGCCAAAAAAACCTGCAGAGGATGGTCATACCCGAAGGACAATGCAACACCATCATCAATTAACTTGATAGCTTTATTGAAAGTCCAAGGAATATAAGGATTGGCAGGAAAAAGAGGCAGGGACAAAATATGAGGTAGGTCCAGAGCAGAATAGTAGCATTCTGGAAGGAGATCTTGGATTCCACTTTATTTGAGTCTATTTGAAGAGACACTGAACACATTCTAACTAACATTAATTTACATTTGCCTTGATATTGCCAGTATTGTGTCAATACAAAGCACATTTAATTCCACAGGAAGTTACTCTATTTACATATAAACTCTGAATTGATTCCTAAACACCCGGTGCACTCAAGTTTGTTTTTCACATACGGGTTGTTGAGATGTTTAAGTTCTGCAGCTGCAAAACAGAAAGCCCAAAGCAGAAGGATATAATGAGAGTTGGGGGGGGTATAACATTGGTCATTACTGTCAAAGAGCATCAGATGTTCACAGATGTGCTTCAAAGCATAATTTTCTGGAAGGAGAGAAGAAAGAAAGAAACCAGTCCTCTTTGCCTGAAGTTAATGGAAGTCTTGAAGTTGCGATAAAAACAAATAACGTTGTTTTAAGTCTGTGTTTAATTAGAATTAATTGCTTTGGGTCAGCACTGGCCATCTGCACAGGCCAACTGGGGACAAGTTCAGGAAGGCAAAGATAGGATGTTGGTTTAGTAATGGAGACAGCAGCATTTTCAGGGGGTGGCAAGGGGAGCTGGAGTGATACTGGTGGAATCATGTGAGTTGGTACAAAGCTTGCTCCCTTTCTGATATATGTCATTATATCAGTCACATTCCCAAAGGGGCAGAGTTTACAGCTCAATGCTACTTTTTTCATTGTGAGAGATTGTAGACATGACTGAATGGTTGTGGTCAGTCATTTTTAAAAGATTTATCTATCTATTTATTTATTTATACTTGTATACTGCTCATTCTCAAGCCTCTAGGCAGCTAATAGTGAACAGTTCTTTAAAAACAAACACCTAAATCAAAATGCGGAAAGAACATTCATAGTAAAAACAAAAAAAAAACAAAAAAAAGATGCATGCCACAGAAACCACTAGCATATTGTAAAACACCCTCTTTCTGACTTACTGGAAGAAGTGAGTTTTAGCAAAATATCAGAAAACTTTCTACTTCTGACAGGCCCAGGAGACATGAAATAGGTCAAATTTGCACTGGGAGGAAGTTCAAATGTAAACTTCAAAGAAATGTATTATGAACTGAGACATTAGTTTGGAAAATCTCCTCATCCACAAAATCTCTGTCCAGTTTACCTAGAACCGGGCTACCAATAATGTGAACAAGCTGTAGCAAGTATTATATTTGCCACGTATAATGTGGGATGTATCATCTAAATTGTTCTGCATTGTTTTATCTGAACTATATTTAGGGGACTGGAGGAGGCTGCCAATTTGATCAGGGCAACATCACAACTCAGGAAAACAAGTGCCTAGGTCAGTGATGGCTAACCTTTTTGCCATCACGTGCCAGGAGAGGGGGGGGGGCGGGGGAGGGTCGCGCGCACATGTGCCCACGCGCATGCGTGCGGAACCCCCTCCCCCTTCCCCCTGCTCCTGGCACATGATGGCAAAAAGGTTAGCCATCACTGACCTAGGCACTTGTTTTCCTGAGTTGTTTCTTTCCCACTCCCTCGGAGGCCCTACGGAGGCTGAAAGGGCCCATTTCCCAACTCTCGGTGGGACAGGAAGTGACATTTTTTGCTGTCCCCAGCCTCCAGAACCTCTCTAGGAGTCTCTAGGAGCCTCTCTAGGAGTCTCTGGAGGCTGGAGGCTGGGGACAGGAAAAAAGTCACTTCCTGTCCCACCGGGAGTCGGGAAATGGGCCCTTTCAGCCTCCGTAGGGCCTCCAAGGGAGTGGGAAAGGCTGTTTTCGCCCTTCCCAGATACACAGAGAGGATCTGGAGCCAGGTAAGAAAGAAAAACGGGCCTTCCCCACCCTGCCCCCAGGCCCTCCAGAGGCAGGAAACAGCCTGTTTCCCTACTTCTGGTGGGCCCAGAAGGCCCGAAAATCAGCTGGCCGGTGCGCGCATGCGCCCCAGAGCTGAGCTGGCGTGCCCACTAATATGGCTCCGCGTGCCACCTGTGGCATGCGTGCCATAGGTTCGCCATCACGGGCCTAGGTTCTTACATCATGCTGAACCATTGTGCATTTGCTTTGGGTTTAGGAAGTTGTGTGAACCCAGCCCATTGTGGCTTATTCAATTCATTATGGTTAGCACTATGTGTAAGCCAAGTCAATGTGGAAATGCATGAAGGTGGTCTGAATATTATTCTTCCCCCTGCAAATTTTCTGACAGAAGAAGAAGAAAAAGATAACGAGGCCGTGGCTCTTTGCGTTTTCTGAAGTTTTATCATGAAGGATGTTTGCCCTGAGACGTGGCATTTTGCCAGAAAAATTCCTGAGTAGCCAAGATGTGATGTAATGAACTCCATGACTAGACCAGCTGGCATAGGAAAAAGTCCTGGCATCCAGCCCTATTCAGAGATCTAATTTTAGAATTGCAGTACTGTAGTTTGGAGCACAAAACTGCCTCATTGCCAAGCCTACTGTACCCTTCCCTTGTGTCAAAGCTACTCTGAATGTCCTCCGGAGGTGCCCCCATCCCAAGATTCAGCTGTGCTGTTAATCTTTGTCCATCATTTCCTGCCTTGTGGTTTCCTTTCCAGAGTTTCCTTTAGAGATTGGAAAGAGGAAAGATTGTTTTCCAGTTTTGGCTTTGGATTGGTGGGATAGCTGAACTTTTCTCTGCAGGGATGCCCTCGCCTTAGCTTTTGCTGATAATTTCCTAGATGCAGGGATACTAATGGGGGCAAACTCACTGGATGCTCTGACCTTTTCCTGCAGAGCTTGCAAAGACTAGCTGAATGGTCAGAAGAACAGAGCAGCCACCTGGGGATTTTTAGTTCATCTTCCTCCTGGAATAATGATTTCATTTTCTGGAGGCCAGGCAAGGAAGCTTGTCTCTCTAAATTATCTGTTCTTCATTGCAAAATTTCCTGGGAGGGAAGTATGCTTCCTTCCTTTCCTTCACTGTTGACTTTTTGGCTCTACAGTTTCACAGTGCAACCCTTTGAGTAATAATTTAAAAGAGAGAGAGGGGGAGGGAGGGAGGGAGGGAGGGAGAGAGAGAGAGAGAGAGAGAGAGAGAGAGAGAGAGAGAGAGAGAGAGAGAGAGAGAGAAGCAAGTGTTGCTAGAAAAGTTGTGTTCTTCACAAATAGGAAGATGCTGAAGTAAAGAGGATTGAAATCTCTGGCTTTGGCAGAGCACATGTTGAACATCAGCATCTAAAAAGGATGACTTTATCCTCTCTTTAGCTTAGGGGCTGGGTGTGTTAATGAAAGGGTGGCTTTCCTTCTTGGTGATCCTAGTTCAGCAAAATATAGGCTGAAAGATGTCAGTGCAAGCAGCTTGTCTAAAAGTATAAGCCTGAAAACATAGTATAATAAATTGTGTGGATACAGCAGATAATCCTAGCTCATATAGATGATTATTTGCCTATAGCAAAGAAGCATTGATGTTCCAATCCCACAAAAAGAGGTTTCCCATGAAATTACATTTTTCAGTACAGTTGGTCCATAGATTTGACTGCAAATTATCAAACATGTGAAAACTTAAGTCTGCAATGATTACAAAGTATGTGTTGTCTTTGATATATGAATGTTGGCTCTTGGCCATTACCTAAGTCTAGTACCTGGTACTGATATGCAGTCATCATTTTGTATTTTGTTCAGCTAGCTGGTTGTTAAATTCCAACACTTTCTTACAGAGGTACGATGGTTTTACAGAACAAAATTCCTCTCTTCCCCTTTAAACAAATACAAATAAGAGCTCTGACAGAACAAGACCTACTAGAGACTTCCATAGAGAATTGTTCAGTGTAAAATGAGGGCAGGAAACCTGGTGCACTCTAATACAGCCCTCAGCATCCCTCAATGCTGGGAATTGTAGTTCATTAGTAACAGGATGAATATAGGTGTTTTTTTCTCCAGTGGGACCAGTCTATCAGGGCAACCTGGTCTACCCAATTATGGGGCGGAACATACTGCTTCTGTTTTCGCCTTTCAGCCCCAATCCAGGGGCCTTCGCTGGCAGTCACTTTCACGACAAACTATTTTTGTGTTAAATTTATGTTTTACTGACAAAGAAATAAAGGGAGACTAGTATAGAACTATTTCAAGCTATTTAGCTCTCATCAGCTAGTCATGCCCTTCTCAGTTGGCCCAGGTTCAAATCCCAGAAGGTTATGGCTAACTGATGAGAGCTAACTAACTTGAAATATTTGTATACTAGTCTCCCTTTATTTCTTTGTCAGTAAAACATAAATTTAACACAGGATGAACATAGCTTCCCCAGCTCTGAAAAGTAGCATATTTGTAACCCCCCAAATGGTAATGAACAGCAACAGTTTCCACATCCTAAGCCATTCTGACCAGGAATGAAAGATTTCTGGGACTTATCTTTTTTTAAAAAAGCTTTTGTATACAGAAATCAGCAGCTCTACAACTAGAGGAGGTATCTGGTATCACAAGTTCTTCTGAAAGAGGCTTTATAACAAGTGCTTGAACCTGCCTCCTTCCCTGAAATAAAAGGATTTGTGAAAATAACTTTGATCTTTTGCAGCCTTCCTCAGTTTGGTGTCCCCCCAGAGCTGTTGGGTCTATAGCTCTGAAAATATTTAAGTAGCATGGTCTGTGGCTGTGCTGCCTCCAAAGCGCTGACTGTCATATTATGATTTAAAGGACATATGTGATTTCCTGTATTTTGTGCCAATTAAGACATTATTACCGCCATTCTCAACCATTAGACACCAAACAGAGTTGCCCAGAGTTACATTAACAGTGAGATGAGTGAAATGTAAAATTAATAAATAGAGTTGATAGTAGACTTTAGACTGAGATAATGAATGGATGACATGTTTGAACTGTCAGAAGTTACAATCTAAGCATCCTAGGCAACATAGTCAGTGAAAAGGAATATTTGGAGTTGTGATTCAAGAACATCTGAAGACTCACAGATTTCCCAACTTTGTCTTGGATAGTCAGAGATATTGCCAGTGTTATGGATTTGTACAGGACTTTGTTGTCTTTTAATTGTATTACATACAGTACAGATCTCACCTTTCTTCCATCATGGAAGAAAGAGTCTCGAGAGACTCTTGTCTTACATAACAGAAACAGCAAGAAACAGACAATCCTGGGTCAAAAACCAATGCTAAGTTAATATGAACATAGTTGAAAGAACATAGTCAAAGCAAATATTCAAACAAAAGCATCCGAAGGAAGGTTCAAAATGTTATGCAGCAGGTATTGGCAAATTTGATAGAAGTAGGATTAATCAAGTTATATTTTTAGTGCCTGAATTACTTCAAGTGAAGGTTTTTATCCCAGAAGCTCCTGGTTTTCAGTGACCACAATTTATAATCCTTCAAATGAATTATGCTTTGTGACTTGTTTTGGAGCTATAACGTACACCAGAGACATGGTGTTCTTCTGAACTTAGTACTCTTCCCAATAATCTGGTGTTTCTTGGAAACCTCCACTTTCTTCTGTTAAATGTGGGGAGGATGCCTTTGTTTTTGTATCGGATTCAAGAATGTAGGATTGGGAATGATGGAAGATGATTCCAAAGCCAAAGTATATCTACAGTAAGTAAACAAGCTTATCATGTTTTATTTCCTATATGCTAGGCATTAGCATGTGGACCATGAAGATTCTGAACTTTGCAAATCAGTGTTGTTCCTGTGTTTTCACTGAGTGGTGCAATCACATGTAGTATTGCCAGAATAATCTCAATTAAAATATGAATAACACTGAAACCAAAGTTGGAAATGATTCAGGTAAAAAGAGTTAATCCACCCTGCCCCGAAGCCTAGAAGAGTAGCCTCAGAAGTATGGAAGGCTGAGTCAACCTTGAGCCCTTCAGGATTGAACTCCAGAGTGTGGACAGAGTTAGCCTTCAATACTACATTCTAACCACTGCTCTTGCTGTTGGTGGCACAGTGGTTAGAAAATTGGTCTTAAGTATGTTTATCCATTCTGATGGGGTTTTCCGTTGTGTAGGAGATGATGAACTTAGTATAACAGTCTTGCAACAAAGAAACTATTCTCATGTTTATGACTTTATGACATACTGGCATTTTCTACCCGAAATTTCCATCTGCCTCATTTATAAACTATTTGCATCCTTTCTCTTCACATTGGATTAATGGTGTTAATGCCACAAAATAGAAACCCCCTTCACTGCAGGCGCCTTCGTTGCTCCATCCCCTATCCTGAAGATGGAGGCTTTGCTCAGAACAATGGTATCATTGACACAGTAGAGGATAGCCAAAAATGTGCTGAATTGGGCTGGAAGGGAAATAAAGCCGTTAAAACATCTGTATGTTGTGGCTACAGGCCAGGTTCTTGCTCATTCTCTGGATCTGACTCTGCTCCTGAGATTTCTACTGTAATGAAAAGTGGCAACAGCTGTCTGCTTTCAGCCAACATCTGTATTTTAGCAGAAGGATGCTAAGTCTGCAGGCCACAGTCAAACTGTATTCACAAAGTGTATTCTTTTAGTGAAAAAAAGAATCCAAACTTTTGATTCTAATAATCCTGAACATGCAAACTTAGAAGTTAAGTCCTACTGAATTCATTGAGCTTACTTGAGAATAAACATGCCTGAGACGAAACTTCATATAATTCACAGTTCTTTTACCCTCTATTTGTTCTTTCACCTAGTGCTTATTTTCTGCATATGGTTTTTTTCAGATGCATGTCCAGGTAAACAAAGTAGCTGAAGCAGCTAGAGATAAAGTCAGGCATTGTTATATTCTGTGATTGCCGCAGTTCAAAAAACAGTTCCAAATATATCATTCACCTTATCACTAGGAACAGTTTCCTTTTCAAATCAAGGCAGCCAAAATTAAAAGCAAAAGCCTGTAAAATACTGAAATCAGCAACCTGGTTAGGTCGCTATATTAACAGCAGTTTTAAATAAACATTGAAGGTAGTCCTTGACTTAACAACCATTCATTTACTGACCATTTGACGGCATTGAAAAAAAGTGACTTGCATCTGGTCCTCGCACTTAACATACATTGCAGTATCCCCATGGTCACGTGATGAAAATTCAGATGCTTGGCAACCAGCAACTATTTACCATAGCTACAACATCCTGAGGTCACGTGACCACCTTTGCGACTTTCCCAACCAGTTTCTGATAAGCCAAATCAATGAGAGAAACCAGATGCACTTAATGACTCCATGCTTCACCTAACAACTGCATTGATTTCCTTAACCACCACGGTAAAAAAAATAATTCTAAAATTCTTAGCAACCAATATTCTGATCCCAATTGTGATTCTAAATTGGGGACTACCTGCATTGACTGATCAGATTTGCAAAATGAAACCAGTTTGGTTAAAAAAGAAAGATTGACTATAGCAAAAAAAAAAAAAAAATAAGGTTTTGTCATATACTCAGTTAATTTATATTTTAAATTATTGATTGGCCCTGAAACACTATCAGGTCCTACAAAAATTTGGGACCTCTGTAAGTCTAGCCATCTGAAGAATAAAATGATTTCTGAAAGTTCCAATCTGGGTCAGTCACCGGGACCAGAGGTTTTGTCCAAATTCCAAACCTCTGGTCCAGCTACCCAACCTAGATTGGATCCTGCTCAGCTTGGGACACGTATATTCGCCTTCATTCATGAAAGTAATTTTTAGCTTTCTTATCTCTCCTGTTTCTAAGATTCTGATTTTTTTTAACATAAAGAATATAGTATATAACCTCTAAAAAAGGCTTCATCCTGAGGTTAATTCTAGTCCTTCTTAACATCCCTCATAGATCTTTTACAGGAAGAAGATAGAATACTACTGCAATTTTCACAAATTGATACGCACCAAATATTTGAAAAATATTTGACCCCAGTTTGAAAAATCTGCTCCAGAATATTTTGGGAAGAGCACGTTGGCAATGTTCACTGCTTTTTAATGTAACACATAATTTTTGGGACAAAAAACAACTCTTTATCTCAGCGGATAGAAACTTGGGTATTGGAGTAATTAGTGCAGCAACCCGCTTCTTTCAAGGATTATCTCATCATTCTGCAAAAAAGTTGTGGTTTTGTGTCTTTTGTTGTGGTAGTTACAGGCAGGGACACCCTCAGTGTACATTATCTTGTTCTCTCAAAGAAAAGCAGCAAAATACCTGAAGATGAGGGAGACTGTTAAATACAATCAATCGGTTGGTTGGTTGGTTGGTTGATTGATTATGTCATTATCAACCATATAGATGGATAATGGTCTGTCCCCAACCTGGTCTTTCAGCCCTTCCAATAGTGCACTCATCACTCTAACGTCAAATATCAAACATAACTCGGTTAAGAGGGGGGGAAAAGGAAGTGGTTCATTGCGTTGGAAAATAGTGTAAACCATCGCACTTTGACCACATTGATCTTAGTTCCTCCAAACTCATTAGCCACAGTTTCATAACTTTTACCATTACAGACATTTTTGTGGTAAGATATCAAGGAAATGGATGATTTAAAATAAACAGGTACATCGGATTTTATCATGTTCTTCAGGGAAAAAAGACCACAGTACCCATCGTCATAGTGAAATAATTAGTCACTCATCTGTTGCCATTTCATGATTATCAATGAATAGCTCCAGAGAGGTCTTTAGTGGACCTCTCTTTTATACATCCATAGTCAAGAGTCATTGTTGAAGAGCAAAGTTTAAAGTTACTAAGGATGCTCAGATAAGTTACATGCATGAGACTCAGTCCCAATGAAGTTGATAGATATGTATAGTTTTCATTGCTCATTTATTTCCATTCTAGCCAAGAATTGTTAGTATTGTATCCATAACACAAGGCTGAGAAAAGCTAACATAAGCTTTACATTATAGAATAACTCGCTCTGTTGCTAGAGAACCAGCTTGGTGTAGTGCGTAAAGGTGTTTCGTGTAATGGTTTAGAAACTGGAATAGTGTAAATTCTAATTCTTAGGCATGGAGTTAGGTGAATGTAGTAGGCCATGTCTATCTCTCCCTCAGCCTTAAGAAGAAGGCAGTGGTAAACCACTATTAAAATGTTGCTAAGAAAAATATATGGACTTGTTCATTTAATTGGTAGACTGCTTTAAAGGTACATCCACATATATACATTGATTTTGTTAGCACTAAACATTGGTTCGTATATCCAGGATTCTGCATCTTGGTAGGCATTTATTTATTAAATGTATCTACCACTGGGCTCATAGTGACCCTGGATGGCTTCCAATTGTCAATGAGAAGTCAGTAATAGCTGATGGGATGGGACAGGAAACAGTCACCTTTTAAAGTATATATTTAGTAATTAAATGAACACGTAGTGCAGCAAAATGCCTTTTTTCAAGGTCCATCCATTTTTTATGTGTTCAGATTGTCTACGGGCTGTGAGCCAGATGAGCTTAGAGGTAATGCTAATGATGATCATGGATGGAGATAGAGCACTAAGCAGTAAATCCTTTGTATCATTAAAGTAATAGCTTTCTGATAATCCGAAGTAATTAGAGAAGGAGGCTGGAGAGGAAGGACAGTGAAGTAGCCAGGACACCTGAAAAGAAGTACAAAGATGATGGGCAGAAAGTAGGGTGGCAGTGGCTCAGCGACAAAGTAGCTATGATGACATGGAAGGTGGAGGATCTCCTTAATCCAGAAATATCATTTGAGCCTCCCGCCTTTTTTCTTATTGCAACTGGTGCCAATGCAGCTTCTTTCTTCTATTAGATTTTTCTACTGAATTTTAACATCCAGTAAGCAGATCCATGTTGTATGACCCAAAATTTTGGAATTACTTTTAGGTTTATATAGAGATATTGTAGCATAATGTCTTCTGATCATTTCACTAGAGGACCAAATGTTGAGTGGGGCATCCTTCTACTATGGGATTTGGGGGAGTTATTTTCTCCTTCCAGCTTTTATTAGATCTATTATATTTATTCTATAACTGATAAAAGGATAGTACTAAAGAAGTGGAAATGTGTTCTCCTAAATTCTTTCTCAAAAGTAACTTCAGGGAAAAAAAGGATGGCCTTATTTTTTTAGTTGCTACATTGACAGTAGTAAGACCAGAAAAAACTAGAACAAAGCATTAAATATTACCCTTTTCAGATTTTAAAATATTGTACATAATGTTTTACTTTGGAATTTCATATAAATGCCCCTGATAAAGGTGCATTCCTACATAATGTATGTGCTATTTATGACAGAGATGGGATATTGACTAAACTCAACTTGTACAGATGGTATTACTGTCTAAAATGTAAGTTATCCTAAATTCTAGTTTTTTAGGATTTACAGAACCCTCAGTGAATCCTCTATTTGCAGAAAGGCAGGCATACTGAATAAAAATTCTTCCTCTGAGATTACATTTTAATTTATTAGATATCTAGGCAAAAGGAAAATGGTAACAATATTAAAGCAGTTGTCTCTCATCTGAAAATAGGCTTAGTCAACTTGATGCCACCCCAAAATCTGTTTCGATTATTGTTAATATTAAATTTGTGTTACTAGATAGAAATCAGAAGGTGCAGTTTTGTTTGTTCATTGTAAATAATCTCAATATTTCCTGTTTCTTTTATAGTCTAAAGAATGGCATCATAGGCTACAGAACAATAAAGGGAAATGAAGTGATAAAAAGACAATATAAGGAATATATAAACAATATAATTGTACTGTATATATAGTGCCCTTAATAGCATCATACTGTCTGACCTGCAATTCAGCCATCTTTGTTTGTTTGAGACCTGGGAGTTGGAAGAGAGCAAAGATATTTAAATAAGATTCAGTTATGGGTATAAATATATAGGTATATATGGAAAACCGTAGCAAATCTGCATATACTTGAATAAGCAGCTATGTAGGTAGTAGATAAGCAGGTTCTGAACCCTGAACAAATGGCAGATCAGTGAGATTCAGACGTAAAAATAAAGTTTAACTGCATTTAACTTCACCACTCCACAAAGCAGTCATGACTCAGCCATTCTACTGACCACTCTTTGCTAATTGCTAATGTCATTTCCCAGACAGGTAATACAATTGGCAAAGAAAATGATTGATTCTTGAAAATGCATGCTGCCCAGACCCTTGGTAACACAGGATGTATAACTGAGCTTATTTTGCAGTTTTGTTTGTGGCTGTTTTGGTTGACCATGATCTAAAGATGCAACATGATGAAGTGACCTTTATTAACAAAGAGCAGGGGAAAAGCAAAATTAGATTTGTTAGAGTCTCACAATGAAAGGATAAAAGCTTCCATGATTCATCTGTTAACCTGAAGTCTTTCTAGAGCACATTTAGTGTGCAAAATGTTTAAGTTTCTCTAATCTTTTCTATGAATTCTTGAGGTGAAGAATCATCGGAGGCTGTTTAATGACATGAACAATCATATGTTTATAGAGTTATGAATGGTATGAAAGGAGTGGAGAAAGACATTTTTTCTTTCCATCTCATATTGCATTATGCAGATTGTTGAAGTGTCAGATTGGCCACAGGGAATCAAATGTCCAGCACAGTTTTAAGAAGAATATTTTTCACCTGCTAAATTGGTTTTACTTCATCTTGCCATTTTTCTTGGCACATAATGTTGACATTTATTAATCGTTGTCACAACTTTAATCTATTTTTTTTCATGAGTCTGATTGACAACTTTTTCTAAATGTTACAATTGGTTATTGATGAAATAGATTTTCATGTACATGAATATTCAAATAATATTAATATTATTTTTCCTCTTCTACACCCTCCACCCCATCCTTCCCTCTTTCTTCATTTTTGTTCGTAGGGATCTCTTTGCACCAGACTACACTGAAACTCATTATACCAAAACTGGAACAGCCCAAACCATCTGCTTGAACAAAACAGTTGAGTATCAAATGTAATTTCACGAGACAAATCCATTTGAAAACACAACCCTGGTTCCAACTTGGATAGGCTTTACATGGAACAAGTCTTGACTGCACCCTGAAAAAAATGATTTGGAGGCACAAAAAAATTGGAGAAAAAATTATCAAGGGAGCAGTTTCAAATACACTCTGATTCAACGCTGGGGTGGTAAATAAAGAAATATTCATTGGTCTTTTCCTTTTTTCGAAATGAGTTCATTGCTAAGTGTAATGATGTAATATGGAAGTAGTGATTGAATAAGAATCTGATATGGGATTTATGATAGTGGCTGCTACAGTTTTCATAACTGCAGCAGTCTATTCAGTTCATTTCTTCAACAAATCATCTTTCTATGACTAAATATAATAAGCCACTGTATTTTTTTATATCTTTACTGCCAAGAGTCATTTTGGAATAGTATAACATAGAAACTCCAACAATATATAAATACCATTCAGATGAGGCAGAATACTTGGAACAGCAAAAACAGAAATAAGTTCCATTCCTTTTCCAAACTGTGACTTTATCTTAAAAAGCAAAACTCTTTGAATCTACTATATTCCATATTAACAATTTACCAGATATTGTTTCATAGGATTCATAGAAATATTAGATGTAGCTGTGTAATGATGAACAGCATCATAGAGTGTTGTTACAACTGCAGTGATCCATAACTACATAGAATTAGCTTGCAATTTGGGTGTGGTCCTTGAAATTCCATACAAAATTGGCAGTGAACTTCCTTGGTGTCCCTACTACAGTGCTGTCTTGCAGCGATATGCTGATGGGCCACTGAAGTATAAAACAACAAACAACAACAACAAAAAACAACAACAGTGAACCAACCACTAGAGCAGTGATGGCTAACCTTTTTGCCGTCACGTGCCAAAAGCGGGGGGAGTGTGGGGAGGTTGCGTGTGCACGTGCCCATACCCATAAATCACATGCGTGTGCAACCCCCCGCACTCTCCCTGCTTTTGGCATGTGATGGCCCAGTGGGCCCAATAGGCCCACTTTTCTCCCTCCCCAGGCTCCAGAGCCTTTCTAGGAACCTGGGGAAGGTGAAAACGGCCTTCCCCAACCCCAGGAGGCCTTCTGGAGGCCGGAAATGGACCGTTTCCCATGTGCCGGAGCTGAGATAGAGCAACGCTTGCGTGCCGACCGATATGGCTTTGCATGCCACCTGTGGCACACGTGCCATAGGTTCGCCATCACAGCACTAGAGCTATCCAGCTGAACATATATGAAGCCATATTATTAATGTGCATTCTTTCTGATTGCCATGTTTTGACATTTCCTCTTGCACTTCCTACTAGTGTATTATCTGTTTGTGCTCTTGGCCATGTCTGATACCTACCCTATCCTTGCTCCCGTCTGCAGAGGACTCCTCATGTCATAAAACTGAAGAGATTGGCTATAACCTTTTCTTTTGCCTCAATAGCAAAGTACTTATACATGAAAATTCCAGATTTTAAATTTGTGTGTGATGTCTGTACCTTCTAAGCTATCCAGGCTAGAAGTGCTCATGAACTTAAAAATGGATATCATCCAGGAGCTGATCTTTCAACTTCTGTCTTCTGCTAAGTGGGATCTGAAAGCTTGTTATCCTCTCAAGGCCTTCCTAAATTAACATGCCAGCTGGCTGTTGTCCAGCCGGACCTCTCTTCTGAATTAACTGACTGGAAAAAAATGTTGACTGGCTAGCAGCACTTCAGATAGTGAATTAGGTGGTTTACAAATAAGTGTCCATAATAACAGCTTTCTTCTTTTCTTTACTGTAGTTTCCTAAAAGAGGCTGACTGTGCAACATTGTAATGACAGTTGGGTTGCGGATTTGTTGTTGTTGTTGTTTCTTTGCTAGTTTTCATAGTGGAATTCTATGCAGTACAGCTTTATCATTTCACAATATGTTTGTGGTTCCTCATAAGAAAATTGTACCCCAGAAGTCAGTAAAACTTTTTCAGCCAGAAAAGTTCCTGTCTTCTCTCCAAAGGTTTTGTTCAATAGAATAATAAACACATTGGTACATAGAATTCTCTCTCGCTTTCTTTTAAAGTAGAAATAGTTTTCCAAATTATTTTTTCCCTCCCCTACAAAATATTCTCTCAACATTTACAAATAAATGACGGTATCAAGGGTACAAAGGAAGTATTTGTAACTCAGGGCTGAAATGAAGGGTCCTTGGTGCTGTCTGAACTTAGTTGTTCAACTAAGCTCAGAGAGCACCAAGAACCTCTCAAATGAGGGTATGCATACAAAAGTAAGGGGGGTCACAAAGCATACTAATCCATAACATAATTTATGGCATTGTCCAAACATTTTGCTAAGCCATATTTGATTTAAGTGTTATTTAATGAAAACTATAATTGATTGGGTTTATAACAAGACAAAACCAAGGTAACTGTATTATGGCTTAGACCAGTCTGGGAAACCCAGCCATTATGGACAATTCGGCTCTAAGCTTTATTTTGGTAGGAATGAGTAGAGGGAGAGATTGGAAAGAATTCCTATCTCCAGAGAGCTAAATAAGCCATGGTAGGATCACTTCTATGCCTTTTCATGCTTACTTTTCATGTAATTCAGACTTGGATCCCTACCAAAGGAGTGGGGTTAAGATAAATGAATCTGCAGGATGAGATTACTTGCTCATGACACTTCCTTTCACCCTCTCAGGATAATTGCTTTTACCATGGAAGAGTGAGGGCCGTTCGTGAATCAAGTGTGGTGCTCAGCACATGCAGAGGTCTACGGTAATTTTCCAGCTCTTTCATGCATTCTCTGTTTACAAAGTAACAATTGCACAATCTCATAATTTGCAGTTAAAAGTTAGAGTGATGACTAAAGGACTTTAAAAAAAAAATACTAGATAGATGAATGGCTAAATAGTGATAGACAAAAAAGAGATTTTTTTTCTGTATGTAGCTCTGCTGTGAAACCAATATTTCTGAGGATGATCTCAGAAGGATTCAGTAAGCTTTATTTGTATTGTTCCTTCTAAATACCACAAGATAGGGATGGGCAGCTTTTGGCAGCAGGACTGCTGCTGCTGCTGCTCCCTCTCCTTCTCCTTCTCCTCCTCCACCATCACCATCACCAACAACACTACGGACTATTCTAAGATGACCACACTGCAGGGGGGGGGGGATACTGATACACTCATTTGTTTTAAGAAACTTGACTTCTGAAAAAGAAATATCCCACTACATCTATTTTATTATTCTTTTAAAAAATCATTTCTTCAGAGTTTTGCATCAAATTTCTGCAGACTAATTTTAAAGGGCTTCAAGGGGTCATGAAAAAAAGAAGCTAGCCAGAGGGTAGCTTCACATAATTCAGAAGTTGGAAGTTGGTTATCCTTGCTGTAAAAACAAATGTTAATTTATATCCAGGGATTCCACTTTTTTGGGATCTACAGTCTTCCTGTTTAGCTTATTTGGAATAAGATAATTGACTGTCTAACCCAGTATTATCCTCCTTAACTGGTAGCAGGTCTGCAGAATTTGGGGTAAGTGGGTTCTTTTCCCAAGCTTCCCTGGAGACATGGAGGGTTGAAATCTGGAACTTCTATATACAAAGCAAGTCTCTTCCAAAAATGCTACAGATAGTCCCCAGTTCTAACAAATGCCAGAATCTTTCCATTTTCATTCATTCTTGCCTTTCTTTAGCCTGATGTTATTTATCTCAGAACAGTTTTCTGAATATTTATTTTGGTCTTAATATTTGTAGCAATCTTGCAAACATCTGATCCTTACTAATATGAAGTTCTCACTTAGTAAAATCCTTGGATAGCAAGGAACCTTGGTAGTACAAGAGCCTTGGTAGTACAAGGGTTTAAGGCACCCTGTTATTAAGCTGCTTAAGACCAGCTGCCTGCAATTACTGCAGGGTTCGAATCTCGCCAAGGCTCAAGGTTGACTCAGCCTTCCATCCTTTCTAAGGTAGGTGAAATGAGGACCCAGTTTGTGGGGGCAATAAGCTGACTTTGTATAAATATACAAAAGGATGAAGGCTATTGCTGAGCACATTGTAAGCCGCCCTGAGTCTTCGGAGAAGGGCGGCATATAAATCAAATTAAAAAAAAAAAAAAAACCTTTCCTGCTGATTAACATATGCTAATTCTACAGTGCACTTAAGAAACTAAACACATTGTTTTTATAAATAGGACTTGGTTTCCTTTTGGTCACTTCAGAGCCTATTGAAAGCTGGGCTTCTGTCCAGCTAGGAAATAGCTTTGGCCAATTTTTAAAAAATCCTCAATAATCTCAAGCCAAATTTAATGTAAACAAATTGTCTGGGTGTATAAACAAAATAAAGTCTTCCTTTTATGGCTGATACACAAGACCTGCATAAAATAGAAAGCATCACAGATGCAAGGTGAACCACTTTCATCCCTCCCTCCTTTTTCCGGTGTTTTGGGCCCTGGCTTCAAAATTTCCAACCAAAATTGTAGTTTGTTGTTAATATTTTGATTGACTGCCCAGCTGTTCCATATACTGGCCAGCATCCTTTACATTATTTTAATATCGAAATAATTTGGGATTCCTGATCAAAAAGCAAAAGGTAAAGTCTTGCATATGTTTTTAATTCTTGTGGGAAAATAAAGCACAGCACAGCTAGGAAAGAGACTGACCACAGACAATTATTTCTTGCTTTGTACACTGGTGTTCATTAAAAAACAATTTGGAACTCAAGTCCAATTATAACACTTAATATTTCAATAAAGCAGTTCTATATGTAAGCTATTACCTGAAACTTAATGATACTGTTTTTTCTATAGAAACCAGGAGTAGGTTGTGAATACAGAAATATTGACTAAAACTCATTCTACGTGTATGAAAACATGCCAAATAGTGTTTTTAGCAGTTGATCACACTCCTATTTTATTTATTTATTCACATAGCTGCTCACCTTATAAACATGACTATGTGGTGTAACATAAATAGCTATAAATGAATACTATTGAAAATGTGCCTTATTTTTTTGAAAAAGCAATATTATTAAAAGACTAGGAGAATATTTACAGGCAGAAAAACATCTGACTAAAGAGAGAATTGGGTTTTTCAGAGGCTGATTTCCATAATAGTTTGCAATAGTTTTCAGTGATTTAAAAAGCCTTCCTTCCAAAAAAGACTGTGGAACTCGAAAAATCAGTCACTATTAATTAATTAATTCCTTTGTTTCAATCAAATTATATGGCTGCCCATTTCACAGCAGTGACTTTGAGTAGCTAATAAAGTTCAAACTCAATTTTAAAAGTACAGGCAGTAATAATAGCAGTAAATATACATAGACTAGTTAGCTTGCTTAGACTTCTATATTTTAAAGGCCTTTCATTTTTATTACGAAGTCAATTATTTCCATTACTAATTTTACTTCAAGATTCTTTTATTCACTTAATATATTTAATGTTAAGTGTATCACTGTAATATATTTAATATTAGTCTCCTTATAGCCATTTAAGAAAGTGGAATGGTCTTTTTGGGTCTTAGAAATAGCCATGTCTTTTCTTTGTTGGGTTCAAAATTTAAAATCTGGGATTTTATTAAATGTCCTGGTTAGCTTTGAAAATCAAGACTAAAAAGGGCTTAGTGGCTTTCCAATATTATTAAATGTCACTCTTGTAAATACCAACTCTGAATTACATCTTACTAAATTCTGTTGTTACTAAATTCTTTATTTTTCTTTAGCTGATTTGCCTTCGCTGCCTTCTAATGGTTTGTTGAATTGTTTTTCAGTGGCCTTATAGTTATAAGCAACAACCTCAGTTACGTCTTAGAACCTCTTCCTGATAGCAAGGAGTATCACTTCATCTACAGGTCTGAGCATCTCAAAGTTCCTCACGGAAGCTGTGGAAATGAGCATTTGGAGTTAAAGGTGACAGATTGGCTTGCAGAGTTGACAGGCCGAACTGAACCCCGTTACCACAGGGTATGTCTGAGTCACTCCTCCTATCTTACAGGGTGTAGCAACATCAGAGTGGGAGGGAGTAAAGAAAAATAAAGTGGTGCATTTGTTAAGCTTTCAAATTGCTCTACCTGGACTATTCCAGCAATCAATCATATTTTCCAGTTGGAAAATATAGGCTAGTTTATTATCCCAATGTTGACGGGTGGAAAGCTGAAGCTGAGAAATAACAGATAGTCCTTGCTTACTGACCACTCGTTAAGCAACGATTTGAAGTTGCAATGGTGCTGAACAAGTGATACTTAAAATGGTTCTCGAAATTCTGGCTATCACAGTGTCCCTGCAGTCACATGACTGTGAACTGGGTGCTTACCAACCATGTCACAATTATGACAGTTGCAGTGCCCCACAGTCATGTGATCACCAATTGTGACCTTCCCTGCCAGTTTCCCACAAGCAAGTCAAAGGGGAAGCTGGCAGAGAAGGTTGCAAGTCACTCAAGGAAATACATCCCCCCAGACTCAAAATCATTCATGCACGTCATTGCAACCACTGCTGTTGCAACAACCCATATGTCCTCCTCCATCTGGTAGCAAGCCTGAAATCACTTGCATGCACTTTTGCAACTATCACATACTTCCCCCACTTGGGAGCAGCCATTGACACCCCCCTAACCCAACTGTTTCATCTCTTCGTTGGCAAACAATTGAGCAGAGAAGAACCAATTCACTTCTAATGTCTTTAAATATTTTCATTGCTTCATAAATTGCCATTTTCTTCCTGAAAACTCCAATAATGTCTGTGGTGGGTGAGGTAATCACTCTAGCATTGTTTATTTATTTAAGAATGTATATTCTTAAATAAATTTATTTATTTAAGAAGGCATATTTTAAATAAAGAAAAAATTAAACAAGCCCAAGGGTTTTTTCTAAAGTAGAATCCAGTCAGTTCAGAAATATTTTGTAGTGTTTATACTTGGTAACCTAAATAAACCATAATTTAAAACTTGTGATAAAATAATAGCAGCTAATAATAATAACAAATAATAGCAGGAGAATAGTTCAGTGAGTATTTTGGGCAGAAGCATAATGTCTTGATAAGAAAATAAGAATGCAAGTAATTTGCAATTATATATCTGTGTATGTATGACAGATGACTGAGAATAGGACTTAAATGAAGGGTAGACATGGTGAATCGTCTATATAAGAACAATTCTTAAATATATAGCTTAATTGATACTTAATTATGAACAGTTGCTCATCTAATGTATGACTGGTCATTATTTCTCTTAAAATGAACATATGTACAGAGGTTCATTGTTTGACCAAAATAAACAACAAACATGTATTTATGTGTGTGTTTCTGCCATAGGTGAAGAGGGATGATCAACAATCAATGAAATATGTGGAGCTTCTATTAGTAGCTGATTATGCAGAAGTAAGAAAGTCACCTATTATGTCTAATTAGTGGTGAACTCAGGGCAGATAAAATACTAACTACACATAACATGGACAAATCAGTGATCCAAAGTCCCAGTTATGTTACCTTAGAAGTGGCTATGGGGAAATCCTAGTATCAGTTTTGTGAGAAATAATTTTTATTGCACACCATCCTGCCGAAGGTTAAGAGATAGTTCTGCCATGTGCCCAGTCAGTCTCTAGAACTCCAACTACAAGGATATGATTGTTTCTGAGTAGCCTCCCTTTAATTGTTGATCCCTAGTGTACTGAGGAGATCTGGGGATGAAACAACTGAAAAGACACCCAGAGTGCTGATGTCACAAAATGAGGAAAAATACAATTAACACAGATACAACTCAGGTTCACGGCAATAAGAATGGTGCAACAGATTTATTGTGTCTGCGAAATTTTATCCATGGCATTTAAGATTACCTGAATTCTGTTCGATCTGGGCATAAGAGAAGATTTCCTAGTAGGCTACTGTGGCTGATTTGCAAAACACTTGTAGTCAAAATCCCTTAGAATCAGGTGACACCAATACATTGAGTTAATGGAGATGATATCTTATAATGTAAACTGGGATTCCTTGGAGCTTGTAGACTGTGCAGTAGTAGCAGGATTCTCTACAAATGAACTCTTCCATCTGCACATTGGACAAAACTGTTGCTTTAGTTAACTAGTGGTGGTGGAGGTAGATGGATTTAAGTGGTGGCAAGTGCTTCTTTAACAGCAGCTCTTACCTATGTTTAGTGGTTGAGTTCGTTCTTCGTCTTCCACTAGTGGCATATAGACATCTCTTAATCCATTTAAATCTCTCTTCATTCTTTCATATACCACAGAGAACACCAAGATCCCCCAGGTCAAGAGACACCACTTGGGCACAATCTTGTCTAAACCTCACTCACCTTCCTATTCCAGATGGCGACTAGGGACTTGGCAGGACTATGCAGCTGATCTCATAACCTCCTCGCTCCCTTTGAAATCCATTAGGGTCAATCAGTCATTGGGGCAGACCAATCTAATAAGTTTCCCCCTCCCCCATGAAAGGGTGCGACTCAGAAGATTATAGCTATCAAACTGATCTGACAATGATAAAGGGATTAAAGAAATGATTATTAATCCCAGATCACAAAGGCACCACTCCTTCAAGAACACCAAATTGGGTGTGTGACCACTATTCCTAGCTGTGTCCTGGATGACTGGACAAGCCCTATAGATAGAGATGTAAAAACATTCTGTGTGAATATGTCTGGAATCTGTTTCTAATCAATTACTGGAACTAACTAGTGTAATTCCCAATAGGACATTAGATCATTCATGAATTTTTAATTTTAATTCCTTTTCCTCCTGCTCGGTTCTTTTCAAAGATGCGATTTCTGCTGACATCATGTCTCTGGGTAATTTGATTGTCTCACTAGCTATTTACTTGACTATTTTTTCCTATTTTTAATTTACATTTGATACAAAGAAATATATATTCTCAGCCATGGTGACAACTATATTCATAGTCACAGCACATATCCATACATCATACACCTGAGTCTCCAATTATGTGACTCTGAATTTGCCAAGTATAAGGTGCATAATAATACACCCAATAATTTTTTATTCAATTATCTTAGAGTGAATGTGCCATCTTGTCTTACTCATGAATTATAGCTAAAAGTGTTCAGATTCTGCTGAGTTATGGTTATAATATATTCTTAGTGAAATGAACAAAAGTGTCATTTCATTTTTCTTTCCCTCTATGGAAAAGGTGTGTGTGAGAGAGGGTGGGGGGAGACAATAAAGGAGTTTCTTGAGATTCCAAATGTTTCCTTTCTATATTTTGTTATATAGAAACATAAATCGCATATAAATCATATAAATCATATAAATCACAATAATAAATAAATAAATAAATATAAATTAATGCATTTAATTAAATTATGTTTCCTTAACCAGAAACAGGCAAGCTCTTCATAGTCAGTTCCCAAAAATGAATAAATAAATCTTACATCATTCTTTATTAAAGAAAAAGTTTATAAAGCCCACTTAAACCCATGGGATGGAGGGGATGAGAAGGGAGATCCAGCTTTCCAGATGTTCCTTCACTTAACTCTCATTATCTCCGTGAATTATGCCTAACATATCAAATTACAGAAATGTATATTCATACATTCTGGTAGATTGAGTTGCCATAAGGCTAAATGAAGGTAATGCAACCAGCTAACCATAGGGAAGAAGGATTAAAAATATTGTTTTCTAAAACACAAGCTTTTGTTCCCAAAGACCCAAACGCTTCTGAAGTCTGTGCTTAAGATAATGCCTCAACTGTTGTAGGTAAAAAATGGAACAAATGGGAAGCAAACCTCCCTGGATTTCTCTGTTGGCTTTGGAAGTTGGGATACCATTCATATGTTACTGGTTAGCACTTAGCAATAACAATGGCACTTAGACTTATATACGCTTCATAGTGCTTTACAGCCCTCTCTAAGCGGTTTGCAGAGTCAGCAAATTGCCTTCAACAATCTGGGTTCTCATTTTACCAACCTTAGAAGGATGGAAGACTGAGTCTAACTTGAGCTGGTCAGAATCGAACTCCTGGTAGTGGGCAGAGTTATCCTGCAATACTGCATTTTAACCACTGCACCACCATAGCTCTTAGGTGAAGCCTATTTGGTTTCTTGCCTTGCATCCCTATCACACCCCAATCTTGTTGCCTATTAATACAATACAGAGATTGTAGCCCCTTGTGGGCTATGCTTCAAAAGAGATAGGCCAATTCCAAGTTTCTGATATGCTAGTGAAGTAAGTGCTGTAAGCATCTTCAAGCTTCGAGCAATCATTTTACTCAAAGTCCTGCCACCCAGCTATCCCCAGTTTAAACATTATAATCCGTATTTACCCTGTCTATTCTGGGCTGCTGCTACCTACATATGGTCTGCTCTGCAGGCTGTACTTTTTGCAAATGTGATGGAAATATTATTTCAAACTTCATACAACCGAAAACATTAAGACAATGAAGAAGAACACTCATTGAATAAACATGTGGATACTTTACATTATTTATCAAACATGTGCTAGAAGTCAAACATGTGCTAGAAGAACAGAAGCTAGGGAAAACAAACTTCATTGGTCATGATGTTCTTAACTCAAAGAATTAAGAGTTGACTTATAAGACTTGACTTATAACATCCATGGGATAAACTTGACTTGGATTTCAAATCCTGGCAACAAGGCAGTAACAAGCTGTACATGACTGTATTATCTACAGCTAGAAATGGCTGTATGGCACCTTATTCATTGTATTTATGAAAATGTAACATAGTTTTGATTGATTATTTTGCAGTTCAGCAGCACTGATTATGGCTGAATTTCTTTTTCTATTTCAGTTTCAGAAAAATAAATATGATCTTCAAGCAACCAAGAATAAATTGGTGGAAGCTGCCAATTATGTAGATAAAGTAAGACCAGATATATATGTTTTATAAAACCTGTTATCTTTTAAAATAAGAAATCAGGAAAAGCTGAATATTTAACTGCCTGTTCTGTGTAATTCCCCACATTTTCTAAAAAAGAAAAACAGAAACTAACAGATAGAAGAAAGAAACGTGGAGTAAAGATAAGGTTGTGGGAGAGTTGCCTTTTAATTTAATTATTCTATTACTAAAAAAAATACAATTACAGAACAACATTTATCTTCTAAAAGGATATATTCTTTTTATGTGAAAAGGAAAATTAAAGAGGAAAAAAAAAGGAATATGCAACTATAGGAAGGAAAAAGTTTCATTAGAAAGTTTGTGTATTTTTATATATCATGCAGCCAAATTTTAAGATAATATATAATCAGTCTCTCCATGCTATCAATGGAATGTTGCTTTATAAAGAGAAAATGATTACATATCTGTAAATCCAGAATAACTCTGAAATAATGATTTTCCTTTCTACCCCTCATCCATGATCATATGTCAAAATTCAAGAATCTGCAATCATGAATAATTATGGATATAACTGTAGATTCCAAAATTTTGGTATACAGTTTGAGGGCATCTTCACATCTTTAAACAACAGTGATCTTTATAATAGTTTATTAATCATTTTGTGAATATTAAGCAAAAAGGGAACATTAATTGAATCTTATCATAATGTCATATGAGCTGAGAGCAAGTTTGATGGAATAGTTAAAGCATCAAGCTAAAAACCAGGAGACTGTGAGTTCTAGTCCCATCTTGGGGTACAAAAGCAAGTGGGTGACTTTAGGCCAGATACTCTTTCAGCCCCTGGAAGAAAGCAGTGGCAAACTATTTCTGACAAACCATGTCAAGAAAACTTCAGAGACCTGTCTAGGCATTCTCTAAGAATTGGACACAATTGAGCAGAAGATTTTAAAAAAACACAGGAGTAAATGTTCTCTCATCTGTATGACACTTCTGTCATAACACAGTTAATAACCAATTCTTTGTAGACATTATGTGAGGAGTCCAATACCTAAACAAAAGAAATTGTTTATCTCATTTTAAGATATACCAATATGGTTGATATTTTTAAAACCCTTTCTAATTGATTCAATAGTATAGGATATCTTGACGGATCTTAGTAATATGAATTTTTCTATTTCATTTTTCCCCTGTGATATTGAAAATGTGATAATGCTCTTGAATGAAAGAATACCACTGATGGTGGGTGGGTGCTTTTGGAGCAGAGAAGTGGTATAGGTTGCTTCTGTCCTTCACAATACTTTTTCTGTTTGGAGACCAATCCCAGAAACCTGAAAACCACAAAGAACTTAATTTAGCAGGAGTTCTTTGAAACATCATGATATTGTCTATACCATGTGCGTATCAAACTCATGTTGTCACAGTGGCGTCATGTGACTAATTGGGACTTTTCCCCCTTTTGCTAAACCGGGCATGGGCATGGCTAGCATGTTACGTATCCGGCCCGTGGGCTGGGAGTTTGACAGCCCTGGTCTATACCATGGGTATCAAACTTGCTGCATCACATTACCATCACGTGACGTTTCATGACATTTTTCCCATTCGTGGAGCTGGGGTGGGCGTGGCCTGCATGTGATGCATCTGGCCTGCGGGCTGCCAGTTTGACACCCCTGATCCATACGGACATTTACTACTCAGGAAGAAAAAATAAAAATCTGTCACAAAACTTCCTTAGAAAGGTAGCTCATATTAGAACTGTTTCATAGACGCAAAGTCTGTTGATTAACTAAAACTCTTCTACTTTTCCTCCCTCCTTAACTTTTAGTTCTATAGGTCATTAAACATACGGATTGCTCTGGTTGGACTTGAAATCTGGAATGACTACAATAAGTGTGACATCTCTGAGAACCCACATTCAACGCTTTGGTCATTTCTTGCTTGGCGGCGCAGATTACTAATAAATAAAAAGCACGACAATGCCCAGTTGATTACGTAAGTTGTTGATTTGGGAACAGTATGACTCCTCCCAGATGCCAATTACAGCAAGGATAAGTAACCTTGGACCAAATCTCGCCTGCTAGGCTAGATCAGTATTTTCTACTGATTTAAATGGAAGAAGGGTGAGGCTTTCTCATAATTCTCTCTTCTTAAGTTCCTCCCTGTGAGATCATCTATCGTACTTTGTATGGTATGCAAAATTAGATCTGATCCAGTTCCTCGCTGTTGTCTCAGGAGAGTATAGTGCAAGCGGTCATATTAGGCTACATAAAATGGTCTCCTTTCAAAATGTAACTGCATGCATAGATGGACAAATTTTTATTCACAATTTTGTTCTCTTTCTTGTAACATGGTACAGTGGGATGTCCTTCCATGGTACTACTATTGGCTTGGCCCCTCTGATGGCCATGTGTTCGGCTTATCAGTCTGGAGGAGTAAATATGGTAAGTTACACTTGATAAATAAATTCTTGCTTTGTTCAAAACAGTTTGAAATAAATAGGAACAAACCCAAAAAGAGGAGATCTTAAGATGAGATCTTAAGGCTGATTTTTTTTTTTTCATCAGAGGGGTGGAATTTCAGGGTCCAGTTCCTTTAATGGACATTACTGCTATGGTTTGCTTTGAAAAGCTGGACTGTTTAATCATGGAGAAGGGAGGGAAAATTAAACTTTTTTTCAGAAGATTTTGGGGGAGAGAAGTAATGTTTTGCTGATAGGTTTGTCCACAAAGGGGAACAAAATAACCAGAAGGGACACTGCGTGTTTCTGCTATTTCCTGCCCAAATTGCTTTGTATAGGCTGCAACCTCAATCAAATAACACATGCTCACTCAATAAAACTTGCTAGGAGTAGCTTTGTTGTTGTTGTTAATTGCGAAGTCATGTCCGACCAATCGCAACCCCATGGACAACATTCCTCCAGGCCTTCCTGTCCTCTACTATCCCCCGGTGTCCGTTTAAGCTCATGCCAACTGCTTCAGTGACTCCATCCAGCCACCTCATTCTCTGTCGTTCGCTTCTTCTTTTGCCCTCAATCTTTCCCAGCATTAGGCTCTTCTTCAGTGAGTCCTTCCTTCTCATTAGGTGGCCAAAGTATTTCAGTTTCATCTTCAGGATCTGGCCTTCTAAAGAGCAGTCAAGGTTGATCTCCTCTAGGACTGACCGGTTTGATCGCCTTGCAGTCCAAGGGACTCGCAGGAGTCTTTTCCAGCACCATAGTTAACAGCCTCAATTCTTTGGCACTCAGCCTTTCTTATGGTCCAATTTTCACAGCCATACATTGCAACTGGAAAAACCATATCCTTGACTATATGCACTTTTGTTGGCAGGGTGATGTCTCTGCTTTTTAGTATGCTGTCTAGATTTGCCATAGCTTTCGTCCCCAGGAGCAAGCGTCTTTTAATTTCTTGGCTGTAGTCCCCATCTGCGGTGATCTTGGAGCCCAGGAAAATAAAATCTGTCACTACCTCCATTTCTTCCCCATCTATTTGCCAGGAATTGAGAGGGCTGGATGCCATGATCTTAGCTTTCTTAATGTTGAGTTTCAAGCCAACCTTTGCACTCTCCTTCACCTCTTTAGTTCCTCTTCACTTTCTGCCATTAGAGTAGCTTTGGAACACTCAAAAGCAAAAGTACTGCTTTATGGTACATAATTAATGTAAGAAATATGATACTAAACTACCACAAAACAAATTATGGCCACTATATTAAATGGCTTTAAAACAGTATTAAATAAATTAGTATAATTTGAATCTTTCAGCTGATAACTCTTCATGTTCACAAGATGTGTACATCTGAATATTAATTCCTGGGAGTACAAACAATGCTTCTCTCAGTCTCTCATGTCACTATAACAAGCCAATTATTTGATAGAATGATCCAGCAAGGAGGCCCTTAATGTTTTTTAAGAATGTATTCCTTAAAAAAGTTACATTTACATACAGGTAGTCTTTGACTTGCAACCATTCATTTAATGACCATTCAGCGGCATTGAAAAACGATTTATAACCACTTTTCACACTTACAAACATTACAGCATCCCCACAATCACATGATCAAACTTTGAGTGCGTGGCAACTGGCATGTATTTAAAATGGACAAGATTGGGCTATGATCTTAATGCACTCTCCTTGGATGAATGAGCCCGGAGGAGGAAATATACCATAGAATTGTAATATTAAGTAATCTTAATTCTGTGCTTGGACAGGATCACTCTGAAAATGCCATTGGAGTTGCTGCCACTATGGCCCATGAGATGGGCCACAACTTCGGCATGAGTCATGATTCAGTTGGCTGCTGCTCTGCCAGTCCCAGAGATGGAGGATGTATTATGGCTGCTGCAACAGGGTAAGTTGTTTATGTGCGTATAAAAAAGGATGGAAGGCTGAGTCAATCTTGAGCCTGGTGAGATTCGAACTGCCAAATTGCAGTTAGCTGGCAGTCAGCTGAAGTAGCCTGCAGTACTGCATTTTAACCACTGCGCCACCGTGGCTCTGAAATGAAATGTTTCACTTAAATTAAGGCCTTCACAAGGAAAGGGGCTTTATCTGAATTACTTTTTTGGCTATGACCGATACATACAGTATGTAACCCATTCAGGGCATCCATAGGCAAGATCAAAATAGGCAAGATGGACAACAGTGTCAAAAGGCGAGAAAGGTCCCTTTCTTATGTGCACATGTTCAAAAATCAGGGCTTATATTGTAACATCACAAGTGTTTAGTATTGCATTTAAATAATGTTATAATTCAATATTATACACTAATGTCACACTGTACAGGACATCTCAGTACCCTTTTTTCATTGTCTCAATAGAATTTAGTACTAAAAGCGTTAATTTTATTTTTTTCAGCTGTTTCGTATATAAAGAATTGAGCAAAACACTGTTAACATTTAGAAGGTATCAGTTCAAAACTAAATTCCTTCTTTGACCCAAAGAGTTATGCACTGCTTGTTTTCACCTTTATAGGCACTTGGTCCAAATTTATCTCTGATTCTTCAGGAATCAAAGGCAATTTGATTCCTGAGTTACTTTCTTAGTAACTCAGGAATCCTGAGTTAGTATCCTGATTTCTTAGTTACTCTTCCAAAGGCAATTCTTTACAACTAGGAAAACAATCACAGCACCTGGCAAGTTAGAATTTGTCATTCAAAGTTATGGCCCTTGTACTAGATGATCAGGGACATAATTGTCATTCAGCCAACATCCACTTTCCAGCAAAGTGGACCAACTTTTTTCCTTTTTCCTTCCTTCCCCTCCAGTAGTAGTCCTACTTTTAGTGAACTAAGTCAAGTGAGTCACCAAAGTTACAATAATATTTATTAAAGGAACAAGTAGAGCTTGCGGCCTGGGGACTATTGTTAGATTTTCTGCAGGATCAACAGAAAAATGAAATTTTGACTTTGTGATTTGAGGATTAGATTTAACTTGACAACAGAAATATTGTGGATTGTCAAATAGAGCTAGTCCTTGATTTAAAACCCACAGAGCCCAAAATCTCTGTTGCTAAGCAGGACAGTTGTTAAGTGAATTTTGCCCTATTTTATGATTTTTTTTCACACAGTTGTTAAATGAATCACTGCAGTTTTTAAGTTAATAACATGGTTTTTATGTGAACATGAGCCAGTTGCCAAGTGCCCAAATTTTGATCATATGACATTGGGGATACTGCAATGGTTGTCATAAGTCACTTTTTTCGGTGCCATTGTAACTTTGAATGGTCACTAAATGAATTGTTGTAAATTGAGGACTACCTGCATATGGCTATAATTTATTTACAGTTAATAAGCTTCTATGTTTTACATTAATAACTAAGAATATGTTATTTTTTTAATATTGGTTGTCAATACTTTAAAGGTTTACTTAAACTTAGAGGTTGTTGTAATTATATAATTGTCTCTGTATTGAAAAAAGTCAAACATCATTTTTATATATGTTATTTTATGTATTCTTTTCACTTTTTAACTTTTCCCTTTTTCCTTTTCTCCTTTATGTTAATGTGTATTTTATTGGTTAATTTTTTTTTTTAATAAAGCCCAATTGTAGAAGCTTTCAGAGGTACTAATGCTTGAATAATAACAGTCAGTTCAAGATTGCTCCTTGGGTGTTTTACAGGGCACCCTTCCCCAGAGTCTTCAACGAATGCAATAGAAAAGAGCTGGAACGGTATCTGCAATCTGGCGGTGGGATGTGTCTTTACAATATGCCAGATACAAGGACCTTATATGGAGGACAGAGGTGTGGAAATGGGTATCTGGAAGAAGGGGAAGAATGTGATTGTGGAGAAGTGGAGGTAATTCCTTTTGGTTGGTTTCACAGATTTTTCAGAGTCAACTGGGAATTAGTATTTAGGTATTCCTTAAGAAATAATGAGAAGTATGTTCTTCTAGTTATCTTTTCTATTATTGCCTCCACCAAATATTTTTTCTGGTTTGAAAGCTTCTGTTTATTCTAGCAATGTGGCTATTGTAACTTAATGAACACGGGGAAGAGCTTCAGAATTATTTCCTTCCACCCACACCTCCTCATTCCCTTTTTCGCTACTTGAGAAGAACATCAATCCTCTTCTTTCTAGAGTTTAGAATCTATAAATGCAATCCAAAAGCATTGGAAATTAAGTATTCAGAAAAAAAGCAGAGAGACAATACTGATGCTATTGTCCAAGAAACTTAGGTGCAGATTCCATCATTTGAGAAACTCAGACCTGATGTTTTGGTGTTTTGATCTCAATTTATTTGAGAATTGAAGCATTTGAGTCCCAGATGTGACATGTTTAAGAAGCAACTTTGAAGCTTCTTGGAGATTGTTATGCTTGGCATGAAAAGTAAAAGCATATCTAGCTACAATCTTACAAGCCACCCAGAAAGACAGCCAAATGCTTTCCAATGTTTTCAGATATAGAACATCTGTTCTGTAAGTGCAGCACATGTCATTTCTGTTATTTCTTCTGCAGGAATGTCATAATCCTTGTTGCAACGCTGCTAATTGCACTCTGAAGCAGGGCGCTGAGTGTGCTCATGGAACTTGCTGTCACAAATGCAAGGTGGGACTACCTTCCTTTTACCTGTGCCTTTCTATTCCTCTTCAGTTTCTTAATTTTAATATGCATAATAAAGGCTTGAATTCTCATTTGAATCAGCACTCTGATTTGGAAAGATTGTAACCTCAGGACACACATCCTCTTCTGAATCACTGCAACAGGAAGAAAAACAGGGTTAGGGTTACATGATTGCTTCATCTATTTGTGGGTAATTAAGTGCCAGAGAGGACTGGGTTGGTGGCACAATACCAAATAGGATGCCCTGGGTGTGGGGAAAGGAGTAGAGGCTGTGGGGGAAGGCCTTAAAGAACCCCATCTTCAGGTGGCCATAGGGTTTGGTCTACCTATCATAACCACCTATCAAGCAGTGTGTCTTAACATGCCATACACACACCATTGTCATAACTTAAGGATATGTAATAAAATGTTTGGGTTTAAGTATACAGAATTGCAGAAGTTGTAATCAGGAAATAATTTTAGTTGCAAATATGCATACACTGTTTCTGCATTTATTCTCAGGAAACTCAGTCATTTAAAACAGGAGTTTGTTTAACTGTGCAATTGTCCAAGGGCCCTGGATTTGGCTATTATATGGCCAATTCTACTTGTTACCAGGAGTTTTATGGCATTGTGCAAAAGTTTATAGAGTCAGTTTGATTTAGTGATTAAGGACATAGTCTAGAAACTAGGAGATTATGAATTGTAGTCCTGTCCTAGACGTGAAGGCTACCTGGGTATCAGGGAGAGAGAGTCAGTTATACCCTCTCAGTCCTAGGAAGAAGGTAAGGATGAATAACTTTTGAAAAATGCTACGAAAACAAATTCATGGCATGCCAATTTTCTGAATTGATACCAGGGGTCAAGACTGACTTGAAGATATCAGACAAAGCAGAGAAGCCTAAGCAAAACTGAAGTTTCTTTATTCGTTTTATTCCATTTATATGGTTGCCCATCTCAAGTATGGTACATAACTCTCTGTGGTTCACAACATTAAGAACAATATATAAACACAAATACAAAATAAAATGCATAATAAAACACATAGCAGCTTGAAAATCATAAAAAGCCCTTAGTATAGCCAGGAAACAGGTGCTGTCATACGCTCAGGATCCTAAACTTGAACACAGAACCAGGTGTTCAAGGCCCTATGGAAGGCCTGCAGGATTGGGCCAGTCTAATCTCTGGAGGGATCATGTTCCAGAGGTCTGCCGCCATTCTTCTTCAGGGCCCCACCAACTGACATTCCTTGGCTGACAGTACCCACAGCATGCCTCTCCTGCCAGATAGCATAGGATAGATAGAGACAACCAGGTTCTGATTTTCTCACTTTTATATGTTTGGGAAGCCACCCAAAGCAGCTGTTTTGGCTAAAATTAGTCCCACCCTGAGATTAGAACTACAAACGCGAAGCTTGTCTTTCAAAGGAGGTTATTGACCCAGCTGGGCCTGAAGTTAAGCCTTCTGCTTGCTTGCGTTACCAGTTTTTTTTACATGTGGTGTCTGGCAAGAAAAAAAATCTTCATTTAAAGTTTTCTCTGACTCTGCTTCTTACTGATGTCTGTTTTCTGTTGTCTGTTATATTTTACTGAATTTGAGAAATCTGGATTTCTCTACAGATTGAGCTTCATTTCCTGGGTAGGGTGGAGTAGATAAATATACAGACAAAAGATTCCTGCGTATCACTTTACATTATAGCTTTCTTAGGAAAATGTACTTAAAATAGTCTTGGTATGCTGGGTTTTTCCCATATGTCTCCTGGAGGCCCTGCTTTCATAAATGCATCCCTTGGGTTTGCTTAAAATTGCTGCTCAAGTTGGTCAGGCAAAGCCACTCAATATGCAACATTTGAATTCTTGCACACCATCACCATCTGATATTTTGGATTGCTTGTGGTGGCGTTCAAAAGCTTAGTTCTTTACATGGTGACAGCTGAATACAGCTGTCTGGATACCATCACAGAGCGAAAGTACCTTCCATGCAAATTCAAGCAGGGACCACATTCCCCATTACGGTGAAAAGTATCAGTGATTCTTAAGTGTTGCATGCAAACAGTAGTTCCTTTCCTTTGTTAAGCAAAGGAAGCTCCAGAATCAGCTTTAGAAGCATGATCTGCCTGAAAATAAATAGGGTAGCCTAGTGCTAGCAGAATATTGCCTGTTAAAGTGATCATTTAAAATTTATATAATATATACCAGATGTTCTACTTGCTCTGTGTCCATTAAGCCACTTGCTAAAAGTTATCAGTTCATCCTTCCAGGAGCTTTTAAGAAATAAATACAATATTAAAAAAAAAACAAAAAAACAGAAAATGCTGGGAATTGAACATGGAATATTTTCCATCCCAAAGGTGCTTTTTCAAGAGGCAACTGGACTTTCTTGTTTTTCTTTGAAGACATTTCACATCTCATTCAAGCAGCTTCTTCAGCTCTGACTGGATGGTGGGGAATGGAAAGATTTATATTCCTTGCCGACAGTTGGTCATTTGCATTCTTTTAGGGAGTCATTGAGGCTACTAGGAGGTTTAATATTTTCTATCCCAACTTTGGTCTCTTCCTCTGTTATAGGTTCTCCTATGAAGTAAAGGTGTAAGTAAATTGTAATGAAGCATTACTGAGCAGGAAGACTAAATTAGGATATGGTTCAAGATTGCTTTTGTTTGAAAAAATGTCCTCGGATTTTGACAAAAAGAGATTCTTTTTGTAGAGTTGAGACAACAAAAATGTAATTTGGGGGCAATAATGAGGAGTTTGTTCCCTTCAGTGAAGCTTCAGGAATTAGGTTGAATGGAAATGAAATTTGCTATACAGAATGAAGAGAACTGAAAGTCAGTTGAACTTGTCTTCAGAATAAATCTATGATATACACATCTGAAGCACCTAGATCAATGCTTAGCTACCTTAACTGAAATGCCAAGTATTCTACACTACCCTGAAATAAATATTTAATTATTTTCCCTTCCTTTAGTTGGTTTCATCTGGAACTCTTTGCCGGGAACAGGAAAGAACATGCGACTTACCAGAATACTGTTCGGGCAAATCACCATTTTGCCCTGCAAACTTCTATCAGATGGACGGTACCCCATGCGAGGATGGCAGGGCATATTGCTACAATGGAATGTGTCTGACGTACGAGCAGCAATGTTTGCAGCTTTGGGGATATGGTAAGGAGGACCAATCTCTAAGAAAGACAAGAGGCCCCTTGCATTCACAGGTGTAAGAAAAAGGAAGGAGAAGATTGTTCTTATTTTTAGTTTATGGAACTATAATTACATCAAGAAAGAAGAATAGAGAAAGGGAAAATGCAGGTGTTCATCCGCAGAGGCTATTGTGATCAGTAAAGGCCAGGCAGCTACTTTTATGCATCATTCTAAGCCTTGCTTTGCTGAATTATGGTTTGTTGGATAACATGTTAAATGGTAACAGTAACAGAGTTGGAAGGGACCTTGGAGGTCATCTAGTCCAACCCCCTGCTCACGCAGGAGACCTGTACTAGGGATTCGAACTGCTGAACTGCCGACCTTTCTGATTGACAAGCTCAGTGTCTTAGCCACTGAGCCACCTAGTCAGGCTGTTGATTGAGTCCATATCACTCTACCCTAATCCTAACATGATCCTTAAAGTGCAATGGCTGGGTTGACACATAACACACTAAATCAGAACGCCATAGTGTGACCTTGCCAAGTCAAGTCTGGTTTTTTTTTTAAAAAAAATATATTTTTAAGTTTGAAAATTGATTCAAATTTTCATCCCAAGGGCTAAAAAGCTTTTTAAAAATGCAATGTGATATTTCTGCACGGTTTTATTTCAAATAATCATAAATATAGATATGTGAGGGTGGAAGTTCGTTCTCTGAGCTTGTGGGTTGGTTTCCAAATGTTTCATTACCAGGCTAGGTAACATCTTCAGTGGAATTTAGGTGATGTCAGTGTTCTTCTGCTTATAAGAGCTTCAGTGGGTCTTGTGATGGGGAGGTATATATATACATACCATGTTTCCCCGAAAATAAGACCCTGTCTTATATTTTTCTGAACCCTGAAATAAGTGCTTGGCCTTATTGCCATGCACTCAAAAGCCCAATTGGGCTTATTATCAGGGGATGTCTTATTTTGGGGGAAACAGGATATACATATTGATATATATATTGCTGATAAATAAAGGGAGACTAGTATAGATCTATTTCAAGCTTTTTAGCTTTCATCAGTTAGCCATACCCTTACTTGGATTCGAACTTGAGCTTCCTGCATGTTAGGCAGTTGAATTAACCTTCTGAGCCACAAGTTCTCAATATAAATTTGGTATAAAATGGTTTGTCGTGAATGCGACTGCTTGAGGGTTCCTGGATTGGAGCTGAAAAGTGAAAGGGAGCAGAATGCCTCCTCCCACATGTTGGGATAGACCAGGTGTTTCGATAGAAAAACACTTAATAGATAGATAGATAGATAGATAGATAGATAGATAGATAGATAGATAAGATATAGTTATAGATAATCATAGATTATTTGTACATGAATACAGGTAGTCCTCAGCTTATGACCATAATTGAGTTTTGCCTGATTTAACGACCTTTCTTGCTGCAGTTGTTAAGCGTATCATTGCAGTTGTTAAGTTAATAACACAGTTCTTAAATGAATCTGGCTTCCCCATTGACTTTGCTTGCCAGAAGCTCAGAAAAAGTGATCACATGATTCCAGGACACTGCAACCGTCATAAATATGAGTCAGCTGCCAAGCATCTGAATTCTGATCACGTGACCATGGGATGCTACAGCATTCATAAATGTGAAAAACGGTCATAAGTCACTTTTTTCATTGCCGTTGTAACTTTGAATAGTCACTAAACGAACTGCTGTATCTCGAGGACTTACCTGTAGTCACGTCTGGTAAACCCCATGAGGATCAGATGAAATATATTCCACGGGACAGTTTTGCCTGTTCTAGTGAAGCAACTATTTTGTCCTTACTGATGGGTTCACACCCAATGCTACGCAGCTGTGTGATACAGTTGGTAAGTTACCTTTCACAAACACCGTACTTTGTGAATCTTTTCCATACAGGAGCAAGGCCAGCCCCTGACCTTTGCTTTGAGAAAGTTAACGCTGCCGGAGATTCCTATGGGAACTGTGGGAAGGATATCAGTGGGAACTACAGGAAGTGCGACACAAGGTAGAAAGACACAAAGCCACCTGTTTTCATGTGAGATGAGATAACTCAGTATCCTCACAAGTTAAAAGATGAGAAAAATGAATCCAGCCTATGTTGCAAATAGCTGCAAATTCATTGGCCATTTTGTTAGACCAAATTGTCATTTTTGCTTTGCTTATATTAAAATCTTTCAGAACAAGTTCATACCCTGACTTTTCTGGTTGTGGAAAGAGTGAGATTATTTTTCATGACCTCATCATATCTATGAACATTTTCCTGCTGTTCCTTATTGCGTACATAAACAATATGTCGATTAAACGGCAGAGAAAGGACTCGTGGGTTGTGTGAATGTATCATCTGAAGTACTTTTCCCAATCCAGATAGGAGCTCCTTACTTCTTCCAGCAGATTTCTCTAAAAAATCTTTTGAAGCTTAAAGCTTTTCAACAATTCCAGACTGTTTTCATAAATAACCCCCTTTTTTAAAAAAAGAAAGAAAAGCCACCAATACTTTGATCCCAATATGGATCAGGACTCTCCACACTTGATACTGAAAAGAAAGAGATACAGTGTTCTAAGTGGGATATCAAAATGCTCTTCAAGCCGTATTTTGTTTTACAACTATAAGCATGCTCATTTTCTTGCAATTCTATCATCCTTAGATACACAAAGCAAACAAAGGTTTTATTAATGAAAAGCAGAAGTAAAATTGATCTCAGAAAGTAATGGAAAGTCACAGTAAATGTCTGAATACCTGTACATAAAACTCTATGTGACACTGGGTTTTTACTTATCCTATTATTGGTAGGGTAATTTTGAGGTCAGTGAACATGAAAAAGGATATTCTGCATCTAATAAATATACTTTTCAGGACATAACATGGAATGTGACTGACCAGGTCCCTCAAGACTCTTCATTTTATTGGAAGTGAATAATGTTATGGAAGCCTTTGTGTTGGGTGTGTGTGAAGCTAAGATCTTAGCCAGAATACTAAGACTGACAAAATTTTCCTTTCCAGAAATGCTAAATGTGGCAAGATACAGTGCCAAAGTTCTGCTTCCAAGCCTCTGGAGACCAATGCTGTTGCAATTGATACAACTATCAAATTAAATGGAAGAGAAGTTCATTGTCGTGGTACCCACGTCTATCGAAATGAAGAAGATGAAGGAGATATATTAGACCCAGGACTTGTGATGACAGGAACTAAATGCGGTGACAGTCACGTAAGCACTGGATGCCTATTGTACCTTATTCCATTTTTAAAATACATGTTTGCTTTTCCCCAGAATTAATTGCATGCAACAATTTGTTTTAGAGGTTTAATACAACTTTGAAAAAAAGAGAAACACCCAAAGGGAATCCTCAGAATCAACAACTTGGAGTAAGAAGGACCTGCTGGGTGTAGCTTCCCTCCCTTGGAGCAGGCTGCTCTTTGGCTAAGATCAATGCTGTCAGTCCCATTACAAGTCTTGAATCTGGATGTAGTCACACTCTACACAACATGTTGGATCCAGCATTACAGATTTATGCAATTTGAGGGACTTAGTTTAGTAACCCTTCATCTCCCATAAACTATTGCTCCTTCTTCCCATATATTAACTTCTATTAGTTGGACCATGCTAGCCTTAAGCAGATGCTGAGAGCAATGGCCTTGCCTATGGGATAATTGCAAGAGTTGGCTTCGCAGAGTTGATGCAGTGGTTTTACACCCCAAGCCTGCCTTGTACCCAAATCATTTAATAGCATTATTCTTGTAGTACAGCATTTCTTAAACATTTTTTTACTATATTAAAAATTAAAGTAGACACATTCTCTAGGATTTTAATACTGCATTGTTTTTAAACATATGTTGGCAAATAATTTTGATTTCATGGACCTCTGACAGGGCCTTTGGGGACTTAGAACCACATTTTAACAACCACTACTCTAGTATAATTCTGAATATTCGGTTTCTCCTACAGGTGTGCTTTGAGGGCCACTGTCAGAATACCTCCTTCTTTGATAGGGGACATTGTGGAAAAAAGTGCCATGGCCATGGAGTAAGTATCTGTCCTTGTATTCAGATATCATGTGACTGTATATACCGTATTTTTCGGAGTATAAGACACACTTTTTTCTCTCCTAAAAGAGGCTAAAAATTTGGGTGGGTCTTATACTCCAAATGTAGCTTTTTTGAAGCTTTTTTCCAGTCTTAATGAGGCACTAATGAGTGAAGCAATCTACCTCCGACTCTCAGCTGTGCTTCAGAAGCTTTTTCAGTGAAGCGATCTTCCCTTCTTTGCCTGGTACCTCCGACTTTCAGCTGTGAAACTTTTTTCAGCCCTAACAAGGCACTAGCGAGTGAAGCACTTTGCCTGCTCCCTCCGACTCTCAGAGGCGCTAGCGAGTGAAGCGCTTTGCCTGCTCCCTCCCACTCTCAGCTGTGAAGTTTTTTTCCAGCCTTAACGAGGCGCTAGCGAGTGAAGCGATCTCCGTGATTTGCCTGCTTTTCTCATTGCTTCTCTCTCCAAAGATCAGTTGTGCTTTAGAAGCTGTTTTTTTTATCCCCAAGCAGGGGATAAAAATCAGCAAACTAATGTGCTGAAGCTGACCAGACTAAGGGCGCTAGCCAGATGAATACCTGGTAGGCAGATTTTTTTCCTCCCTATTTTCCTCCCCAAAAACTAAGCTGTGTCTTATACTCTGGTGTGTCTTATACTCTGAAAAATACGGTATTCCTTGCTTTCTTGGCTAGCTCTTATTCTTTTTGTTGGGTTTCAGAAAACTAATAGATAGCATCCATGGAGAAAGATGTCCTATCAAAGATATGCCTGGCTGTAGAAAGACTTCCAGTTCAAGTGTATTTGGAGAGCTAGTTTGGTATGGTGGTTAAGATGTTAGCCTAGAAACCAGGAGACTATGAATTCTAATCCACTTTAGGCATGAAAGCCAGCTGGATGATCTTAGGCTACTCGCTCTCTTAGCCCAACCCATTTGGGGTGGGGAAAATAGGAGAGAAAATATTACAAACATGTATGTCCACTGTTTTGAGTTACTCATAAAATAATAAAGGTGGGTTAAAAATCCAATAAATAAATAAACTCTTCCTCTGGAACAGGGATCAAACATATTGTTTAAAATCAGTTTAATTTGTACATTGACCAAAATATATTTTAGAGCAGAAATTTACACTGCATGTGTCCTTCTAGCACCCCATCGTATGCCCTGCCAGCCCCTTGAAATCATGTGGCTAAAATTTGAGAGCAATATGCCCATTTTTAAGTAAGCAAAACAGAATAGGAATTGATGAGAACAATAAAATAAGAAATAAAAGTAAAATTTCAATGGCTATAAATGCTTTTGTACTTTTCGTGGAACAAAATGCAAAACATTTTTGTATTTATGATCTATTTTTCTTGGAATATTTTTATAGCAAAAATGGGATTGTTCACTAAACAATCCCAAGTGGTGGCTAAGAGGTGGTAGAATGGTGAGACAGAATACAAAATGTTAGAGTAGGTGTCCGTCATGCAAAATTAAATTGATACTTCTCTCACAGTTTTAAACAGATCTTAGGGTTCTCTTCAGAACATAAAGATAGGCTATGAAGTATTATACTGATCTTAAATATCAAATGTTGGAAGGACGGCTTTCCTTAAGCTGTGGTTTTACATTTGAGAAGAAGTTATGGCCATTTGTTATGGAGAGGGTATTTATTGGGAGGTTAAAAATAGTGGGAAGTCATCTCTGTTCCTCTTCAGGAATGCACATATAACCCAAAGTGAATTTTGAAAGATGCAAATATACCCTTTGTGGCTTAAGTATTAAAAATGAAAAGAATGTTTAAACACTGCATTTCTTGGGAGGGATGATGGACATAACCATGGATTGTTGGGGTGACTTTTAAATGCACTGAGCTCTAACAAAATCCAAGGCAAGTTGCAAAGGCTTCTTGTGTTATTGGATTGGCCTGAGCAGGGTGTTTACTACAGAAGTAACACTGATGGTGTTCTCTCAATACAGATTTGCAACAACAATCACAACTGCCATTGTTTCAGTGGATGGGCACCTCCATTTTGTGATAAACCTGGAAAGGGAGGAAGCCTGGACAGTGGCCCCATGCTTGAAAAAAGTGGGTGTGATTTGTATTGTTATTTGATCATTGACATGTGAACAGAGCTTGTGGGGCAGGGATTTGGCTGAGCAGAGGAGGCACAGGACCACAATGTATTTGGTGGTCCATACCAATATAACTGAGGGGAAGATGGAGTATGGCAAGTGAAGTTTTTGTCTCTCTCATATTCAGCATTGGGACACATGATACAGATATGCCCTTCACTATTACCTGTTCAAATGCTGGCATCCTACAGTGGGTGGGTTTGGGTTTTTTTGGGGGGGGGTTGCATTTTAGCACAATCAATGGATTTGAATAATTTTGACTTTTTTTTTTTTGCGGTCCAGATCCTATTCCAATCATCATAGGTGTCCTGGTTTCCATCTTGCTTTTGACTTTAATTGGAATAGCTTTATGCTGTTACAAATGGAGAGCCAAACTTGTGCCAATTAAGAAGACTATCTTTGCTCCCAAGAAAACCGAACAGCCAAGGTGAATGAATGAATGAGTGAGTGAGTGGGTAGGTGGGTGGGTAGATGGATGGATGGATGGATGGATGGATGGATGATTTGTCAGTAAATGAGATAATTGCTTTTTTTTATGGTAAGTAAGCATGAGGGTTGATATGTTGTTGCTCATATCCCCTCATATTTCATTTGATTTCTGGATACATATGCATGACAAGCTACTATTCTTTTATTTACTGTATATACATATATTATAAAGGTATCATTAGAGTTTCTGGAAAAGCTTTATAGACCATATTCAAGGCTTTTAGGGAAAGGTTACCTTTGGCAAATCTCACTCTGTAGACTCCTGCCCTAAATTGATTTACAAACACAGTGGCTGAGTACATATAAGAGAGGTGAATTACATATAAGAGCCTTAATATAGTGTGTGAACTATAATTTGAAATATATCCAGGGCATAATTCCACTTATATTTTAGATAACTATTCAGACCTGTCAGCACTTACCCTATAGATCTCCTGCTAGAAACGTTATGAAAAGAAGTCTCTATTATATTTAACAAGAGATTTCACCCATAGAAATATGAATTGTTAAAATTTGGCTACTGAGTATATCGGCCTTTTTGCAATGTTAGTCTAAATAAAAACATGTGGTTTTATTTGTAAGAGAAACCGTTATACAAATAATGCAAGTGCAGTTGCAGAAATGATTTATAATACTTGTTTGTCCCTATTGTTTGGATACAGCCCACCTCCTTCCATTCAGAAGGAAGTGAATGGACATGCCAACCCAGCATTCAAATTGAAAACTCCACAAGGACAGAGAAAGGTACTTTGAAATGACTAATTTCCATTCAAATCTCTGTTGAGCCATGCTCTGATTCTTCAGCATTTTAAAATACGCTATCAAACAAAACAGTGGTGGGTTTCTACCAGTTCATCCCAATTCGGGAGAACAGGTAGTGGCGGCGGCGGGAGGCTCCGCCCACCCGCCTGGATGTCATTATGGATGCTCTGCGCATGCGCAGAAGCATGACGCAAGAGTAAAGTGCGAGCGCGCACATGCGTGCTCCTGATTCCGAACCGGTAGCGAAAGTAAGTGGAACCCACTTGAAACAAAATATCATAGTTGTACAACTAATTTCCTTGTTATGTTCTAAGAAACTTGTTCCATATGTCAGTTCCCATAAACTCTGAATTAGACTATTTTGGGATCTTCAACCATTTTTTTCTCACTGCAAATCATTATTTAAATACTTATTAATTATTTGTTAATTTATGTTGTACTCGAGGCAGTATAAGTAGGGGGTCTGTCATTTTACTCTTAAAGCAATGCCCCAGGGAAAGGCTGGTCTAAAATATAATACCTGACTCAGTTGCTCAGTGAGTCAAGTGGAGGCTTCTAAGCTCACCCTCTTAACCACTATACTATAATGCCTCTTAATTTTGTCCTATTTTAGAGTTGCAAATTGTATTTATTGCAAATATTTCCAATAGGGAACATGTATAGATTATATTTTAAATGTACTCTTCCAAGTGCTGGAGCCTATAAAAATAAGGACACAAGAATGAACAGAAAAATCCATACACACACACACACACACACACACACACACACTCTAAGCCAGGACATAAAATATATTGGCAGCACTCATTCAAGAAAGATATTTGGAAAATAGAAGTGCAGTGATTGCTGTAAACTTATTTGATCTCTGTGAGTATTTGCCAGAGTAGGGAAAAGATAAATGAGTTTGACTCCTGGTGACTTAATGGAGTTGTTCTTTGACTTCCAATTCTCACTTACAACCATGCAAATCCCTTGAGGTCCCCCAATTAAGCATGAACTAAGTCTATCCTAAATCGTTTTGAGCCCAGACAGGGTCAATCCAGTGCTGTCCCCTGTTGAAGCCAGAAAAAAAGTTGTTTGTCAATCAGCCGCATTAACTAATAAAATAGAAATGCCATCTTTCTCTTTGTATGATTTGCTTGTAGATTACTGATATACAGAATGCACTCTCAAAATCTGAAGTGCTATACTGCGAGCCACCTGCAGAGCTCAAGAGACAGGGGCAGCCACCACCCCCGGCTTTTCCACCTAACTACACAAAGAAACCTCCCTTTCTGGAACATCGTACTGAGGAGAAGCATTTGCCAAAACGAACTCCACCAAACAGGCCCGCACCTCTGCCTCCAAACGTCATGGTTCAGCAGGTGAGGAATTTATATACCTATGAAATCCTCTTTGTCAATAACTCTGGGTAAGCTGTACAGGTGTTTTAAAAATAGCGAGCATTCAAACAAGTACATTTGGTATTTGCTACCAAATGTGTTCTGATGTAACTTTAGAGTAGAAGTATCTGCTTCAATCTGCATTGTATAATTGGACCATATATTTTTCTCAACACAGATATAAACAGTGTATCATTTGGGTGTGTCTCAGGGATGAAATGCTCCAGGTTCAGACAGGATCGCCCGATCCGGTAGTATGGTGGCAGGTGGTTCGGAGAACTGGTAGCAAAAATCCCTGCCCCACCCCCATGCCCAGCTGAGCCGCGCGATCATCAGAGGCTTTTTTTTTTACTTTTAAAAGCATTTTTTCTAAAACCTCTTCGGCCGAAGAGGTTGTAGAAAAAATGCTTTTAAAAGTAAAAAAAAAAAAAAAAGTTGGCCACGCCCATCCAGTCACATTACCCCCCACCAAGCCATGCCCACAGAGCCGGTAGTAACAAATTTTACATTTCACCACTGGTGTGTCTTATATCTGAGATTGACTGTCACTTGTACTGGCATGACCTGGCCTATAAGAGGAGCATTCATAGTTCTTTTGTGTAAGCAAGTATTGACAAGGAAAATATATAGGATTATATAGGGTTTTTGACTGACGGGTTGATGCAGCAAGGAAGCATAGTGGTTGATGTGGTAATATACTGAAAGTAGTTCAGGATCCAGCATTACTATAAGAGAAGTATTTATTCTCAGGAGAATGGTTTTGCTTGTATATATTAGAATGAGGGGGATGCAGTGGCTCAGTGGCTAAGACGCTGAGCTTGTCGATCAGACGTTTGGCAGTTTGGCTGTTCGAATCCCTAGTGCCGCATAATGGGGTGAGCTCCCGTTACTTGCCCCAGCTTCTGCCAATTTAGCAGTTCGAAAGCATGTAAAAATGCAAGTAGAAAAATAGGGATCACTTTGGTGGGAAGGTAACAGTGTTCCATGTGCCTTTGGCATTTAGTCATGCCGGCATATGACCACGGAGAGGTCTTTGGACAGCACTGGCTCCTCCGCTTTGAAACGGAGATGAGCACCACCCCCTAGAGTCGGGAATGACTAGCACATATGTACAAGGGAACCTTTACCTTTATCAGAATGAGAGAATTAAGCTTTTAAAAAAAGATTCCCATCAATAAACGGCAAAGGACTTGCGTTTTTGTGTTTTGGTGGGATTACTGCCAAAGTTTAGTAGAGTAATATATTGGGGCCTGAGAGCTGCAGAAAGGGAAAGTGGGGAGCTCCTCACAGATTTCTCTTACCGCCTTTACCACTTCATCTCAAACAGATTGAAGTTCGTTGGCAAAACCAATAAGGTTGAAATGACAGCACCACCTTGTGTCTAATGAATTTCCCTTCCAATCTCTTCTCTGCATAGAACATCTCATTTCAGTGATGAGGAACTGAACTTCATTTTTAGCTTGGCATAATGTATAGTGGGTTTAGTAAACCCTGGGTTCCAGATTTTTAATTTAGCCTTGTGGGTGAACCAAGCCATGTCTCAACATTATTTTTTAACAGTTCCTAGGCCCTAACAGGCTACAACTGTTCATTCCTTGAAACCAAAAGTGCCCAAAACATTTCCTGAATCTGATTGTGCAAATACATCATGGATGTATGACATGACAATTATGATACTTAGATTCGGAATCTGTCTGATCTGATTTATCTATAACAACCATACAGCCTGTCATGGGACTTCAGTGAAAAGACATCTGAGACTGATGCAGTCTGAACAGAATGTTGTTATTGTATTTCATACTAACTGAGGTTTCTGCACTTTCTGCAAGATCAGTTCCATGTATAGCACGTTGGTTTCTTATATGAGAATCAGCAGCAGTTATGAGCCAGTTATGAGCACTTAGACATATATACTGCTTCATAGTGCTTTACAGCTCTCTCTAAGCAGTTTTACAGAGTCAGCATATTGCCCCCAACAGCCTGGAATGATGGAAGGCTGAGTCAACCTTGAGCAGGTCAGGCTCGAACTCCTGGCAGTGGGAATGCAGAGTCATCCTGCAATACTGCATTCTAACCATTGCACCATATGGCTGTTGATACACACAGAGAGAGACAGAAAAAACATGGTGGGAACAATTTGTTTTATTTTTTTCATGTACATCTTCTAAAAATGCAAATCAGTGCATATTTTTGTCTTGCATAATATTTGTATACACCATAAAGCGTGAAAAGGAATAGCAGAATATAATTATCTTAAATTGACCTTCACAAATCTGGTGGCCTCCAGGTGTATTGCATTGCTGTCCAAGAATTCTGAAGTTGCAACACCACCATATTTGGGCTGTTTTAGTTGGAGAATATACCTTAAATCGTGAATGTTTTTTCTGCCTAATAAATTGCTTTCCTTTCTGAGCTCTTCTAATGTTCTTTATACCACACTGTTAATAGATATCTGTTTATCTATCCAGTTATAAGATCTGTATAATGTTTATTCTTTCTTTCTTTCTTTCTTTCTTTCTTTCTTTCTTTCTTTCTTTCTTTCCCTTTCTCTCTCTCTCTCTCTCTCTCTCTTTCTCCTATCTATCTATCTATCTATCTATCTATCTATCTATCTATCTATCTATCTATCTATCTATCTTATCTATCTATCTACCTATCTTCTATCATATCATATATAATAAAAATTGAAGAATTCTTACTTTTTTCCCTAGGATTCTTCCAGACTAAAACCACCTCAGAGAGCACTTCCGGCTAATCCAGTCTCTTCAAGCAACAGGATGGGGTTGTCCAAAGTGAATACAGGAGCAGTACCATCCTATGGCACTTCAAGGAATACAGGAATAAATGCAGCCTTGGCAGAGGTGAGCTATAAAATGGTAACAAGGATATATAAATAAAAGATAAAGGGGGAAAAATAACACTCGAGTGTTGTGTGATATTTTTCCTGTTTTGAAATATTCAACTGAACACATGATACCAATTTTTTTCTTGTTTTTTGGGGAGGACAGAAAGATAAGTTGATTTAAGAAAAGAATAGTAAAGATATCCACATTTTATTTGTTCAACTTGTATGCTGCCTTTCTCCGAAGACTCACATAATTGTAGCATGGTATTTTCCAGAGGTAGAAAAGCCTAAAATTAAAATTCACCAAGAGATGAATTTTAAAATAGATGCAAAAACCGCGAGGCAATGAAATGTCACTGGAAAATTCTCAAGGCTCCAGATAAGCCTTTCATGGGAGACTCTTTAGTCACCTGCCTCAATTGTCACTTGCCTCAATTGTCTTCCTGAAAAGAACCCTTTATTAAACCCTGAATTAAAAGGTGAAAACAACCCAGGAATGACTTGGAAGCAACAGAGTCACAGATCTCCTCGGAGGTGAGATATGCTTGGATCCTGGCATCTCTGAAGAATCCCTAATGGTTCTCCTTGGCTCTTAAAGAACCAGTGGTTTGTCCCTTCCTCAAGTAGCCTTTGCCTGAATCCAGTGGCACTGGCAAATTTTGTCTGGTTTCCAATTCTTCTATTTAGGGAAGGTTGATGGAAAGTGATCAGTTTACAGCTCCTGTATGTCAGAGTAATGTTGGTTGAAGATATGAAAATGTGTATACGTTGTATGTGGATAAAACCAATGTTGTTGACTGGGAACTCATATGAGTGAGGAGCAGGGATCTTAAAATTACTGCATCAAAGATCAAGGTAGTTGCATGGGGGGGGGAGGTGGAATTGAGTGAATTAATGCAACGTATACCTCGATGGTCAGCAGTTAGTACAAGTAGGTACATTTGTGAACTTGGGTAGAAAGTTTAGTAAATAAGGGAAAAAGCAGAAATTTTGGAGAATGCAAATCCTGATAGAAACCTAGTGGCTAACAGATGGTCTAAGAGAATATTGTTAGAAGGGTCCTTGGAAGTCTTCTAATCCAACACCTGCTAAGAACAACAACATATTTTTATGGTCAATGATCAGTGCAAACATGAAGTAAAGTAGATAAAGCATTTTAGATTAAGATGCAATACATATTTAGTACCCATTCGATTTTATTGCACTCAGCAGAGCTACAGTATGTGGATCAGGTCATAATTCACTTACGGAAAGAAGTGACGTGACATTTAAAATGTTTGCATATTGGCAATATCCATCTCCATTGTTTCATCTAAATGCAAATATATCTCTAGTTTCTCCTATCCGAGACAAAACAAATACTAAAATCATTTTATCTTTTGTAGAATCGAGCCATGAGAAATCCGGGAGCGGCAAATACTCTGAAGTTTAGAAGCTGAAATTTGTCCTATGGTTCTAAAATCTGCATCAATTCTATTTGGTTTCACCTGGAATTTTCAAGGGCTTTGTTTCGTTTTGTACAAGTCTCGGGCCTAAAGTAACTGAGGTCAATTTCAAAGCAACCTTTAGGAAAGGACCTATATTTTGTGGCATGGGCTGATGCAATTCTCTAGAAAAGGTCTAGAGATCTCCCAGTACATACAGAGGACTTAATTACTCCTGTAACTCATTGTTTCAACAATAGACAGATTGATTAATCAACATTGCATAATGGAGGCAATATATCTGTCTCTGAACACTTTCTGGAACAAAATCTTAAAGAAGAGAGAAATGTGATGTCCTAAGATCATCGCATGCTGGTGAGAGATCCTCCCAAACTACTTTAGATCATAGAGAAGTGTTTCCCAATTTGAAGAATTTTGCTGTATATGCATTTAAGAGAAGAATTTTCTTTCCCTTTAAGGAATCTTTTTACATATATTTAATCTCTTATATTCTTCTATGGCATCAGCTGTCACTCCAAAGTTTTTTCAGTCCACACTTTTCAGAATTTAGAAATTTTAGCAATGTAAATGCAGTGAGTCCATATTTTGCCTTGAACTTCCACGATTCTCTGAGGTATACTCAGGTCTATTTCAGTAGTGGGTTTCAAAACCTGGCGCTACAGGTTCGCTATCGGTAGCGCGCAGGTAATGTGTGCTTGCTTTGTGAGCGCGTGGTGCTTCTGCGCATGCGCAGATCATTTTTGATGACGTCTGGGTGGGTGGGCAGAGCCTCCCACCATCACCACTACTGGTTTGCCTGAACCGGAGCGAACCGGGAGCAACCCACCACTGGTCTATTTGCCTTGGAATTGTAACAAGTACTGACCAGCTATGCAGGGGTGTTTTTGTGATGGCAAATGTTTACCTTCAACCTTCAACTGGTCTTGACATCATTTCTTCTCAGCTGTTGTTTGCTTCAGATGTCTTATGTATCTCTTAAATGCAACTTTGGGAAGTGATTGCTGAGCTTTCTTCAAATGTTGCATGAGGTAATTTCAACAGAAAGTGAAGAATGGACAGATGCTTCTAATACGACACCCATCTCTATTCCAAAAGAAAATACGTGGAAGGAACTTCATAAACCTTTTATATGAAGAGGGAAGAGGGCTGTTTTAGAGGGGACTAGAATAGGGAGGAAAATGACAAAAATTAAGTTGGACTTTATCATGCATGGGGCAGGAGCAGGATTTTTTTCTGTTTTTCTTTTCTTTCTTTTTTTTGTAGGTAGGGTAGATTTTTAAAGCTGTATTATGCCTAGTCTAGGTTAACTTTAGAGTTTATTTATTGTCTGGTCTTGAAATAACATTTTACGGTACAGTTGGAGAAGGTGCAAGAAAGAGACTTTTAAACATTCTTTTGCTCTGAGGGATGTAGCAAACCCTTGACCCAATACCCCATGGTGTGCTGAAGCTGGCTTGTCCTGGCTCACGAGAGCCAATTGTTACATTTTCTTGAATTTTGTGAGCTGATGGAGAACAGAACTCTGAGCTACTGTGCCTACAGTACACACCAATCATCATTTACCAGCATATCAGTACCCATTTCTCACACACCAGGAGGTCCTCATGGATTTTGCTGCGTGGACTTTACCTTCCTGAGGACAAAAAAAGATGAGAGATATTATGCAGGGTCCACACAGTGTTTTTGTCACTGCTGCCCCACTCTGCTTAAGGTAGTTTTTTAAAATGTATTTATCTTTCGTATATAGACTGGGCTTACTCACTTAAAACATTTGAAAATGTCCTTAATGTAACTAGTGACTTTCTATACTTTCTAATTTGGCGCTGGTATAAGGAATACAGCCAATTTATAATAAGAACAAAGTCATCAGATAAGGTACCACAGTAACTCTTATAACACCATTATAATGGGGAATCTCCTGATTAAAATGCAATGCAGAGCTATGTATATGTGTCACGTTGATCAGTGTTTATGTAAGGATGTTACCTTACTCATCCCACATTCAAAGTTTTATAGGCTTCTCATTCCAATTAATTAGGGGATACCTAATGATCCAGCTTAATTGGATGTCCACCACAGTTCACGAAGCTCAAAAAATAGGCTTTTTGATTCATGGTGCTAGTTGAGCAGTTGATAAAAGTCTATTGTTTGTCTAACTGTGCTCCACAAGTTGTCTTTGCACTTTAAACAACCTTGAATTGTAGTGAAAGTCAGTTGTAACACTGAGGCATATCCGAAGCTTCACAAATGTTCTCAGGTTTTAAGTGGTGCTTCCTTTATCCTGTGGATTTATTTTCAGTTTGCTTTGCAATATGTTGGTGCTAAAGAAATGCTGTTTGGTTTCTGATGACGTAAAATTGCCATGGTTAGTCTAGGAGATATAGAGCCACAGTGCATATAATATGTTTGTGTAGTACACATTTTTCCTGTTTTTAAAACTGACTCCAGTTGTAACTATAAGCATCTGAACTGTGATAGAGTACAATCCAGTTACCCCACATACTAGTTTAAGAGTTCATACAGAAATCTAAAATTATGTTCCTGAAAAAAATGATTTCCAATTGGGCATTAGCTGCTTTTGATTAATGCTGGTCTTATCAAATAGTATTTTAATTGCATACCCACATTGCCAGAGTACAAAGTAATATTGTATGTTTATGTTTCATACTGAACATGTAGCTACAAGAAGAGCAAATCTTTCCCATGATCTTTCTGTGATGCTCATTAGTTCCTAGCAAAACTGCATAATTATTTGTAATACGAATGAAGAGTTTTCTAATCCCTTTATATTTAACTTCTTCTGAACGAAGGAGTGTATTTGTAGAAATGTGCACAGAATAGGAAACATGTTGCAATTTTTGCTCAAAACAAAATAGGTCTCCTCAATACACACTGTAAAAACACTTCTACGGGAATGTGTTGTGTTAGAACAAGGGTGTCAAACTCAATTTCATTGAGGGCCATATCAGGGTTGTGTTTGACCTCGGGGGGGCTGGGGGGGGGCGTGGCCAGGGTAGGCATGGCCAGTTCAATGTCACTCATGTCGGGGCGCCTGTGGCAGCCTGAGCACTCTGCCAATGAAAATGGGCTCCCAAGCTCCATTTTCGCCTGCGATGGCTTCCTGCAACCCTCTGCCAGGGAAAATGGAACTCGGGATGGCCTCCCGCAGCCCTTGCAAGCTACGTTTTTGCTGGCAGAGGCACTGCGGGCCAGTCCTTCGCTGTTTCCAGAGCGGCTCCGTGGGCCAGATCTAAGAACCCCACGGGCCAGATCCGGCCCCTGGGCCTTGAGTTTGACACTCCTGTGCTAGAACATAGTTTGAACAGTTTCATTCTGTTGGACAAAGCTTGAAACTGTTAAAAGTATTCTGATCATAGGGTTTAGTGGGAAATCTAGATCCCTATTTTTCATGCCAGAAAGCTACAAACATTTATACATTAGCATTTCATGCCAAGTTTTATGTAGAAAATTTGATCAAGTAAAAACTAAAAACCCCAAAATGTTTTTCAAAACTTTTTGAAAAACATTAAATCCAGAGAGGAAGCAAGAGGAACAGAGTTCTGCTCTAACTATGTACTCTTTCCACTCTACTACCCACTTCCACATCTGCTTATCCAGTATGAACAATAACAGCAAGAGCATCACTTAATCCTTGCTATTTTACTGATATCTGAAAAAGTTGAGAAAAAGGAACCCAGTCATAAGTCACAAAGCAATAGCCCAGCTGCAGTTCTCAGAACAGGTAAAATACTGAAAATGACTCCAAAGCTGCCAGCATAATTTCACATTCAGAACAAACTGCTGTGTTTTGCTCTAACCAAACTCTTGAACCAAACAACTTTTTTGCTCCATGTTTGCAATAGCTGAAATGATCATTTTTAAAGCCAAAGTATTTTGTGCATTCCTAGGTGTATGTTTCAAACCCACACCAATCTAGTAACTCTTTTACAGTAAGAAAGCATCTAGAAAGTGCAGCCCTCATACAGAGTTATATTTAGTCCTTTGAAGAGGATAGGTAGATTTTCAATACAATCACTATAATGTCATTCAAAATTATGACTGCAGGAGTTGAAGCCTTGTAGTAGCCATATTATGTAATGACTGCCTTAATGAAATGCAAACACATCCTACATTCTCAGTCTTCCATAATCTGAAAATCTATTTCCAAAACTTTGCAGAATCTTATTGAAAATCCTTTACTGAGGGCCATGGCAAGTGAAGACACAAAAAATCAAATTCTTAATTTAGTACTGCTTTGAGTAAAGATGTACAATCCTGCCATTTCTTCCACTAATCTTTATTTGGCCTATTTCATATTGCTTCAAGGTGTCTCTATTTCCAAGAATATTTTACAGACAAAAGGATATCTTATTAATCATATTGCTAGTTCTTAAAAGTGACTTCCTCATAAATTCTAAAATTAGCATCCTGCTCCCTTCTCACTGGTGCAGGAATACAACTCTGTCTTCTCCCTCTACCTCATGGGAATAACAGACATTTCCTTGTGTGATAATGGGAGAGAAAATAACTCTGCTCCTACAGTTACTGCATGATGGAGGGAATTTTGGTACATAACTATGTACATAACTATGTTCTAGAGCAGGGTTCCCCAACCCCTGGTCTGTGGATCTACACTGCTCCCCGGCATGCCAGAAACCAAGCCTTGCAAACAAGCGAAGACCCATCCACGGGATGCAGGCAGTTTGCAAATCCACAGCTCCTCCAGTCCATGGAAAATCCTCTTTCCACAGAACTGGTCCCTGGTGCCCAAAAGTTTGGGGGCCATTATTCTAGAGGAGTCTTTTCAGATGCAGGAAACGACAGTCTCAATTACAGCATATGCCTTAATACTGATAATACTTCATATTATTCTGTTTTTTCATATGCATGGCATAGATTGGGAGAGAAATGTTACATGTGGCTACAGCTCAATACATATTGAATCAGATTGTGCTCCTAAAATCCTGTGGAGCTTATTTCCAAGTTTAATAAACACTAGAGCTGTGCAGTGCTTTGGATTCAAAGGCAAAAGGCAAGATGAGGATTCACCAAATGGAGGGAGGGAGGGAGGGAGAGGCAGAGTTTCATTGTTTGGAGATGATCATTGCTGCATGATCACGGGAAAAGATATATTTGATGAAATGAGTTCCAAAGTGCCCTTTCTGCCTTTATAACTGAAGTACCGTGCAATCTTAAGACTGAACTATAACAATTTCCACACAAAATGTTTTGAAGAAGCCTTTTTTTTACCATGTCTCACCACTTTGTTTTGGAGTTTACAGTATGATTTTTGTGTACCTTTACAAATTGTACACCTATACAAATACTTGAACAATGCAGTTTGTTGTGCCTTTTGCCTAGATATACTGAATAAATTTTGTGATTGCTATTTGTATACTTGTCATAAATTATTGTATGGAGATTGATAGTATTAAAGAGGTAGGGGATACTATTCTTTAAACCAATCTTCCACATTGCTGGAGAACAGTTTTCTTCAATTTGAATTTGATCCAGGAAACAATGTGGATTTACTTATGTAATTTTCCTTGGACAAAACAATACATGAATCCTGCTGAATCAGGCCATAGGCCCACCTAATCAAGCATTTTGTATCACACAGTGACCAACTAGATTACAGGTGTCAAATTCGCAGCATGTTGCCGTCACGTGATGTTTTGCCATGTTTTTCCCATTCACGGAGCTGGGTTGGGTGTGGTCTGTGTGTGACACATCTGGCCCGTGGGCTGCCAGTTTGCCCCCCCCCCCGTGAACTAGATTAAGGAAACTCAAAAGTTTAGAGTAGAGAACAACATCCCCCTTCTGCAGGTCCTTCCCAGTAAATCAATAAGGCTTTTTGACTCTGATTCAGGAGGTACTAACAGCCAACAGTACAGAAGTGGTTTGTCACTGTTTTCTTCAAAGATGATTTCTGAGTTCTGAGGATCAACTAGAGTTGGCTAGCTTTGTGCTGTTTCCCCTCCTCCCCAATGATATTTAACTTTTATTTTTAAACCCTATGGCCATCAAAGGGACTCAGTGGCTAAGACGCTGAGTTTGTTGATTGAAAGGTCGGCAGTTCAGTGGTTCAGATCCCTAGTGCCATGTAACAGAGTGAGCTCCCATTACTTGTCCCAGCTTCTGTCAACCTAGCAGTTCAAAAGCAAGTAAAAAATGCAAGTAGACAATAGGGACCACCTTTGGTGGGAAGGTAACAGTGTTCCATGTGCCTTTGGCATTTAGTCATGCTGGCCTCATGACCATGGAGATGTCTTCAGACAGCGCTGGCTCTTCGGCTTTGAAATGAAGATGATCATCGCCCCCTAGAGATGGGAACGACTAGCACATATGTGTGATGGGAATCTTTACCTTACGGCCATCAAGTCAGGTTGAAATATGGGATTTTTTTCTCTTTATGTTCTGTCCCCCACCTCACACAGGCAGACACATGAGCAAAAGACATCTATCAGTAATTTATTTTTACAAGCCAACCTGAATCCCTTTGGCAGATAAAACCTCTCTTAAACTGTTTTTTAAAATTTTTAAATTTTAAATTTGTCTTATGAATTTGGGGTGTTTTAAATTTTGTTTTCCGGGCCAATTATTTAATTGTATTAATGGTTTTTTAACATTTGTATTATATGTATTTTATTTGGCTGTTCACCGCCCTGAGTCCTTCGGGAGTAGGGCGGTATACAAATTAAAAAAAAAAAAAAGTGCTGGCAACTACTTTCCGAATGTCTGCCAAGTTTCTTATCACCTCTAAAAACAGGAGTCAGCATTGCTGGGGCAACCAAGAGTTCAAAGAGTAGTCAGAAGTTATTCACAAAGTCCAAGCCTTAATTCCGAAAAATATCCCATCCAAAGCTCACGATATGCAGTTTTTGTCCGTCATAGAGCCTGCAGAGCAACCCCACCCACTTTTATCCCCTGTGGGGCATGGCTCAGTGACTCAGCAATCTCTGGCCCTTCCCCACCTCTTCCTTTAGTGCGCACGCCTCTCCCTCCGAAGCTGCCTGGGATCAATCCAAGATTGATTTTCATCACTCCCTATTAGTGGGTGCTCCGACATACCTTCCTCCTGGCCTTCAGCTGGAACCTGAGGCGTTGCCAGAAAGGAGGGTCCTGGAGAGGGAGGCCTTGTGAGTTCCTCCCCATCACTTTCAGAGTCATCTTCCTTCGTGAGGACAGGCTGGGGAGCCGGAGTCACAACATTTTGTTTACAGACCACTCAGAGAGTAAATCTCAGACACAGGAGCGTTTCTCCAAATGTGATACGTGCTTTTTAGCTATAGTAGATTACAACTCTCTTCCCATAAAACAAGGCTAATTTCAGAAAAGATGTTAAGGGGCAATAGAAATTAGCAAATGAAACAGATCACCAGCTTTGGAAGTTCATAAAAACAATACGTTCTTCCATACAAAATAAATGAGTTGTACTAAAAGTCTTATGAATCAAACAAGAACAAATTTCAGTCATTTATAAAGCCATTTGCAAAACTCGATTATACTATTATCTAATTGTAAAATACATTCATTGGCAACAAAGATCTCCAAAGTTTTACAAGATTTGCTTGACATAGTTTTATTTTTTTGTAGTTTTGGAAAATGTAGTACCTGTGAAACAAACCTTCACTATAATGAAAGCCAAAGCAGAGTGGCTGGGTTTATACATGCTAAACAAATATACATTATGGCTTAGCATAAGGAATAGATATAAAAAGTTGTTTTCTGATGCCAGCAGAGCACAACAGCCCTTAGTACCAGATCATTACATCTAACCATCCAGAAAGCTTCAAATATACCATCCCCAAGTCAATGTTTTAATTTTGAAAACTTTATTTTTTACAGTGCCCAACTACTTACCTATCTATTCACCCATCTACCGATCGATCTACAGGTTCAAAAACCAAGAAATAACATTTTGCACCGGAAATAAAGTAGCAAATACATGTATAAAAGAGAATGACTACTTATATGAAGTGAAGCTGCAAATAGGGGAAATTTGGGAGGGGTCAGATTTTTTTATCCCATTTTTATTATTATTTTTTTAATTAAGGCGATGAACATACCTAATACAGGAAGTCCTTGATTTATCAAAATTGAGCTCAAAATTTCCACTGCTGAGCAAGGTAATTTTTAAGCGAGTTGCCCTATTTTACGACCTTTCTTGTCACAATTGTTAAGTGAATCATTGCAGTTATTAGGTTAGTAACAGTTGTTAAATCAATCTGGCTTCCCTATTGACTTTGGTTATCAGAAGATCGCCAAAGATGATCACATGACCATGGGGGAATGCTGCAACAGTCGTAAGTGTGAAAAATGGTCATAGCTCACTTTTTTCAGTGCCATTGTAACTCTGGTCATTAAGCAAATGGTTGTAAGTTGAGGACTGCCTGCATTCCTTCCTCCTCCTATTTTGCGCACAACAATCTGAGGTGAGTTGGGCTAAAAGAGTAACTGGCCCAAAGCCACCCTTTCAAATCCAGGATCCAGGAAACAGAAGGGAAACCCATTGCAACGCATCTTTGTTACAAAAAATAAATACAATTTTACAAAAAATTGTTCAGAGAAACAATTTGGTTTAGCACTTCCATACAACCATCCCATGAACTATACATAGATGGAACTCCTCCAATAAATCTTTCGATGGTATTCCTCTTAAAAGTTACATGTGTTCTTGTGATCCCTGAAGTTGTATCTATAAAATAGTCTTCTTTTATAAATGAGAACTATATTCTGCTGTTGACCAATAGCAAAGTACAAACAACTATATATGACAGGCTTTCTGAGCTTGCTTGATTTCTTGCAGATGTTTCATTACCCTAACAAGGTAACATCATCAGTAGCACAGATGGTGTTACCTAGTTAGGGTAATGAAACCCTCATTTCAACCCTGAGCTACAAATATTCTCCTTTATTGGAACTATATATGACCTTGTTTTGTCTACTTTTCTGACTTTACAATAATCAGAATAGGCTCATTAATTTAGAAGCACAGAGACAAGACTCAAAACAGCCTGAAATATTTATCCAGAAGCTTTTTCTAATGAAGTATACCTTCAAACTTAACAAAATTAAGTTTGTTAATTTTGCACTTGATACAACAAATAATTATCTCAAACCAGTCATGTGAATCTTCACAAGCACAGACAATTATAACACTTTAGATTAGAACATCTTGGTCATCCAGGCTAAAAAGACTTTCATTAACCAGTAAAATAGCATAAATTGGGTGGCTAGTGATAATTATCATAGGCAGTTAGGCCTCTAACTCATTCACTTCTTATAACTAATTAAATCTTATTAACTTTTGACAGTTTTGATCCCAGTTTACACTCTCTGTGATCATAACTGAGTTCTAAATTATAGAAATTACCCCATTCCTCCAAAATATCTACAAAATACAATTTTGTATGGGGACAAGAACAAAGCATTATCACAATTAAATTAAATTAAATTATAATTCATATTTATGGAAAATGAAAGATAACTGCTGCTGCATCTGAACATCTAATAGTATCAGTAAAATTAATTAAAATAGGGAAAGCACCAAAATGTATTAAAATCCAATATCCAAGAAAAAGGCTGTAGGGCAATTTTTTGAGACTGCACCATTTAAGAATAAGGACATGACTGAAATTCTGAATGTCTTGAGCAACATTACAATCCGGAGGGAAACGTAGCTATTTATTTTACCATATTTTCAAAAATGACTTGGGTATTCCTAGCTGGAAAAATAGACATGCTTTCTTTTGAAGCTTCAAATTCTTCACACACTTCAATGAATATAACTTTTTCTTGTGAAGATAGGGGAAGAGTGAGAAAGATCTGGAAGAAACAATGCCAGTTGACAGCAAAACATTTCTTCCAAAGGCAGAGGGAATATGCCCAAGTTTGACACAAATACAATCACCACTGCTATTGATTCTAGAGTGTGCAAAATCTAGTACCATTGCCAAGGATAAAAAGAGGAGATGCAGAAATGCATCTGCGTTGAAGTTGGTTGCTGTTTTCAAAAGGCACATATGGTGATGTTTCATTTAAATTCTTTCAGATACATGCATGTTTTTATACTGTTTGGCCCCATTACTCAAAGAAATAGAAATATTAAATTAGGTTTCAACTGAAGATCATGAATACTTTGGGTTTGTTCTGTTCCTTGATATCTGGATTTTCCAGCTCTATTAAAGTGTTCTTGTCATCCTTAATTGCTGGCGGCTCATTAGAAGTCTGGAACGTTTGTGGCAGACTCTTCAAACTGACATCCATATCTTTGAAAGCATGGAGTAAAAAGACTCCTAAAATAATGGTAAGAAATCCACATACCGTCCCGATAATGTCTTTTACAGACATGGTGACCCACTCTTTAAAGAGGATAACTGAAGTTGTGATGACAACAGTGGTGAAAAGCACATAGTAAATGGGAAACACCATAGAGGTATTGAAGATGTCCAAAGCTTTATTGAGGTAGTTGATCTGAGTAGCAATAGAAGCCACTAATGTGAAGACAAGAATCCAGGTCAATGGGTTTTGTAGAACAGGCAGGTGAGTGAAAAAACTCTTGATGGCAATGCCCAGCCCTTTAACAGAAGAGACGGAGAAAGCCCCAATCACAGAACAAATGGAGAGGTAGATGAGAATATTGGTCTGGCCATAACGTGGTGCTAGGAAACAAATCAGAACTAAGCTGATAACCAAGAGGATGCTGGCATAAACAAGAAAACCTGGAAGAAATAAAAAAACAAAAAGGTGACAAATCATGACATTTTAATACAAGACAGAACGTAATGCTTAGCACAAGCATTGGCCAGTACAATAAATGGATGGATAAAGCAACAGAGCACTGCACTGTTTTTAGGAATTTAAATAAATCAAACCAGTTTATTGTAAGGAATAGGCATCCTACTACACATGCAAGAACAAGATTTAAGTCTACAGAAAAACAAAGTTTTTAAAGACACAAGCCTATGGCCCTAGAAAATGTGAGGAGAGGAGAAACCTAGGAGACACATGTGAATATCTATCCTGTCTTGCTGGCTGCAGACTACTGGAGTTGGGGGATTACTGAAATATTCCAATTATTGAATTTAGGGCTACTTTGCAACTGATCATCCAGCTCTAAGAATAAGATTCAGTGAAAGGCAGGCATAAATGCTCTGTGTACCTATTTTCTCTGAAAGAGAAGCTGTTTCCCTGTATCTCATCTCAAAGACCAATATTTTAAATTGAAATTTACATCAATTCAAAATGAAATGTAAAAACAAATTGACAACAGGACATGGGAGTTTTATGAAAGTTTTTCTCCCTGGGAAAGAGAAGCAAGACAATTGGCACCGCCCATGGGATGCCACCAAATCCAAATGTGTACAAAATCATGGAAGATTCACCCTTGTGCAAGACACTTTTACAACCATCACATTACTGCCCCTGGGAAACTGGTTCAGATATGATAACATTCCAACTAAACACAACACCTTCATTCCTTTGCTACCTTATTTCATAAGCTTACCTGGTTCCTTCAGTTTTGAAAGCAATTCTCCCAAAGTGGTGATTTCCTCTTCTTCTGGAGCATGTATCACAAGAATGGTACTACCCACAATGCTCAGCATGCAGCCAAGTTTGCCTAGCAAGTTCAGCCGTTCTCCAAGCAAATAAGAGGACAAAATGGCACTGGGCACAACAGACAAATACAGAAACACAGCCTTTATTCTACCTTCCTTTACACTTGTAAATTACTGATAACAAACGTAAGTCCTTACAAATCTATATTCTATTAATGGACGTAGATTAGAGTCACTGAAACACAAAAGTAATATGCAAGATCAATTTGGAGAGGGGGAAAAAGAAGCAGGACTTAAGTACATATCTGGCTATTGGTATATTAGCACAAGATTAGAAATCTCTTTTCTACTGGCAAGATCACATTATTAACACCTAGACCTAGAATAAATGTAGGAGAAAAGAGCAAAATAAAAGGAAGTCACCTTATAAGCACACTAAGTGCCCCGAGTGGTGTAACAATTGTTGCAGCTGCAAAGGCATATGCGGCAAAGTTGGCGGCCTCTCCTCCACCCACTGAGCAAATAGCCACCAGGGGAAAAAAAAAAAGAACAGGTGAATTACAATGATTACTACCGGGATTTAGGTTCTCACTGGCCAGCAACTCTACTCAGTTCCATACAATTGTCTTATTAAGAAAACATGAAAGCTTATGAACCCCAAGGAAAACGTTATCTGTCCAGGTAATCCTCGACTAATGGCCATTCGTTCGGAGATTGTTCAAAGTTACAATAGTGCTGAATGAAGGAACTTATGACCTGTGCCTAAAGTTATGGCCGTTGCAGCATCCTTCATTGTCATGTGATCAAAATTCAGGCACTGGCAGCCCACCTGCACTTATGACCACAGGGTACCATAACTCCCTCCCACCTATCTCTTCCCTTCCTCCCATACCATCTATGTCCTTTTGGTCCCCTGCTGCTCTCCCCATCTGTCTTCTTGCTCTCACTGCTGACAAGGAATGCCCGGCCTGGCTGCCTTGTGCTGTGGAAAAGGAAGAAAAGCCTAAAGCAGCCCCTGAGCCGTTGCAGCACACTAAAAAGCAAAGAGCTCCTGGGTGGGGCTGAGGCTGGCTTTGCACTGTGAAAAAAAGGGGGGGGGGAAGAGCCTAAATCAACTTAAAACAACCTGTGATACCTTGTCAATAGTGGAAGCAAGAAGATCAATTGGGGTTGTAAAGATCTTGGAGTGCAGGGTTGCAAGGTCAACTGGTACTGGGCTGGGATAGTCTTTCCAGGGCATGGCAAGCAGAGTTGTGCAGTTCTGGGGCTGTTTGCCAACCCACAAGGCAGGATGCAGGGCAGCCAAAATGGCGGTGTGTGTGTGTGTGTGTGGAGGGGAGGGAAATAGGTGGTTGGAGGAGTTGGAGGCAGTCCTTATTGATGTTTGTGGCTGGATAACCAAGCTTGAAATGGGCTGCTGGGGCTAATGACTGATAAAATTTGCTTAAATACGGCAACTGGGATTGCTAAACAATGTGGTCATGTGACATCTCCATTATATATCATTTAGCAATTGAAATTCCGGTCCCAGTTGTGGTCGTAAATCAAGGATTATCTGCACAACAGTCTTTGTAAGACACTTAGGTTCCAGCAAAATGTCCCCGAAATTTTCCAATAGTTCAGAATCCAAATGCAGTTTGTCAATATCTCTTTGTAAATAAGAAAAGGAATCCAAATTATTGAGCATATGATGTTATATTCAAATTGCAATGCAATAATCAATGACTTAAGACAGTAGCTTCTAGAGAACCAGTGTAGCAAAACTAGAAAAAAATATTGTGTAGTATGTTCAAAATATATTTTGGTATATACGTATTTTGGGGACTGAAGTTGCCTGCAAATATTTCCTGCATTCCAGTCCACCAAAGCTCACACCACTATAAATTTGTCAGTTGCTGAAGGTGCTACAAGGCACACTGCTGGCTCTGGCCAGCAAATGTCTCTTCTGAAAACCGAATCATTTAAATTCCTGAACATTCCTATGTTATGGTGATAAGATCTGAAAAAATGATTTCCACAGGCTTCAGCATAACCTGTCAGTGTAAAAAGGTCTTTAAGCACAAAAAGATCTTTAAGGTATTCAAGCATAAACTTCAAGTACAAAAAGGCCAAAAAAAAAAAAAAAGTAGAAACAACTTCTGTAACTGAAGCAGGCAAAATAATCTTTACGGCCCAGGGAAAAACAGAGTCCTCACAATTAAGTCCTCAGTAATCATCAAGGTTAAATATTTGATCAGATAAAAACCCAAGCCTGGCTAAATATAATCGTACTTACTGGTTAGTAAACCAGCCCACCACAGCCAGTCTCTTAGATAGCCATGACCTCCATCTCCTGGGGAAATAAAAAGGACATATTTAGAGGAGCATTTGTAAAAACCTTCCATATAAAATAAAATCAATTCTAAATATAACACTACAGTACTTAAACATAAAAGAGAGAAAGAAACAACAGCTTGGATTGAAAAAAACAACAACTGGCCTACAAGTCATAACATACATATGTTCAAAGACTTTTAAATACCTTTCAAGAAAGAAAAGTAAATAATACCTGAACTGGCAGGCCCTTAAAATCCCTCCCCACACACACACCTCTTGCGTGCATGGACTGAACTCCCCTGGCTTAACATTTCTGAAATTAGCTGCCATAACCTTATGCTCTGACTTGAACATTTTATCATAAGCCATAGTGTACATTGTTATAGACTTGTTTTTCAACATTTTCTCCAGAAATATATTATGCTAGAAAAAATATTGTTATTCTACGAAGCAGGACTGGATTATTAATCCACTTGGACTTGTGCTGTGAATACTGATTAGTAGCATCTCTCTAAAGTTTCAGGTTGTGTATTTAAAATGGCAAACATAGGATGAATTCAGCGGGACATCTGAAGAGGTCTTCAGAGGCCAGAAGGTATTAATTACTTCTTCAACCTGGAACCTGACTGCTGTGTTTTCTAACAAACATTATTCCCAGTCAACATACCTTTGATTATACTGAATTTTTATGAAAGTTGAAGTCCAATACAACAACGCTTAAGGAAAGATGGCTTAAATGCCACTAGAGTTCTTTTCCAGAAAACATATTTTTCTGTCCCCTCTTGTAAGTCAAAAAATCCATACCAGCCCTGGTGCCTCCTTTCTCCACCAGTCGACGCAGTCCTTTCTTCTTGAGGATGACACTGGTGCCAATGAGAAAGCTTGAAAAGATGGCCAAGCCCAAGCCAATGTAAAAGCCATATTTGTCTTCAACTTGTACCATCCAGTTGGAGCTTAAATTAAGATTTGTATGGGGTGAAACTGGAGAACTGACATTCTTAATGATTTGACAAACAGCATGATGATTCAGGCAAGCCAGAGTGATCAGAGAGCCTAATCAAGACAATGAAATGTGGGGGAGAAGAGAAGATTAGAAATTAAGACATTAATAACTACCAACCCACATGTCTTTAATTTTGCATGCAACCTTACTGCTAAGAATCTTTCTTTCTTCATCTGGATTCTTGCCCCACGAGTGGCATTTAATTACTTCTTAGAAAAACTATGAAATTAAAAATATAAATTCTAAATTTATAGGAGAAGAATTGAGAAACAATGGCCTTAAAACACAACCTTATAATAACCAACAATCTGGAGATACTGTATTCTTCTTGGACTACAAATATTTTCAAGGTATATTTCAGACTTGAAATTCAGCTTAGATGAGATCATGTATTTGGAAACCTACTGCTTCTTTAATTACATATTTCTAAGACTATGACATTATTGCTGTAAACCATTGTCCTTCCAATGCATGTTCTCAAATTTGCTCTGCAATAAATTAGCATTTGTAAATAGCATTTGACAATTTCCACTCTTTAAAAGGATCCCTGATTGTAAGATTATCTACAGGAACCTTCAATTCATACACATCAATTTAGTACATATTCAATTAACTGTTCCAGTGTTTCCCAAGGAAAAGCTTGTCTCCGTTTTATTAGGTGGAAATAATGAGAAGATAATATTTTTTCACAAGTTCTGAGATGTCTCTCTATTGCAGGGGTGTCAAACTAGATTTCATTGAGGGCCGCATCAGTGTTATGTTTGACCTTGAGGGGGCATGGCTAGTATGGAGAGGGCATGGCCCTCTGTCAACAAAAACGGAACTCAGGGTGACTGTTTGTGGCCTTCCGGGGCCCTGTTTTCAGCTGGGATGGCCTCTTGCAGCCCTCTGCCAGTGAAAACAGACCTCGGGGGGCTGTGCATGCCCCCAAGCTCCATTTTTGCTGGCAGAGACATCACAGGCCAGTCCTTTGCTGTTTCCAGGGTGGTATCATGGGCCAGATCGAAGCACCCCGAGGGCTGGATCCGGCCCACGGCCTTGAGTTTGACACCCCTGCTCTATTGTCTATGCTAAGTTGGAGTGGTGTAGTTATCAGAAAATACAGGAGGTGGGGTTTCAGGGTTTTCCACAGATCCTAATCAGCTGCTCTGTATGAAAAATGAAAAAAAAAAAGTTTAAAGTAGAGTATTCAATGTAGATGTGGACTTGTGGAAATTTAATTGGGGAAGCAATGAAGCATTACCTAGCAGCGGTGCAAGTAATGTTTATGCATGTTGAGTATAACTATTTTAAATAATTAATTTTATTACATTTATTCTTATGTTTCAAGAGCTAAATATTTCTTCTCAACTATCCCATCTTCAAAGCAGCCTGAGAAACAGCAACTTCTCTGAAATCAGCTACAGATGAATTTATATAGAGAGAATGAAGGTGGATTTTCTAAACTTTCTCAGAGTACAATATGTTTTGAGTCTTTCCCTTTTCTCTTCAGGTCTGAATGTGAGTCACCTGTAAGTATGAATGTGTATAATCTAGAACAACAAAATATCTAGATTTCCTTCTTCTTTATTATTCATGTTGTAATTCTGGCACTCAATCAAAACTTCAGCTGGAGTTTTAGCCAGAATAAAGAACAATTAATTGAAAAAGATGAAACTGCTAAGGATTGTCAAATAACAAAATGTGTCTGTTATAAGAAAAGGATGAGAATCCCTACAGATGATCATTAAGGGAATATTTCGAAAGAACAAAGTCTTTGCAAAATAAATTTAACAAATTCCATTTTAAGGAAAGTGAATATTTAATAATTAATATATCTCGTTCTATAACATCCTATTTCAACCAGCTTGCTGCTGACATTTTCTAATAATCATACACGTTTACTTTGTAGAAAGTGAGACCTTGTTACATTCACATCTTTCCTATAAAGATTCCTTTAGTGCCAAAGACAACACCACTTTCTGAGAGACTGATCCACCAATGGCTTAATGATCCCAGGCCTAGTTCAACTGTCTAGAACTTTGTATAAAGAGGCATAAATATAACTAGAAAATTAACAAATACAGATAAGGGCTATTGAGAAATAAAGAATTTACTTTTGCTAATACCAAAATACTGTTCAATAGTTGCCAGATTTCAAACAAATCATGTCTACCATAAGCATCAAAGGTTTTTTGTGAATGTTCATGTTTAATAAATTTATTATAACTTCAGATATAGATAACTGGTATTTGTAATTTTGTTAAAAAATTAACCTTTTTTATTTCAAACATGGCACTTAATCCACTAAACTCTAGATTAAGTTGCACAAACTTCCAAATGATTTGGAATAAGCAGTTCAGAAAAATTGGGGGAAAAAAAGAAAAGAAATTAAGCTGATTCATTAAGGAAGACAAAACTTTAATGCTGTTCTTTAAAGCAGCCATTTTCCTACCAAAGCATTTCTTCTACATGAATGTCAAAGCTTGCCCAGCCCTATTCTGTAGTTCCTATCTCACACAGTTGGGGAATAGATACATATTTTAAAGGCAGAAACCTGTCCACAATTTTGAAATGCCTCATTCTTCATACATACCCTAGTAATTGCCTAGGCCATTGATGGCTAACCTTTTTGCCATCGCGTGCCAGGAGAGGGGGGGGGGGGGTGTTATCTATCATTGCCAAAACTATGGATCCATGTCTAACTTAAGACAGCTGCTAATGAACTATCAGAAACAAAGACTGAGGCAGATTGTTTTTTAGAATTGTCACATATTAGGACTGTCTCCCCCCTCTCCAACAATTTGCCTTCATTTGTACAACAAAATTGCATAATGTTAATTAATGTTCTTAATGAGGAAGTGAAATATAGTGGGTGAACAAAATCTGGGAAGGTTAATAGTTTCACCAAAGCTTTCCAAGGGCATCTTCAGGGGCAAATGATTTTTTTTCAATCCAGATATGTAATGAGTGGATTTTTTCCTCAGACAATATAGCTTTTTCTGTCTCCTTGCTCATCACAGCCCTCTTCCCACCATTCAAGGTATTTGAGATCATCTTTAAAGCCCTTTCAGACATGTGTCCAGGTTACCATGGGTCCAGGTTACCCTGTCTTTTCCCAGTTACAGTGGCCCATTCCACCCAATCAGGCAGGGCTGCTAAAGAACTTTGATTGACAGGGTCCAGGAAGCGGTCCTTCTCTGTCATTGCCCCAATCCATTCTGCCCCTTGAGGTGAGGCTGACCCCTACCTTTCTGGTATTCCAGATCGGCATTAAAATCTGGGTCTTCCAATTGGCATGGGGGCCAAAAAGTAATATGCAACTCTGGGGTTAGTTCGTGGCTCAAGGGCATTCCCTCCATCTTTTTAAGTCTGTCATTTAACTGCCTTTTTAACTTTGTTAATTTTATTTTTTGTATGGATTTTATGGATTTTTAAAAAATCTGTAAATCAGCCACAGTCACTTCATTAGTGAGATGGGCGGTGTATAAATTTGGTTAATAAATATATAAATTCCTGAATGTCATGGACATTTTGGAATTGCATATTCAGATATTGTAGTGGAACAGGACATCAAGAGAAATTGACAGGGCTCCTTTGAACAAGTCAGGAAGTGTCTTTTTGTTTGAACCAGACAACCCTGGATCAAAACCACCTTCTTAAAAATAAATAATCTCATTTGTTCTTTCATTTGTTCTTTTGGGTTTTTTTTTTGTTCCTTGTTTGAGTATTAATAATGAAGTAGTATATTGAATGGATATGTTCACAAATCAGAAACTGAAGAATAGAATTGAAAGAATCATTACAGAAAAAAATATATTAGCAGCTCTATATTTATGAATTTGCTAAAACTGCTTAAATACAAAAGGAGAGATAATGACCAAATATACTGAGGGAACAGGAAACTCAAATCTGTCTTTTGTCAAATTAAGCAGAAAAAAAGAAAATTGCTGCTAAATTATATCTACAGCAATGCAAATATAGCATGGTGGTGTTTAGACCCTGGCACTTTGCCTAATACAGGACAGTCTTTGTGAGCCTGAAAACAAAAAGAGAATTCTTATTAGTTCTGAAGCCACAATGCCCTAATGTCAAGCAATAGCTAGCCCTTTCCTTCTTCTGCGATAGTTACCCTCAAAAGCAAATAATCAGAAAGAAAGAGGCTGAAAATGGAGAGTTGTTAACTCATACATTTTATTAAGACAGCTTCTGCTGCACTTTTTGGTAGGAAATTAAGTTCAAAGCCCTCTGAATAGATAGGAATTGAATATTAGGCCTAGTCCATGTACACAGCAGAAAGAAGTGGTGATAAAGCGGAAAGCATATTAAAGAAGCAGAATTTCCTTTCAAACTTTTAAAAAATAATGTCTTATGGAGATTTTCAGTGATCCAGGTCATGATTGTCCCAAAGGAAGAATAAATTGTTTTGAACACTCCTCTGTTAGAATCAGGAAAAGACAACTTTTCAAATCAGGAAACTGAGTCCCTTTGTCTCAGATCTAAGGCTTGTTTTGTAGAGGCAATCAGGTGTCCCAATTTATTATGTGATATTTTAGCAATTCATATACACCTGTTTGTTTACTTAGGCAACTTGCCTTTCTTCTAAATTTCTGCAGACTATGCTCGAGAATCTCATAATTAACCCACACAAACCTGTCAACCATGGGAAATTTTAACGAGACACATGTAATAAGTCATGCTCCCCAATAAAATCAACTATGTATAGTACTGGGAACGACTAGCAATGTCTACTGAGTCTGACAAGTGGATTTAGTTTATGGAAACAAGGCTCAACTTTGCTCCTGCAAGAATAAATTAAATCTACATTGGTAATTTAACAACAGATGGCAAAGATTTATGTGTGAGCAGCAGGATAATGCCTCTTAATATGCAAATTGGAGAACATTATTGCTCTGAAGAAGTGATTACACATCAATCTGTAGAATTAGGAGGTTGCTTTCCTGGATCAGGCTTCTAATAACTCTTTCAGGATCCACTGCCTGAAGAATCTTCTTCCAGAACAAACAGATCCAATCGTTTGCTTAGCAAAATATAGAACAAACTCTATAAAAGAAGCTGAAAAGCTGAGCAGGATTGTGGCAGGATGTTAGGCAATCACACCTCTGCTCCTTTCACCTCCATTTCTAATAAGGTCTGGTTTCACAAACTTTGTAGGCTTAGGACAAACAGGAGTGGCTTGATGGAGCTGATTTGTTCCTTATATACTCAAGAACTTTGCTTCCTCCATTTGGTCTTCCCCCAGTTGTATCACAGGAAGATGACCCACATTCCACTAGTTTTGTCTTAAGAGTTACTCATGAATGCCAAAGAGAATGTTTTCAAAAGCAGTTTGGAGGCAACCCTCCTCCCATGAACCATACCACAATCTTGGGTCTTGTGTGGTTTCACCATGCATTAAATAAAAACACCCGGCTGAATTCTTAGTCCCAAATCAGTAAGTATCCCAGTGCAAACTGTTTTACAGCGGAACGCAAAATTAATTAGGAAATCGGTTAAGTTCATTAAAAAAGTCACTTTGCCCTCAGCTAATCCGCCTCCCTTTTGATCCAGCAATTATATCACTCTTGGCAGATTAATTTTAAGAAGTATAAACCTCAGCTCCCAGAATTATGCTCAGGAAGGTGAAGTTCACACCTCTTAAAAGGCACTAAGGTTGAGAAATACTGAATTATACAGTATGCTTCATTCTTGTTAATTTTTGTAGGAGGAAAGGGAAGAGGAGGAGGAAGAGTTGAGTGGAAACTTCTGAAAGCCAAGAAAAGGGGTAGGTTCCGACCTCTTTCTACAGAAGAGCTGTGCCAAAGAGGAGGCAAAGAGAGCCAAGTTGGAGGTGCGGGGGAGAGCTGGGGTGGAGATCTTATGAATTTTCTGATCAATTTTTAAAGAAATCAGTCTTGTCTTCTTGCATTTCTCCCAGGGTCGACAGGTGAAGTCAGGTTCGTCGCGAAGGAGGGCGGGGGATGACGAAGGTTTCTCCCTTAATCGTTCCTTAGAAGTCAACGAATTTGGAGGGGAGGAAAAAGGTTTTCCGTGAACCTGAGAAATGCAAGTGGGTAGGAAAGGGAGCCTCCTCAAAAGCCAACCTGGGGACAAAAAACGAGCGCGCTCACTCACCGCCGGCACAGCTCCTGTTCACCCACAGCGGCTCCGGGAGCTCCATGCGCGCTTCGGGTGAGAAAAATCAGCACATTCCTAGAAGGCAGCCGCGAAGGAGACGCGGCAGGGGGAAATCTGAAGACTGGGCGAGATGCGCGCCTGGTGCCCCCGCTGGTTCGCTCGGCTTCGCTCTTTCTCTGTGGGCTCCCTTCGGCCGTCAGCTTCGGAAGGAAGAACGGCCTTCCCTTCCCTCCCCTCCCTTCTCCTCGCCCCGCCTCGCCTAACCTGCGCGGAGCTTGAAAATTGCCCCCTGGCGAAAGTGGGATCGCACCTGCTCCAGACGGGGACGCCGCGCCGCGCCACTCCTTCCTCCTCCTTTTTGCGTGGTGCCTCCTCGCGCGTCACAAACCTGGATCTACGAGGTCGACGGACTGTGGAGAGGACCACGGCACGCACGAGCTCTTGCAGGCACTCTGTGTGTGCCTGGCTTTCTGCACGGGGCTAGAGTCCCGTGCGCCTTCGTAGTTAGAAATTTCTTAGGCATAAATTCGGACCCCTAAGTCTATTTTCAAAGGTGGAAAGGCCATCCGTTTTTCCACTCTGATTTAAACTATTTTTCCCTCTCTTTTTTTGTTTTGGCACAGTATGATTGACTGAATGTGAGCGTACCCCACACTTATCACTGATGGGGTTACATAGTCAGGTAATAAAACATCTGCAAGGAAACAGCCAAGCTCAGAGAACACCAAGGACTCCACAGTTCAACCCTGAGATCCATATCTCATTTTCTTTTGAATTCAGTATAATCTTGTTCTAAGTCTTACAGATTCTAACAGATTAAGAGTTGGAAGGGATCTTGTAGGTTATCTAGTCCAGCCCACCCACCCACCCCTGGCCAAGCAGGAGATCCTACACCATTTCTGACAGATGGCAGTCCGTCTCTTGAAAGCTTCCAGTGATGAAGCTCCCACAACTTCTGAAAGCAAGCTGATTCAGTGATTCAGATCCTTATAGTCTCCAGGTACTGGAGAGGGATATCAGCAGTATCATCAGTCTTACCTGCATGCAGTAGCAATGCATAACTAGGGTATCAATTAGCATATTGATAATACCAAACCCCAAACAGCAAGGTGACATCTCCAGTGGCCTTATATGGATTGTTAAATGGGGGAGAGAGAGGACTGTCTTGTGTGGCATTGCACAAGGGAATAGCCAGTGGGCCTACCTGCCATCCTTACCCAATACCGACTGAGACTGACCACTGAGGGAAGAGCAGTAGAACTAGGGGTGAAATGCTTCCGGTTCTGACTGGATCACCCGATCCGGTAGCGATGGAGGCGAGTGGTTCAGAGAAGCGGTAGCAAAAATCCCTGCCCTCCCCATGCCCAGCTGAGCCGCACAATCACCAGAGGCTTTTTTTTATTTTTGAAAGCATATTTTTTACAACCTCTTCGGCCGAAAAAATGCTTTTAAAAGTAAAAAAAAAAAAAAGCCTCTGATGATCGCGCAGCTCAGCTGGGATCGTCAAAGGCTTTTAAAAGAAAAAAAGCCTCTGCTGATCAGAAAAACTCAGCTTGGATCATCAGAGGCATTTAAAAGAAAAAAAACCTTTTCTTTTCTTTTCTTTTAAACCACCAAAGAGGTTGTAGAAAAAATGGTTTTAAAAGTAAAAAAACAAAAACAAAAAATTGGCCATGCCCACCCAGTCACATTACCCTCCCCACTAAGCCATCCCCACAGAATAGGTAGTAACAAAACAAAAGCTGCTAAGATGTCTAAAATGATTGGAATGAGCTTATTTCCTCCAGTTAGTTCCTGCCCAAGGTTATCTATTCATCCAGTCAGAATATCTAACTTGTCAGAATGTCTAAACCTAGACACTCATCTGCTTCTTCAATGCAGTTTTGCAGTTGAGCGTTCACCATTGTCTCTCCCACAAAAGAGAAGGTTGGAAACTGGCGATAATTGTTTAACGCTTCTGGATTCAGGAAAGACTTCCAAGAAATGGAACACCACAATTTCCTTAAAGACCGCTGGCAGGTTCCTCATGAACTGAGGTGTAGCAATCTATCAGCATTTTGTGGTAGGCCAATCAAGAAACAGACACCTCAGAAATTTCAGGAGTGCTGTTTATTGTTGAATGGTAGAGTAAGAAAATCCTGAAAACTCTTCTTCTTTCTCAAGTTTCTTTTAATTCTTTCTCAAAGTCTTCCTTAAATGGCACATTCCTTCCTTTCCCATTTTCAACGACAGCTCTGCGTTTCTTCATACAAGCTACCAAAAATAGGAAACTCCAACTGCCATAAATATGTGTCAGTTGCCAACTGTCTGAATTTTGATCACATGACCATTGGGATGCTGCAACAGTTGTAAGCATGAAAAATGATCATAATTTATTTTTTTCAGTAGCATTGTAACATTGAACACTCACTAAATGAACTATTGTAAATCGAGGAAAGCCTGTACTTGTCCACCATTAGATTGTGAATGGACAAGGTCTTATTGCAGCCAGACCTGGCACTTTAGATGGTTTTGTGATTATGCCAATTTATTTCTGTGGATGAGTGTTTCTTTTAACTATGGATCTTGCTGCTGTTTAGCATTCTTAATAGAAAGCTGGCATATAAAGACAACAGACAAGATATATGAATAAACACAATTTTCAACTAGACATTTTGATAAATGTCAGTATGTCATAATACAGTGAGCACTGTGGTATCACCTGATTGTCAGTATAGGGAAAAAGGTAGAAAATGATGTTTTTCATCCAAGTGCAAACAACCGGGGGGGGGGGGGGAGGGGAAGGTTCTTGTTAAAAAGGCCAATAAGATACATGAGAAAGGTATGCTTATATATATATGATTACAAAATAATTTTATTTAAAAAAATAATTTTATTTATTTAGAATCATAGGGCTGAAAGGCACCTTGGAGGTTTTCTAATCCAACTCCCTGCTGAAGGCAGGAAGGATTTAATTAATTTTTATCCTACCCTTATTATTTTTATAAATCATTCAAGGCAGCAGGTATATTTAATATTCATTTCCCCTCCTATTTTCCGCACAATAATCCTGTGAGGTGGTTTGGGCTGAGAGAGAGTGACTGGCTCAAAATTACCCAGACTGGCTTTCATGATTAAGGCACGACTAGAACTCACACTCTTCTGGTTTTTGGCCTGGTGCCTGAACTATTTAACATTAATTTTAATAATCCAGGCACAGGTCCCTGGTGAGAAGAAAGTTCTAAATCTAAATGTTTATTGCATATCAGGCATCATACACCAGGACAGAGAGTTCCAATAAATTACAGTGTTTTCCTAACATTGCTTGTTAGGCCTGGGCACTGACTGAACTAAGATATTGTGGCAAGGAGCAATAATTTATCATTCTGAGAATGGTGACTAGACTAGTCAAGCTTTTTTGCTTCAGGCTCTCCTCAGTCATTATTATGGCTTGCCAGCAGACATAACAGCAATCTGGCATGTTAGTTGAATGCTGAAATTTGCTAGCTTTAATTCTCCCTCAATGTCTCCAACAAACCTTTTTACAATTCATATTTAAACATTTACATTTCACTGACACCGCCAGAATAGTTTTATGCCAAATATGTAGGGGAAAATGATTTGATTACTCCCAAAAGTTGTCTTTATAAATGTCTTTACGTAGAGTGTTTACATGAAGTCCAATGTATGCCTCCTTTCCAGATTTAAGATTATCTAACAGTCTTATCTGCTGCTTAATTTAGGTAACATCTGTTTCTTTAGGCAGGTCTGTCATGAAGGCATCCCTGGGATTTACAGTCCTATTGGTTGCTTCTAGCACAGGGGTATCAAACTGGATTTCTTTGAGGGTAGGATCAGCATTGTAGTTGTCCTCCGCGGGCCGGCCAGTGGGAAGGTAGGGAAAATGGGATGGCCGCCTCCTGCAGTACCCTGCTGGCCAAAATGGGACACAGGGGGGCCATGGGAGGCCCCCATGCCCCGTTTCGGCTGCCAGAGGCACTGCTGGCCGGCCCTTTGCTATTTCCAGGCCGGCCCCTCTGGCTAGATTTAAGCACCCCATGGGCTGAATCTGGCCCGTGGGCCTTGAGTTTGACATTCCTGTTCTAGCACAATAGACTCAGAGTGGAAAGACATGGGAGGTTACAACAAAAGATAATATCTTTTGAATTCTTCTTATTTTTTTGTGACTCAGGCAAGGCAGTTGTATGATAAAAGCCTTATGGGAAAGCACAAGATGAATCATATGTAAACTCCAGAGTTAATGGTCGGAAGTTCAACCTATGTTCTAATTTAAAAGTACATTTCCAACAAAATATTGTTTGGGAATATGGTGAGTTTATCTCACTGGTGATATTAAAGACTATTATGACTGAAGAATTATTAAAAGTAAAGATGTTATTTTAAAAGTAAAGATAATCTCTACCTTCTACCACAGGCTTTCTACTTGAAGCCTCGTATCCGATTACCATGCCTGAGCCTGCATAGGATTTCTATGACCAGCCAAGGTTGGCTCGATGCTGCTTCCTGCTGTTGTCTTTTGCTGGAAACAGGTGATAAGAATGTAGGGTGGCATTTCTGGCCTCAGCTCATTAAAATATCTGTGGAATTAAACAATTAATTAAAACAAAGCCATGATAAGAGAAGGTTCTTTCTTTCCTTGTGATGAAGTCTTAAATTGAAAGTACAGCTGTACACCATAAATATCACTGAGCCCAAATAAAACAGAGTCTTTAAGAGATGAATCCATTAAAAGGTCCCGTCGTCCCCTTGAAATTGGCCCAGTGAAACTTCTGTAAAGAATATTGTTTTTTTAACAATGTAGCCATGCTTGAAATACTGGTTTGCAGGCTGGATGATGTGAATCTGAGGTAACTAAGAATCTGGAGTGTAGGTTAATGCAATGCTTCCCACTATGTTACTTGGCTGAATAGGAAACATCAGGGATATTATCTGATCTAAAGAATTGCTTTTAATACTTAAAGAAGAGTGTCTCGTTTTTATAATATAAAACAAATTATTATTTGTTATAATAATTTTTATTACAGTTTAAAAATACAAAAATAAAAATAACTAATACAAAGTAAGAAAAATATAAAAATTAAAAAGGGGAGAGAAAAAAAATTAAAGAAAAAAAGATATATTAAAAAATGACTCCCCTTGCATCAAGTACAATTTCAGTACTTCTCTGACATTTCAACAAAAGATCTCTTCTTCCCATATCTCATTTGTAATCTATAAACAAATTATGACTCAGTCACTGTCCTAATCAGCAAAAGTCTGCTGTTAGAAACTACAACAATACCACACACACACAAAACATAATGAAATAAATCAGTTTTATATTCTTTCCCCAAAAATCTCTTCTTCCCATCTCTTATCTCTAGACAAATTTTTGAATTCTTGTCATTTGGACCTACTAAAGAAAAATGGATTAAGAGCTACCAGAAACAACATGTACCATATTTTTTGGTCTATAAGATGTACTCCTCCCTCAAAAGTGGGTGGAAATGTCTGTCCGTCTTATAGAGTGAATGTTGCTGAAGCCCCGTCCACCCATCAGCCCCCACCCTTTGGCCTCTGCCTCTCAGCAATTTGCCTCCTTGCCACTAACAGCAAACAGCCTGGTCAGCTTCAGCACAGCCCGATTTAGCACAACCAGCTGATTGGCGGTTAGATCGGCCGATCACTGTTCCAGGCTGTGGGGATCGCCACCACTCATCGCCACCTCGCATGCCCCATTTTTGGCCTCTACATGCCCTGTATTCAGCCTCCATGCATCCCGTTTTGGGCCCATTCCAGGTGGTGGAGATAGGCAGCGGCAGCGATCCCTGCTACCTGGAACGGGCTGAAAATGGGATGCACGGAGGCTGAAAACAGGGTGCATGGAGGCAGTGATAGGGCGGCGACTGCTGCGATGGGCGGTGGTGATCCCCGCAGCCTGGAACAGCTGATCAGCAGTATTTCGGGAAGCCAATCCAACCGCCAATTAGCTGCTCATGCTAAATACACAAATACACAAACAAGCCTGAAATTTAATTGATGTTAAAGAAATAGATATAATTAATTTGAGTCAGATACTCAAAGTGATATTGTGTAAAATTAAACAATGTGTGTAACTTTCTAAATACATAACCAATTCCAAGAAATAGATTGGCCATTTGCTAAAACCTAAGAATGGAAATGACTTAGTGCATATGTGAAAACAGGAAGAAAATCATTTCAAAAGATTACATTGGACTAAAAAGCAAAAGGTGTAATTCATCAGTCAGGCGTTCAATGTGGTGTTGTGTAATAGCATAGGCACTGTAGGAGAGCTGTGCAACCTGAAAACCACATTATTTATAGGTAGCACCTTTTCCAACTAATTCTGTTAAAAGGCATGAGTTTTCATGATCTGCAGTTCATTTCATCAGACTCACTACCAGACACCTTCCGATTTTTGACATACTAGTTTCATTTTTACTTCATGGAAAACCAATTCCTGACTTTTGTGTTCTGCATCTTGACCCTTTTTATTACATATTAGAACTTCTTGTTTCTGTGTCCAGCACCTCTGCCCAAGTCTGTCCACCTCAGAGTAGATTTCAATTCAGCATTGTTCAATGAGGAGGAAAAGAAAATACACGTAGTCACGCTAACTCATTTAGGATCTTTTGAAATGGACCCGTTTTAAAATTCCCTTTGAAGATATCCAATGGAATTTAAATAAAAAACACTGTCTTTAACTTCTTGAAAGGATGTAAGAGACATTTACATAAAGTAATATAAACACGAGGTCAGATTGCACCACTGTTTTGAAATTAGCATATTAAGGCAGAATAAGTAGCTGCTAAAATTGTAATTCTATGTAATTAGGGTGGCTGGTTCACATGAGCCTAGTAAGGTGTCCCTTTTTAACCAGCTTTTATTTTTCCTAAAAGAACAGGTTCTTAGAATGCTTCAATTAAGCTGGCTTGGTTTCTCTCCCCCTCCTTCCTTCTGGAATTCAAGGCAATTAACAGTGTTTTTTTTAAAAAAAAAACCCTTGTGAAAAGAGATATTAGAGCAATGCCCATTTTTTTTTAAACAAAAAATCAGTTCCATTAAACATGCTGGTTGCACCACTTCTTGGAAAACTGGTCTAGCATGTGTCAAATACACTTTTGTGATTGCATAGACTAATTATGTGCAAGATGCAGTTTCTGCCTCTTAGTTTAAAGACAATGTAGACAGAGCTTGATGCTGGAGCAAAAAGGATACGTGTTTTTAGTATGTACATTTAATATACTAAATGTGCTGCAAATACATATATGTACTGGATACATGTATAGCTTTTATCCTCCCTCAATGTCTCATTACTTTTTACCCCTGACCATTCTAAGCATAATTACCTTTTCCAGTGAGTTTGATCACATGACTTGGCCTAAATAAGATAGAATTTTGTGATTTTGCCTTCCAGCAATGTGTTTGATTTTATACACACCAGTACTTGCTCGCTTGTCACTTTTTGCTGTCCAAGGAATTCACACAAGCCTTCTCTTCTAGCGCACCTTGAATGAATCAATTTTCTTTTTGTGTGGTTTCTTCATGGTCCAAATGGACAAATAAAGAATTAATAAAATGCCACTTTCAGTTTCTTGTTCTACCAGTCATACATCCACAGAACATATCACACAGCAGAAGAATTTTTCTTTGCCATCAGTAGCCCCATTATATGAGTGTTAAAGGAAGAAGTTGTACGCTTACTTCACTTACACTACAAAAGTGTATAATCTGAAGCCTGATGCTGAGAAAGGCCACCAAAAGCTTTCAAGACTGTCCTTAGAAATTTTCCAGCTGTCGTTAGTAAATTGCCTTAATATACACATTAATGCATGCGCTGAGAGTGATGCTAACATGCTAATAATAATCCAATGTAAATTAAATTCAAAAAATACCATTAAATTCTGCCACACTAATGATAAAAAACTGTTATTTCCCAAACAGTAAGCATCCTTCATCAGAGAAACAATTATCCAGGTTTTACTCTTCTGTCATGTAATCACCTAGGAAAAATGTTTGGATCGTGATTTTAAGCTTGCCTAAGAGGCACAGAGGTGTTTCCTATAAGATTAGGGAAAAGTGTTAATGGCCCTTCCCTACCATTGTTCCTATTTGTGTTTCCCTTCTTGCCATTCTGCAAGATCACAGGTTTATGAGTGGCAATTTAACATTGCAACTGGAGAACCCAGATTTATTTGTAACACCAGGTGATTCTGAAATGCCCAGTTCAAGGAAATTCATCTTGTATCCTAAATCACAGAGAAAATCAAGTGCCGGAGTCATTTCTTCATCCTCGTGTTCACACATTTATTATTTCAAATTTTCCCCTTAGATTCATCCCAAGTTTATTGTACACATTGTTTGAAACTGCAATACAGGTCATCATCATGTCATAGCACGCAAGGTATCTTATTATTAGAGAAGCATTGGAACAGCAACAAAACCTCTGTTGACCAATGATGAAAGAACAAAAAATATAAAACAATATATACCATTTTCTGCTGCTTAGCAAATATGATTCAAACACCATAGCTGATCACTGCTGTAAATATACTGCACCATAAATAAAAGTAAAATCATTGTACAAAAAAACTTAGACATTTTTCATACAAACAGGATACATTTGGAAGAATTACACAAAGATTTTCCTTATATTTTCCTTTTAAAAAAAGATTGTGTTTATGTTCTCAAATATCCAAATACTAATGAAATGCAGATTAATACAGAAAGGCAGGGGAATTACTATGGGCTCTGATATATCTGACAAGTGCTGCTGGGGAAAGGAATATAATTCAAGTGTATATTTCAGTTCAAATCATTTGTTTTTCATCTGAAATCATTAAAACCAAAATGAGAGCAATCTAACTGAGCTAGAGGGAATCAAAATGGTTTGAAGAGATCACTGTTTTGTACTTTTCTTAGTTTAAAGGACTCATAATGCATTTTTGTAAATTGCTAATTCCCATGAAGAATGATTACCAACCAAACTTTATATCATATGTGGTTGGATAGTTTAATGCACCAAAACTTGTTGTTATTGAAAATGAACCTTGAAAGTTGCAAATAACTGAAAAAGAGGTAGTTAGGGTTTCTCAATCCCAATTTTTCTATTATTTGCTTATTGAAAATCATATTTTCCTTTTCATTCATAAGAACAGGAAATACATGGTTTTGTACAATATTTAGGATTTCCCCACAAGTAGTATTGATTTCTTTTTCTGGGAGTGATTGAGAATTCTTTTGTAATAGTGATATAAAAGCAGAACCCAACAAACTTCTTTCACATGACTGAAAATGCTTATTAGAATTATTGTTCTCTACACACTTGTTCAGAAAACAAGATATAGAATGTTATACCAATCCTACAGCAGGTACTTTGGGAGGATATTTGTTTTGAAGATAACTGTAAAATTTAGAACTGCGGGATACAGTATCCAGCATCCAGCTCTGATGGGTAACTACATTTTTTTATTTACCATATTTAATGACTGCTGTAAGAAGAAGAAGAAGAAGAAAGAAAAGAACGAGGAGCAGAATACCTGCCTTTCTTGCCAAGTGAATTCAAAATCAATCACAAGAATATGTTCGTGTTTGGTTTAGTTTTTAAAGTTTGCTTTGTTTTTTAAAGTTAATCAAGGTTTACTACGGTAGAAACTGTGATGTTAAGGAGTTCTGGCAATATTGTATTTGCTTTCCATAAAAATCACAAAACACTCAAACTGTTCTGGCAGACATTTGAGATTGGAAAGAGCAGGACATTTCCCTCCTCTGAACTCTTTTGTTCACCATTGCTGTCTGTGTACAGTCTTAATTCTATGAGCTTTTCATATTTCCATCAGTACAAGAGACCCCTATTTAACCACCACAAACCCACTGAATGTTAAGAATGAGCCCAGTCCCAGCATCACCCCTGAGATATTACACTAAATCAGACATTTGCATACGCAATGTACTTTTTGTTCTGAAAATGTTTTCACATAAAGAACTGAACAGATGTTGCCTTCTATTCAACATGGAATCTGGTCTTGCAAGGTTTGAGCTCATGTGAAAAGCAAACAATGTACGATTAGGTGAATATTTCCTTAGTACAGATAAGAAAACTGTATATTTGAATATCTGCTTTGATGCTCTTGGATAGAGGGGTTAGTGTTGCTGATATCATGGTTTTGTTGCATGAAAAAAAGCTGAAATATCTTACCACTTGAATAGCTTCCTCAGTTCTTATACATAGGAAACAAATATGATATGTGAAACAATATTCCATCAACTTCTCTATAAAGAGATGTAAATCTTCAGTGGAAAGAAGGCATTTAAGAAAGGCCACATACTTAATACTAATAATGTTATGCTGCTGCTATTGCTTAGGACATAATGTTCTTACAAGATTGAAAACAGAGAACATTAAGCTAGCCTTTTTTTGTATTTTTATCAGTATTAGTAGATCCTGGTTTAATATCACCTGGCACATTGTGAAGAACAGTAATTAAATATGCATTTATGATAAAGAAGAAAAAGCACAGGTGAAAATTTCTAAGATCTAAACGATGGAAAACAAAATCTTAGCTAGATTGCCCCTCTTTGGCATCTTCCCATCAGAGCTGGGCCCCAAATTCTGGAGGACAGCAAATTTGGCAAAACTAGTCTTGAACAAGATAAGGTCAAAAGCCAGCTATTATGGAAGAATCTGGAACTGTTGGAAAACCTCCAACATTGAAAGAGCCTGACTATATTTTGTAGGCTAAAGAGCAGGGAAACACCTCTACCACCATCTCCACCCTAAGAATTTCACAGATCATTGCCTTAAAATGGCACCAGCAACAAATTACCAAGATGTTCTAATGATTGAGCCTCCATAGATGAATAGAAGACAACTACTGTCTTGCATACTATCATTCATTTACATAAAGGAACTTTTTAATGCACTATACTCTTGCAGTTCTGAACAAACAAGGAAAACTGTCTAAATCTTTAATATTTTGAATTAATTTTGAAACTGTAAGCAACAATAGAGCAATGTATATTTTTTTTATAGGAAATTAATCTGAACTGTTAGAGGATTTCATTCTAAAATTCATCTTTTTACCCTGGAGAATTACAGAGGAACTTGCTTGATGAATTCTATCAAGTCCCTTAGAGCAGGGCTGTCAAACTCACGGCCAGCGGACCGGATGCATCACACACTGGCCACACATACACTCGGTTTAGCGAAGGGGAAAAAAGTCATGATACGTCACGTGATGCCGCCATGATGCCACGAGTTTGACTTGACCCTGCCTTAGAGTATACCAAAAGAACTCAGAAGTGAATTATTCTCTTAAGGTCTTAAAAGATCCTCCCTTTTCCTTTTATTTCCTGTTACATGCTCCAGCTTTGGTAATTAAACTAGTTCTGCTTGGGTAATTAGACTTGCTAAACTGGGTAGCTTTTATCCTCAAAATCTTTTTTACTGTCATATTTGGACTCCCGAAGATCTTCTCATCTGATAAGAGTTGTGACTGACTTAATAGTTCTGTTTCTCTTTCATCATTCTTGCCCGATCTTGTCTCTTTAAGGCGTACCTTCTCCTATAGTACAGATCTGTTATGGAAAGTGTTTGACTTAATTTCTCCTGACTGTGTGTAGTGCCCTCTCATTCAAATTACATGGATTTATTTCCTGGATGAAGAAAGTAAGAGATCTATTATGAAGAATAGCACATATGTGTTCTCAAATTATCTCTCCTCTTCATTCTATAAGCTTTTTCATTTTTAAATCAGCTATGGGAAATCCATATGTATACATATTAAAGGAAGACAAGCTGTTGCTTAGAACAAAGATTTTGTTGCATGTATTCCTAAGAACATTTCCTTTTGATTACTAAATATGGATCTATAGTTTTGAATTATCATAGATTTCCATTTTCAGGAATACAGAAATGTAACAACCTCATTCTTTTACTAAAAGCATTCCAAAGAGAAAAAAATGTTGAGCTCAAAAGATGAACCCCGTTTCCAATCAACCTTCAAAGAAGACGTGGCCTGCTAACTTCACTAAGGGCTGAGGCCATTACAATGTGTATCACATATAGACAATGACTGTCTGTAATTCTAACAGTAAGAAACAAATATTAGCTCAGATGTATTCATGTCAAGAAAGAGATTGAAAAGAAAGCATTACTTTGTTTTCCCTTCTCCATAGCATTGTCAGTCAACGCAAAAACTGAGAAAATTTGTTTGTTAAAATTCCACTGTAAACTAATTCCAAATTTGGCTTAGCAAAGTAATTCTAGAAGGCGAGATAACAATTATAGCAAAAACCTGTTAATTTCAAGTAAACAATTATATGCTATTCTAAAACAATAGGATGCTTTTTCTGTATCACCTACAGGGGGAGAAACCTCATTATTTCAAAATGTTTAAGCACTTATATCACAAAACCAAGTTATCAAGGAAAACTATTCAGTGTGCACCAAGTGGAAGACTTGCAACATTTTGAAATGTGGGCTTCTTTAACTGGAATCTCAAAAACAATGACCATTTAAAGACTGCAGATTTTTGTGCTTGATCAGATGATTATGGGTTGTCATGAAAATAAAGGAAACCCCAGGAGGAAAAAAAAAAAAAAACACTTTCTGCTTCTTCTCACCACAGTTTCAACACTATAGTTAAAGCCAGCCAGAAAGATATAGAAGAACATGCATTCAAATGAGTCTTCTAGGAAATGCATCTTTGTGTACTGGATCCATCCATGTCTGTTTTGTTGCGGGACCTGTGTTTGCAGCTGTTTGGCTTCCAACAGCTGAAGTCCAACCTTTCTTGCCAATATCCAATGGAAAGACACAAATCTTCACACTGTATTTCCAAGGCTGAAAATTTAACATGTTGTGGCCAAGGACTGATGGATGGGGGGCTGGAAGCAGCGCACATGCTCAACTGTTGAACTGTCTGTTTCCACCGATTTCATGTATTTGTTCAGGATGGCAAAAATCTCATTGTTCAGAATTTGGTACTTCCTGATCCTGTCAGCCATTTTCTTAAGTGGCTGGAGATTAAAACAAAAACAGGGAATAAGGAAACATCAACACCATCTCTATTATTTTTATAGCCATCCTGTTGTCAAAAAAGTCAGCAAGACTACTGGATAAACATCTAGAATAGTTCTCTCCTATCTCTAAATGGAAAAAAAAAATGTTTCCAACTCCCCTATTTCTTACGCATCATAAATATAACATTTCTTTACATGCTTCCACAAAGGTGCTGGAAAATAACTCATTTGCCTTACATTTTTATTAAATTTATGGAGAAGTGTCTCTGTATTTGTTAAATTATAGACTTCTTTAAGTCCATCTTTTCCTCTTTTTCTTTCCCTCACTACCAGAGAGCCAAAAGTACACAACTGTTTGCTAATAAAGGTCAGAGGACCCTGAATTTATTATATGTATATACAAAGCACTCACAATAGACCTCACCCTGTTCAGTTGGGAAGAGTTATTTACTGTTCTCCCACATAAAAATGCAAAATCCCCGAAATACAGGTTGTGCTAATCTGATAGATAATTGTCTGCTCTCTTTAGAATAAAAAAGACAATTTCAGAAGAAATTCCATGGCTTTGTGGTAAAGCACATGTTTTGCATGAAGAATGTCAAAGGTTCAGAAATTTGGATCATCATGGCCGGAAAGTCATCTCATTGAAACAGATTCAGTGCAATGCAAAAGGTTTGAAGTTTGACATAAAACCATTTTCAAGTTTCCACCTGGGATATGTAAAAAATCTGTTTAAACTCTGGGGAACCACCAATGTTCAATGTATAGAATGTACAGTCAGCTAGTAGAACAAACCCTACACATGGCCAACAGGTCCGTGTGTTCCCTCTCAAACTTACCACATTCTTTATGATTTCATCCTTCCCATCCTGTCTTTGCACTTTTAACAGATGATAGCAGAAGTCAAAAAGGTCAAAACGACGCTGTTGCCCCAGAAGAACTATGACTGAGCAACCAGCCCAGTTTAAGCCATCTCCAAAGCACTGTCTAGAATAAAAAGGAATGGGGAAGACATTATTTGGAAATGACAGAAATATTTAGATATCTTCTCACTTGATTCTATGAAGAAATAATATATTCTGAGAAGTTCATACAAAAAAAAGACAGCCCTGTGGCCTTTATTCAGGACTAGCCTCAAGGATATGGAATCCAGTCACTAGTAAAGTATCCATACGATTTACATGTCATAAAATCTCAGCTCTTTGCAAAATGGATATAGCTTCAACGCAGGCTACTCACTCAGCAGTGAATTCATTTGTTCCAACTGGAATGCAGTACACAAATTGCATGGCACTCCAGAGCCGGTGAAATTCAACACATTCATCAACATGCATGACGCCGTTTGTTGGGGGAGGCCCACGCCAGATGGGATCTTGGAGGTAGCTACGAATGCGGGTCAGGATAACTTCAAACATGGACAGCCCACAGCACAATCTCTCCTTGGTCAGCAAGTCTCCTTCACGGGCTATGGCTATTTGCTGATGAGGAAAAAAAGCTCTATTATGAGATATTAATTTCTCCAAGAATTTCTAGATTGATCTCCCCACCCGGCCCTCCAGGAAAGTTTGGAACCTGTTAAAATGTTAAAGAAAGGACTTAGCCTGCTTAGATTTAATTAAAATCTAGTAAAGTTTTGCCTGAGAACACTGAGCTGCTTTGTTGTTTAGTTTAAGGAAGTTGCTTTCTAATATACCTTTGTATATTTTATCTAAATATTTATTACTTTACTGGTATTCTTTCAATGAAATGACATTTTGGAAAGAACCAAAATTTGCTTCTGTATTAGGATTTTTTTAAAAAAATTATTTTCTGCACAATGTATTTTTCCTGCAAACTGCATTTCTGACAGTGAAATATATGTCTTCAATAATGTTTTCTTACTGTAGTGAATATTTAACTCTATGAAGTGTAATTTGCATAAAACCATGTATTTTATATGTGCATTTATTAATTATGTTAACAGTACCTGCTTATTCTACATTATTAATTCAGCTCTGCATGCCTTTGTGAATTTGCATTTCCTGTTTTAGATGATCTTACATACCCGATTACATGCTTAAATTTAATATTGATAATCTGTAATGCAAAATTCATGAGAAACTTAAAATGTGACAGATAATAAAGAGAGCCTAGGGGGAAAAAACGTCACTCTTCTGTTAATTTTCCATTGTATATTTTAGTTATGATTGCAAGAAAATAAGAATTTTTGAAGTAAGAAAAACATTTTTCTCTGCTTTGAAAATTGAAAAGTCAATTTTATAGGAAAATATTTCTTCTTCCACCCAATTTTGTAGAACTCAGAAGCAATAGTAAAATATAGTCAAAAAATAATTTTTTACAGTATCAATAATTTAATATTTTTGGAACTCTAAAAAGCATGAATCATTTGCATGCAGAAATGAATGAGGGATATATACATATACTATTGTCTAGAGAACTGCATTTGTCAATTTTCTACACTTTCATTTGAAAGACAGCAACACAATGAAAATACAGATATGCAGCATAGAAATGGGCGGCAGGATGGCAGAATGAAATGGATTAGCACAGTGAATAACTAAAGGTATTTCAGCCATCACATAGCTATGCCATTTCAGTCCTTTAATAATGCAGTAGCAACCACAAGAGAGAACAGCTGGATGGACTTTATCTATTTGCTTCACAAAAATGCTAAGGCACCTTCATTAGTACATGCTGAGTTACCTTAGTACATGTTGAGTTGTTTATCTTTTAGGTTCAATAAACTGCTATTAAGGTAGGAGTTACCCATTACTTCTAGTTGAACTCTAAAGTGGAACATCTAGCATGCATATTGATAATAATGAACCAATCCATTTTTAAACCATTAGGCACTGAAAGCTAAAAGATGATATAGAAAACTATGACTATACTTTACCAAGGAGTAAATATTTGCAAATCAGTCCATATTATATTTAAACATTGGGAATCCCTGAAAATAATTTTCAGTCTATACATCTGCTACTTCTATGCAAGTTGAAGATTCTTATATTGAAAACTTACACTGATTTCCTCTCAGGTAATTTCTCACTAAACTCAGTGGGAATTATAGGATTGGGAATCAAATATGGGTTTGGGAACAGAATGCAACAGTTGCATTCTTACTGATTTATTCAAATCAGATTTTGAGTAAGAGATCATTTCTAGATATGACATTTTTTAACATACAAGTCTTTAAAATTAACAAAAGTGGAATGTCCTTTGAATATTGACACATTAGTGGCTGGAACTTACTTTATTTTTTTTGTAAATAAATGTCAGCGGGGGCAATTGGAAAAAAAAATAACAAGATTTCCTGGAGTAATCTGATGTTTAATGGCTGGACTACTAAAATATACAGAACTCTACCTGGGTATGGTTTTGAAGACAACTCTTCAAAAGACAACCGAGAAGCCACAGTAGGTCCAAAACACAGATCCCTAGTGGCCAACAGGCATAAGCACAGTTAGCAGTGCCACACCAATATTTACGTCACTGCATTGGTTATCAACAGCTTTCCAAGTCCAATTCAAAGTGCTGGAGATTACATATAAAACCCTACAAGGCTCATTTTATAGGATCATCTTTTCTGAATATACTGTTCCTGTCCACTTTTATTCAGGCGGGAACTTTAGAATATCTGCCTTATATAAAGTGAGTGAGATGGTGGCCCAGAGGTGATCTTCTCAGTTGTACCTCCACATGAAGGACCCATTTGTCCCCCTTATATTTATGAGGTCTCCAAACAGAAACCAACCAAAGTATGCTGTTCTGTTGTGCACCTGGCTGCTAATAGTGGACATAAGCCCTGTTCTTGATAGGATTATTGTTGCTGTTGCTATTGTGGTTGCTGTTATATTAACCTTTATGGAATATTTTACTTGTGGCATGATTGCTCATACTGAGGTTGGTTTTATCATATTGCATTAGGTGCTATAAACTGTCTTAGAGTCTTCACAGTGGACACCACAGTATATAAATTGTTGTATACATAAATGAACAAATAAGATAACATAAATGACAAAAAAGACTTAAAAGGGAATACAATATTTCAAGGCAAAGCAAGAGAATGAAGTTCTTATCCTTTTAGGAATCTTATTTAAGAAGAGTTTCTTAAAGTTTCTAAATAGATTTGTCTAATTTTTTATACAGATGTTGATTTTTTTCTTTAACATCTTCTTTGTGCCACACAATGAATATACTTATACATTAAAAAAAGGCTACACTGAAAGTTAAGTATATCCTTAATTGACATAAGTATTTCAGTCTCTTCGGCTCCAAGTCTTCTCTAATAATTTTAATGCGGACTATCATCAATTAATATCAATAGCAACACAATCAAAGAGTGATTAGCAAAATCTAAGTTCCTATTTGTTTCATGTAGCAAATCTGAGATTGGAGTTCTACTGTTATCATCTAAAGTATAGAGTCACTTTCGATGGTGAGATAGATGGTATATAAAACAAACAAACAAACAAGAGTCACAGGGACATCCTGAAGGGAAAAAAAAATTAACTTTAGAGAAAATGCAAAGAGATGCAAATCTATATTTGAGACCTTTCCTGAAATTAACAATACAATTAAGGAAAAATATATCTTTTATTGTTTTCTTGAGACAAATCCTTCAGAACTACATTGTTTCACACCTATTCCTCTGGTGTTTTCCATAATAATTATAAAAAATGCTGAGCTACACATGGGTCTCAATTTTGTATATAGTATGTTTGAATATTAAGGAATGCCTATCTGTGCTTCAGAGAAAGGGTATGATGTGGTACAATTCAAATGGAGATATTAATTCAGGAGCTGGGCTGTGAAAAACTCAGTGGGATCCCACAGAAATATGGATAGCTTCTCCATAGACATTAGTATCTGTGGGGTTAGTATTAGTATTACTCAGAAGCAAACAATCCAAGAGCAAGAAGGCCCAAGCCTTTGCTGTGTTAGGAACAATCATCTGAGATCACTGAGAACACATCTCGCTCTGTACTGGTTTATATTTAACGTCTCAGAATGTTCTTACTATGTATACTAAGATGGAAACAATTCAGGTTAATAATGGTAAATGATTTGGGAGTATCTGATTGTATATTAAAATATTGATTAGTGAATAGGACTGCCTGCATGCACTTTCAAGTCAGTTTCTGACTCCTGTTTACTGCCTGGACAAGTTCCTGAACTTTTAGTAACCTTGATTTATTTGAAAAATTAGAAAGGTGTATTAGGAAATCAGCAAACATTAAATTCCAAGATTCAATCAATAGAATATATAATTTGACTTGACTTTCCAAATAGGACAGCTGATTCAGTTTGAATAATTGTATTAGAAGCATCCAAACAGATTTAACTTCAACTGTGAGCATTTGTGTTTTTATGGCATTAATCAATCTGAACTGATTCAGTTTAATTTAAATCATCAGGAGCAATCTGTACATCCATACGATGTATAAGAAGACTGAACAAATTATATATTTAAGGTGTAGTATAAAATCTAAGATGATAATTGGATGAGGAATATTTCTAATTGGAATCTACTATAAGAACTGCTAACAATTGTTAGCAGTTCATGCCGCTCCAGACTAGCTATGAGGATTTAAAGAAGGTTCAAGGCTGAGCAAGCTAGCTTCCTTCATACAGGACTGCTAGTGAAGTTTTAATTTTTTGAAGAAAAAAAATCTAATTTTGGATTTCCCACCATGTCATATCTAGGTTGGCTCTAAATTAAATGTTTTATTAAATGTTCTCGTGTGCCACAGACCGCAGCTGATACAGGCTTACAAATCTCTCACTGCAATCAACAGGAGCAATGGATGTCATTTTATCTGGAACTGCTGTTATAGGACAACTGATCAACTAAGACTTGGGTATATGGATGTCAGACAAAGAGCAAAGCATTACATACAGAGAAGCCCCCAAGCATAGAAACAGCACCTTCCGGACTGGTCTCCACCATCTGTGTATAGACAGCAACTACCAGCATGATATCTTGGGATTCTGAGAGTTACTGCCTTCACACATTGGAAACGTTGGAAAAGGCAAACACGGGTGAATATTTGTCACAAACTTCCTTGTATTGCTTCATTAGTCCTCCACAAGGATCAGTTCAAAATGGGCCCAAGAAATGAATTTATATTTAAATGTTGTGATCCAGAACAAATGTTAGAATACTTGGAGCCATAAGACAGATATGTAGCCTGTGCTATACAGGCATTCTGTCTTTTTTTAATTAAGTGTGAGCATCTCAGTGGTTTTTGAAGTCATAATAATAAAAAGGAAAAAAGAAACCTAGTATATCTGATAGCTTCAAGGCCCAGCCCTCTATTAAAAAGAACCACAAGCAAAGAGCAGATATGTAGCAAAAAAGGGCTTTGCCAAGCACAAAGATTAAGTAACTCATGCAAGTGAGCCAAGCCACAGAATATAAAAGCATAAAGAAAACCCAACATTTCTGGAATTGCAACCAGTCCAGACTGGCCATTATAAATATGTATTCAAAAATGTAGCATGTCTGTCTATGCCTGTGTAATGTATGCTTGAAAGGGAGACAAGTAATCAAATGTCAAAATATGTGTTATCATCAGAGAGATAGGATTGATTTCAGGTTCTTGTGAAGGGTACACTAAGAAAGTGAATCAAGAAAATGTCTTGATATAGGATCATATCCCCCTCTTTACCTTTTCCTCCTCCTGATAGTTGGGATAAGGGTTTAACTCCAAACAGGATTCAATGGCTATGTTTTGGGGCACATATGGACCAATGACAGTGGTGTAAAAGTTTAATCAAACACCATTCCTAAACAATCTAATAAAAATTGTAGAACGTTTAAAGTCACATTTGTAATGACAGTCTACAAGTGGTAAAATGTGAATCCTCATGCCTCTCTTTGGTGCAAAAAGGAAGAAGAGCAGGGGATGAGAAGGCAAATTGAAGAATCTACTTGGGTTTACGTAATACCAAATCTTCTGAAATGCTATGTTCACCCATCTCAGGGCTGAAGTTTGGAAGGGAGAACCAACTATGCTTGGACAAGGCACAGTCGTGGAACACATGGTTATCTCCATCTCTTTATTACAGAGACTTTCTATTGCCAATAGTGAAGCCTGGGTCAAGAATAGGCAACAGTCTTTGGTTCAAAAGGGTGGGGTAGAAAAATCTAGAATTTATACTCAACGGTAAGATAAATGCATATGAACCCTGTGATCTGCAGTAAGCAAATCGGCTGGTTATACATGATTTCTCTTTGATTGACTGATTATGTGCCATCAAGTCATTTTCGACTCCTAGTGATTCCATGGATTTTTTTTTTCTACATGACAATTTCTCCACCATCTGTAATAAAGCACATTATCACGTTCTGTGAAACTTTTGCTCTATGGGCTGTTACTAAAATAGAGTTGCTCTTAGAAGTCAAATATTTCCAAATAAATAAATAAATAAATCCCCATGTGCTTGGTTGCCATTTTATATTTTGTATTTATAAATTGTATTGCTTATTGTTTTTATTTGATTTATTATTTTTAATGCTGTCACACTGGATGAGTGGGATGGCATTATATATCTAATAAATAAACAAATAAATGTGGCCAAGGCAATGTTAACCACAAACCAAGTCAAAGCATGAAATAGTTCTAGAAACTCAAATGTACTCCATCGGGAGTATTTATTTTTAATTATTTTAAGCACTCAGGGAATTATTTCATAGTCATTAAGATGACAGTGATGTGCTGTTGTTATCTCTTAGACTACTGTAATTCACACGTGGCTGCCCTTAAAGTGAACCAGAATTGCAGCTGGCACAGAATACAGCCACCTTCTTGTGTGATGCTAGCTGGTTCCTTACTTTATGGAGTACTAATAGTTGAAATGTCTTTGAATATTAGTAGCTCGGATTGGTAGTTATGTTGTTGGTTTGAGCACCAAGTTTGGCAATTTGGTTGTAAACATTTCGTCCCCATTCGAATGGGGACGAAACATTTGCAACCAAATTGCCAAGCTCGGAGCTCATACCAACAAGTTCTAATAGTTGCCAGTGGGTTTCTGGTCTTAATTCAGTGTGATGGTCATTACCTATAAAACCCTACACATAACCTGAGCTTTGTTATCTTTGGGACACTCTTCTCCAAGCAGAATCTGCGTGCCTTACATAGTGCAGCCAGGAAAAGATGCTGCGGGTATCCATTCCCAGAGAGACTGAGGCTAGCAATGCTCCAAAAATGCCACTGTCAGTCTCAGGCCTCAGTTTGGACAAGCATGTCCCCAGAACTTAGGTTAGCTCCTGTTCTTTTATCCTTTAAGACAGTAGTTCGCAACCTGTGTCTGCGGACCTATGGTAGGGCCAGGATGTCGTCACAGGGGGCCTGCGAAGCCTTGAAGAAATGTTATGATTTAAACATTGAGTTAAGACTTGGGGGTCCTTGGACACAAAAGGTATCTAAAGGGGGTTTGTGGTAAAGAAAAGGTTGAGAACCACTGTTTTAACAAGCAGTCAAAAAATCTTCGTACAGAGGGCATTCAGTGAAGAAATTTTAAAACAAGGACATCATCAGATACAGTAGCTTTCACTTGTCGACTTCTTGTTCAGTGGTTATGAAAGCACTGAAAAAAAGATTTACGATCAGTTTTTGAACTTGCAGCTGTCACAGCATTCCTATGTAAAGTAAAACACCAAGTGCCAATTTTTGTTTTGGGCATTTGGCAATTGGCACACATTTATGATGACTGCAGTATCCCACTGTGAAGTGATTGCCATTTGCAACTTTCACAGCAGGTTTCTGACAAACTCAATGGGGAAACTGACAGTCAATCGTGATCATATATGATACTGCACATAACCACCACACAGCATTAACTTCAGAGCTGCAGCCAGAACTGATGTTGTAAGGTAGCAAGGTCATGTGGTGTTTTACTTTACAACCATGTCACTTAGTGACGGAGTTGCTAGTCTCAATTGTGACCTGTAACTTACGACTGCCTGTATTGAGTTTATCACTGGACACTTCAATGTGTGAATATTGTTAGATGTCTAGAATGAGTGGGCAGTTTATACAAATTTGCAAACAGGTACATAATTAGATTGCACAATTAATGTGTTATCTGCAAGCTGCATATTATAACAGAGTGTCAGTGAAGATATGGAAAACTTGCCAGAGAAGTACTGTAATGGATAGCCTGGTCTTATTCTTTCCCATGACAGAACCAAGAGAAAAAAATTGGAGCCAGGGATGTAGGATACAGTAGGAGTCCATGGCTATTTTGAAACTTCAGGGTCCACTTAGAAGAGACAAGAGAATGCCTTGCCTGATAATCATGTGAACAACAATAACAACAACAACAAAAAATCAAATAATTCAGATTCAGGACAATAATGACAAACTGATTGTCTCTGAAGCAGAGGGTGATTATGGGGGAGACACAACTTCATAAGAACTATACTGAATTTCACCAATTTTGCTCAGTCACAAGTAATGTTTCTATCAATATTCTGGGATATACAATTGAAATCCAGGCAACAAAAATAGAAAGGCTTCTTGAGATCCAGGATGTTTGAGGGATGAGGGATGGGGGAGGAAGAATCAGGGCTGGGTGACGTGTTGTGTCACCCAGTCAATATGGGTTTCAATGTCATCCTTACCTGAGGAGTTCCCAGCCTCTCTATTAAGGGAACCAGGTGAAGTGGGGCATATTTGGCTTCGAGACGCTTCATGCGTACCTCCAAGCGTTCTCCTTCTGTTAAGCGAGCAGCAAACAGTGAAATGAGAAAGCAAAAAGAAAAAAAAACTAGCATTTCAGAGTCATCTCCCAACCATTATCCAACTCTGGGACAAGTATGACATAAAACCGTGGAAATGAATTGTGAAGAAGGGTCTCTACTTACAACTGTGACACCAAATACACTTGTAAGAGGATTTTGTTTTTAACGCAAACATCTTGCTTTGCTTACAGGGTGCCCTTTCTTGTGGATTGGCCAATAGGGTCCCTAGTCAAATGAAGGCAATGAATAGCTAACTACATCTAAGATTCTTTGAAAGCTGAAATTTCTGTAACTTCGTAGCTACTACATAGCTAGGGAATAATGACTGATTTCTGTGCATCTCTTCACTCCTTACCTTTGATGTAGACCCTGGGCAAAATATTTTGGAAGGGAGCAGCATGCAGCAAATCACACACTTCTTCCTGGGACTGAGGCAGGAGGAAGAAAAATAAAAGGTGTTAAAAACTACCTAAGAACTGACTGTTTAGCTGTCAACCAAACCGGGAAGGGCATAGTGATCCATTTGCTTTCAGAAGGCTATTCAATTCTAGCTCAAAATCCAGGACAACGGACACATAACGTGTGTCAAAAATAAGTTTATAATAAATATAATCTTGTTTTTTTTTTGTAAAATTCAGGACTTCTGCTTTGTTTACGTCTTCTGATTCAGCAGTAGGATTTCTTAACCCCTGCTGCAAAATGGTGTGCTTTCCATAAGACTGTAATAAGGACTGCTGTTAATTAGCCACGCTCCTCCTCCTTTGGGTGATCTGAAGTTGTTAGGCACTGCCAAGGATTGTGAGGGTCTGTGTTGATGTATCTTGAATGGTTACATTATTCCACATAGGTGTATCCACATGTAGGCTGCTAACAGACATACTTAATTGATTTCTCCACTCACAATTGCTTTTTCTAAAATCAGCCTTAAGAATTCTCTGAATGATTTATTTAAATATGAACTATAAAGGCACCCTGAAAATTTCATTCAGTTTCAATGACAAAGCATGTAGTGCATCTTGCACTAACAGGAAAAAAAAAAAAACCACTCCAGAATGTACCAGACTTTCAGGTTTTCTACCAGGCTGTGACTTTAATTGTGATACTGGTACTGAGTATCCCCATTACAAAAACTTACAGTGTGTAAGTTACAGTGCATTATGTGTGACAGACACTACTTGCATTTAAGCCAGTAAATTCAAACAATAAGCCGGAGCCGAGGTTTATGAGAAAATGTGTTTACATTATATTGTAACCTCTTTTGACAAGGCTTTATCTTGAAAAGCACTATGACAATATTATAAATTAAATTAATATAGTGCGGTTGTTAATTTGCCTTTTAAAGAAAAAAAAATGAAAACCTGGTCATTTTTGGCTATGTTAATTATAGGTGTGCATCAACAAAGACTCAACATTTGGTAAACTGAAAAAGAAACCCAAGATGGAAAGTAGCAAGGGCATAGCTAAAGCTAACTTTTTCACAGAGCCTTCCTTGACCACTGATGGCAGTGGAACAATGATCAATCCGATAGACGTACAGTCCAAGTTTGGAGGTTGGAAAGGCTGATCTAACACCTAGACACAGAGTAGTCAACTGCCTTGGAATAGTGTTGCAAGTCACTTTGTAACGTCTAATAGAAATGTTAGCAGCCTATGGGCCCCGTGAAGCTGCAGCTTGAACTCCAGTAGTGTGTTTCTAAAATTCAATAGCAAATCTCCAAATTATATGGGGTGGTGGTGGTCTTCACAAGTAAGTAATAATATAGTATAGTATAATCTATAATATAATCTATAATACAATATAATTATATTATTGTTATGTATAGATATATAATTACTTACTTGTGAACACATAAATACACACACACATACCAAGTCTCAGTATCTGTTTTATTGAAGAAAAAGCCCAAAAATATTTTAAAAGGGGTCTGAGAATTCTGGTACTGCCCACTCTGATGTCCTCATAAAATGACTCCTTGGCATCATTTATCAGAGGCTGACTTCCCGAGTGTCTTCTTTTTTTAACCAACTTCATTTGGAATCAATTAGTAGTAAATAAGAAATCCAAACTACAGGAAGCAGAAGATGAACCGGACTGGGGGCTAAAGTTGACCCAACACAAGATCTTCTATGTTGGGCATTTTAGTTGTTACTGTGTTTTTCACCTGAAAGCAGTATGAGAGCCATATGACATTTGGTTCAAGACTGTGCTTACAGGAAAGGAAGACTTATCTGATACCTAGTGAGGAAAAAAAATAGGATGGCACAGAGGAAGTCTGCTCATACAGATGTAGGCGAGGAACTGCTCTTACTTTCAAAATCATGGGAGATCTTGATTGGCCTTCAGGCTCTAAGTATACAGTGAACAATACAGCTGTTCTATCCATCTATATACGTTCAAACCTAAGTTTCATGGAATTCGAAGAGGCTTCAGCTTTTTGCTGTGATATTTCCTGTGAATTTTAATTCGCTGCATGTTTCTTGGTATGGATGGACCACTCTAAAAAGAGACTCTGTGATGTATGTTGCCTACTTTCCTGGGAATATAGCCCACTGATCTCAGGTCAAACTTATTTCCAAGTAGCCATACTTAGAACTGAGCTGGAAGAGGCTGAGAGAGGAACCACAAAATGAGAAGAAATTTAAAAACACATACAGAGATCGAGAATTAATCTAAACTGCAGACACACAAAGAGGCAAGACCTCGGAAGCAGGAATGTTGGCGGAGACTTGAGTAATGATTGCAGCAAATTCTGCATGACTCTACATGGCGGTATAGCAACAAAGTAAGCCATGATAGCTGCATGCAAGGAGGCAAGACACTGCAAAAGGAGGTGGTTTTTTGATACACCCTTGTGTGAAGATGCATTTGGAACGTTGTTGATCAATTCTCTAATTCCCAGCCACACTTTATATGGACCAAAACATGAGCACTGGTCCCTTATCCAAGCCTCAGTGATTTACAGAATGTAATAATTTTATGTGCATTTTTGTAGGGGAGTCTAAAGGAGTTGTTACTTATGGTAATATCTTATGGTAAGCAATATATCATATAATTAGATATCACTGTTTCCTATTTTATAAAAAAGGCCATAGAGGGACTTGGGATGTCGGATTTTATTCTTTGGAAAGCCAACATAGAGGGGAGGTTTTAGCTGCTGGATGCAGAACCCCAGCTAATCTTTTTATGTGAGAAAAAACTCTGCACACTGTAGAAGTTTTATATAATCAGGCCCTGTCTTCTCCTACAGTCTTGGGACCATCAGTCAAATACAGTCACTTATACCCAGATTTGCTCCATCCTCTAAAGGAGAGGGGGCAGATTACCATTTTAATGCCAGAAGACAGTTTTCTTCATGCTTAGGAGGCAAGGAAAGGTGCACAGTTTTTTAAAAAAACTTTAAAACAACTTTAGAAACATCCTAAACTCCTACTTCACGATACGTTGGTACATTTATAGATTATTTTTCTCTCAGAAAAGAACAGCAGAAAAGTAAACCTATATCAAAATATTCTCTTTAAGTCATCAGCAAGAGACAGGTCTCAATCAAGAAACATTCATAAATAATACAATGTACTCAGTAAAATATATTCTGCATGCACTATGCTTATTTTTGTGATCATAAAAAGCTGAGGGAAATTAGGTACTTTAGTTATGGGTACAATAAATAAGGTTTTTTTCTTCCAGGGGGATTTTTCTTGGCATATGATTCAGAATGCTTACCTCCATTCCACCTTTGGCAATCTGCAAATTATTGGCACTACAGCATTGTCACAATAAACAACGTGCTATTATTAAGCAATTAAAAAAACAAACATGTCCAATAAAAGGGAGAACCTATTGTGAGCTTTCAAGAATAGTTTAAATACTATGCAAATTAGAAGGATTGTCCCAGTAACAAGGGGAATAGGCATAACTTCTTGAAACCATGACATCTTTAAAATTGGTAAATATGTTTTTCCTCTTAATGGAAGAGAAACATCAGAGTTATAAACTGGTACGGGGTAGGCAATCTGTGGCAATCCAGAACTTGCTGAACTACAACTCAGAACATCCCTAAGCTATATAGCAAATCATGACAGATGCCAGGAATTGTAATTCAGCAACCGGAGTAGTATGGTTTGTCTATTCCTTAATTGGTTATTAAGGTTTATTCTGACAGAATATATATCAGTTTTTTTCATTTGGAGCTGGATGCTATCCCAGGTATGTAGGAAGCAATATTGGATGCTAACTTGATGAGTCAAGTTGTCTTTACAGATATTAAGAACAATTTTATGCAAAATTAACCACATGCACTGCAACTGCTGCCACACCTGAAGTGGGATTGATAGCCAAGGACTATCAATCATTTCAAAATTGAAGCACATAAGAAGCACATATATCATGTTACCAAGGTGCATGTGTCATTTTGATACTATTGTGGTTTGTTAGAGATGCAGCTGATCACAATCTGCAATGAAGCCTGAAGACAGCTGCATTTTTTTAAAATAAAAAAAATGGAAAAGCATAAATAAAATCAGGTCATTGGTATTGTGCTTAGGCACTTACTGGTGCATTTGCTGGTATATGGACAAGTACTTCATTCTGCCAGGCTTTTGGCAAGCCACTGAAGAGTACTGTGACAAGTAATAGCAAGCTGTAGCATCCTTTTCAATCCTGACTGTGTGGGCTTTAGCTCACTGAATATCTCAGCAGCATGGCCATTGCTACTGTAAATTCGCTGTGCAGGACTGGGAATGTAGGAGTTCCTGAACTAAGAAGTTCTATAGACCACAGCTAAGTTGACATCTAATTGAACACAGATAGCTCATTTGTTTGTTCCTTTGTTTCATGTATAATGACTTAAGCCCAATTATTTCCCCAAATAATTCATTTTAACTCACCAGGGCCTGCTCTATGAGAAGGCAGAAAAGAATGGCATTACCCACTTCCCTCAGACTTTGGAATACATCAGTCTTTAGTTCTGCATATTCAATTATGTCCTTCAGCTGGTGATGGAAAAACTCCAGGATTCCTGAGGAAAAGCAAGATATAAATAAAAGACCCAAAGGTGCTTTTTCAAAAGGCATCTGGACTTTCCTAGTTTGTCCTTGAAAATGTTTCACTTCTCATCCAAGAAGCTTATTCAGTTCTGACCGAATGGTGACGAATGAAAGGATTTATATTCTTTGCAGTCATCTGGTTGTTAGCACTCTGAAGGTTGGTCGTTAGCTCTCTGAGAACCATGGAGGCCACTTGGGGTTTTATCTAGGCCATTGGTAGGGTGCTCCTGGTTCGGTCTGGTTCTATAGAACCGGTACTAAAACCGGTGGGAGGCTCCGCCCACCCGCCACGATGTCATCATGGGTGATCTTGTGCATGCGCAGAAGCTTCTGAGCATGCGCAGAAGCATATGTTCCCACTGCGAACCAGTAGTAAAGGTAAGTGGAACCCACCCCTGATTTAGGCCCACCTCATAGGATCTGCCAGGTGTAAGTTCCTAGCAGAAGGATCTGAATCATGACCTCTCTGAAGCATATAAAATGCAGTGTGCAGATATAACTGGGAAGAGCTGGTGCCTCAAGATTTTGTTAATGGATAATAAAATTAAAACAATGTGGGTAAGCAGCAGAAACTCTTCACTAAGAAACCAAGGCACAGGTACAGGATGGGGATTCTTAGCTTGGTGACAGAACTGTAAAAAAGATCTTGTAATAGCAGCTGATTGCAAACAGTGTGGTGTGGCTGCAAAAAAAGACAAAGGCAATTTTTAGACTGCATCAAAAGAAAAAAAATATGTTCCAAATCATGGGAAGTAACTGTTCCACTTTCTTCTGCTTTGTTCAGATTCAATTTTAAATACATTTTAAACGTATCCCATTCTAAGAATAATATTTTAAGGATTCAAAATACCTGGAATGGGTTTACAGTAGGACAAAGAAGACAATCAGGGGATTGGAAATTAAGTTTTATGAGAACAAATTGTAGGACCTGTGAAAATTTAGCTTTGCCAAAGGATTGGAGTGGATGGACTATTACATCACCCTTCAAATACTTGAAAGGATGACATGTTGCGGAAGTTCAAAAGTTTCATTCTGGTGTGCAGGAAGAATAGTGGTTTACTTTTTTTTTTTTTTTTAATTTGATTTATATGCCTCCCTTCTCCGGAGACTCAGGGCGGCTTACAATGTGCTCAGCAATAGCCTTCATACTTTTGTATATTTATACAAAGTCAGCTTATTGCCCCCACAACTGGGTCCTCAATTTACCTACCTTAGAAAGGATGGAAGGCTGAGTCAACCTTGAGCCTGGCGAGATTCGAACTTGCAGTAATTGCAGGCAGCTGGTCTTAATAACCAGCTTAATAACAGGGTGCCTTAGACCACTGTACTACCAAGGCTCTCAAAACATACTTTACTTTACTCAAAACATACTCTAACATTTAATGTTAGGAAAAATTATTCCCAATAGGAAGTTTGTCAGTGGAACTAACAGCCCAGGTAAGTTATTGGCATATCTGGGATGCCTTAATTTGGATTCTTGCACGGGGCTCAACTCTTTGTTTCTACAGTGATTCTTATACAGTAATTAGGTTGTTTCTAGAACTCTCAATTAGTTGCTAAATTAAACCTCTGTAATCTTAATCCTTAGTATATAATTTTATTGTGTCTAAAGCACAAATTGAGATCAGAAAAAATTGCTGCACACATGCAGATAAAATGAAATGGATAGTACAATGAAAAATTTAAAATAGTATAATTCAAAATAAGTCATGCTCATGATTTTGGGCAAAGGACAGGATCACCCAAATGTGATAAATAAGAATTAACAGAATAACAGCGTTGGAAGGGACCTTGGAGGTATTTTAGTCCAACCCCTTGCTCAAGCAGGAAACCCTATACGATTTCACACAAATGGTTGTCCAATCTCTTCTTAAAAATCTCCAGTGTTGGAGCACCTAGAACTTCTGGAAGCAAGCCAGTCCAATGATTAATTGTTCTCACTGTTAGGAAATTTCTCCTTAGTATTATGCAGATTTACTAATCCCACAGTACTAACCTGGAGATCCATACTCATGCCTTGGCAGGCGGCAGATCTTCGGCATCACCTCTATCAAGGTCTTCACATACTGAAGGATGGTTCCTTGCAGCTATCAGAAGCAATTGGGGATGAAGGTCAGCTCTGGGAAGTAGACTCAACATTCAAAGCATCTGCTGTTTTACAAAGTGGCCTGCAGCTGCAAATCTTGGCTCCCTTCAGCCAATTTATGCAGTTGCAAGTAATCTTGATCCTATCTCACTCAGTTCAGACAAGAAGGAAGCTTTAAATATAATGGTTTATTAAACAGAAGTAAACAAATGTAACAATGCCAGAAACGTCTTCTGAGCTCAATAGTTTGTAGGAAGAAGCTGAGGCTTCAGAAGTTCCAAAACCCAAAGGGAAACATTTGCTAAATAAAAACAGATTATTGAAACTGGCAACTGGATGTGCAAATTTCTGGGTCTTTTGAAACTCCTCATAGTGTTTTTGAGCTGGGATCCAAACAAGTACTTTTAAATCACTTTTAAGTTGGCTACAATACTTAAATATATCCAAATAGCTGTTTAAAAATACTTTTCTTTGAAAACACAAGAATAAGAAAAATAAGAAAACAATTTTAAAAATTTACACTAATAGTAACCCTACTTTAAAAAACCCAAGCAGACTTTTTATATTTTTATATTTCAGTGCAAAAAAAAGTATTTTTTTTTCTTTTTTCCTTTTGCTACCAAGAAATCTCTATATCTTATGTTGACCTGATAATTTTGGTATATGGATTTCTGAACACAGGTTTATCATACCATGAGAGCTCTATTTCTGCCAGAATAATTACAGATTTATAGCAGAATTACTGGCAGATGTGAAAAGCTTCCTCAAATCCTGTGCAGAAACCACGTCTGGAAAATTAATTAAAATCTGCCTTTCAATCTTGGAGCTATATTGAATCAACGAATCAACTTCTATTTATACAACATGAATTTTCCTTCCTCTCTTCCCCAGATCCACTTCCGATCCTTCTCAAATCTTTGTCAGAACATCAGTTAAATTTCTAGAGCAGATTTTGGGGAACTACAAGGAACTTTAGGAGGAAGAAGAGAAGAAGAAAGAAGAGGACTAAAACCGGTGGGTTTATTTATCCCCATTACCAGGCTTTTGACAATCTTCAGCAATTCTTCCATCACAACAGCAATCCCTTGGTATCCAAGGAGTCGGCAGATTGTCTTGAAATGGGGAGGTCCCACAAAGTTTCGGTAAGAGCTATAAATGTGGCTGTATGCAATGTTGAGTGGCTGAGAATAAGAGGAGCAAAACATTTATTTAATAGGACAAGTCACATATTATGGTTAGAGCAAGGACAATATGTTGATAACCACCAGACAATGATTGATATTTTATTGTTTCTCCCCTTTTAATATCCAAACAATTTGGCTCAGATTCTTTTTCTCTTTTAGCCATGGCATTTCAAACAGCTACTAAACAACAATGCATTGATTCATAAGATTTCTTTAAAGATAATCTAAAGCCATGGAAAGATAATTTAGCAATGTAGGGTAGTAGCTGTAGTACTAGCCCTGCAGTCTGGGCAGGGGTGGGATTCTACCAGTTCGGACCGGTTCGGATTAACCGGTAGCTCCGACGATCAGCTGGGCCCACTCGCCAGCCTGCCCCTGCACTTTACCTATCTTTATTTCCTTTGTTTGAAGCCCAGCTGATCGGCACGGCAGAGCGGATTGCCGCGCCTCAGCTGTTTTACTCACCGGGGCTGCAATAGAAGGTAAGTTTTAGAGCTGAATTGAAACGCACTGTGCAAAGCATGCGTGAAGCGAACTGGTTGTTACACCAGTTGAATCTCACCACTGAGTCTGAGCTTTGTTGATACTGCTATATTTTCTGATGCCAAAAGAACAGTTTAGAGCAGGGGTCTCCAACCTTGGCAACTTTAAGACTTGTGGAATTCAACTCCCAAAGTTGAATTCTGGGAGTTGAAGTCCACAAGTCTTAAAGTTGCCAAGGTTGGAGACCCCTGGTTTAGAGTCCATTTTAGAAAGTTGCTGTCTCCAACAGTGAGAGCTGTTCCTAAAAACAGTATGAAAGTTTTTGATGCATAATGTACAATGTCCTCAACTTGCAACCACGATCGAGTCCAAAATTTCCATTGCAAAGCAATGTTAGCTTAAGTGGGTTTTGCCCCATTTTACAAACTTTTTTTTGCCACAGTTGTTAAGTGAATTACCGCTAAATTGTTAAGTTAATAACAGGGTTGTTATGTGAATCTGGCTTTCCCATTAACTTTGCTCGTCAGGTCACAAAAGATGAGTGCATGACCCCTGGGAAACTGCAACTGTCATTCATGCATGCCAGTTGCCAAGCATCCGAATTTTGATCACGTGACCATGGGGATGCTGAAATAGTCATAAGTGTGAAAACTGGTCGTAAGTCATTTTTTCAGTGCTGTTGTAACTTTGAAAGGTTGCTAAATGGATAGTTATATGTTGAGAACTACTTGTATATAACATTGTGGGCTTAAGTATAGTGTGAATCACTGATAGTATGGGGAGGGGGGGGGCGCAACTGACCTCTTAAAACTCCAGAAATGCTCTGATACATAAATAGTGAGTTACAGACATGAACTAGCTTCCTTGTTCACAGTTATTATTTGATACACAATGCTGCACTGTTTCAGATGGTGTAACATGGAAAATGTAAACTCCTTTATTCTGAAGTGATCAAAAAATAGGACTGCATACTATTGATTGTTCCTGCCAAGTATTCTGTAAAATTAAGAGCACAGGAATTTTCAAAAGCCCTCTCAGCTGTATGGAGATCTAAAAACAACAAGCACATTGTTTGACTCACCTTTGAGCCATAAAGATAATATGGCTGAACATTGGCGGGTTTATCTCTCTGGGGTTCTTGGGTGAACGGAATTGCTGTCCGTACAAACCTAATAATTGTAAAATGACACAAAAAAAGGTGTATGTGAGGAGGAGGAGGGCTGCATCAGTCATCCTAAGCCACTTATGACACAAAATAGCCATGTTTCAATTAAACATTGCTTCCTAATTTAACACTGCTTATTTAGATGTATCTTCAAATAATACATCTAACACTTTTGCATCCATGCTAGCAATTACATGAAATTCATTATATAATGCAACCTGGTTTGGACTATAGAATAGAAAGGAGCTACAGAATCCAAACACCTACTCGGTGCTATAATTAAAAATTAAATTATCCTAGACAAATTGTTGTGGAGCTTCTACTTGAAGATATACGGTGAAGACCACTGTCTCCCTTGGCAATTAGTTGCACTGTGAAACCAGTCTTCTTGTTAAGAAATATATTCTAGCATTTGGGAAGAGCAGTGAATGCAGAGCTGCAAAACTATTGTTTTTATTTATCCTAGCAGCTTAGTGATTTATTTCTAGTCTTCAGAGAGGGAACCAAAACATATTATTTTGATATTTTATTTGTACCTGTTAGTAGACCCATTGTAGCAGTAATTAGGTAGAAAGTCAAAGTTTAGCTCCCAGAAGACATGCAACGTGATGCGCCCATAAGGAGCTGAAACATTATGATTGGCCTCGCGGAACATGGCATCAAAACTGTCCAAGGTCATGTGGTTGCACAAGAGTCTATGTGTCAAACGATTGATCTCCAAAAGCCATTCAAGTTCCTGCATCAGAAAAGAAAAGAAAAGAAAAGAAAAGAAAAGAAAAGAAAAGAAAAGAAAAGAAAAGAAAAGAAAAGAAAAGAAATTCTGCTTTCTCAGGATAAAAACTGAAATTCCTCATACATCAATGTTTATTTGTCCCATGTTATTAGATGAAATCAAATATTAACAAATGCATTCCATCTACAGGTAGTCTCTAACTTATGACTATAATTGAGCCCAACATTTCTGTTGCTAAATGAAACAATTGTTAAATGAATTTTGTCCCATTTTACAACCTTTCTTGCCACAGTTGTTAAGTGAATCGCTGCAGTTGTTAAGTTAGTAACAAGGTTGTTAAGTGACTTCACTGACTTTGCTTGTCACAAAGTCATAAGCAAAATCACAAAAGGTGATCATATGACCCCAGGACACTGCAACTGTCATAAATATGAATCAGTTGTCAAGTGTCTGAATCACATGACCATGGTGCTGCTTCAACAGATAGTAAGTGTGATAAATGGTCATAAGTCACTTTTTTCAGAGCTATTGTAACTTCACAGTCACTAAATGAATTGTTGTAAGTTGAGAGCTACTTGTATAAAGTGCATTTGTGATTCAGAATCAAGTCCAATTTTTGCATCTTCACAGCCCAAATTGTTTGGAACATCCTGCCAATTTCTGGGGAACTTGACTCTTACACATATTTAGGAAATAGGGAAAATCTTGATAGTTGCAAAGAAATATTGATAATTCTTCCTTGCCTATAAATAAAATCATTAAATGCAGACAGTTGTCAAAAGTTATGTACAGGATTGACATCACCTCAACATACCTGTGAGCAAAATAGAACTTACTATAAAAGCAGATGTATTTTTTATTTTATTATCACACTGGAAATAACACACTATAAAGATTGATAGAAATAAACAGAATGTATTGATGGATGCAATTGTACTAGACACGCAGTACTGTGTAGCAGGGGTGAAATCTACTTACCTTCCTTACTGATTTGGAAGTGCACCCGCCGTGCGCACGTGCTCTCTTCGCTTGCTTGTGTGTCACATGCACTATATATATTCCTTGTTTTGGAGCAATACTTACCACTATGGATGTCAGATCTTCACTTTCAAAGCGGCTAATAGCCTGATCTAGTGATTTGTACATCGCAGCTGAGATACGCTGGGTGATAAGTCTGTTCAAGTCAATTGACCTGCCTAGCAGCTGCAAAAGACACAAGTGTAAAACCAAGAAATTGGTGATTAAAAACAGGACCAAAATCAAGTACAGAGCCAGAACAGTAGAGTGCTTAAGGTTTTGGACTGGCACGAGATGTCAAACCTCAGGATGCTGAGCAAGACAAAGGGGACAAAAACTATCAGCTTCCAATAAGGCATCTTTAATGTTCACCTGGGGCAACCAAATCTTGAAAAATTGGAGGAATTCCCCACATTCATTTATAGTGAGTTAATTACAGCAATATCTCTTTGAAAGCTTTTTCCCCAGATTTCTTCTCACCTGGGCTACATTACTTTTTATAAGATAAACTGCCAACGGAGTTAGCCATTAGCTATTTCCTCCCTTATATTGAGAGTACTTTTTATATTTTCCAAAAATATGTCTTATATAGAATGCCTTCTACCATACAGAGATTCATAGGTGAAGCCCTTACACATGTACCTTTTGCTAGTATGGTTACCTGGAAAACATAAATACTTGCAAACAATTATTCTAAGCCATGGAAATGTATGGCTTAGAATGCTAGCTTGCCCAGACTTTGGCACAAGAAATTAATGTGTGAATTTGTCCTAAAGAGCAGTCCATAAAGAACACCAAAGAATTTGCTAAAAGGAAATTGTACCTGGACATGTCTTTGTTTGAGCAAAGTTTCATAGCGATTGGATGGTGGGTAAGGGATAATCACTCCATAATTTTTACATTCAGCCCGGAAGCGCTTATCCAGTAAAACACTGTGAATGAAAAATACTCATAAGAATCTTTACTTGATTTTCTCTTCACTACCACAATTCATTTATTCTCAAGACATCAGTGAAAAGAAGAGCTATATAATAAGATCTAGTGCAGAGGTCAGCAACCTGTGGCTCCGGAGCCGCATGTGGCTCTTTGGGCCTTCTGCTGTGGCTCCATGTCAGGTGATCCCATCACTGGCTGGCCCTTCGCCCTGCCCTCCCAGTCTCCTCGCCTGGCTTGAGAAGGTAAAGGCGACGGCGTGGGATGGAGAAACAACCAGGGCAGAGAGAGAGAGATACAGAGAGAGGGGGAGAGAGAGAGAGAGACATAGAGAGATACAGAGAGAGAGGGAGGGAAGGGAGAGAGAGATATGTCAAAAGGATTTTGTGGTTCCCAGTGTTTTTTAACACCTTTAGAGCGCTCCATGGCTTAGGACCTGGTTATTTATGGGACCGCCTGCTACCACCAATAGCCTCCCACTGGTTGGTACGCTCTCATAGAGAGGGGCTCCTCCGGGTGCCATCGGCCAAACAATGTTGACTGGCGGCCCCCAGGGGGAGAGCCTTCTCTGTGGGGGCACCTACTATCTGGAATGAGCTCCCCCCGGAGATAAGGAGGATCCCGGATGTGTGCACCTTCCGTTGTGCTCTCAAGACTTTTTTATTCCATCAAGCTGGCCTGGCCTAAATCTTTCCCCTTTAAAATGTAAATTTTAATTTGTTTTTAAAATTATTGGGTATTTTAAATTTGTCTCGGCCAAATTGTTTAATTCAGTTTTATTCTGTTTTTAAATTTTGTATTTATGTGTTTTATTCTGTGGCTGTTCACCGCCCTGAGTCCTTTGGGAGTAGGGCGGTATATAAATCCAATAAATGAAAATGAAATGAAATGAAATGAACTGAACTGGTCCTCTGTCCTAATGACCAGCTGGGTAGGCGTGGTTTGGGGTCATGTAACTGGTGGAAGTGAGTGACATCGAGTTGGCCACGCCACCCAGGTTTTGTGGCTCCCGGTGTTTTCCTTTCTGTGGGAAATGGGTCCAAATGGCTCTTTGAGTATTTAAGATTGCTGATCTTAAGTGCTTGCATTAAGGGATAATGGAGGGGAAAAAAAGACAGAAGACAGCTCAAGGTAGAAACTGACACAGAAGCAATTCTTGCTTTCTTTCCACAAATTTTAAATGCTTTTCTGAATAGAGTTACAAGACCCCATGTCTTTTCTTCTTCATATTGTTCAGTGTTAGTATGAAAATATGGTTAGTCAGGAATATTATTACTACTGTCATCATCATCATTATAGAAATCTGCAAACTTAAATTTTTCGGTTGTGGAAAAAATGTTTCCAATATCTAAAATTTGTTAAGCTACCTTGGGAAGGTTTTGTCTCATTAACAGAAATCCAAACCAATAATTTATTAAGACAACGTGAACTGCCAAATTAATTATGTGAACCATCTGTGGAAAGATGAAATATTCTAGAAGCAGCTACTATTTTGATAATAAAGGAAATTGGATTCTCTGATGTAAAATAGATTTTAGATAATATTATTCAACCAGTTGATTTTTAATTGCTGAAGAAGCATTGGTCATTCAGCAAGAAGCAATACTATGCAAAGATTTGCTATGAATTACTGCTATCATGTTTTGAATATGAACAATCTTTTTCCATCAATGTCCAGTAATGTCTACTTCTTGTAATGTCATCACACAAACCATATATTTTTCAGCTCGGGAACTAATTTATCCATACAGAAGAACATTAATAGCTGGTGCAACACTCCCCAAACCAATAGAGGCTTCATACCTGCCAGCCATTGCTTTATAGTAAGCAAAGATTTGATCTGCCAGTTTATACACAAACTGATCAAAACACAAGTTCACCTGGTAGAAAAAGAACAAAAAATGGGCTTTATAATAACAGGCTTTATAAAAGTTGAAGTGATCTATGTAAAATAAGTCAAATGTTTGATGTTAATAATTAACAAAAATAATGCAGAGAGAACTCACTTCTGCTTCAATTTCATCATAGAGAAACTGCTTTTTAAACTTGGTCAAAGCATAATAGGCGCTATCGTTGTAGAGATCCAGTGGGTAGAGCACATATCTGAAATTAATGAAATAGGTCAGCCAGCACAGACATGTTTGTACAAACATTTGTCTCAACTGTGGTAGAAATTTTAAAATGCAATTTAATTTAAAACTACTGGTTTCAGGAAAGCCTGCATAAAATTTGATACAATATTAAAGCAAGCTTTCTTAATTTTGTGCATTACAAATCAATATTTGCTTACAATCTCTTTGGCTCTATAACAAAATGTCTTCATGCATAGAATTGTATTTCATAAGCCTGCTACAATGGAATCCAGCCAATCGCACACGGTGGTGAACTTTCCTGAATTCATTCATTTGCAACATATCTATTGGCATCTATCAACCAATTGCCCATCTACTAGCCTGCTCATAAATTATTTCCTATCATCAATTTTCCCTTACATCCTTAAAAATCGAAAGGAAAAAAAATCGCTTTATACAAATCACTTCATAATTCCTTTATACTGTATGAAACTAACTGTCGTTTAAGAACACTTCAGCCCTTCACTCCTCTTTGTGAGGATACCACTAGACAACATACAATAAATTAAAGTAAATTATCCTTCCAAAGAGATTGGCAGATGCAATAGAAATAGGGAGACTGAATACTGCTCCCTGTCACGAGGCACAAAGCTGAATTTGAATTAAATTGAATTCCTTCAAGAATTATCACAAAGTCACCCACAAATACATTTCATATCATCCTGGAGTTCTTACTCCATCATGGAGGGTTCTTTGGTATCCAGGATGTGATCAGTTAGAATCCAGGGCATTGACATCTCAATGGGGAACTGAATTCGGCGACCCATGGTCAACTCCAGAAAAAATTCCCGGAACCAAAGTTGGGACAAATCACAGCACTGTTGGAGGGCTTCTGAAAACATAAAATATTTCCCCAATATAAAGTGTAACTGAAAACATGTAATATTTCCCCAAAATAAAATCCAAGACAGGTTTAATGCATGTAACATAAAAAGATATTGCAGTGTGTGTGAATACAGCAAGTCCATGTTACAAAATATTATATGGAGATAATGTAACAGCATATTTGAACTGATAAAATTGTATATATAAATATATAAAATTATACTGTTTTCTTACAAGAATAAGATAGCAATTTATTTTTAAAAAACCTAAACAATTGGGCTAACAATTTCTTTCAAAGTCCACACCCAGTTCTAATAGTTCTTTAATACAAATTACAATGCACTGAAAATTCATTGTTCCAGAGCTGGTTACTCTTGACAAGCTAATTCTTGATAAACTAATTCTGTCTAGGTTATTTATTTCAGAGTTGATGTTGCTACTTGCCACTTATATTGAGGAGATGTGTAAAGAAGAACGACTGTTTATGGAATTCTTCAATGGCCAGAACTATTGGTCCATCCAGGCTACTTCTAAGAGTCTTCTTTGAACCACTCTTGTCTGCAATGAGGGATTCTAACATGGTTCTCACCATATAAAGCTGAAAAAAACATGTTGATGATTGTTATTACAGTAATCCTTTGATAAATAATAATAATCATGTATAAATAATAGTGCGGGTAATCTTCAACTTAATACCAGTTGTTTAGCAACTATTTTGGGTTATGATGGTTATAAGGGCCTTGGGAAGGTGCTGTCATAAAATGGCACACTGCTTCCCTGTTGGTCACATGACCCCATTCTGGGTGCTTGACAACCAGCTTATATTTATGACTGGTTGCAGCATCCTGAAATCATGTCATCATGATTTGGTACTTTTTTGGGCAGATTTTGATGTTTTACATTGGTTTCTGGCAAAAAATGTACATTTGGGAGAAAGGGTTAGCCCTTACAACCATGTGATTTGATTAGAGACCCCATAAAAATGGTTGTAAAATCAGGTCTAGTCAAATGGCTGCCTTTGCTGACAACTGTCACGATTTATGACTGAAATTCCAGTCCCAATTGTGCTTGTAAGTTGAGAACATATTCATATTCAGTGGAAACTGAGAAGAGAGGTGGTATCAGTCCATATCAACTATTCCACAGCTGAGGGTGTCCTATTGAGTAGGCCTGCTCAAAGGAACTTGGAAGATGGAACTCACTTGGAGATCGGAATCTCAACTTAATTTCCCTCCTTGATCTCAGTGGAAAAACAGATTCATTTTGGAGCAGAGAAGGTTTGCTACTACTATTAGAGTTATAACGATCTCTTTCAAAGGAGGAAATAAGTCTCTGATATGTAGAAGTGGATAAATAATAGAATACAGGTGTCAACTCGCAAAGCATTCCTGACCTGCTCTTGAGTTGCCATAGGCAGGGGGATGGGGAACTGAGTCTCGCAGCTGCAGCAAGGAAATTGCACTTCAGTCAAAACAAAAGCACATTCCAGCCATCTCCACATCAAGGCCATCTCCACAGAGACCCACAGTGGCTGGAGGGAGGGACGTCTACAACCCAAGAAATTGCTTCGTTGGAGAATGTGATTGATGACACACATTGGGGGAGGGGGGAACAGGGTCAGAGCCGGGGCGTGAATCAAGTGAGGTCAGAGTTGGCTTCACTTGGTCCGTGCCGACATGAAGCTCCTAATAAATAACTGGATTTCTTTTGAAGCTTGGCTCGAGGCTCATGGTTTAATTAGGGCATTGGTCCGAACCCTGACAACAGTAATATTTAAATTATGACTGTAATGGAGACTGCCTGGTATGATCATAAGATTTGGTGGATCATGTGAACAACTCATTTTACGATGTTTTTTGCAGCAGATGTTAGGTGACCACCATAGCAATAGCAATAGCAATAGCACTTAGACTTATATATCACTTCACAGTGTTTTACAGCCCTCTCTTAAGCGGCTTACAGAATCAGTATATTGATTTCAACAATCAGGGTCCTCATTTTACTGACTTCAGAAGGATAAAAGGCTGAGTCTTTATTTACTTTATCAGTATGAAACTGAACAGTATAATAAAAAAACTATTCTAAAGATCTGGTTGATAAATTAACCTGTATCTTCTTAATAAAGGAACAGATACCTGTGTGCTTGAAGGTCCAACAGCTCGTCGTGGGACTTTGATATCAAAACCACCTTTGGGATCTTTCTCTCCTCTCAGACAGGGATCATTTGGAGGCTCACGTCCTCCTTCCCAATCACAGATTGTCTTTCTAATTGCCTGAAGAACACTGGGAAGATGAAGAGTGGATCTATCACTGAACTGAATTGTTGTGTTTACAGTGAAGTCTAAATAATCAATTTAAATATGAAGTAGAAATATAATTATGTAAGTACTGCATGAAGCTTTAGGGATATTATACAAATCTGATATTTAATGATAGTAGCATCAGCATTAATTAATCCTTAAAACTCTACTACTTTGGTATGTAAAAAGAGTTAAGTATCCCATACCACATTAAAAAGCTAATTTCAGTTGCTAATCCATTCAGGCAATGAGCAGCAGATGAATGAAGACTATCTTCAGTTACACCCACACATACATATGCATCATATACACACCCACACAGACAAAGAGATTGTGTGTTGGTGGAAGCGGTGGTGGCAGGGAGAATAGGAGAAACAAAATGTTCTGATAGTCTATTAAATGACAGCCAATAGAAACTAGAGAAAAGTAAAAACCACAACCCCAAAGCTTCATGGTTATAAGAGACATGAGTATAATCCATGTCCTATCAAGATCTTCTCTATGGAAGCAATTACTAGCCAAATATTAAGCATATGTGGATACTGTCTGGAATGCCGATTTTCTAAATACAAATTCTTGGGGACAGTGAGTATTTGAAAATGCCTTGTTTGACCACTATTGTTCCATCTAACCTGGCACTGTTTATTCTTCTTCCAGTTTTCTACAATTGCAGCCTAAGTATTTCCCAAGCTTTCGACTTTTTAATTGGCAATATTATAGATTTAGCCTGGCATGTTCTGTGAGCCACGCATGGAATCAATCCTGCACTTAGAAACATACATGCTAATTTAATGAGTGAAGGCAGGCAGGAAAAAAAAATGAAATAGAGTCCATGTATTAAACTTCTAGCAAGCGATTAAGTTACCTGATGAGGACATTTTTCTTCTTCCTGACCGCTTGCCTCAGCGGCTCTCTTAGGGTCACCTGAGCAAAGTCCTGTAGAGCAGCATAGATCGTGTTCCTGATAGCCTGGTTAAAGACACTCTCCATGCGACCCATGAGCACTTGCAGGCCCTTGATCATAGCAATAACCTGCGTAGAATAAAAATAGTCAATGTGGCTCTTTTAACTATACCAGGCCCATTCACATGCACTCTCAGCAGAGCACTCTTCTAGTGCTATCCTGGAAGCCCTGGAGTTGAGTGGTTTTTCTCTGCATACAAGAATACAAGAACAAGTGGAGAAAAAGGGACAGTTGTAAATTGAAGACAGCAATGTCTGGATCCTCCATTTCATTCCATTTCAATACAAGACTCCTTCAGTCATCAATTCAAAGAAAGTATGTACCCTGGGCAAAAATGAAGGATATAGCCACCTACCTCCACAAAAGCAAACTTTTCCTCACTGGTATAATTGTATCTTGTAGCTCTCTCATACTCTTCAGCAGTGCCTGGACAATCTTTGTTACAGAACTTATCAGTGGGATGGACTAGCTTCCAAGAATACTTTGAGGGGGGAAAAAACCACAGAAAATTCAGTTGGAAAAATCCAACATTGATTTCTCGAAAAATACTAAATTCAGTCTATAACGTCATTTCTCCAGTATATATAGTTTCCTGATTGCTTATTTGTATCCCATGACTATCATTAAGTGTTTTTACCTTATGATCTTGATGAACGTATCTTATCTTTTATGTACACTGAGAGCATATGCACCAAGACAAATTCCTTGTGTGTCCAATCACACTTCTATTCTATTCTATTCTATCACAGTTTCACACAACACACTCAGCAGAACCAAACAAATCATACTATTGCCAAGAATGTGATATAAACACAACTGTTTTGGTTTTAAAGCATAATCTACATTAAGAGTACAAAAATGTCTTGGAAGCTGGAGTCAACGTACATTTTTCATTTTTTTTTCATTTTTTTTTAAAAGTCAGGTTTTGTAAACAGTACACAAGCATGCACATCTTATTTTAAGTTCAATTTTTGCAAGCTTTAGAGGGAAAGTAAATTAACCCCTCTGGTTTATGCTGAAGGCAGCTTTACCTTAAAAATCAACATATAAATGTATCAGAAAAAAAAATTACTTACCACTTCCATCACATGTGCACTCCACTTGGACAAAAGTTGAAGTCCCCGTAAAGCCAGGTCAAAAAGCTCCCTATATTCCTCATCTGACTTCTGACTGTCCAATCCTGAGCCTGTTACAACCTGGAAAAGGAGTAGACATCTGTCTCACTCAGTAATCTTTTCCTTTAGTTGCTTCACGTTGCTATTTTCATTAACTGAGCAAGACATTGCAAGCTTTCATCAACAAGAGTTAATTGATGGACAAGGAATGAGGTGAAGAACTGAGAATTTAATTTATTGATTTATTTACTCAATTTCTATAACCGCGAATCTCAATCAATGACTCTGGATGGATTACAAATCCAGAAAGTTGCTGGAAAGTTGCCGAGATAAAATGCACAGATGACTGACATCAAAATGACATGATTCCTCCAATCAGTTTCATATTCTAGTCCTTCACCTACGTATTCCAAATAATGTAGCTCAAATATAACACTCAATTATAAAAACTCATCCAGTTTCCTACACGTTCAAATAAAACTAGGAAGGTCTTCAGAGAAAAATGCAGAAGTACCAACACCTGAATTTCTTAATTATTGCAACTTTCACTGAATTCTTTTGGAAACATTTTGACTAACAGTAAATATCTAGCTCCTATAAAAGAGAAATTCAAGGATAACTTCTCCTTTGGGTTGATATATGCAAATATATTGTGCAGCATAGTGCCCTCTATTGTTCAGGCAATCATCTGCCCACTGACTAATTGTGAATGTTTTTTAAAGTTTGAAATGGGAAAGGCCGTAGATATCCAAGCTACACAGATGGTAGGTTTAAACAATGCTGAACAGTATGACATCTGACAGCACTAAAAGCAATTTGGAATTCGAGAGGCCTAGGAACACCTAGGGATGTTTAATTGTTTTCAGAAGGAGGTTCATATTTATTTTTCAATTGTATAATAGGTCCACAATTAAAATAAGTAGATGGAATCTGGACAAAGACTAAAATTGATTTGATTTAACCAATACTTAAGTTTAAGAGCCTTGGTGGCGCAGCGGACTAAAGTGCTGCTAAAGTAGCACTTAGCTGCCAGCTGCCTGCAATTACTGCAAGTTCAAATCTCACCAGGCTCAAGGTTGACTCAGCCTTCCATCCTTCCGAGGTAGGTAAAATGAGGACCCGGATTGTGGGGGCAATAAATTGACTTTGTATAAAAAGAACACCGCTTGGGGGTGGGGGTGGGGCGGGGCAAAAGCCCTACTAAGCAGGTATATACAAAAAAGTATGAAGGCTATTGCTTAATGCATTGTAAGCCGCTCTGAGTCTCCTGAGAAGGGCGGCATATAAATCGAACCAATAAATAAACAATAAATAAATAAATTGAAAAAAAATCAATTAAACAGAATTACAAAGATTATTTTTTAATATTTTTCCCTACTGTCTAAATTTAAAAACATACAATTGAAAGGCAACCTTTGATAAAAATTTGCAGGCTGCATATAGGGCATCCCATGACTGCCAATGGCCCTGGGATATTGCATTATATACTTTTCTATGCAAAACAGTAAATAAGAATTGGACTGCAGACTATATCTATGATACAGAAGAACAGAGAGTGTTACATACTTTTGAATGAGGAAAATCTTTCTACTCTGAATATCTGGAGAGCTGCTGTTGGTTGGAATAGACAGAATTGGACATTCATCATCTAAATCTCCAAGAGGCAAGCTATTTGCATTCCAACACCAGGGGTGGGTTCTACTTACCTTTACTACTGGTCCACATCGCGCCTGCGCAGAAGCTTCTGCACATGTGCAGATCACCTATGATGATGTCCGGGTCAGTGGGCGGAGCCTCCCACCGGTTTTAGTACCGGTTCTTGCGAACCGGTCCGAACCGGGAGCAACCCACCACTGTCCAACACCATAACCAAACTACAGAATCAAAGTAATAATGAATTGCCCATAGAACACACTCAACATTTATTCTTTCACACATGGATTGTGCAACATATGCCTCCATGGAAGCTTACCTCACTGTTGCTGTAGCGAGCAAGTTCAGAGATAAACCGGATATGATCGTCTCGGATCTGTACCATCTGTTCACAGATGTTATACTGTGGACTGATGCTGCTCTGAGTGCATGTCCATCTGGGCAGAAAACCAATGTCTTTAAGTTAACACTCATTTCTGACTCTGCGGTTATTACTCAAGATAACTTTGGTCCACTGGTCCACTAATATTTCACTTGGTCCAATGTCTTTTGATATGGTGCATCACTCAGTAACCGACAACTGAAAATTAGAGTTGTTGGAGTAGATATGTTTTTTAATTTCATAATTTATCCTACACTTGATATGTTTATTTTACGTATTTTATGTTTGTGGTAAAGGTCCGGTAGCAAATCCATAGATGACAAGCAGAATTATTCACTTAATGTGCACAACAGAATTTGAGGACTGGTCTTTAAGAAACTATATACACTGTAAACATAACTATATGAGGAAAAGATGTCTAGAATCAAAACTTGGGGTCAATTTAACCTACATTTATAATGTTCTAGGTCTATGCCAATATAGAACAACATCAGCAAAAAAAGTTAAAAATTGAATTAGGAAATAAATAAGGGAAAAAATGATTTGATACATCTGGCAACCCTAATAATAATAGCAAACCATAGTTTAGAATCGTTTCCTTTTCCTGGCTGCCAGAGCAAGATCTATAGCTATGATTCATCTATTCAGATAACACACAGAATCATAGTAAGTAGCAAATGCTTTATAAAGTTCTCAAATTATAATTTCTAAATCTTAATTAGAGATTCACAATTTCTCCATTTAAGATGACATCAATAATGACCCATCTTTAACCTGATTTTCCATGAAGTTTGAACTTAGCCATTCATTCCTTCTTCTTTTACATGACTATGAATTATTCTTAAATGTAGCAAATGAACCTGACTTCTACTTAAATGTCAGTAAAGAGTATTTATACAGGCTGTCTGGAGTGCCAACTTTGCTATTCAAAATTTGCTGTTTATTTTGAAAGAGTGGGATATTTTAAAATCTCATTTCTGGGACTAGATATCCTTGGTAATATTGAAGTAGATGCAATTCTCTTAATGATGTTGACAGTGATGATTAGGTCCTATTATATTTCCAAATGTTCAGAAATCCAATGCTTTGCTCTTACCCTTCCAGTGTACTGTTCCCCAAAGAAATCATCAACAGGTTATCAGTGGTGATCAGATATTTGGCTGCACTAGCCCAACCTGCCATATATAATCTATTCCATTACACAAAATTAAAAGGCCATACAAGAAAAAAAAATCCACAGTTAATTTACATCTCACCACAAGGATGGAAATGAATTAGGGAGACGAAAAAGAAAAGAAGGGCATGAATGTGCAGGAACATAAAAACCCCACAATTGTTGTGCAGCCAAGTTAGTGTTCATAATCTCTTCTCCAAGGAAGGAGAAAGATGCTCAGGAGGCGATACTGCTCTGCTTAGAAACTGAATAAGAAAATAATTGTTAGTAAGTAAAGATGAGTGGAAGAAATAGTTCACAGTTTGATTATTGGGATGGGGTAGGATAGATTAGAAATGGGATTTAAAACACACATTGTTAAATACTTCCATGGACCGGGCTGAGTTTAAAATCCAACTTATTTTGGCAATAGAAGGTTAGAATGATGAGTGAGAAACAACATACACATTTATGCTGGTATGGAAGCCATTAGTCAGATACCATAAAACGAAATAAATATGCACCCAATGAACACCATGAATTCCAGTAATGAAATCCAATTGTAACATGATTTCTTTTTTTGCAGTGATTAATTAGTGATTGTCTCTTATTAGCAATAATTCTGTGACTGCCGGCCTAAATTTGGTCTAAATTTGAGAAACTGAAACTGTTTATTTGATTCGAATCTTGGTAGTTATCCCAGAATAAAGTACACCAAGTTGTGTAGTGAAATGGAGACTGAAACGGCCAACTGAGAGGCATGCATCACATCAAATTTTGTGATCTTCGTATGGTTGAACCACTTTGGATTTACATCTTGCAATAAATTGAACGGCAACACTTACCCTTCATGCCTAGAAATAGCTACAGGGGAGGCTGCCTAAAATACAGCGGGGCAGCATTGCCTTCTAGGATTCCATATCAAGACAGGTGGTCATACTTCAACCCTTAATTGTGATTTCATTTACCAGGGTCCTTATAAGGGAGATGGGCAGCATCAAAAGTAATAAATAAATAAATAAACAAACAAACAAACCTATCCTCTCTAAGCTACCACTGAAAAGGCTCCCCATGATCCACATTCATCCCTATGAACAATTCCATTGAAAACAATTCCAGTTGGGAGTAACTAGAGTTTATGCTACATTTCTTTTGTTGTCCTGCCTAAAACCCAATCTGAGAATCCTTCTGGACAGATAGAGTGCTGTGTTCATGCTCTGGAGGATTTTCTATCCAATTGAAAAATGTGGATAAAAATTACCCAGAGCAGGCACACTCGGTCACATTCACGTTCACAAGATGAGCATTCATACCTACATTCGCAGCTGCCAAGCATGCAAACAAATAACAGTCAACATACAAGTACAGACACTGATTTAATATATTCAAATATATTCCCGATGTATATCATCACATTAACACTCATATCCATTTTTCTTCCATGTAAGTGTTCTTCACATGTACATACTTGCACAAATCCAATCATTCCTTTCCATCTTCATCAATACCTCTCAGTCAGTACTTTCCTATACACACAAATGTACAGATATTGGCCACCATATACATATAAACTCTCAGTGCAAATTATTGATCTGCACTCAGTTCTAGAAATCACTTCTCTGTATTCCCAAAGACACATCTTTATGGCTATAATTTATGAACAATTTAGCTAGTTAGAGACATTTAGCCAGCCTGACTGGTGAACATTCAGAAAGTCTGAGAAAGTTTGTGGAAGGTAATCTATATCCTTGCTTGATTAAACAGATATCTAATACCATGTTTCCCTGAAAATATGACCTACCCTGAAAGTAAGTCCTAGCTTGATTTTTACATGTGTCCCCAATATAAGCCCTACCCCCAACATAAGACCTAATTAAGACCCCGCCCACTCCAGGGTGCATGGGTAAAAATTAAGCTAGGGTGGGGTGTATGGAGCTGCCCTACTACTTACCTTCGGACAGTTGCAACCAGACCTTGCACACCCCGACACCTGCCTTGCCGGCCCATTTCTTCTGCAGCCAGCAAAGCTGGCAAGGCTTTCCTGAAGGCCTCTGCAGCTGATAACAGAGCTCTGGATCGATCCAGAACTCTGTTATTGGCTGCAGAGGCCTTCTGGAAAACCTTGCCGGCCGAAGAAGAAATTCCTGAAGGCCTCTGACTGTGAAAAGGAGGCCAGATTGATGCGTGCAAGTGAGGTGAGTCAGTGGACAACTCCCCCCACCCCCCAAAAAAAATTAAGACCTGGTGCCTTTTTTGGTAGCAAAAAATTTATAAGACAGGGTTTTATTTTTGGGAAAACATGGGTATCAGGGCATTCCCTCACTAGCCAAGGGACTGGATGAGATTTGAAACTGAAATTGAGATGGAAATAGCAAGGAAGAAGTAAGAAAGTTTAAGGTTAGGAGCAAATTCTGCCTGACTCAGAAAAAAACTCTAGGAATGCAAGAATTTTGAATTGTAGCCAGAGTTCACTGAGCTTGAAAAGTGCTGGTATAAGACAGAAGTATAAATCTTATTTTTGATATAAATCTTCAATAGTTGCATCCCTGGATTTGTCATCAGAAGGTAATAACTCTGTACAGCCAAACAGAGAAAAGTCCCAAAAGATCTGGACTGTCATTTCAAGGGTAAGATAATAATCTGATTTAATTGCATCTTCATAGCAATTCTAGAGTTATTCTTGAATTGCTCCTTTAGTAGGTCAAAAAAATAAAAATAAAATAGGGGCTTTTAGGCACTCAATCAGTTCAAGATCACAGCCTGAGATGTTGGGATGTGTAAGAACCAGAAAATACCAGGGAAGAGAGATTAAAGTTGAAGAATATTTCATTCCAAAGATGGCAGTACTTGAGGAATCAACATTTAAAAAACTGCACTCTCTGCATGAGTTATCTTTCCATTTCGCCAATAAAGCTCAGGGTTGACATGAGAGGTCCTTGGTGCTCTCTGAGCTTGCTTGTTTTCTGGCAGACGTTTCATTACCCATACTACACAACAACATCAGGCTAGTAAGGAGTGCAGTTTGCTGTCAGTTAACATGGTAGCTTGCCTGCCAGTGTTGCTGGGGGTGGTTTTAGAGATTCTTTGGTTGATCTGTTTACTGTTGGCTTCTTTGGCTGTTGGCTGATGATGTTACCTATGAATGAAACATCTGCAAGAAAACAAGCAAGCTCAGAGAGCACCAAGGACCCCCCTTTCCATTTCATTTTTAGGGCTTACTGGGAGATCTGGCTAGGGAACCAAGGAAGAATTTCAGGGAGGTAAGGTACATTTAACCATAGAAATTGGTACAATCAGTGTCTTTCAAGATACAGTAAAGAGAAAGTAAGAAATCATATTGTGACCTACATCCTTAGCAAAGCACTTGTCCTTATGTTCAGTCACTCAATCACTTGGACACAGGCTCACAGGCAGTCACTCAGTGAGCTTACACACGAGTGGAAGAGTAGACTAAGACACACCAAAGCCAAGAGACATTATGGCAGGCACTCACTTGGATTTGTTCTCCTCATAGTGAGCACTGGTCTTAATGTATCTGGCCAGCTCTATCTGCATATCGCCGAATAAAGGAACCACCTGCAGCTGCTGGAAGAAAAAACAAGAAATGGTTTAAAGAAGGTAAAGAGGCTTCTTTTGGTATGAGTGTGACACATGGAGTAAAGGGGCATTTAACCACCAGAGGGGGCTAAAAGTCTGAAGGAGTATTCCTGACAATATTGGGAGGAGCAAAATAGTTTGTGAATTTTCATGGTGAAGCTGAGAAATATGAGTTATTACGATGATTCAGATCAGGTCAGCACAATTTTTAGCTAGCAATTTATCATCATTTTGCATGGGCATCAGCCCTGTTTAAAACTACCTCTGCAAGATTTCTGAATGCCAGGTCTATTCGAAAACCACACCTTTTCTTACAATATAGTACATTGGAACACTCCTGGATCATTAAGTGTTGGGGGGGATATATTGAAAAAGAAATACTAATTGATGATCTTGAGGTGGTTAATCTTCCCAATGGGATCTATTAGAAAGTAGCAGCCATGTCCCACGGGTTCTAGTGTGAGGAATACAGATAGTCCTCGACTTACGACTACAATTGAGCCCAGCATTTCTGTTGCTAAGCGAAACGTTTGCTAAGTGAATTTTTGCTCCATTTTATGACCTTTCTTGACACAGTTATTAAGTGAATCACTGCAGTTGTTAAGCTAGTAACATGATTGTTTAAGTGAATCTGGCTTTCTCATTGACTTTGTTTGTCGGAAGGTTGCAAAGGGCAATCACATGACCCTGGGACACTGCAACCGTCATAAATATGAGTCAGTTGTCAAACATCTGAATTTTGATCACATGACCATGAGAATGCTGCAATGGTTGTGTCAAAAATGGTCATAAGTCACTTTTTTCAGTGTCGTTGTGACTTCGAGCGGTCACTAAATGAATTGTTGTAAGTTGAAGATTACCTGTAGTACTATCATGTGAAAACAAAACAGTGGCTCTAAATTGTCTGGCCAAGTACACAAGAGGGTAGAACTTCTATCGCTTTAATAATTGCCTAAAAGAGGAATGTCAGCAGAATTAATAAAAGTGCATGAGCATTAAGTTCTCTTGCACCTGGTCACCCTAATACGATCGCCTTAACCCAGGAAATATATCTTCACTTTTTGCTTCCTGTTTTGCTTCCTGCTACCATATCAAGCCATCAATCTCAACACAAGTAGAAGCTTAGTATACAGACAGGAAGATGGGATTTCTGCTCTCATGACAAATCTTGAATCACATATTTCGTTTATTAAATATGAAGCCAAGTCTTCTCAATTGCCTCAGATTATTATTGAGTCTCAGAGAACTAAAAATGAAAATAGCTTTGGCTAACGAGAAAGGAAATTTAGAGTTGGTAAGTTTTCAGTATATGATTATACTTTATGCTTCGCATGAAGCAATTACCTGAATTTATTAATAATCTTGGATTACCATTTGTAGGTTGCAAAAATCTGAATCTTTGCTGCCATCTAATGAACATCTAGATTTTGCAACCCAAATATGGTAGCCTTAAATAGTCATGTTTGAAAAACCTAACCGTAAAGATTATTTCTTAAAAATAACTTGAAATTATATGCCCATTTTTATTGACAAAAGCAATAGAATAACAATTTTATACAACAGCAGTTTTTTTTTCCTAAAAGGAAACTATAGTCTTCCAGTAGTGCTCCTGGATTAAACATGGTCAGATTTTGTTCAACAAAGTGACTTCTCCCAAAGGTGCTTTTTCCAAAAGGCAACTGGACTTTGTTTTCCCTTTAAGGCATCTCGCTTCTCATCTCAGAAGCTTCTTCAGTTCTTTTTCATTTTAGAACTGAAGAAGCTTCTGGGATGAGAAGTGAAATGTCTTTAAGGGGCAAAAAAAGGAAGTCCAGTTGTCTTTTCGAAAAAGCCTGTTTTGGACAACCATGATTTGGATGACTGAGAATCTCCTTAGAAAAAGTGACTTCTCATTTCCATCCTTCTCCAAAGAATGTTTTTGATTACAGTGATTTGTTTGAATTATTCACTCTACCCAAATAGAACTACATCGTCAAACTATAAACTACATCATCAAAGTTGAATCAACCAATTAGCAGCCAGTTACTAACACAATAGGTTTAAAGAGGCAGAGCTAGGATTGCTTTCACTGTGATTTTTTTTTTTGTAAAGTAAAATTTTTCACTTGCAGGTAGTTCTCATTTAATAGCTCCTTGTTCAGCAACCATTCAAAGCTATGACAGAGCTGAGAGGGGGCATATAACTAGACCTCATAGACTCTGTGATCACATAAGTGATTACGATTTGGATACTTGGAAACCAACTTGCAATTATGACATTGCAGCATTCTACGGTTGTATGTTCATTTTGCAACCTTCATTGTCAGCTTCAGACAAGCAATGTCAATGGGGAAGTTGGCAGGAGGTTACAAAGGGCGACCACATGACCATGGGCCATTGCAACCATGTGGGATTAGCCTAACAATGGCAGCTGGGACTGCCAGAATTGCTCTTGTAAATTGGCATGGAGATTGTGCTTTATGATCACATTGTTTAACAATCCCAGTTACTGTGAGTTCTACTCTGAAGACTATAGAAGTCTAGTTCAGATATTTAATAAAGTTTTAGATTAGATCAGGAGTGTCAAACTCAATTTCATTGAGAGCCACATCAAGGTTGTGTTTGACCTCAGGGGGCCAGGGTGGGCATGGCCAGCTTGACATTAATCGTGTTAGGGGCGCCTGTGGTGGCCCGAGTGTTCTGCCAGTGAAAACGGGCTCCTGAGCTCCATTTTCAGCTGGGACAGCCTCCTGCAACCCTCTGCCAGCAAAATTGGAGTGTGAGGTTCTCCCAAGCTCCGTTTTCATTGGCAGAGGGTTGCAGGAGGCTGCCCCAGCTGAAAACGGAGATTGAGAGCCCGTTTTCACTGACAGAGGCATCACAGGGCGGTCCTGCGCTGTTTCCAGGGCAGCCCTGCAGGCCAGATCTAAGCACCCTAGGGGCCGAATCCGGCCCGTGGGCCTTGAGTTTGACACCCCTGGATTAGATCTATACTGTACTTGGCATAGATTTAACACTATTTTAAAACAGGTACAAGAATCCAGTGGACTTTCATGTGATAATGAGGACTCTAAACTTTGGGGTACTTCTCAGTTTTGAAATTCTTGCACTCCAAATATTAAGCTTATGGAAGAAATTCCCATGCAAGAAATTACTTTAATATCTGCATGCAAGAGGAAGAATGAAACATGTAAATCAGTTAACGTGTAGCTCACATTTAGAGGCATATGTGTGAATTGTGGAATTCTTTCTAGAACTAGGCAGTAGCTTCAAGGAATGATGAAGTTGAACAAATATACAAATATCTTAATTTAAAATCTGCTCTTTTAATTAATCAAGAACCTTAGCAGTCGCGAACTTGCTGGTGTGCTGAGACTAGACCGATAATGGATGATATATTCACCATATTCATGTTTCCTTCATTTGCTTAAATGAAACACATATTGTTATTTTTGAACAGCAGTAGGTAGAATGTTAGTAATTAGTAATTAGAGGTGATGTACTGTAGCCACCATGTAGTTTTTGAGTTACACTTAACAATGGAAAGTACTCATTTTAATGAACTTGCAAGAATAAGCATTTAACAAACTGAACTGCTATAAAATAAGCCACTGGAGAGGGCACCTGAAGGTTTACAGCAATAATCTGTTGCCCTGATAATAGGAACTATGTTTGGCGGCTCATATACAATGGTTACTATTTTGAAACTTTCAAAACTTCTGCAAACAATTGTAGATAATTGTGAACTTTAATTCTCAATTCACCTTTCACTTCTCCACAATTTTTTAGCAGGAGAAATGCTACATCTTCTGTTTAAAATGCATCACGGCATGAAAAAGTACCATAATAAAAGACAATAATGTCTTTTGAAAGAAGCAGGCTAAATGGCCAGACATTTTTTCACGCTGATACAGGAGGTACACGAGTGATACCCAGTTCTACAGTTGAATAGCCATATTGTTTAAGATGGGTTGAAATTTCTATCACATGCAGGTCCTACTCTTCTAAAGCAGTCCACATATGGGAACCATTTTTGACAAAAACTCATAGCAAATTCTAGGTTGGACATTTTTGAGATCAGCAGATACTATTTACACAAATTTATCTGTTATCTAAAACTGCTGCAGCTGTTGCTTGAGCTGGTTGTTAACAGCTAAATCAAGCAAGAGTGAAACAATCAGAACACTTTTTATGCAGTTTAGTTTTTAAATGACTTTGTTAAATAAACTAAAAATGATAATAAAGTTTCCCTCCAGTTGAGTTTAACTTTCGATGGCCTCACTGGTGATTTCTTTGGCATCTGTTCGGAGCTATATTCTTCGGGAAGACTTTTTTTTTAAAAAAAGACTTCTCAATCTAGTCTCTTCTATAGTCTTGGCATTTTTGGATAGCTTCCACTGTTACACTTTAGAACAGAAAGGATAGTATGACCTCCCAGCAGGTCCAGCCCTTCTCAACTTTCAGAGATCAGCCAAAGCCAGTTTTACCATGTTTTTAAAAGTTTGGTACCAGCCTGAGAATAGCGCACAATTGAGGTTTTTTTTTTTTTTTTTTTTTTAAAGAGAGGACAGAGAGGGATATATCAGAAGAAAGAACCAACCAAATTATGTGTTTTACAGCCAGCCATTACAGTGAATTCCATAAGAACTTATTTTCTTCTCTCCTTTATCCACACCTAATTTTACTCAGAAAGTACCTGAATGGAAGTCACAGCTTCCATTTATTGAGGTATGCGTCTCCATAAATATGCATGCCCTATATGTTTTTGTTTTAGTTCCCACCTCTGTTATAATTTTGCGTGTTTTCTTTTCTTTTCTCCCCTGTATTTAATTTAAAAAATGAAAATGAAAAACGAAAGTATCTGAATGGAAAAGCTTGTGCACAGTAACTCACATTCTATTAAGGAATTCACCATTATCTAAAAGATGATCAACCTATTGTCCTAATATATGTAGCTATGTCCATTGCAGGAACAAAGTTTTCCCCGAAGAAGGCAAGGTAAACAGAAGAATTCCTGTCTATGATGCATGCTCTGCTGTTGATTGTCAGGGTTTATTATGCAGAGGTGAAATCTGGTAGATATGGAATTAATCTGTAGGAATCTGATTTTAATCAGGACATTTTTTTGCAGAAATATTAGCATGCTGTTAAAACACACAGAATAAAACCCCCTAGTTGCTTATTTTCAATTTTGCAGCGGTAAAATATTCAGATTTTTGTGATTCAATCGCACCTTAGGTTCCAGCATGTCAAATCCTCCTGTGTTTGCTTTATCTCTAGACAGTACCAATACAGGTAATCTCAGGTCCCTCTGGAAATAATCATGAACCAGAGCCAAGCCAGACACTGACCTTGAAGAATTTATCAATTTTGCTGAGGTTGATTCTCTTCTTGGCATCTAATTTATAAATATTACTGACATTTCCATCCATCAGGTACAGACCAAAACCCATCACCTAAAAGAAAAATACGAGCAACATCTGAATGTTCATCACAGTCATTTAACAGTTACTGTTTGAAAGAAGGAAAAGGACATATTCCATGTACAAATTTTCAATTAAAAAAAAAAACCCACATATATCTCATAATATCTGAGACTACATTTACTCTGTGACTAACCATAACATACTTTTGATTTCCGAAATTATAGGAAACTACCTTAAATTGCTTCAAAGTATTTGCTCAGTTGACTCAATATTTTCCACTCACACTGGCAGCTGTTTTCTGAATGTAAATGTCAGCCCTGACACGCGGCCGCGTGTCGGGGCTGCCATTCCGGTGGGTGCGGAGGTTCTGGTGAAGTGGTGGCTCCCATGGCACCCTTGCTCCTCAGCTTACCTCCTGGCCACCAAGCAACGTGAAGATCCCTCCTTGGCTGCCTCATCATCTCCTGGCCTGGCAGCAAGTTTTCTGAATGGACTGGACAGAGAGAGCAGCTGGGAGCTGAGCAGCTGTTGGGGGAGGCTGAGAGGCTGAAGGTCAGAGAGGTTTGGAAACGGCTGTAATGATGGCTAATCTGGAAGAGTAGCCAGCGAGCCAGGAGCATGCGGGAGTAATGCCTAATTGCACTATCTAAGGGAACTATGATTAATGAGTGGGGAGGAGCCGGATCACCTGGGTGATAAAGTTTTATAAGCTGATGGGGAGTACAAAGCATTAGCTCCAACAAAATCTTCCTGTATTGATTTATGGATGTTAGTTCATGCTGGTAAAGGATTCAACCATCATTTGTCTGTGTGGAGTTTTCTTTATACACCGGAACCTGACAGTAAAGTTATTTTACCCTGGCTTGCTTTTACATCTTCCATTTGCACTGCAACACTTTTTAGAAAGTACACGCACACAAAAGTCTGGGGCCTTTCTGTGACCCACAAGCTTCCATCCCTTAGATAAATAAAGGTTTTTCCAACTTGACTCTGAAAAAGATTTGCAGGATTTTTTGAATGTATTTTTGAAAATAGTTTTAAATCTTTCTTTTAATAATCCAATAATTATCTTTTCATAGAGAAGTTAAAAATTAAATCTGTATACAATCTAAAAGGAGAAAAATGCCCCCCCCCCCCAAAAAAAAACCCCACACCAAGACATGCATCATGAAAATAGGCATCACAAAGCACTTGAGAAAAACTGAAAGATGGTTAAAATACATTTGCAGAGAATTGAAAGAAATTACCTTCAAGAGCATATGCTTCTCGCTGGGTGTCAAATACATCTTGTTTTCATAGTAATCCACACAGATGTTGACAATATCAGCCAACAATTCTTCATAACCAGGGATCACTTCCAGCTGCTGATGCAGGCACTTAAAAAAATTCCCACAAGACCCTCACTAATTTTCAATGAGAACGAAATAAAAGGTCGTAAAGTTTAATTTAGCATCTTCCTTGCAGTGTAAAGGCAACGAATTAATTTAAGCATGTATTGCTTACATCAAGCACTGCATTTGCTCTATATAGTTGTATGCAGTGCTGGGCAGTATAAGAACGGTTAAACATCTCTTTTCCTATAGCTACTGCATCCTACCATCTGCCTATTCTCGATGTATTTCTGCTACCACCATTCTTTTTCAAAAGGCAATAGTTTTGACTTCTGCACTAGCCAATTCTACATTTAGTAGCTTGCAAAAGATAGTTGTTTACAAAGGCTGCAAAAGCAATAATTTAAGTGTTTGTGTAAAAAATGGAGTGGAGTTCTTGGTGTTCTGTTTCCCCACTCCAAACATGTCTTCAGCAAAAAAAAACAACCCACCTGGTGCAAGGTAAGTTGCTATACATAAAGAGGCAGCACACCCTACTCTCAATCACACTGATGATGTTACCTAGTTGGATAATGAAATGTCTGTAAGCAAACAACCAAGCTCAGAAAGCACCAAGAACGGCATAGTTCAACCCTGAGCTATATATATTTTCTTTTGTTGAAATGTCATAGGGACAAGAGATTTAGTAGTGGATTACGCCAAATGATTATTAGCAGGGTATATTCCTGACACTGTGCATTTCTTGCTCTGTGTGTGTATATGTGTATTTCTATATATTTGTATGTGTGTATGAATGCATCTGTTGTATAGAATAAAAAACACAGTATTTGGTTGCTATGGAAATGTGGTTAAAAAGCCTTGCATGGCATTTGCTATTTCATAGCACAGTGTTTGCTATTTCATGGAGTTGATGTATAAGTGCCATCTATATTGATTTCATAATGCCCACTGCTTCATAAATAGTCCAAGCTGACTAATATCCTATATAACAACTTGCATTTAATAAGTCCCAAAGTCCCAAATACAAATAAGGCCTAACAGTGATAAATATATTTCTTATGATGTACTGTATTCTCCAAACTCAAGTCCAAAGCATACATGTCAGGTCAAAGTAAACTTATTTAAATATCATAATATTTGTAAAAAGATAAGAGAGAACTTTCTACCTGAGTGATTCTATTATGGTTTGCTAGGAACATCGAGAGGTTCTGTGATTCCTGAATAGACTGAGGATCAGCCATTTTTCTTAAAAACTGGGCTGCTCTAAAAAATAAGAGGAAATTCAGTTTTGTTGATAAGTTGGAACACCATACCAGCACATTGCTGAGTAACACAGACGTATAAAAGGGGCTACAAAAGGAATACAAGAATGGCATTTCATTGTCTTTATTCCACTATAAATATATTTTGACACAAAACAGGATTTAGAAGCCTCTAATCCAGGGGTGAAATGCTCCTAGTTCGGACTGGATCAGGCGATCCAGTAGTGATGGCGGCGGGTAGTTTGGAGAACCGATAGCAAAAATCCCTGGTCCCCCCGTCCATGCCCACCCAATCGCCCGGTCCCCACTTGCCTACTTGCCAGCTTGCTGCTTCTTTCAGGCTCGCTCGCTTTTCCTGTCTTGCTTTGGCTGCTGCAATCCATTGCATCAGCTAGCAACTCAATCTGCCTGCCTGCAATCAATCCAATCGGTGAGCAACTCAATCTGCTTGACTGCCTGCCTTGTGCCTTCAATTTGGTAAGTAACTGGGGGTTTTTTGGATGGGGGATGGGGAGCTTTAAAAAAAAGTTAATTGGGGTTTTTTTAAGGAGTTTTATTATTTTTTTTAGACATAGCAACTTAAAGTTAAGGAAGTTTTAAATTTAGCTGCTTTTATCTAAAAATATAAATAAAATAAAATAATGAAATAAAATATTTGTGCAGCTTTCTGAGATTTGGTTCTGTAGTGTTTCACTCTAACTACACAAACACACAAAATCTCACAAAGCTGTATGTGCATTTTGTGTGGAAAAAGTGTGAAAGTTGGTTTTTGAGCTTTTTGTGGCTGTGTGAGGTTCTTGCTTGTTGCAGGGGCCATTTTGGGTGAAGTGCAGCTGCTTTTACATTGTGTGTGAATCTGTTGTGTTGTGTTGTGTGTGTGCAAAGTGTGAAAGTTGGTTTTTGAGCTTTTTGTGGCTGTGTGAGGTTCCTGCTTGTTGCAGGGGCCAATTTGGGTCAAATGCAGCTGCTTCTACGTTGTGTGTCAGTTGTGTTGTGTTGTGTGTGTGTGTGTGTAAAGTGTGAAAGTTGGTTTTTGAGCTTTTTGTGGCTGTGTGAGGTTCCTGCTTGTTGCAGGGGCCATTTTGGGTCAAGTGCAGCTGCTTTTACATTGTGTGTGAGTCTGTTGTGTTGTGTTGTGTTGTTTGTGTGTAAAGTGTAAAAGTTGGTTTTTGGTACCTCTTATTGTTTTGTGTACTTTGTTTATTATTTTTATTATTTATTATATTGGCCATGCCCACCCGGACACCTGACCACCAAGCCATGCCCACCAATTAAGCCACGCCCACAGAACTGGTAGGGAAAATTTTTAGATTTCACCCGTGCTCTATTCTATGACTAAGTACTATTAACTTTGGAAAAAACAGTGGCCTATTTCCAAAGATCCCAGCAATAAACCCTATTAAAATACATACGTATTAATCTCACCTTTTGTAAGCAGAATGGTCATTTTTGACACTGCACTTCATGTTCTTCAGTTCATCCAAGACTGCAAACATATTGATAAACTTTCCCAATGTCAGTAGATAGGCTTCTGAAACAAAGTCTTTCCTTCTCTCTGCATGGCACAAACGCTTGACCTCACTACAGAATCGTTCAATGGCCTTTCTCTAAGAAATAGTAAGACAGCAATAATTTAAAGAAGGATTAAAAGGGAAGGAACTGCCAGTAATGGGTGAGAAATGAGGCTTTATTAAGTACATGAGATTCCACCACCTCAGGTCTAAGCTTGAACATGTCTCATTTCCACCTCCTAAAGGGTTAAAGGATGTTGTCGTTTAGTCATCCAGTTGATCTGTTGTCCTCAACATACCTAGCATTCTAAGAAATTAAAAATGGAAATTGGCCCAAACTGTGACATCCAGAAAATACTCCCAACAAGCTGAGGAAATACTACGAAGCATCCTAGTGCTTGGAGAATGGAAAAAGATGGGATTCTTTTGGCTATGCTAAATGTATCATTGTGAAGTATTTATTTTTGTACACCAGCTCTTATGCCTTGTTTTCCTTGTGGATATGTGTGTGGTGGCTTGACTTATATATATTTTTTTCTGGTTTTGCTTTCGGCATGATGCATATCTTGTTTTCTTTGTTTCTATTTTTTTAAGAAAGTATATGCTGGAGATATTTTCTTTAGCATCCACCAGTAGCCCACATCCCACTATGGGGATAAATTTTGAGAGCTCTGGCCTTGATTCTGATTTTTTTCATTTGGTAGTTGGATTATTTGCCTTTTCTTGAAAGCCTCACCAAATTACCTGTTTGGAAACTGACATTTTGTTATTTACTATTCCTCTAAAGAATTTAACTAAGCAAATATTTTCTTCAGTTCGCACTAGATCGTGAAATGGCACATTGTCAAACTTTTAAGGAGACCCATCAACCCAAAAGCTTTGGGGACACCTACAGTTTCTCCTGTGAGAAAAGAATAGCTGAATGGTGCCTTTTTGCCTGGCACTCATACACATAATTTCATTTGTTGAAAATTGTATTACACGGGGCGCTGGAAAAAATGGGATTCAATTGACAAGGGAATTTCAAGCTAGAAACTGGAATCTTCTGTTTAATTTTTTTAAAATCTGTCTAATTTTAGATATGATAATAGATAAACAGACTTAAGTTAGAAAGGAAAATGAACTTGTATCTGAGCAGGATGGTGCTTCACGTGACACGATTAAGCAAAAAGTGACCACCACACTACAATATTTTTATTCGATGGTAACCCCTAATTGTGTGTTTATGCACTTTGAGAAGCCCACAACTATGATACTCTTAAAATATAAAGTATTTAAAGTATTTCTCCTGTTACTTTTAGTTTAGTCTGTTTCTATCATATTATCTTCCAACTTAAAAGGCTTTCATTATCCGGGGTCATGTCCTTGGGTTTGCTTATTTGGACTATGATTTGTGGTGCAGTTAAACATCTTTCAAAACCGATCACAATGAACCTCACATTAGATTAGAGAATGGTTTTCCCACATCTGTGTAACTAGTCTTTTTAGGCAAGCAGAAAGAAAGGTCAGCCAATATTGACAAGAACTTGAGTACTGTCTGTGTGGCATCCAATAACATTCATTTGTTGACAAAATGGCAAACAGACTGAATGCTGGCTTTTCCCGACACTATCAAATCTGCCTCTGGAGAGTATTGTGTCTTTCAAAACAATTTGGGAAGTGGACAGGTATATATGGATGGGAATGGATACAGTCAACAGAAATTTGTTCATATAATTTTAGATATTGCCCTCTTTTACTAATTAAAGCAAAATAAGATACCACGTGGGGAAAAAAAAATATTAAGCACTTAGCAAAATCATCATGCCTTGGGTAAGTTTACTGCAAAAATTGTATTTTATTTATTTATTTTATTTATTAAATTTATCAGTTTTCCATCTTACCACAGGGTAGCTCTGGACCAAGAAACAACAGAAGACCTACCTTTATTTGCTCAGTATCTGTACAGACAGGGTTTTCCACAATAATAAGTGAAGAGGACTCAAGCATAGGAATTTGGAACACCTACCTGAAAGTACATGAACTTCATGAGTTTTGTCACTTCTGGCTCTAAGACTTCCACTGTCTTCTCATAAATCTCTACTCGGTTTGGCTGCTCATTACACTTTACCTGAAAGTTAATGTGACAATTTGATATTAGTAGTGCTCATGGACATGATGAAGAAGATCCATTGGACACAGAGGGAGATCATTTCTAAAAGGATAGTTTGACAGTCTTATGTAGCAAAAACAAAAGATCTTGGAGTGCTTTTGAGATAAAACCAATTTAGAATGTGAGGGGCTTTCATAGACAAATCATAATCAGCTGTCAGATAAAAGGCTTCTAAATGAGAAAAATGCAAAGATTATCAGAAAGCAATTAGTACTAGGAATGATATTCCATCATTTACATGATCACACTTTTCTACAATTTGTTCTCTAGATCAGAATGAACCAATGTTGCTGATGTTTACTTCATTTATTACATTAATTTATACATTTTTCTTGCTAAAGAATAGCATTCATAAGCTTTTCAGAAGCCAAATACTTTTATGCCTTTTACATTTAGCTTGCTGAAAACCCAATTTTTCATTCCAGCTTCCTTGATAGGAATGTTCTGGGGAAAGCATAATAATGTGTTTTACTTACTATAATTGTATTTGTTAATTTTATTACATATTTTATTAGCTATGCATACTATTCTAGATACATCTAACATTATAACGCAACGTAAAATAGATTATTATGATTGGTTGCGCAGTCAGACTGGATTTGGCATTTTGGTCCACCTATCAAGTGTCAAGTCAATTAACTCCATGATGAAAGCTTCCTAATTGAAAATTATGGGGTGTAAACTACCCAATGGTCCAATATGAGTTTGTCGTATTTTTTTTTTTTCATTTTCCCAGTCTAGGGTTGACTGGCCCAAATTCACCCAACCAGAATCTGTGCTTAGGAGTAGACTAGAACCTGTGTCTTTACATTCTATTCCAGACTACACTGGCTATCCATAATAGGTTAAATAAGAAATAAAATCATCTGAGTGAATATTCATTTATTAATGATTTGTTCCTTTGGAAATACTGGTCACAGTATCATCATCAGTGGGTCATTATTCTATAACTTATTAGAGAAAAATAACTTCTGAATTATTCTGAGAAAAATAAAAGCTTATGGCATTCCTAGAGTATCTTTCAATTTCTTCTTGACAGAAACTTCTCTCTGATTGAAGTGGATTACAATTGAACTTGACATCTTACCTGGGGAATAGCTCTGGAGCAGCTCCTCCAAGTATAAAGCATTACTGCATATTCGTGCCCTTCCTCCAACATCTCATTCTGAAACACATTGGGACAATGTAACAGCACTAGTTGTCACATAATAGTCTATTCTGCATCCCCTCAGTCAGCTCTGGATCACCTGATACCTACCATGCTAGAATGCACTGTTGCTTGCTCAATGTATCTAGCAATACCAGTTACAAAAGCATTTCTGTCTTCAAAATTTGTATCAAAGTTGGCCTGAAAACAGATAAAGAAATAGTTAGATATTCTTTTTATTTAGATTTTCATTTGTTTTCAGAGAGTTTCCACTGTCCTATTGTAGAAATTACATTATCAATGTGCAACCAGTTAAAATGGAAAATACAAAACTTTACAGAAATAATGCATAAAAATTAAAAGCAGCTATAAAACAGTTGTCAGATAACAGAATGTAGTTACCTATCTATTGTTTCAAGAAGTTTAATTGAAAAAGCCCTGATAAGCCATCATTACAACCATATATCTACATATGACAGGAGCCGGAAATACCTCACAGGAGCAGCTGAAGGCAACTCCTGAAGAGGCAGGAAATGCATCTCAGACTAATCCTGCCAACACAGCAGACATAAGCACTGTAACATCTTCCCTTTTCATATTAACACAACTAACACCTATTAAGACATTATAAAACCTTATAAGCATTGTAAAACATTGTAAAAGTTCTGATGAAAACAACTGTAACATCTATCTCAATATTAAAAAAGCTGTTAGTGAACAGTACTACTGTGTCAATAAGATAAAGTCAGAACAAAACCAAGAAAAAATGGAAATAAATATTAGTTTTCTAGTGATTTAGCTGCTTGGCTAAGATCAAGTGTATATTGCATTATATAATGATAACTGCACATATCACTTGATCACTTGGGCATATACATAACTACAAAATCCCTTTTGTAATCTATGTGCAGAACCCAGAGGGGAAAGTTTTAAAAAAAACATTCAGTTTTATAATATATTTATTGATATTTACCTTATTAAAAATTAAATTCATTGGTAAAAATGAAATTGATACTAGAGCTTCTCACAACTGTTTGATGGGATCCTAAGATCACACTTTAAGAAGCACTGCTATGGATTATATGAACATATATATTTGCTGAACTTGAAGAAGCAATAGAACTGTTCTATAATAAACAATGGCTTGTATTTATCGTAACAGCAAAAACATATTTTGATATTAGGAGCATAACAGTAAGTTTAGTCAAGCTTGTACCTCTTAAAAGTCTGCATAACAACTAATGTTAAATGCTTTGTCAAAAGAAGCCAGTTCATATAATTTCCACTAATCTTTCTCCACCAGATTCATACAAGACAGCTTCGTAGTAAATTAAATTAAAAGAAAACCAAAAATTTCCAAACTCCTGAAGGAGGGAAAATATGAGTACAAAGAGAATGTTAACTTGTTTCTATGCCACTAAATCAGAATACAGCTTTATAGCCAAACTATCCTATGGTTAACATTCTTATCTTGTTTCTTTAAGTCTTTTTTTGCTTGTCCTCTTCCACATTATTCTATCTGCCTCTTGGAACTCTCCAATATTTTCTCCTTTGACAAACTTTCTTCTTCTCTTCAAAGCATGACAGACTTCAAGGTCTGATTCTAAGGAAATATTGCTTACCTGGTACATAATGGATGATGGAGGTGGCTCAATGCATGGCTGCTGATCTGGTAATGGCAGCTCCTCCAGGAGGTCCACATTGGACAGAGCATCTTCCAGGGTTACATGAGTTGTCATGGTTCCCAGCTTTTAGACTCACCACTAAAACAACAATAACAAGTGCTTACGTTATAGAACTGAAATAGAAATACTACAACTATAGAAGGAAATCAGGCAACAGCAAAACATGACTGTTTCTGATGAGTTCTAGTGCAAAATGGACAGCTGGGTGACTTTAGGATAACAAAAGCCTTCAGTGTGAAAGTGTCTATGGATATTCTCTTTCATCCAGGTCATGGTTGTCCCAAAGGTGCAAAGTAGTGGTGAAATGCTACCGGTTCGCACCTGTTCGGGTGAGCTGGTAGGGATAAAAGCTACCAGTTTGGGTGAATCAGTAGTAAAAAAAAGCTACCGGTTCATCCGAACCAGTATTTCTGACGGTCAGCTTGCCGCATGATTTATATTTGCTAGAAAGCAGGAAATCCTGATTTCTAGCGAATCTAAATCGCGCGGCACAGCTGTTTCCCCCCTTGCTGTTCTACTTACCTTGTTAAGCTTCCTTTTTCTGCCCGAAGCATGTGTTTGGTGTGCATTGCGCATGCACGTGCACAGCATGCTTTTGGCATGCACTGTGCATGTGCGCGCACAGTGCGCGTTTGGCACGCACACACGGGCAGTGAACCGGTGGCAATCCACGGAAGATTTCACCACTGGTGCAACTGGCCTATCTGTTTTTTCTTTGAAGGAAGGCAGTAGCCTTAACATTGAAGTTTACAGTAAACCCACACACACAGATCACTATTTAGATTTTGATTCCAACCACCCACTGGAGCACAAAATGGGAGTCATCAGAACCCTACACCACCCTACAGTATACCACCGAGCTAAAGGCCTGACTACCAGCAAAGATCGGAAAGAAAAAGAACCAAAACACATCAAGGAAGCCCTCAGAACATATGGCTATCTCAAGTGGGCCTTCATCAAATCTCAAAAAGGACCCTACAGAAGCTCCTCCACAACAGACAATAGAGAGAACAATAAATGAAGCAATGTCATTCCATACGTTGCAGGAATATCAGAAAAGCTCAGGAGGATCTTCAGCCGACACAACATACCTGTACAGTTCAAACCCAAGAATACACTACGGCAGAAGTTTGTCCACCCAAGGATAAAACACTCAGACACAAACTGAGCAACATGATATATGCAGTAAATGCAGTGAGCCGTGTTCATTGGGGAAACAAAACAACCACTTCATAAATGCATTGGCACAATATAAGAGAACAAACCCATCAGGACAAGATTCAGCAGTCCATCTGTATTTAAAAGACAAAGACCACTCTTTTGAAGACAGCAAAGTCCACATTTTGGACAGAAAGGACTGCTGCTTGGAAAGAGGGGTCAAAGAGGCCATCTATGTCAAAACTGAATAGCCCGCTCTCAACAGAGAGGGTGGGATACAACATCGTCTATCTTCACTCTACAACACAGTTCTTTCAACAGTTCCAAGAAAGCGTCACATCCATTTGCACTATTCAGGTGACCCTGATGACACAGATAAATTTCCAGGTGGCTTCAATGACTTTCTAAAAGAATGCAAATGACTAGCTGTCTGCAAGGAGTACAAATCCTTCTATTCCCCACCATCCAGTCAGAGCTGAAGAAGCTTCTTGGATGAGAAATGAAACATCTTCAAAGAAAAACCAGAAAGTCCAGTTGCCTCTTGCTAAAGCACTTTTGGGACTTTAGTGTGAAACTGATTAAAAGCTGGTCAGTTTCAATAAGCAGAGAAGGGGAGCCCAGGGTTCTAATCAACTAATTAAGGTCATATAGCTGATATTATTAACTTGTCCTTAGCACTTAGGGAAGTGCTAAGAAAAGCAGCTCAGGAAGAGAGCGCTTGTTTGAGCAATTTCTCCACCTTGCAACATGGGCAAAAAGGAGGGGAAAAGAACACATGACTGTAGGAGAGAACTTTATCTGCACAAGATGGCAACAACTACTGATCTTCTCAGCATTCTCAGTCATGTGTTCACTTAGTGACCATTTTTTAATGACCCTGTCATTGGAACAGAAAGTGGTCACCAAATGAAGAGAGGGTATAACTAAACTACTAATAAAAGTGTGCCAATCCAAAGATATATATCAAATGATTTCTCTCCTGTGACTGATTTGGTTTTTTCCCTCTCCTTCATGCAGAGGAGAGAGATTGGAGAGGAAGGGATTACAAGAGAATAAGCAAACATACAATATGAAATACATCTAGCTGTTTGCATAGTATGCTTCTGATGGCTGGTGTTGCTGCATTACTTTTGTTGTGTAGTGCCCACAGTGCCTACTTACTCTCTTGTAATCTTTTCCTCTCCAATGAATGTAAATACAATCATTAATTTCCTTCTTCTAATTATCCCTTTCACCACATTCCAAAAGGAAAGGAAGTGATTAGGAGGCAAACAAAAGTGAAAGGTATGAATTTTATTAGTTTTGTCAGTTTCAAACCAACATCCTAGTGCCAGGGTGAGCATTTCAAAGGGTGAGGAAGTGAGGAAAGGGAAAGTACAGTTACAGTCACATGATTTCCCACTTATGCCTGCTTCACTTAACAGAAATGTTGGTTGCAATTTTGGCCACTAAGCAAGGACTACTGATATTGTTTACACATTTTGTATTGGAAGGAATTGATTTACAAATAACATTAGTAAACATTTTTCCACTGCAAGGTGGATTTTCATATCATTCTCACCACTTTTGACTATTTCAAAATTCACATCAGAAAAATAAATAAGCATAAACTTTGTAGAGTGATAATCTGCAAATCTCAACCTTGAAGCAATAGGTACAAACTCTGCAAATGAAACAAGTAGGTATCAATTACTTAAAAAATTCAGGTAAAATGGGCATTATTGTCTTTTAAATTAAGTCCATATTGCCTGGAAGATCTTATAATGTTTTCATAATAGCATGAGAAGATCTTCATGCTTCTGCAGAGTTTTTTATATTTAATCAGATAACATATTGTTGTTTTTAAGAGCAATTTCACACCATGAAATCTTGTTAACAGTATGTAAAATATATTCAAAAACATTAATGGCAAGCAAGGGACTACAAAGTGTGCATATATAACCGATTACAATCGCATATCAAGATGCATCTATTCTTCAGCATCTATCGGTGGTTAGTGGCACTTGAAAATTGGATGGATTCTCAAAAGCCCTTTTCCAGAAAAGAGGACAGATGGACTCAAGAATCAGATGAGGTAATTCTCCAAAGGTTTCTATGACAAGTGTGATAAACAGCCATCAGAGCAAAGCAGCTGCTCACCTAGGTTTCATGAAAATAATACCATAGAATAAGAGAGTTTTAGGAAAATTACCTATGAGGCCCTCCTATTTTGTCTGAAACAACTTAAATCTGATTGCTCCTGCACATTGATAGAAATTAAAATGTTGAATTTCACTGCCAAGGTAGCAACCCTAAGTATAAGATGTCAATTACCTTGAAGAATTATTGGCGTTATAATAATATTGCCTCAGAGGCATTTGTTGTTTTCACAGCAATCATGTCTCTTTTATAACAGTGTAAGTTTGGAGGGGGTTGTACCAGGGGTGGTATTGACTTATCTTCACTATCGGTTCACAAATGTGAGTGCACTGTGCTCACGAACAACACCTCTGCGCATGCGGGGGACCTTCTGCGCATGCGCAGAGTGTCAAAAACGGGATGTGATGACATCCGGGCAGGTGGGCAGAGCCTCCAGCAGCCGCCTTTACCGATTTGCCCAAACCAGATAAAACCAGCTGAATACCACCACTGGGTTCTACTTGCAGATGTGCAAATAAATTTGGAAACTAATTTCACAGAAAAGCAGTCTCTTTCAACTGGTGTGTGACGCAGTGTACAAGCACTAGTATTGAACTGCACCTTAGACATTATAGTAAGCGGTTCAAAGAGCTTAACAGGTAGAGAAGATCTGTTTCATCAAAAGAAAAATTGAACAGGTTGGAATTATCTCCACCCATACATCTGCACAATGTATGGAAGATATGGAAACTAACAGAGGTGTTTCCAAAAGATGGATGGGCATATAAAAAAGTCTAATGGTGGCTCCTGATCCTTTTCATATGTGTTACATGTAAAATATTGTCCTCAAATATTATTGTTTGCAAAAGCATTGCTAAAATAGGAGTTGGAAAGGAGTCTTTCTCTTTCAAACTGCACAAAAATTTTTCATAGATTCTTTGGGGATTCACAAAAATGAAGCTTCTCTTCTTTATTAGCATCTTTATAGTTTAACAATTTTAAAGACATACAAAAATGTATTGGTGGGACTTTACAAGCTTATCTTCTGCATCAGGGGAAGTTTCCCTACTACGTTATTCCCACAAAGAAGCTGTGTTAAAGGGACAGTGACAGGAACATGAGACACACACTCACACTTGGCAATCCAACAACTCTAATAAAGAAACAATTAATGTATCTTAATCCACAACAGTTTCTACTGGTTATACTGGTAATTTTAGCTTTGTGTTCCCAATTCTTGATTTCTAAAAAAGCAAATGAGTTGCTGTAGCAGATCTACCCAGCCTTCTCATGTGAATGAAGAACATCTGCCAGTTAATGTTAGAGTCATTATCACAAGCAATCCGAGCCAAAGAAAGTTGCCCTTTTGCAAAGCTACAGCAATGGGTTCATGGGGTCATTGATCAAAGGTCAGCATGAAATATTAGCCAACAGAAACCATCTGCGCCTCCTTGTAGGCCTAAACCAGGCAGGGTTGATTGACGTGAGAACTCAAAAGTGAACAAAACAGGATGGTGGGGGAAGGGGTGTTGAGGAAAGGCAAATAAGCTGTTAGGTCTGTGGTTCATGCATAAGTGCAACACTTCCTGCATCGTCATGCTCAAGAGACAGCAGTTGCAACTCCAGATTCCCAAGTGTAACAGCGGGATGCTAGATGTAGATTATTCATTACCAATGAACTTGAAAGAGGGACTTTTGAAAAATAGGCTGTTTTACTTTTTGTACAGGAAATACAAAAACACAGAAAGCACTATCACTGTACAATCTGCAGTGATTTATGGCTTCATTACAAAACAAATCCATGGGAATTCACCTCCCCTCTTTTCATAGAAATAAATATATAAGTATTTCCAGCCATTACAAAACAAATGAAATCGGTAATATGCTTGGAACTCTGGAATGAATGAGCTAGTTAATTAGTTTGGAGTTCTTTCTTTCCGAAATATAGAGTTATTACTTTCCGGAGAGGAGCAGAAAAGTAGCTCTTTCATGTGCTTCTGGTATCAATCTAAGGCAGCAGCAATTCCGGTGGAAAAAAATATCCTGAATTGGCTTGATGACATCTGAAAGAACTATATGAATCTGGAAAAACTGCATGCTTGCACCTGTATTGATTTTGGTTGAAAATACTCAATTGCATGGAATGCATAATTTGATTGTGCTGTCATTCAAATGCTGAATCTGATATTGATTCTGGTTTCTTCAGATTATTTGAATTTATTTATACATTTTTGTTAATTGCAGCACTGAAACAAGGGACATAAAAATCAAAAAGAGTCTGGTAGCACCTTTTCTAACTAACAAATGTTACTAAAATCTATAAGCTTTCGTGGCGACTTCCAGGGGAGGTATGGGGAATTGAAGACAGCTCTGGAAAAGGGCAACCAATGGCCATGGCAAAGAAGGAGTAACTGGTGAGTAGATAGATCATAGGAATGTCTCTGAATAAAGATGGAAGATTACCCCATTTAGCTGTTCCTTAGGAGTCTGTAGGACATTGGTTTTCTGCAGGTTTGAGCACAGAGAGACAATGGGATTCGCCATCTTGCTCACATTCACAGTGGAAACTTAAAGGACACAAAATTTGCAAACTGCACTTTGCAAATCACTCTTGGAAATTGCTCATTAACTACTTCTAAGCTAGAAATCTTCAAAAGGATAAGTTTGAAAACATCTGATGTGTCTGCTTTTAATCGTGGATGAAAGAATACTTTAATTATAAGCATATATATATATAATTATAAGCATATATATATATATATTTGTTTTCTCAGGTTTTCGCGGGTGTTTGTATGTAGGTCTTTGGTTATTCGGGTCTTCTCCCACGTAAAATTGGAAGTGTCTTGGCGACGTTTCGACGAAGTCTCATTCGTCATCTTCAGGCTGGTGTTCTCGGCTTCGTGCTTCCAGGAGCAATGTGAGATCTCAGCTGTCTCTTCCTTTTAACTGCTAGTTGGGGTGTGAGCTGATTGGGTGGGGACTTGGCTGTGTTCTGATTGGGTGGAGGTGTGTTCTGATTGGTTAGGGGCTTGGCTGTGCTCTGATTGGATGGGGGGTTGGTTGTGCTCTGATTGGCTGGGGGTGTGTTCTGTTTGGGTGGGGGCTTGGTTGTGCTCAGCTTAGTCTGAGTTGCAGGGGGATTTGAGCTGGTGAGCTGCGTTGTTGTTGTTTGGCTTCGTGTTTGTGGCCGTGCGAGCTCTTCATGGTGGGTGTCAGTCTGCTTCATGTATGGATTGGAGGGGTTTAAAGTGGCTAATGATGCAGCTGCGGTCTGGCTTCTGGTCCTTGGTCGTGGCTCATTATCAGTGTGGGTTTGAGTCTGCTTTCTGCATGGATGTGTGGTGGTGACATCCTGTGTGGCTCTCGTGAGTGTGGGTCTGGTGTCATTCGTCGTGTTAGGGACTCGTTTGTCAATAAGGGCAGGTTTCCAAATGGCTGGTAGGCGGGAGGTATCGTCTCGTTTGTTCATGCTGTGTGGGCGTTTTTCTATCTCGATGGCTTCTCTGATTATTCTGTTGTTAAAGTGTTCAGTTTTGGCGATAGTTCTGGTGAACTATCTTACTGTCTCCATTTATCTGTACTTACTTCCTTTGTTTATGTTTGTGTTTATACCTATACCTGTTATCTTATACATATTTGATAAAATAAATAAATAAATAAATAAAATAAATAAATATGAAATAAATAAAATAAATATGAAATAAACAGCAAAAAGTAAATACGATTTTGATCTTAGAAATTTATATACCAACTAAGAGTACAAATAAAATTGGAATAGTGAATCTTTTACAGAAAGATTTTTGAATTAATTATAAACACAAATCTATAGGAAATAGATTTTATTTTGGTTTTCACAAGACATAACATAGATACAGAATCTCATTATTCCAAAAACTGGACATTGGAGCGGACAAACTTTAGGGAGATGAAAGATATACAGATTAATAAGATGGTTATGATTTTTGAAGAATGGAATCAGAAAATGGTAGCCACAATCATAATGTCAGTAATGATATCTGCTTCCATGATTATACTATGTCCAAAAGATGTTATTGAAAAAAGATCATATGTAGAACAAATTTTATCTGACAAGACAGAGATGGATTGAAAGTGGATTTGCAAGTGACAGGCCAAGACAATAGTTAGAAAAAGATGTTTCATTTGATGTAAAAAAAAAAAAACAAAAAAAAAACCCTGGCTGAGATTTTAAAATTTAGAAAAGAAATAAAATGATAAACCAAGAGAACAACCTGGATATTTTTTGCAACTAGATTTACAAAAAAGTATTGCAAAAGCTTTGAAGAACTCTGTGCAATGAAATAAAGAAGAAATAAAGATAAATCAAATCCTACGACAATATTCGAATGAACTAAAGATTAAAACTGTTAGAATTAAATAGAAGGAATATAAAATTGGTTTATTTGATCAAGGTTAAAACAATATATGTTGTTACTTCTGGTTATCCTTTCTTAACTTTCTGTTGACACCAGGACTGAAACATTATGTTTTATGGATTTGTTTATAGATAAGAAATGGGATATGGAATGATGAAATAAATGTTTGTAACTTTAGAGAAAATGAAGAGTTACTAAATTTGTTATACCTGTGATGAAAATTGAGATTCACTTCTTTATATATTCCTTTTTTTATCATATTCTTACTTCTTTCTCTTTCTTCTCTTTTTTCTTTCATTGTTTACTCCTCTCTTTTTTTTCTAAATTTAGTTTTTATTAGATTTTACAATTATACCCAAAATTCTCACTTCATCAGATGTACAGAGCAGTCAGACTAATAGGAAAATGTACATTTATATGTTTATTCATTTATAGTTTACATGTCTACTCATTAAATTGAGCAGATAGGTAATACAGCTAAACTGAAAATACACATGTAGAAATAGACAGTGGGATGAAAATCATGAAGTGACAGAGGAAGCTAAGATGAAAGACTGAATAACAATTGCCTCACAGCTGGCAGCATAAGGAAGCAATGGATTTTTTTAAAAATGCAGTCTGTGGCTGGCAAGCAGCAAGAAAGATGAGTAAGAATAGTGTATTGTGGGATCTTTGGTTTATTTCATGGCATCTGTCATTGGAGAGCTGGTTGGAAGAATTTCAACAATGAGAGAGTAGACTTGGTGAGATGGTAGAAGACTGAATGGGCACAGGCAACCACAACAGACTTGGCAAATTGCTGGAGATATACTTGCTGTTCAAGTCATCAGGAAGGTCTGATGAGCAGTGGCATCAGTAGGAAGCTGTCAGAGGTAGAGGGACCAGGATTTGAAAGAGCACCGGGAAGGTGCACCAGGTGAGTTCTGTAGCCTAGGGAGGTTACTTAGGTGTTGGACAGATGAGAATCTACTCACTGCCAAGGGAAGTTCATTTGTTGGTTTATTGATGAGGAGAGTCAACAATGGCCAGGACATACCTTAGACCATTGATGGCAAACCTTTTAGAGACCGAGTGCAACCCCAAACCCACTTATTTATCACAAAGTGCCAACACGGCAATTTAACCTTGTTTTAATTTAGAAAAAACAACTCATATGTGATTAACGTCTTTTATCTGAAAAAGCCCACAATAACAGAGCTTTCAATGAATCAAACAACTTTTTATTGAAAGGTAAAAGTTTGCATCTGGCATGCTTTTGATTAATGGGACTTTTGCTGTTGTATGCACACCAGTGGTGGGTTTCACTTACTTATGGTACTAGTTTGGAACTGCAAGCACACACGCGCTTGCTTTGGTTGCATGTGGTGCTTCTGTGTGTGTGCAGAACCTTCTGGGCACGCGGAGAGCGTCAGTGATGACGTCCGGGTAGGTTGGTGGAGACTGCTGCTGCCACTACCAGTTTGCCTGAACTGGAGTGAAGCAATAGAAACCCACCACTGATGCACACTGATAATTTTTCTAATCTTGGTCATACTTTGTAAGTTTGAGAGCAACACATGCAGCACTCAGGTCATCTGTTAGTCCAGGGGTGTCAAACTCAATTTCAATAAGACCATATCAGGATTGTGGTTGACTTCGGGGGCTGGGGTGGGCATGGCCGGAGTGGGCGTGGTGGAATGGCCAGTTCCCACTGCTGCTGTGCTTGCTCTCCTTGGCAAGGTTGCTCATGGTGTGCGCGGGAGGGCAAAGTATGTGATTCAGAGGGAGGCCCACCCCCTCTCCTTATGAGAAGACCTGGCTTTGTAACCAAAGCACCCGCAGTGATAGGATGGGAGATCACCAGGAGAGGTCAGGAGGAGGGGACAAGGGAAAGGCAAAAGGCAGCAGGGCTGCTGGTGGTCAAGTGCTAAGGCAGGATTTACCTCAGACCAACACAATGCTTTGGAAAAGTAGCATGTGGATAGGACTTGCTTCACAAAGGTGTGGCTGGCTGAGGACAGGGATGTAACCATGCAAACCACTGTTGGGTTGCCCCCAGTTCGGATCGATTCGCAAGAACAGGTAGTAAAACTGGCAGGAGGCTCCGCCCACCGACCCGGTTGTCATCAGGAAACTTCTGAGCATGTGCAGAAGTGCACGCATGTGCAAAGCAAGCACACATGCGTGGTCCCGTTGCAAACCTGTAGTAAAGGTAAGTAGAACCCACCTCTGATGCAAACCCAAAACTTTTTCCAAAAGTCATATAGACAAATTAATTTTTCTGATCTAGAGAACAATCCTTCCCAGTCCAAACATCTTTCATGGACATAAGCACTATATTGCTACCATCATCTAGGAGTTTTATTTTGATAAAAATTGTTTCCTCTCTATCTTTTGTTGCTACTACCTTTTTTATTATACAGGAGGGCAAGGAATGGGGAAACAAAAATATGGGAAAACATAAGGAAAGGGGAACTACTATGTATTAACCAAACAAGCCACAATTATGACATCATAAAATGTCAGAAGATATCATAAAATCAATTTTCTACTGATTTGAATAATAATATAGAAATATGAGATGCAATCAATTAGAAAAAGAGCAAGGCACTACAAGAATTTAAACTGAACATGTAGGTTATCTTAAATATGTTCAATTAAAAATAAATCACACTGTGTCACATAGGGTTTATTCCCAGATAAGCAGCATACAAGTGTCACCCAGATGTTTAAAACGGGAACTAGTCTTGAATCTAATCTAGCAAATGAAAAATTCTTTTTCAAGAAGTATGATGGTTAAATACTTCTGAAACTAATCTAACTTTCTCAGTCTCTACAAACTCAATTTTATCTTTGGAATTTGTTCTTTCCCTTATGATGTCTGATTTGCTAAAAGAAAGAAACAAAACAAATATGGATGTTACTTAGAATTTTGTTAAAGTTCCATGTAATTAAGAGAAAGAGACTTTATCAAATTCAATTTTTACAATTAATTTCTCAGTTGTTTAAATATTCCAAGTTAATTATATAAATGGAAGAGGTAATCAGCTATTCTAAGATAGCAACCTGACCTCTTGTGTTCTCCCTTCTGTAGCTAAGACTTCCCAATCTTGCATGATCTCATGGATTCATCAGTTTCTGGGGCATCAGCGGCCAATGGGGGTGGGGCAGAGATAAGATGACAATTGCAGCAGCATGATCAAAATCCATCCCTTTTCATACCTGTGTGGTATTGATGAGCCTAACAAGAAGGATTTGGTACATTCATAACTGCCCCACCAACTTCCCTTTTAAAAATTTTTTAACTATGCATGCCTGTGCTTTATTGTTTGATATGGCCTAGAGGTCTAGAGAAGTTGCTGTCCCTTGATCTACTTGAAAGAATCATGTTCCTTCCCCAAACAAACTCAGGAGAGTTTACATGCAATTTCCTTCCTTTGACTGTAATTTTGTGCATACTTGTTTCAGATTAGAATTTACTTTATTTATAGTCTTTTTATTTTATTTTATTGTTCTAAATTGAGCATACCAAATCCATTTAAAATTTAACTTTTCATAAACTCTGGAGGCTATGTGGCTTTCATTCTTATTGAATTAACTATTACTGAATAGATGGTTATTGTGGCTTTGTCACCCACCTTTGAAGTGGAACTGAGTATGTTTAATTTGAATTGTGTGCTTCTACTAAATAAATGCATTTATCATTTCTTTATCACTTAAATCACGTAATGCTACTTCTTGGGTCCCAATACCTCTCAGACACAGTCCAAAAACTCTATTCCTATTTCCTTAATTATTTTCAAGAAAAATATTTGGCTTTTATCAAATTCCAGGGAGAAAATATTTTTCTATATTTGAAGAAATAATATTTGAGATATGAGGCAATTTCTTGCTGGCTTTTTTCAACCAAAATTAGTGGAGAAGCCGACAGAAAGTTGCAAGTCCCAGGACTGGAGGCAGGTTGGTGGCTGCTGCCAGACAGGAGAGGGTGTAAATGTGAGAGGCATTATGTGGGCCAGGGAAGGTGTGCAGGGTACACAGGTAGCTAGCACAGTGGAGCTGAGGGACAGTGTGCTGTTGGGGGAAACCTACCCCCGGTAATTTGCAAATTTCTCTACTGGCTTCCCCTTTGACTTTCTGGATGTTTGTAAATCCACTTTCTATAACTATTATGTGTGAAGTAGTCATTATGGCTTGTTTACTGTCAATTTTTTTCCCCAATAGTCCTCTTTTCTCAAAGATGCAAAAAGAACATTTAATTATATTACAATACCTAGGCTTTTTCTCTCTTCCCCTCTAGCTTTAAAAATAGCTCTGTTATCACTATCAAGTCTTTATTTGTACTTTTTCAGCATAAACAAAACAAAATTTAAAAATTATGAAAAGATTCATATATTTGAATGCAGACTGTTTAGTCTTGATCATGAAAGCAAAACAAAATCAAATTGTGATAAATAATCCTGGTCTGTTTGATTCAGAAAAGCAAGCTCTTTTCCTCAAGCCCGTTCCAAAGAAGGCAGGGAACAAATCTAAGGTTAAACCAATTTAATACAATTTGCAAACCAACCACAGTTTAATACAATTTGCAAACCAAATCAATAATTCATCTTTCTCTGATGCTTCTCCTCCATCGAATGTTAGCTATACTATATCTTTTGGCAGAGCCCTGTCCTTTTATATTCTGCAAGCACAGTAATGAAGTACATATGACAACAATCCAGTCTGGCACAATGAATATCCTTACAGTGTATTCAATGAAAAATTATCTTAAATTACTATTGGCCTCTTTCTGTGTCCTATCAAGATAACTTTGATTTCTATAGAGTTAGGATCTTCATGTGGCAAGTTTCCAACATATGAATTTACCTCCTGTGAAAACAACTTGAGAAAAAGTGACTGTACCCCAAAACGTTCCGTATGGGTGAGTATGTGTAATAAACATATATGGTAACATAGTATTTTTCATGCTATGGTCTATACATGATTCTGATTCCCACTGAAAGGCACACTGGAGGGTTTTCAACTTTTAGAAGTGACTCTTGACCTAATATGAACCCCATCTTTTTATGAATGTTTTCTCACAATGAACAACTACAGTCTACACTGTAGACTGTGTAAAGTCTACAGATGAAGCTGAGTTCATTATAGTATAAAAATGTATTTGGAGCCTTACTGCTTGCTTTTTATTATTGTTAAGTTGCCTTGGATGTCATCTTGGTCCCAAAATAGGGCAAAACCATAATAAAATCAAAGAGACAGAAAGTTATTTAGAAGAAAATCTTCCTGAATTCAATAAGTACCATGTAAATATGAATAGGTCTGAGCCTCAAATGGCAAAGAAAAGCATTCAGGGCAAATAACAGATTCCAGGAAAGCAAAATGGGTTTGAAGAAAAAGGTGCTTACACAGTATAGACCCAAACGCACACACTGAAAAGTAAGTATAATTGTGCTAATCTGGAAGAATATCATCGGTTGTTTGGGTAAAACTATTTTCTTGGCCACTGGGTTGGAGAATTTATTTTACTATGAGAGCCGGTTTTAGCTGAAGCTTTATTCCAATGCAGATTAAAGTCAGCTGATTTCTTGCATTATATCAGCCAAAAAAATTTTTTATCCACAAAGGTCCAATGTTTCTCCTAACAAAATAGCCTAGGAATAACATCAGATCTCTGCATGCCTCTCTTTCCATTTCCTGTAGTTAAGTCAATCTCATTACTTGAGATTTTTGTGATGGGAAATCCCTGACCACCCTAGTGACAGCAACAGATTGCTCAGGGGCCCTTCTATTTCACTAACAGTAATCTCATTTTTACCTGCAAACTCCAAAAACTGGGTTGCTTAACTTTCACAGGGGCTATCTTTAAAACAGCCTAATGAAACTACACTAGGCCATTCCTTTCTATATGTCTGGTTCCCTTTTTATTTCAGAGAACTCAGCTGTGATTGACAGTACAATTCATTGCAAACCTTATCTAGCTGTTGTTTGGCACAAGGAAATAGCTGATTTCCAACCCACTCATGCTTTATAAGCACAGAAGTTTGCCTCATACATTTGATGCTACATAGTATTATTTGAGGTATCCCCAAGGATAGCATTTAAATAACACATAAAAATAATAATTTGATGTAGCCAATTTCAGATTCCAATTCTGAAATTCTAGTCCAAATTCCCCATTGGCCTAACCTTTTGTTTAAAGACTCCATTAAGAACAAGATGGTAGAGAAACTGTTCGAATAAGCATGACTTAGATAACTATGTTTATTTTTCATATTTAACCACCCAAGCATCTTTTTGTATTTTTCAAGTTGGAAAATACACCTGCTGCGATTCCATTTCCTTTGAGCATTTTCTATTCCTCACCCCTCCCCACATGTTTGCTCCTATGCATCACACCTTTTTATTTTGAAAGAAAGAAAGACTAAAGTACCAATTACCTCTCTAATTGCGGGCGGTTTAATTTAACCCCCCAAAGCCATCCCTTAATTCAATCTGAGGTGTGTTTGTCTTAACAAAAAAATCCAATTAGCCTTTCATGGTATGGAAAACCCAGCCTCGGATCACATTTTTTTTTTCCACGCAAGACATCAATAAAAAAGGCTGATCACATGGCAGTTGCTTGATGCACTCTTATAAACAAGGAGGCCTCTCGATGCATAAGCATAGGTATCTCTAAGCATTCTGGGATATCGCTCGTAAAAATCCTTCTTCCCGAGGGGGCTAACAGGGCCCGCTCTCCCGGCAGAATGACAGCCGCACCTGCTGGTGCCCCCTCCTTTCTCCTCCAACCCCCCCCCCCACCCCCAGCCCGGGGTCTCTTAAGAGCCTGTTGCAGAAAGGCTTGAATCGGGGCAGGCTCTGCCACTCGGGCTGAGGCGCCCTGCAGCAGCCAAGCTGTCACCGCCAGCTCTTGGAGGCAGCCGCCTCCACCTCCCTCGCATCCGTCAACCCACCCAAGGCCGCCCAAGCCTAGCGATCGGAAGGGTTGTGTGGAGGAGGCCAGAGGCGGATGAATGAAGGGTGATGGGCGGCGAAGGAGCCGAGGGAGAGTCCCGGTTCCAGCGCCCGCTTCCTCAAAACTACACCTGCGGCTTTGGCTCTCGCTTTAGCGTCTCTTCCTCCCCCACCACCCTTCATGCATCTGCCCCCGCTTCCAGCCCGGTGGCCGCAGGTCTGCCGTCTTTCATTAACCCGAAGAGCAGCCCCCGCTCGCTCGCCCGCCGCCGCCGGAGCAGCAATCTCGGGCCCCCCAGCCTCGTGCTCGATGATGGCTCTCCAAGCCCACGGCGAGAAGAATCCGCGAGGTTCCCGGGAATGCAAACAGCGAGGAGTCCCGTTGCTTACCTGGCGGGAGAGGAAGGATGCTTTACCCGGCCTCTGCGGCTGGGCTCAACGGTGGCTACAGCGGAGGAAGGAGGCAGGGATGCTACAGCGTCGACGCCGCCGCCACCGACGCCGCTGCCACCACTCGGCAGTCTCCACCTCCGCCGCCACAGCCGCCGCCTCCTCCCCCTCCCTCTATTGCTGCTGCCGCTTGGATCTCTCTCTCTCTCTCTCTCTCCCACACACGCAGAACAGGAGCCGACCGGGCTGTAGCCGGTGCAGACTTCCTGAGCTCTTCCTTTAAAACGTCTTCCACCCGCCGCGAGAAAGAAACATGCCTCTCCCTTGCCTAGTGTGCCCGCCCGTCCGCCGGCTGCTTACCCCTCAAGAAACCACACTCTTATCCCGATGACAGTTTGCACCTGTTAATCAGACAAAGATTCATTCATACTTAAAAAAAAAAAAAATCACACTCACACACACGCACACCATTATCTAATTCTAATAGAAAATCTTAGGGTTTCCCCATCCTCAGTTTAAAAAGACTAAAAGAACAAGAGTTGCATTTGTCATTCCCGAACCGAGCAAACTTGTATTTTACATGTGGAAGATGAACTGACTGCCGTCTTTAAAACTAAGGCAAGTTCTTTTTCCCCCTCGTTCCTTAAATATCTTCTCTTCCTGTAACTAAGCCTGTTACAATAAATATTTTGGAAGGAAATTGAACCTGGAGTTCCTTCTGAAAAAAAGTTGAAGCTACAGTGTCTCTATGGCTACTGGAGGGGTGGGGGGGAACCCTGGTTCTCCAATCTGATGCCCTCCATAGATGGACTTTTCCATTCCCTGCCATAAACTTCTGCCATGTTGGAAGGGGTTTATGGGAACTGAATTTCAACATGAAAGACATACATTTGGGTAAGTTGGACTACTTCAGTGGGTTGTACACATAATTTTCTCAGTACATGACTGGAATTGCAACTGAATATGAGTGATGTAACACAGATGAATCAGGAACATTTTATTTAACAGTGCACTTTACATACATAACTTGAACGTCACGTCATTTATTTTAAAATTTCCTACTTTAGAATTATTCATTAAGAGAATTAAAAGAAACATTATACAGATGACTTTTAAGTGCACATCTACACTGTCACATTTTATAAATATGTATAAAACCATTATTTATTTTCCGGCGTAAAAACATATACTGAATACTGAAAATGGATAACACTTTTAAAGTATAAGCATAATATAAAACATACAGCAATTATCTACAAAATCCTTCAATAGCAATCCCTTTCAAACAGAATTCAATCATTTTAAACCATCCCTAAAATATTTAGGATAAAGAAATGTACATCCCCTCCAAAATGGTTAATAAACAAAGAATTTTAGTAAACCTGCTTTGGCACAGTTTTATATCAATTCGATGCCACTAAGGAGAAATCCTTTATTAATAAATATAATATTTTATGAAGCTGTGATACTACTACAAATATACCTGCAAGGAACTAATTCATAATTTAAAATTAGGAAAAATAATGCATGGTGTAATTGATGTGTGTGTGTGTGTGTGTGTGTGTGTGTGTGTGTGTGTGTGTGTAAATTACACCATGCATTATTCAAAATCCCAAAATATATAGAAGATGTACCAGAATTCCTTTATATATTCGTGGCAACTTTTGATGAAACTGACAAAAAACATATAATGAACTTTAGCTTAAGAAAACTAAATTTGGGTTCAGAAAAAAACACAACATATCTGTGGGAGTTTTCAACTTTTTTTTTTTTTTGCATAAAAATAATTACACCAATCAAACAACGGTGATTAGCCCTAGAAAAAAAAGATCATTTTGGGGTAAAATCTTTAATTGTTGATTGAAAGTTGGAACTATTAGTCATTTATTTACAATCTTCCACCTTTTCTTTCTAGGCAAAAAGCTCAATGTCTGTCTTTCAAAATTTCCAAATTAATAAAAAGCTTCAACTGGTCTCAGATAATGTATTCAGCTGTACTTCAGTTCAGGTATCTCCTGAATCTGTCCATAACAGAGTAATTAGTGAATGAGGGATCCAATGTATCTGATGCAAGGCCTTATTTCACTGCAGCCCGTGTTAGGCTCTAACAGATCTCTTCAGCTTATTATTGCTATTGTTATCATTATCATCTCTATCATCATAATTCCATTAAATGGAAACAGGCATGGGAACAGCACACCAGACTGCTTTTCTGTATCTTGTACTATCCACTTTCTTGGTTCTCAATTCTTTCAGAAGGCCAAGAGTCTTCTTAGTATCTCAATGGCAGTTGGGTTGCTCCTTCAAGATGTAGATGATGAATATATTTGCCCAATGATTACAAAAATGTATATTTTTGTATCTTCTCAAAACCACTAATACTTAATGATCAGAATCAGAAATTTCATTGAGGTTGTGGAGCAGGTGAGAAAAAGGCGGTCTGTCGTTTTGCTTCTGAAGAAAAAAAAAAAGAAAGAGAATTAAGTGCTAACGTGAGTGCACTAGAATGGCAATAATGAAAAAAAAAGGTCTATAACAAAATAGCATTTTAAATGAGCACTGCATATTGATGAATTCAAGGGACTATAATAGTAGCAAATGTATTGATGATTTCCCCCCTCCTGGAGGTGAAGCCATTTATAACTGATAGGAAAAATCAGAAGGGAAATTCATAACAGCATTCTGCTACTAGATGAATGGTTCAACTTTACAAGAAAGATATTTAGCCCTATTCTTAAATAAGGATAATTTAAAATCCAAATATAAAATGAGCCATTCTAAATAATGGTGTTTTTTTTTTTTAAATCCTACATTCCATGTTAAAGATGAACATTTGCATCTTTTTGGCATTTCCCCATTGATAGAAACTCTTGTCAAGTGCTCACTCATAATTTAATAGACACTAAGTCATAGCAATAGCATTTAGCACTTAGCACTTAGACTTATATATAGCTTCACAAGGCTTTACAGCCCTCTCTAAGCGGTTTACAGAGTCAGCCTATCACCCCCAACAATCTGAGTCCTCATTTTACTGACCTCGGAAGGATGGAAGGCTGAGTCAACCTTGAGCCGGTGAGAATCAAACTGCTGAACTGCTGTCAGCAGAAGTAGCCTGCAGTACTGCATTCTAACCACTGCGCCACCATACCTCTTAGTAACATTACAGACAGTCCCTATCCCATGTAAGAGTACGTGTAGTTCAGTAATTACATATTTTTCAATAATAAAACTTCCAGATAATAACTTAGTTATATCCTTAAAAAACTCTTGGTAATATCAGCTAATGTTCTTAAATAGAGATATACTGCCTGTGCAAAGGTCCACCTGGAACTGTGATTTGACAATTGACAATTGGTTTTATTGAAGGTATCATTGAAAATCTTCAAGGATAGAGCATCTTCTGGAATCTTGGTGGATATCCTATGTTGTTATAATCCCACTCCATTTTAACATTATATTTGCTCTCTTTCAAGATCCAGTAAAAAATTGCAAACAAAATGTTATAGATTTTTAAAACTTCTATTATATTTGACTAGTTAAAAACTTAATATATAAGTTGTTTTTCTTAGAAGTTTAAAATACATTTTAAGCTTCAAGTTAATTTATTTTTTCCTACATTGTCTAGTGATGTATAAAACTTTTTGAAAACCGGTTTTATAGATGGCAGCTCATACCCAATTTCAAGTGTTAAATTCCCTGGGTTCATGAGAAACAATTAGAGAAATACCAAGGCTATAGGCTAGATAGAAAATCAAAAAATGCCATTTTTTAAGAAACATTTTCTTTACTGTTGTCAAAAAAACCCTGTACAGTCAGGTCCATGAAGTCACCAAGAGTTGGGTGTGACTCAATGGAGAATATATTACTTCATTCTTACATCTTTCTTGCATGAAATAGGATGCACTAACCTCATTCCAACAATGTTGCATAAGTTTATAAATGGTATTGGAAGCAATTCTGGGTTTATACAAACGGAAGCCAGCACTGACTTCTTGTACCACCTCAGCATTTGTCCGATTCTCATAAGGAATTTTGCCTTCAGTGAATACCTCCCACATCAATACTCCTGAAATAAGGGAGGATACATAATTTATTAAGAATAGCATAACAATGTCCATCACTCCATCTTTCTCAAATAATTTAATGTTCTGATCCATTGCTTAAAATAGACATTTTTTTTCAGTGAGATTCATAATGTAATCCTATATATGATTACAGAAAGTTTCATTAAGTTTAACTGTAAAGGAACTTTCTCCCAAATTAAGATGTAAGGTTGCATATTAGTTAGTCATCCTATTGAAATAATATTAGCAGGCTCCAGATTGTCAACAGATTGTGAGTTTGCTTTTGACTATATATTCATATGTTGTTTGTTCACTGTCACTTACTATTACTACACTCCCCCTCCTCCTTAATCCTGCTGTTCTGTGTATTGTGGTGGCAGCAGAAGCAGGGAGGTATTACTGGGTGAGATGAGTGAAGAATGCCAGAAATGTGTCAAGGGAATATAATCCTAATAGGGTCATCTAAGGCATGGCGATCATCCCAGCTGCCTTGCTAAAACAAGCAGGCCTCTATATTGGGCAGTGGTGATAGAGGAAGATGCTAGAAGCAGGCGATCACTTTAGTGACAACAGCAAAGGCATCATTTCATACTTGCAGGAAAAGGCAATTATCAAACTACTTGTGCATAAGGGTAGACATTAAATGTGAAAGACAATATAGTGCCGAATGATGGTCCTCCTCAGGTCACATGGCACTCAACACACTATTGAGGAAGAGCTGCGGATCTTTCAGGGTACTAATGATTAGATTAAAGCCTCAGGACATTTAATTGGTGATGTTCCATGGAAGAAAAGAAAATCTGAAGCTACAAAGGTAGAATTTGGGAGCATAAAATGTAAGAAGCATAAACATGGGAAAGCACCACACAGTGGAGAACGAAATGAATAACTTATACATTGACATTTTAAGTATCAGCAAATCAACACTTTCAATCAAAAGCCTCTACTACAGCTAGTCCTCATTTAGCAACTGACTTCTTTAGCAACTTTTTCAAATTACCACAGTGATGAAAAATTAACTTTGTACAGCCCTTGCATTGACAATCTTTACAGGTAATGTTCAAGTTCCAAGTTAAGCTAAAATGGAAGCAGAAAACCAACCAGTTTCCATCATATGATCTTGACCATATACCCATCATTTTCAAGAACATTAGGAATCACTTTGAAGTCCTGAATCTCACCAATAAGGAACCTTAGGAATTGTGGAATGAATTTGAAGACATTGTTAAGGATGAATGTGAAAAGAAATGCCAAAGACCAAGTAACAAAAAGAAGGAAAGAAGAAAGGAAAAGAAAAGAAATGAATCAAACCAGTTGTCAGAATAAACAATGGAAATTGCCAAGAAGAGAACAAAAAGTGTCAGAAAACTTTTAGAAGAGACAAGAAGCAACATTGCAACAATATCTATAAAAGCACTATGGAAACAGACATCAATAAACAAGGAAAGCTTCCAAAAACCTCTGAATTCAAGAATTTTCAACTTGAAATGGTGTGATAAAAGACACCAATGGACAAACAGTAACTGATTCCAAAAAGGTCAAACAAAAATAGAAGGAGTATACTGAAGTTTTGTACAATAGAGATATCAATATCCAAGATACTGAAGAAGATATTCCATACTTCCACGATTGTCCCATATTAGAAGATGAAGTTAAATCAGCACTCTCCTCATTATCAATTTGGAAGGCTATCGGAATTGATGGAATATTTATAGAATTGTGGCAAACAACTGAAAGAGATGTGGTAAAGGTTCTAGCCAAACTACACCATCAAATCTGGAAAACAACATAGAGGCCAACAGATTGGAAGAGGTCAGTCTTTAGATCAATAACAAAGAAATGTGCAAAGTATTATAAGTACTCCTTAACTTCCCATCCTAACAAAACAATGCTTACATGGAAGAAGAGATGCCACATGCTCAAGTTGGCTTTAGAAGAAGCTGAAGAATGTAAGACATTACTGGATAATTGAGAAAGCCAAAGAATATCAACAAGAATTTGTGGAATTATAGAAAGGCCTTTCATTGTTTTGATCATGCCAAAGTGCTGAATGTACTTAAAAACACTGAAAGATCCCATTGACCTCATGCAAAAACAACACAAAGATTAGGAAGCCACACTAGCTTCAGATTGGCAAAAGAGAGAGACAAGGATGAGTACTCGCCCCTTATTTATACAACCTATATGCTGAATATGTATTGAAGGAGACTAGATTGGAAGAAGCTGAACATTTAGTATTTAGTATTTATTAATTTGTCAAACATGTACAAGATAGCAGGTATAAATATAAACATGGATATGAATGAAAGAAATGAATACAAAGAAATTGGGACTGGAAATGCAAATGATCTGAAAGTTCCAATAATGAATTAAAGGAGAATGGAAAAGGGATTAAGGTTAAATATACAGATGACAACAGGGGCAATTAATAAGAAAGCTTCTGAAATGGTGGGATAGCTTATGCCTCAGAAAAGAACACTTAGTAGAATAGAAATGAAGGCCTGGAAATGATATTCAGATGCTATTCTAGACATTCAAGTATTCATAGAATATTTTTAGGTATTCTATACTACAAACATCAGAATTGTGCAGGAAATATTTGTCTCTGTGACATTATATGAATGTGAAAATTGAACGTTGAAAATGCAAGACAGAAAGATTCCTGATCTTAAACTTTGGTGTTGGAAAATATTTTTGAGAACACCACAGATAGTCAAGAAAACAAACAAATGAATCATTGAACAGATCAATTCCACAGTCCTCACTCAGGGCACAAATGAACATGCTCAAATTGTCATATCTTTAATCATATTGTGAAAAGATCTAGCTCTTCGGAGCAATCTATAATCCTGGGTGAATTGGAAGAAAAAGAGAGAAAAGGATAACCAAGGTGGATGGACTCAATTACAGTGGCAATGGATGCACCAATGGAAGACCTGAAGGATTAAGTTGGGAACAGGTCATCCTGGAAAAAATAAATCACTATTATTGCCACTGCTACCATAATTTTAGGAAAATAAAATAAAGAACAGCATCAATTCATTTGGACAATCTCCTATGTCCTTTTCTTAATTTGAATCAACATTTGTCAATGTGAATCAACCTGCTAAATGACTGGCTTCAAAAGAGCTTGTCCAAAGGAGGAAAGGTGAAAGAACTAGAAGCAAAAAGAATCTGACCTGTCTTTGAAATGTAAAATGATGTTCTTCTGATTGACTTGAAATAACAAACCTGATTATCTTGGGATCCTTGGAAACTTACCACAGTTGACTTGATTTTTATTCAGTCAGCATGGACAATTTTTTAAAAACAAAAATCTTAATTGCAATAGAAAGTTCTTTGGATATTTCTTGGAAAAACAATCCCTGCATACCTGACTGCTGACTACGATAAGATCCTGCCAAATCCTGCCACCCATGCTAAACCGCACTAGGTTCTAACCAAATGAAAGTTTTTGTCATTCAGATATTGTAAATATATTTATATATTCTATCCAAGATTCCCTTTTAACCGAATAAATTAACATTTTAATTGCTTCTTAGCTGTTCATTCATAGATATGTATTAATTTTCATTTCTGGATTATATTATTGATTGGCTGATTTAATAACCCAGTAAAAAATATGAAATAGACTCAGAAGGGTGAAGCAGAAAAGCTCCCTTTATGCAACTCATATGATGTGGAGTGACAATGAACTACGGAAGGATCTCATGTTTTGTGAAATTTTTGTTGCTCTATGTCAGGGCTGTCAAATTCCCAGCCCACAGGCCAGATGTGTTACATGCTGGTCATGCCCATGCCCAGTTTAGCGAAGGGGAAAAAATATGTGATGCCACCATGGTGACACCCCTGCTCTATATCTTCTATAAAATTCTAAAGATAAATATGGCTTTAAATACTTTACACTTTAAAAATGATATTGAAATATTTTTAGAGATCATCTAAGACAAAAACATGGTCGAATTTCTTGACCTGTTAAGATAACAATGAACAGCTTTTTAACCATAAGAACTTGAAGCAATTATGTGACTGGGATGTTTGTTCTTCAAGACTCTTACCAAATGACCATACATCCGACTTAGTGCTATAGCGGTTATAGGAAAAGACCTCTGGTGCTGACCACCTGATGGGGAATTTAGTACCCGTGGAGGGGGTATATTGATCATCAAGAACATACCTAAAAGAGATAGATTTGTTTAAAGTATTTAAACAGTGATTCTAATGCTCATGCATGAAAAACAAAAGATTAAAATCTCAGAATGTTACTGAATCATTAATCTGAAACTATGAGTTATAATGATATAGGACAGTGATGGCTAACCTTTTTGCCATTGCATGCCAGGAGCGGAGGTGGGTGGGGTTTTCACGTGTATACCCACACCCATAATTCTATGTGCCCTGCCCCCACGCATGCGCGAACCCCCCATGCAACCCCCGCTCCTGGCACGCGATGGCACGGTAGGCCCAATTTTTGCTCTCTGCAGCCTCCAGAACCTTTCTCTGGATTGGAAGTTGGCAAATGGGCCATTTTCGGCCTCCAGGGTGGGTGGGTGGGGAAGGCCGTTTTTACCCTCCCCAGACTCTTACAAAGGCTCTGGAGGCTGGGGAGAGAGAAAATGGACCTCCCCCCTAGGTTCTCTGGAGGCAGGAAACAGCCTGTTTTCCTACTTCTGGGGGGCCCAGAAGGCCCAAAAATCAGCTGGCCGGCATGTGCATGCACGCTGTAGCTGAGCTCGTGTGCCCACCAATATGGCTATGCATGCCACCTGTGGCACATGTGCCACAGATTCGCCATCACGGATATAGGAGATTCCACCTTTTTATATACCTGATCCACCAGCAGTAATAGAACAGGGATATTTATACCCCAATTTGAAGTTACACAGATTGATTTTCATTCCATGTTATCAAACACTAAGCATTCTCTAGACATGCTTCTCTTTAACTGTCAGTACTATGGAAGCTATTGAAATAAAACAGACGGCTTGTTGTTATGCTGCAACCAATGCTATCATTGATTTTATGAGTACTGCTATTCTTTCACATCCTCCTCTTTAGAAAACAGTAATGTCTGTGGAAAGAAACTGACTTCAGTTGACCAATAAAATATAATTGGAATATGTCTGGCTGGCAAGTGATAGAAAGGTGTCTGCAAAGTAGGAAATGATCTTAGAAATCTATGCATGATAGGATGTTGGGTGTTTCTGTGAGTGGAACATTTATTAGGTGAACTCCAATAACATGTCTTCAGAACTTCTATTAGCATAATTATGAGAAGATAATTTTGCTTTCTTAATACAGTCCTTTGGGTACCTTCAAAATCTGATCTGCAAGTTTTAAGGGAAAAGAAATTGCAGAACAGAATTGAGGAACTAATGTCCCACTGTCCCAAAGATGCTTTTTCAAGAGACAACTGGACTTTGTGGTTTTTTCTTTGAAGACGTTTCGCTTCTCATCCAAGAAGAGCTGAAGAAGCTTCTTAGATGAGAAGCGAAACGTCTTCAAAGAAAAACCAGAAAGTCCAGTTGCCTCTTGAGAAAGCACCTTTGGGATAACCCCGACCTGGATGACTGAGAATCTCTATAGACATTTAATGTCTTACTGAGCAAGCAGAGTTGCTATACAATATAGCCGTGATGGCGAACCTATGGCATGCATGCCATAGGTGGCATGCAGAGCCCTGTCTGTGGGCATGCCAGTCGTTGCCCCAACCCAGCTCCACCACACATGCACACGCGCCTCCCACCAACCAGCTGGTTTTCGGGTCTCTGCCATGCATGTGCAGGGAACAGGGCCTTCTCCGATCTCCGCAGGTTCCCTTCCCAGCACACCCTAGCTTTCTCCTCCATTTCTGCTGCCCCCACCAATCTGGAAACGAAAATGGGTTGCAGGGACACCGCACGAGGGCCCCCTGCGTCCTGTTTTGAGCCTGGAAAGCCATCTGCACCAACCTGGGAAGCCAAAATGGGGTGCAGGGGGTGCATGCGTGGGGCGCACGTATGGGGGGCAGTCACATTGCATTTTGGGGATTGGGGCACATGCACATGCATTTGCGCATGCACGCTTGCACATTGGGCACTCAGCACCAAAAAGATTAACCATCACTGCAATATAGCATTCCAAGTATGAGCTGTAGCTGCCTCCTTCAATGTAGTAGTGCCTATAGATGGGTTTGGCTTTGAATGTTGGGAGTTACAATCCTAACCTATCTGAAGAATCCCTGGTTGGAAAAGGCTGTACTATGAACCTTACCATCTTCATTCATACTAGTTACAGATTTGCAGAGATGAACAGTGGGAAAATTCAAATGGTAAACTAATACAAAAATGCATTGAGATCCTTTTAGCTGGCTATGAAGGGAGGAGTAGGTTACAGAAATTGCTGTGGAAACAGAGCAGAGGTGAGCTTTAGAAACTTTTGCCAATATAATAAAGTTGAATTGGGTTAGGTTGGATATAATTAAAAAAACTGTAGTGGATTTCCACTTATCAACTATAGGGCTAATAATGAATAAATCTATATTACCGTGACATTCCAAAATCTGACACTTTGACAACTTGAAATTCTCCCACCAAACAGTTCCGAGCAGCCTGCGGGAAAGAAAATACAAGATATATTTGTAGAGATAATATGAGCCACATTGTACAATACCTACATTTATTGATGACAGAAAACCCTTTATGATCTTCTGGTGAACAGGAAAAAAAATGAACTTCACCAGAGACCAGGATATGAATGACCATGAACAGGGCATGCTGATCCAGGAGTGGGTATAATTGGTACACAAGATGAAGCTGTGCAAAGGCCCCCTAATTCCTGGTTGTCATCTGCTTTTTGAGCAGCAGCCATACGTCTAGAAGATTCTGTAAATGGAGCTCTGGCTTTGTTTGAGACTATGCTATCCCATATGGAATGAAAGATGGAAAGTCTCTGGATTCAGGAAGTCCCATAATCCACCAGCACCAGCAATTTTATGAAGGTGGACTTTGAACCTGTTTTTTTTTTGTCTATCCAGTCCTTTATAATCTTCTCTATCTAGGCCCTGTAGACAGAACCTTGGTGTGATATCATGACATATATTATCATACCCAATAACAAAAATAAATTAGCAAACCCATGAAGACATTAAATTTACTTTTCATAGAAAACTACTGGGCACTACAAAACAAAACAAAATCAATAAAAATGTTAACACTCTCACATAGAAAGAATAATCAGAAATATTGCACAATCCCCACAGTTGTACAATCCCCACTGTTGGTCTAAATGCTGAAAGCCTTCTTACATTAAAATTTAAAGATAATATATGGCAGTAATTTCATTTTTATGCTGACTTTTTATGTTATAGATTTCTTTGCAGGGAAACCAGATGTGATCCAGACATACCAGATCTCTATGAATGACAGATGCCTCCTCAAGATAAGCCATTCCCTCACACACATCTTGACACATTCCAAGAAGGTCTTCCTTTGATAAGCTTCCACGTTGCTTCTTCAGGTAATCAGATAAACTTCCAAACTCCATGAACTCAAATACTAGACATATAGGAGAATTTTGCATGCATATCCCATGTAACTGGACCAATTTGGGATGAGATAGTTTCCTGATGATGCAAAAAGATGAATCATGAATTTTCAACAGAAAATGAGGAAGAATACCATAAAAGAAGAAAGCTAGATATATGATGAATATAAGAAAGAAAGAAAAAGGGAAAAGTGTAATTATTGTAAATACCACACTACACATACCACACATACAATTATTGTAAATACCATACTACATTTTCCTCATTCACTATGGATAATTCTTGAAATGGAAATCAATTGTGAAGTTACTCTTTTCACACATATACAAAATCTCACTTAACACTTTTTATTTTCTGAAAAATAAGAATCTTGTTAAATATGTGTGCATAGAATCACCGGGAATAAAGTTCACCTCAAAGAAAAATAATTTTCTTAAAACTTAATTGAAAACAGTATTAGAGATTGCATTTTGTAGAACTTGTAACAATACAGCAATATAGCGTCTTCAATCAAGAACCCAATTGTTTAATGCCTGATTGTGCCAATCATGTTTAGGATACAGTCATGTTTGTGAGACCTAGCAAAACAGTGTAAGTAAGATTTTTTTTTAAATCACAAAGCAGTCATATTTTAAGTTTCTTTGTGACTGCCAATGATAGAAACTCTTTATTACTTCAAAAATAGTACATAGCAAAAATTCTGAAGATATCTAAAAGGAACCCTCAGAGAAACCAAAAACTGACTACCATTATTTAATGCACATTGCTTTAGAAGCTTTATGCCATTAGACTTGCCTAATGGTAAAAATGCCTGTTGTCAGCTTGAGACTAAGAAGCACTACACATTTGCTAATATTCATACACACATAGACATGTAATTGTAGACAACATTCATTTGATAATTCTAATAATTCAGGTAAATATTTATAGAAGAGATGTGTTGATCACATCGTATCTTTTAATTTCATCCAACATTCAGTGTTGCTTTGAAGAAACAAATTGGAAGAAGATTCTAAGTTTAATTATAAAAATAATTTTAAAATTTTGTGGTCCAGCTTATCAAAATTATTAAGAATAAATAATAATGTGAGCCACATCAAATGATTTAAACTCATGTTGCTGCATTATTCATTGTATAAATAAAATGGGAGTTTAGTAAGTGTTTATACTGCTTACATCATGACTTGGGCCTCTTCAATAAAGTCTTCTTCTGACATTGTTCCTGTGCGAATTGTCTTTATGGCCACTTTCATCCGATCAAGCCAGTTGCCAAGATGAACCACACCAAACTCGCCAACACCAATCTCCTGTTCAAATGTTAGTTCTTGCGGATTAATAATCCATTTGCCTAGGAAAAAGCAAAAGAAAAACAACCTAATAGTTGCTTTTGTTCAATAAATAATAATTGTTATATAATCAATAGTAGCAGTGTTTGTGTATGTGAAAAGAACTTGATTAGGAACCCTTCATTTAATCATTACCTCCTCTAATACTCTGCACCCTTACTTCCATTCAAATAAATTTTGTGATTGCCTTATTTACTCTTATTTAAATTTTAAAGAAAGAGTGAGTTTCACTTTCATTTTGTCTCAAAACCAAAAAATTACAAGGTAAAATTACCTTTAGCAAAATATCTAGTTTACTTACCATAACTTAATCCAGCTGTAACAGGAGCTTTTGCTCTCCAGGAGGAGACGGCATACCTCAACCGAGTAACAAGACCTGTGTTTTGAAGAAATGTACAAATACATTTTAAAAAAAGACTCAAAAGTAAGAGTATGCAGGGGGATTTTTGTAACCCAAGATTGAAATGAAGGGTCTTTGGTGCTCTCTAGTGATATACTAGCATTGATATTGTTACCTGATTTGGGTAATGAAACATCTGCAAGAAAACAACCAAGCCCAGAAAGCAAGGACTCCTCATTAAGTGCTTTTGGCAGTTTAGGGAAAAAAAATTATGGGCCATAAAAATAGAATTATGGAGATGTACTATAAGAATGTACCTTAGAATCAAATGTAGAAATAATGAAGTTACCAATGTGACACTTCAATAAAGAATACCAAAACAATTTTCCTATTTTTTGAAATTTTTCAGGAAGGTCTGTGATAGAGCATAGGCACTTTGACCATGTACCTGAATATGCTAAGCATTTTATATTAAATTTCTCCCAGAATATCTAGAAAAGCAAAGAATTGTCATTTATTTATATAGTTTCTCTTCAATATAATTCAAAGTTATACTTAACAGGGGTACATATAAAGAGAAGGCAAATACAGTTTTCCTGTAAGAGATCCACTAAGAGTATTCAGGAAACTTTCAGCATTTTATGATACTAAGTAAATTGACATTCATTTATCACAAGAGCTTTGATAATAAGGAATTATTTAAAACAGATGTGAAGATAATTTTTCCTTCTATTTTTAGAATCTTAGAATTAAGTTATCTGCATCTTCTTACCTTTTCTTGCCTGAACTTACCTCCTGCATTATACTGATGATAATTGATCAATTCCGGGATACAATCAAAAACATGTTTCTCTGCCAAGTAATACCTCTTGGGCTTGTCACTGGTCTCCTTGATGTGATAGTGCTTTATAACAGGGCTATTGTCATTGCTAAAAAGATAGCAAATATGCCTCTTTAAAATAATGTAAAGGCAGCTAAATATGTCCAAGTAAGGCAAAATGACCAATGATTCATGAAGCGTCAATCCAATTCGGGTTTGAACCATAGAATAAATATTATGAACCACTTTATTAGAGTCTGCTACCTATATAGTTCCACAGTATTTTTTTTTTTACTGTGGAACTATATATATATTTTCTTCTTAAATGTTTCTGAAAAGCCACACTTTACATCTTTAGGAAAATGAAAAAAAATACAGAAAATAAAAACTGTAATTCTTTATTTGGGCTGAAACTATTAAGATTAGACTTTGGAAAGATTAACGAACAGTCACTGAAATAAATACATCAATGATATAATATTCTATTATTTTATTAAAAAAATGAAGACCATTTCTATAAATAGTTGGAAGAGATAAGCAACATATAATTGTGTTTTCTGGGATTATTATTTAAAGAACCAATATTTCTGAAAACTACTTTTTAGAGAAATATGTAAATTGTTTATTGAGTGGTGTGGTGGCCTAGTGGTGTGGTGGCCACTTGGAAGGTTCAGAGTTCAATTCTAGGTAGCAGCAGATGTTTCTTTCCTAAGGTGCAAAGAAAAAATATCCATGTAGGCATCAGGAAGGGCATTTGGCCAGTAAATGCTCATGTTCATCCAGTCACCCTAACTCTACCCCAAATTAAGGGATTATAGGGTCGTAAAAAGGAATTGTTTATGTTAAGTTATTTATTGTTGCAGCAACACCAAAATTATGCCTTCTGTTAATGTTTAGAAATTAATATTGAAAAGAAGTGTATGTTTATCTGAGGGATAACCTCCTATATTCATCCATCATTTAATCAGATTAAATAGTGTCAACTCTTTCTGGGTGCCATCGCTAAAGGATTGTCACCTGATGAAGCCTTGTAAGGGGTCCATTGACACTCTTTGGCAGGTTTGGTTATCTTTATCCATTTGGGCTTTAGAAATATTGTGAAAAAAGCTACCTGTTCTATGTGTTACAATTACACAGAGTGTAATATTACAGAGAGTGCAGGATATTTGTATGTTTTGGTTTTTATTTTTTCGGTACTCTTTTAAATTCATTTGGGATTAGGGGGTCATTTTATATAAATTGACACTGTTAGCTGCTCAGATCCTTGGGGAATAAGCAGCAGACAAGCAGAGCAGAGTAAGTGAATAATTCAGAGGACATCAAGAATATCTATAGCCTAAAAATAGTGATAGTAATAGTATATTCCAATTGTAGACCTTTAGCACAACAATTATTAGAAAGTGTATTAATAACAAAGTCAGGATATTAAACATAATATCTACTTATACCTTATTTTGAAATATCAAATTATGTAAAAACAAGATGAAGAGAAATTACATTGTGAAGAGAAGGTTCTGCAAAAAATGTCATGAAAAATCCGTATATTACAATAAATTATTTTTATTTATTTCTAATGTCTGACAAAGTTTTATTGAATATTAATTTTTATTTAAATCATTTTTTTTAAAAAAAAATGCCAGCTTTCCTAAGATCTAGCTTACTTTAATGTTTTTGTGAAGACAGAGACTGTATAGGTGCCAGGCTGCCTTGAGTCTCTCACCATGAAGGCTCCTTCTTTATACTGCAGAAAGATGAAATACAATGAATTTACAAAGGAGTCTGTAAAACGACCAGTTTTAAAGTCTGAAATGTTACATAAGCATGCATGTATTCATTCATTCATTCATTCCAGTTGTGGGAACTTCTGGACAAGTCAATGCAATTCTTTTGGCAACATGTTTTTCAGTAGTAGTTTGTACAGAGAGGAACTTGCCCAAAGGTGGTATTTAGCCGGTTCAGACCGGTTCGCCTGAACCGGTAGCGGAGATCCACCCACTCACCCCAGTGCTATGCCGCCCAATTTAGCCACATTTTTGAGGCTGGCCACATGCGCGGAAGGCGCACGTGCGAGCAAAGCACATGCATGGAAAGCCGAGCACATGCTCGGAAGGCTAGGCACATGCACAGAAGGTGTGCACAAAGCAAAGTGAACTGGTGGTAACAATATCTGAACCCACCTCTGGACTTACCTAAAGTTACCCAACTGTCTTTGTGCCTAAGGCAGGATTAATATTTGGGTTTTCCTGCTGGTAACCCAGCACTTTAACTGGAGGACCAAATGTATCCATTGTTAATCATATAATAAAGGCATTTATACTTCAGGCTTGTAAATATACACATACATACACACACAATCTGCCTAAAGGAAAGTAAAACAAAGCAAAAGCACAAGAAAGCAAGAAAATGAGAAGATGTCTAACAAGGAACAGACCAAACACCCCAAAATTATGGAGAATGAACAGGGATGTAATATTGTCAAATTAATTTGAACAGTCAGGCTGTTTTGGCTTCCCAAAATATTCAAAAGCAGCTGAAAGCTGGAATTTGGCTTTTATTTTAGTTGCGCCAAAAGTAAACTAATTCCTTCTTGCTTGTTCTGTATTGGTATCTCATGTTTTCCAATAGCAGTCTTCGTCCAAAGACTCAGGCTGTGAATAGGTAGTGATTTTGCCTATATTTTATATGATCAGCAATCATATGAGGGAAACTGACAGACTAAGGAACAATGAGTTGGAATTATAGCTTACAACAACTGCCATAACTAGACAATTCAAATTAAAGGTTTTTAACCAATTCAATTCAAAACTACTACTTGATTTCCTTATTACATCACTGAATGTTAATTTCCTATATGCCCAAGTAAGTGAAGCAAGACATTGATTTAAGTACAGTAAAATGTGGGTACCATTTAAAGGGATTTATCTTACCTCTTCCCTGAGCATTGTTTCTGCTTTGTTTCGGCTGATATTCTTGTTGTACCAGCTGCAATGATTAAGTACAAAGCAAAACATGTTGCGTGTCAAGTGGAACCAATTCATAAACAGCATTAATGTTTGATATCATGGCAAATAAATAAGATATTTTTGTAGATACCGGTAGTCCTCAGGTTATGATGGTAATTGGAACCAGAATTTCCATTGCTAAGCAATGGGATCATAAAGCACAACCACACTGATTAACAGTATGAATGCCAGCAGTGCCCATTGTCATTGTTAACTGAATCCAACCAGTCACAATTCAAGGACCACACCAATTTAAGCCATTCCCGTCTTGGTTCCCCCCAGTCTCAAGCCTTGGCAAGGAGAGGAACTGCCTCCTCTTGAACTGTCCCCCCATCTCTGTCCTTCTGGCCACCCTGTACAGGAGCACTCCTTGGTAGTGATGGTAGTGGAAACTGGATTAGATACCTAGCAGTCTCAGTCAGCTACTCTTGCCACCAGGCCTCTAACTTCTGCCTCAGCACCGCCACCCCACCGCTGCTGCTGAGAAGCCCATGGCACAATCAGCTGCCCTAGTGCCACAGTGCAAAGTACCAGGTGCTCTGACCATCCTGCATTCCATAGACCCTGCTCTCGCTAGCTGACCTTCACCATCTCTTTCCTTCCACTGCTGACAAGGCATATGCTTGGCCTTATGTGAGGCAGCTGCTTGCTGTGCCAGGCCTTCTTCCTGAGGCTGCCTGTGCCTTTGAAATCCTTCTGAAGCATTGCATGATTTGGAGAAGTATGGGCACAGCCTTCTTGCAAGCTTTTGGAAGGCCTTGTCAACAGCAAGTATAAGAAGATGGCAAAGGTCAGCTAGTACTGACTAGGATCACATCTGGTAAAAGGAAAGGAAAACTGAAAATTTCCATTTCTTTCTTATGAAAAAAAAAAAGAATGTTAACCTAACTCAACATTGCTTGAGAATTATCAATTTATTTTTCTAATAAAATAATTGAACTGACATCTTAATGTTAAGATTTAAATATTACATAATTCAAAGTTTCAGTTATATCTTAGTCTCTTGAAGTATGAAGAAGCAGCAAATTCTTACTTATATATTTGAAGATTATCTGGTGAATTTGCTACTATGTAGCTGCTTGGCACATATCCTCCATGCCTGCAACAAATAAGTTGTTCAATTAAAAGATGAGAAACTTCAGCATATGACTTGATTAAAATTAAAATTGACTTGACTTGATTAAAATTGTCTGTTAGAGCAGAATATAGGGTACCAAAACTTCTGCTGATGGAATTGGCACCATTTCTTACTGAATACAGAAAGTAAAACTTTCAATTTTATTTCAAAGCATATCATTATTTATTATTTCACATATGTCATATCATACATGGGCTTGCAATATATACAGTATTAACATTTCATTTAGATTAGTAAAAGACAATAACATATAAATGTTAAAAAGATTTATGTCAGTGGTTCCCAACCTTTTTTTGGCTATGCCAAACCTAAGCATCTCTAAAATACTATTCAAAAAGTGAACTCCTACTCACGTGGAGTAGGAGCCTAAAAGGCCATTAACTTGGTTTAAACAAGGTTCCAAATTGCCCCCATTAAAAATCAAATTGCCGCCCTGTGGGGCATGGGCCTCACGTTCGGTACCACTGATCTATGTCCAAATACCAATGTCTATTCCATCTAACGAAAAATGTAACAAAACATATATAAGTGTCTCATTCATCATGGACTATACTTAAGATATAGTGCAGTAATCCAAAGCAAAATGAATAAGAAACATACAACATATGGGGAAAATGTCATATAGGAGGGAATTAGAACATACATTTTGTAAAAAAGAAAAGGTCTCTTTTTTCTAAAGACCTACCCATTTTTATCCTGAACCAACCACCAATTGACTTCGGAGTTATCAATAACATAATATTCCTCATTGCATCGTAATGTCAGTTCCTGAGGATTCTGAGCAATATAATCATAAATGGCAACTACTGAAGATTCCTTGGTATCTAGTGATAATTTCTGGTTTTTGTAAAAAAAAAAAGTAAGACATATTAAAAGCAGAAAATGACTGCAAAAAATATTTGATTACATATATAGTATGTCAGCGATGTTAAATCATATATTTCAAAAAAAGGAGATTTCTAGAATTATGTGATATACTGTGCCTGTATTAGAACTGCAGGGCATGCTAGCCTTTTTAAATTTATTATTTATTTATTTGTGGGCTGCCTTTATTATTTTTACAAATAATTTTGGTACCCAGATTTCATGGGTATGGCAGGACTTGAATTCACACTCTCCCATTTTCTATCCTGATGCCTTAACCTCTAGACCAAATTGGCTCAATATTATGCCTTTTGTCTATAAATAGATACTGAATGAATGAGACTTGCATTTTTTAACCAAATTGGGCTCTAGTTGCTGTATTCTTAGAAAGTAATAGTAGAAGGCATCATATGAGATCATTCAAAAGATGGATATTGAAATATGATCATCACAAATTGCAGAGCTATTACTAAAAATTTAACTAGAAATGTTACAAAAAAATTGGAATCATTAAGCCACATTTTAGATGAAAAATTTGATATAACATTTCAAAAACTGAACTTCAGGCTTCAAGCCATCAATGGCACAATATGATGGCTCCTCTATTAGTACTACCCATATCTTGATGCTCACCATGTTATTCTCCGGTGTAGGTGGTAGAGGTTTACTAGAGGCTAGGGAAAGAAAAACATATGAAATCAACATAACGTGTGCATACCAAACAGAAAAAAAATATTAAGAGTGTTATAAACCTGAGTGTCTTCAAGGACTACAGAGTAACTGTATATTTATTGTTTCCTATATTTTTAAATCATGGGCTGAAGTAGAACATCTCCAATGACCCAGGGAATTGGGAAGGTACTGACTGGATCAAGAATCATGACTAAAATCTATAAGCAAACAGGTCTCACTTTTTGTTAAGAAATAATTTTAGGAAATGAGCACTTGACTCCGTCTAAACTACTTCTGAAAGTTCTGCCAAATACACAATTAATCACAATTATAAGTATACTAAATTAAATAGAAAATAAAAACAATTTACAAATAGAAATACAATTCACAAAAATTGTAAATGTTTTCCCAATTTGTTTTTGAGAGCTATCTTTTTCTTTGGACCTAGTATTCTTTTTTCTTTATGATATATGGGAGTCAGCGGTGTTGTGATAAAGATTTCATATATATGCAGATCTGTCTTTTTGCAAAATACCTACAATACATATCTGTACAATGTGAAGGGAATACAGCTTTGCTAACTGGACAGCCATTTATTTGGAGTAGGAACCGGCAATGGTCACAATAGCAACCCACAATCTGGACATGAGTGATAAGAGGATAAGAGTATTGCCCTTAAACACAAAGGCCAGAGCAAAGGAAGTGAGGCTTGTGCACCAGAAAGAAAAACCACTCATAGATCCTAGTGAATCCAAAAGTGAAACATAGTGCTTAAAGTAGATAATCCGCAATTCATATTTTGCTTATTTAAGATATATAATTAATGTACAGTCCATATATTGCATGCCAGCTAACAATACCATCCACATACTGTATGTTCTAAAGAGTGACTGCATCACAACCACAGGGCAAGAAGTACAAGAAAACAATTCTAGGTGGATTTTCCAGGCATTTCACATTGCTTTGCACCATATTATGGAGATGTTAAGCATTTAGACATTTATTGGTTTTATAGATGAGCAACAATGAGTCTGGAAATCTTCAGTCCCAAAGGAAATGAATAGATCTACATTACAGATTCAAGCCATATGGTGAGCAGATCACTCTCCTGAGCCAAACCACAAAGCAGTCAAACCACTATATAAAAATAACAGAATTAAACATAAAGCTTTATTGAACTTCTCTCATACACATTTTACAGATGTCCTATAGCTTATATAACAGTACTTTAAATTATTCTTGAAGCCTTGATGGAAGAGAAGTTTTTGAATTTCCTACCAGTCTTGGCTGAACTATACTCCATGCAGCCTGTTGCCATCTTTTCTAGCTGAGCACAACATCTCCATCGTCCATCTATCCAGAAATTTGGGTGAAACTTTGACACCAAAGTGGTGTTGTTCCTAGTTTCTAAAATGGAGAAAATGTCAGATACTCCAAGCAGAGCAATCCTGATAATGGTAAACAGCTTTTACCATTTCCCCCCATCTGATACCCTGCAAGTGTATTGGGATTGCCATTTCCCAAATTCCTAGAGAGTCATTTTAATGATTACACTTGATGGGAAAGAATTGCTTCCATTACATCCTCTACCCCATAAAACAGAAGACAGCAGGTATTGATGAAATTCCAAAGCATACTGACCATGAGTCAGAAAAGCAAAAGTTACTTTTACTGTGATTAAAAAAAAGCAAAACACAAAACTTCTGAAGTTTGGAGAACAGATTTCACCATGATATTATGGTGAACACGCCATTGTACTTACTACAAATAATAGAAGAATAAGCTATCATTGTAATAAGGGCCAATCTTGTTTTATTTTAATGTGCTATTATGTAAAGAGTCATTGATGGAGCATATAATTTCATTGATACGTAGATAAACACATATCCCTTTCATCTTCAAACATTATTCCCAGCATATGGAGGTGAAATAAATCTTTCCCATTAACAGTTTGCCATCAACTTTTTTAAAAAAGAGATGTTAGAATAATTAAAGGCTGCAGCTGGAAACAGGAATATAAAAGTCACTTCAAAGCCACAAAAGCTTATGTCCAATATGTATTTCTTAGCCTTTAATTACCTTAGCCAGTATGTTACCTTGACATACTGAATTTCAAATGAGGTGTTGATCTGAGGAATTACAATGTGATGAGTTACAAATTACCTTCTTTCAGAACCATGACCCATTTCTGGCAGCTTGCTAAGTTGGGGGCAAAGATGTAGAGCATATAGTTGTCATGAAAAATCTGTGAGGGGAGGAAAAAGGATTTAGAGTCAATTCTAAACTGAACAGGATCAGCCCACTTTCTATGAATGGTTTCTAATGTGATGTTAGAGGGAAAAGTGAACTTGTAAATAAAGTAAATAATAAATATTCTAATTACATATATTTGCACACAATGGATAAAACATAATAAAAAGCACTGAAGATCCATTATTCCATTGTTAGTTCTTCTTAGCAAAATTTCAACAGATTTCCACAGACTGGAATATAATTTTTCTCTTTAAAAGAGAGTAAACCTAACTGAGGTTGTAAAATTCTTAATTCCCCAACAAATATTCACTTCTGTATTTGTTAAGAAACAGAAACTATAAAAAACTGTAAGAAACAGAAACCATAAGCTATCTATACCTTGGTCAATCATAAATTGTATCACTAGGATAAAAATTTTTTCTTGATTTTCTGAATGGCACTATATTTGCAGCACACTATGAATCGTTAATTTCACTGCCAAACAAGTAGCTAACATTTGGGCTGCAACTGAGGGGAAAAATGATTTCACATGCCATTTACGTTATTATGTATCTGGCTTGCTTTAGTACAACCCACTCAAAAGAAGCCCCATATTCCACAGAAGAAACAAAAAGTTTTCTCCCCAATTAATTACTTGTGTTTGGAGATGGGGTGGGGAGTTTCTAGAGTTTTCTTTCTATTAGAAAAATGCTATTGGAGTATTTTGCAGCAGGTGAAAATAATGTTAGCAAGAGGCTGAAATAGACAAAGGAAGAAACAGCAAGAATATGTGCATAAAATTAAATTTTATATACTGTTCTAAAATTTAATCAGAAAGATATTGTACAAAGCAGCTGGATTCTTTTTTAGAAATGCCAATTAGCATCAAAAATAGAAACAAGTCGGAAAATGCTATAAGCTGTTTCCCTCTCACCACCTAAGCAGTTTTTACCCCTTAAATCTTTTGGTCAATTAAAAAGAATTAAGCATGACTTGCAAGTTTGATGTACTGGTTATGTTTAGGATGATTGTAATGTTGTGACTTACCTGGAAAGGATATTTATAGTGACATGGAACTGGGACATCACTTTTTACAAGTTCTACACATTTAATCTTGGATAACTCAATTGAACCCTTTAGAATTGTTTTTTTCTAAGAGAAGAAAGAAAATATAAAATACAATTAGGGTCCAAGACATTGCTTACTTGACATTACACTACCAAGTCTTTACACATTTGTGTCTGGAAAGTATTTTAGCAAGGGAAGTGAAAATAATGAATGACATGTTATGATTTTCAGTATAAAACAAAGAGAGAGAGAGAGAGAGAGAGAGAGAGAGAGAGAGAGAGAGAGAGAGAGGAAAGAAATGTCTAGGGAAATGTCTAATTAAATTTCTGAACATGTAGCTGACTTATTTCCTGAGAAATAGTGGGATTTTTCTCTCTCTCTCTTTTTCCTTGGTAGACCTAGGAAGCATCAATGCATTGGCTTGTATATTTTGCTATAAAAGCTGCATTGAACAGGAAGCCAAAAAGCAACAACTATAATAACCCCGCTGTCCACTAATGCCTTGCTTTGAATGATTCACAGCCCTCTTTGAAAGTAACTGATTTCCTGCTTTGATTTTTCTACAACTGACATGTAACACTTTTTGTCATTCATTTCAGACAGAGGTTAAATGTGGAGTTTCTGGAATAATTCTTCTAATGTGACAAGCAACTGATCTTATGCCTTTTCTATCAGAAACAAATCTAAGTGGCTTGTAAAAATGATACACAATTAATTATGCAATTCATAAGAAATGGCATTATCATACAATCACAAGAAGAACATCAGAAGCATCTTTGATTGAAGAAAACTTTCACAAAATGGGAGCATAGATTTTGGCATAGTTGTCACTCACATATAATTAAGCCTTACATAGCCCACAGCTGTGTGATAGCTTATATTTTTCCAAGCTTGAGGATGACAATTTAGTCCAAATAGATTGCCAGTTACATTCTATTTATAGGTCATGGCATTCACAGTCACCATATGCGAATCTGCATAGCGTTTAGAAGGACTGATACAGTTTATCTGTCATCCATTATTTAAAAATGTGCCCAGAAGAATGCTAAACCACATATAAACCCACATATAAAAGGATCCTACAAAATGCCTGAACAGGGCATGGTGAAGTGCTGGTTAGACATTGCGCAGGCAGATGCCTTTGAGGAAATAGAGTATCAACTCTTCTGCAGGTCGCACCCCAATCTAAAATAGACATGGAGGGCATGACCCAACAATTGGCAGGATGGAAACATGCCAGCAGTAGTCAAATTTGACAAGTGGGTGCTGGGTCTGGTTATGCCATCACTAACATCATTAATGAGGCATCAGAGGCTGCTTATTCTTCCTCAACACAGGAGAGGAAAAACTTTAAAGCTCAAACAGGTGAAGAAGAGCTGAAGAGTATAAGACAAAAGATGCTTCATGAAGACACAGTCTCCAAACCCATGTCCTCTAAAGGCAGGGGATTGGATAGTATTGGTGCCTGCCACTCCAATATGTCACTGTGGTTATAATTACATTTGTTTTGTTCCTTTTGCCCCCTTGTAAAATGACTTGATGCAGTATATAGCTGAAGCTGTAATCATGAAAAAAGCCTCTCCCTGGTTTAGTTTCAGCAAATCCTTGATACGTATCAATAATAATTTGAAATGAAAACAAAGTTACAGTATACCCAGACCAAATCATGTGAATTAAAGAATGTTCTTAATTGCTAACATAAGAATTTCTAAATGTCTATCCATTTTTAAACATTCTTTGATGGTTCCCAATAGATCTGAAATAATATTCTGATGAATTAGTTTCATTTTTAAATCATAAATATAGTTCACTTTTTTAAACATCTGGACTCATTGATTCCTAAAATTGGACACACTAACTCTTCTTTCCATAGTTATATAACAAATAATTCCATTTACATTTTTTATATCTTTTAAAATTGAATTGTTGGCTTCCATTTAAAGCGCAGCATGTAAAGAAACCAAAATTGCAGGTATCTTAGAAGCGATTAGCACATACAGACCATATTGTTTAGTTGCTTATGTTGTCAACTGTATATGGAAAGTAAGTCAAACTTTAACTTTTAAAAGGCAATCTATCAAAACCTTTACAACAAACCATTAAAATAACAAGTGATTTAAAGAATTTCAATAAAACATGTTCCCTGGTATTTCCTAATGATCCAAGTAGTTATCTTGCTCAACACAGTTTAGCTTGAGTCCAGATAAGATTGACCAATGCTGCTGCCAGCTGAAATACAACAAAATACTTCATGCTGATTCAGGCTTCTCCACCATCTCCAACCATTTAAAAAAACAAAACTAAAATAGCCTGGATGCTTTTATTTATGCTTTGGGAACAACTAGATTAATTTCTTGCAATAAATTGTTAAAGCATTGTGCCTTCGAAGTTGCTTTTTGCAACTAATTCAACAAAAAGATTCTAACCTGGTCAAATGGTAAGTTGCCTATTATCAGACAGCTGTTGTGGTTTCATGTTTATTTATAGGAAAAACACAAATGGCTATTTTTAAACTCTCAGGCTATATGCAGCATATGACTTGGATCATCTCTTCATGGGAAACTACCTGCCTGTAAGATTTGGCATTGTAGTAAAGACCTTCTCAGTAATCCCTGCAAAAAAAATCTCTTTGGGAGGATCTGCCCGAAGCCTACACATTTTAAAAATCATTATGTTTTTTTCTTTTTTTTTTTTTGGTGTCCAAAACTTTAACAGATTTATACTATGCTTAAATAGAGACTTTGAGATTTTATTTGCTTTGTTTTTATGGACTATTATTATAATAGTTCACAATGCCATCTTGAATGTTAAAGACTAAACTAAACTAAACAAAGATAACCTATGAAAACTATCCAAATAATCCAACAATGATAATTTATTAAGGATTTTATCATCAGATGATAAAATACAAAATGCAAGGGATGAAGAAGAACCATGAGCATTTCAGGAGTGCTTTGCTATAGACCCCTTAACATCTCTAGTTTAACAACACAGAGATTGAATACAGTCAGCAATAAAAACTGCATTTACAGGTCCTATTAAACTATAATTGCCAATAGCCATTCTGAGGCAAAGAAATTAGAGCTGAATCTCCAGCCCTTCAAATTACAAAGACCAGCTGAATCTCAATCTTTACAATAATAAATCACAGTAGACCCAAGCTGTTGCTATTTCAATAAATGAATTTCTCCTGGGAAGATTTGTTGTTTAGATTTGCTTTACTACTTTATTAGCTTTACTGCTGGTTACTGAATGTGTGGCTATCTGTGTACAGAGATCTATTTCCCAAAATTAAAGCTGGATTGTGTGACATAAACATAGATACCTGAAAGCAGGCATAAGGGAAGATTACAAATGTTACCTATTATGATGCTGTGGCTAGCCTATGGACATTTAAGGAGATACCATTTGGCAATACAGAACAGAGCAAATTAAGTTGCATAAATCTTGATCTCAACACAGAAGAGTCAAATGATAGGAGCCTAGAAATATAATTTATATCACCAGGACATTTTGTAAAAAACTAAAGAAGAAAGCTCTTTAGAGAAGCAAGCAGTAGAAACAGCAAAAGAAAAATAGTTTTTAAATATCTCCTTCATACTTCACTTTTCTCTTTGCCAAACTTAATTCTTTATCATTGTAGAAAGGTATCTATTGCTTATGAGAAAGAAATAGAATTTAACTCTTTCCCTAGATAGAAATTGAGTTAATTTCTATCTTTGAATTGACAGTAAACTATACCAGTATAGCATTTGTAGTCCTCATGGCTGAATCCTATCCATAGAGGACATAAGGAATGGCTTTGAAGGATGGAGGAAAAGTTACTACCAAGGCAACAGTCAAATAAGCAGAGCTTGAGCCTGGGTCAAAAACATAACTTGAAAAAACTGCCTCAAACAAACTTCTCCTTAGTTCACACAAAGATAAAGGGAAGGACAGAGGAAGTACTTTTAGATTTTCAAGATTGTGTTACTATTTAAATAGAATACTATTTAAATACCTACATGATATTATTTATTTATTTATTTATTTATTTTATTGAATTTGTATACTGCCCTACTCCCGAAGGACTCAGGGTGGTGAACAGCCATAGAATAAAAACATATAAATACAAAATTTAAAATAGAATAAAATAGAATTAAATAATTGGGCTGAACAAATTTAAAACCCCAATAATTTAAAACCAAATTTAAAATTTCCATTTAAAAAGGGGAAAGACTTAGGTCAGGCCAGCTTGATGAAATAGGAAAGTCTTGAGCGCACGACGAAAGGTACGCAGATCCGGGATCCTCCGTATCTCCGGGGGGAGCTCATTCCAGATAGTAGGTGTCCCCACAGAGAAGGCTCTCCCCCTGGGAGCCGCCAGTTAACATTGTTTGGCTGACGGCACCCGGAGAAGCCCCTCTCTATGGGAGCGTACTGGTCGGTGGGAGGCTATTGGTGGTAGCAGATTCTTAGTCTACCTTATAGTGCTGACACTGCCTCAGCTGACTGTGTTTTGAATCACTGCACACACTTAGCTTCCCTCCAAAGTATAGGGTGACAATGCCTAACAGATTTTATATACTTTGGAAATAGTATAGGAGAGTCTCAGAATCAGAGGGAAAATACTCTGTGAGGGTCTGGATGGGAGTCAACAGGCTCAGACTTAACCCAGACAAGACCAAATGGCTGTGGGTATTGCCTCCTAAAGACTGTGTCGATTGTCCATCTCTGGTCCTGGGGGGGGGAGAAATTGTCCCCCTCAGAACAGACTCGCAAACTGGGTATCCTTCTAGACTCACAGCTAAGATTAAAGCAACACCTGACAGCTGTGGCTACGGGGACTTTTGCACAGGTTCACCTGGTGCACCAACTGCAGCCCTACTTAGATCAGGAGGCTCTCCTCACAGTTACTCATGCCCTTATCACCTCACAGTTGGATTATTGCAACATGCTCTACAAAGGGCTACCTTTGAAAAGTGTTCAGAGACTACAGTTGGTCCAGAATGCAGCCACGTGAGCTATTGTGGGTGCACCTAGATACACCCACATTACACAATTCTCTGCGAGCTGCACTGGCTCCCTATCGGTCTCCAGACACAATTCAAGGTGTTGGTTATTACCTTTAAAGACCTACATGGCTTAGGGCCAGGCTATCTTCGAGACCGCCTTCTACTGCATAGCTCCCAACGACCGGTAAGATCCCACAGAGTTGGTCTCCTCCAGGTCCCGTCAGCTAAACAATGTTGGCTGGCGGGCCCGTGGGGGAGGGCCTTCTCTGTGGCTGCCCCGGCTCTCTGGAACCAATTACTTCCTGAGGTCCGGACCGCCCCCACCCTATTGGCCTTCCAGAAAGCAGTGAAGACCTGGCTTTTCCGGCAGGCCTGGCACCGTTGATCTCGCTGCTGCAATCTTGTGAGACCCGGCCATGAATGGAGTGTATGGGTTTTTAATGTTTTTTTAAAAACAACTTTTATGGTATATTGTTTGCATTATTTTTTGTTGTAAGCCGCCCAGAGTCCCCAGGGAGTTGGGCGGCATAGAAATGTGACAAATAAATAAATAAATAAATAAATAAATAAATAAATAAATAAATAAATAAATAAATACTATTTCAGTAATGACTTGTGGTCTGGGGATGAGATGATGGCAAAATCATGGGAACATAACAAATATCGCCTGGATGTATTTCTACAGTGCTTATATGCACTGACTCTTAGTCAAACAAATGAGGAAGAGAAATTTCAATAATGTTAGATTTGACATACATTTTTAAGTTCAGACAAGCAGGCAATATTAGCAGGATCAAGGATGCAAGAAATTTTTCAGAAGCATTAATGGTATCCCATTACAGTTTAAAAGGTTTGCTTCTAGTGGGATTCCTACAGAATCTCATAGAGAGAGAACTATAAATATAGATTTACACAATAGGATTATGATGAGTCTGTCAGATTCTCCCAATGATCATTGCTAGAAACAAGAGAAGAGACCACTAATCAATGTGCTTAATTGCTTACGATACTAATTAAGCAGAGAGCAGGGAACAGAATGCATATAAAATGGTTGAGGGCTGCAAACTGCTGAGTGCCCATATATGCATTAGATTTTTACAATTAGCTCCCTAGTTTTTGTCAGTATGCTAAAAAAAAAAAAAAAAAAACCTGCTAGTCATCTGTTCTGAACGACAGCAAACTTAGCACTGCAAAACTGGAGCAATTGAACATCTCTCTGCAGATCCCAAAAGCATATTGATTCGTTCACCGTGGAACTTGTTAGTAATTGATAGGAAACTGAATGCGCTGGGTGAAGTTCAATCTGGCACTTTACGAGTTCCTTGCTTGCTGTACCTTGCTAGCTGCATGTTTTGTAGGTTGGACCTACTTCCGGGCTTCAGTGAATATATATAAATTTAATAAAACAAACAAACAAACAAACAAACAAACAAACAAACAAACAAACAAGAGAATATAACAATTAGTTTCTAGGCCCCAGAGTGAAATCCATAGAACTTCAGCAGGTAACCTAGTGCCCTTGAAATATTTTGGAGCTCAACTCCTGTCAACCTTATTTAAACAAGCCAACTGAGAAGGACTGTGAAAGTATTAATCCAGGATATCTTTATGGAACTGTTTCCCTTATCCATGTACTAGTGCAACAGATAATAATTATAAATCCAACTCTATAAAATGTCCAAAATCTAGTATTTATGGCTATCTGTTGTGCTTCAAGTAATGCATGACAGGAGAAGAACTGCAAAAAGATGTCTCAGTCTTTTGGTGGTTTTAATTCTGAAAAACCACAAGATACAATTCAGAGTAACAAAGACAAGACAATACATTAAAATACCTACTACACCTGCACTAACATGCAGTGCATGTGACAAAAGCTTGTATTATCTATATACATAAAATGCAAGAAAAGACATTGATAATTTCAGCAGATAACATGAGAAGCAAGTTGGCAGAATGGTTTAAAGCAGCAGACATATTAGCTAACTAAAATTAGATTTGAACTGTGTGGGGTATATCTTCTGTTATCCAACATAAAGTGGATAAAGCTCTTTTCAAGTGAAACACAGCTCCTGGGGAATTGATAATACACTTCTTTGCAATTTTACTGGCAGCAGTTTAGAAGGATTTGCTACCACTTTCTTCCTGGATTCCACCCCCCCCAACCTTTCAATCCAGCCCGAAGTTTTAATATTCCCTGGAATATGAAATAGCTAAGGAGACCTAATCCTGGTTCTTAGCCCAGAGATTACATCTGCCTTTAATTATTTTTTTTAAAGAAATGTCATGTTTGTTCACACATACTTAAAATTGTATCCAACAGAAGCAAAAATGGTCCCAAGTAACCTGCAAAAATAAAGAGTTCATTCAAAAGATGACACAATAAATAAATAAATAAATAAATAAATAAATAAATAAATAAATAAATAAATAAATAAAAGTCTTTGAATGTTAAAAGAGTAAAGACTCAGTAAAGACTGAACCTAACTCAATTGGGAAACTAAACAACAGGAAATATTGGAAGAAGCATGGATGGGTTCGTGGAAATATCAGCTGAAGTCTACCACCCAAATTGTGGTAGCATAAATACCAGCAGGCTTCACTGAAAGAATCTATTTAGTTACTCTGGGAATGGATTACTAGAGAGGCCTTTTTTGATTTATGTTATGGCAAAGGGATGCTTGCCTAAATCTAGGGTCAATGTTCCATTTCTTTTCTGTTCTGGATATGTTCAAATCAATAATGAAAACTCATTCTCATTCATCCATTCCATGGTAAATTGCACTGGGTTCAAAAAGATCTGATAGTTATATATACAATATGCAAAATGTACAAACAAGGCAATTTAAGTCCACCAATCCTACACATGTTCCTTTAGAATTAAGCTCATAAAATATGTAATATATTTTAAACAACTTTTACAGAAATATATATGATTTTTTTTTGCTCATTTGCTCATTTAGATATATTTTAACAGAAGAATCTATTTAAATCTAGAATTATATTAATGCCCCATACAAGTTATGTATCTATCATTTAGTTTAGTTCATTTAGGACTAGAATAGAAGATGGATTTTTTCTAATCAGATGTAAAAATCTAGTTTGAAGGCATTGTATAAAAATATAACTGAGGGAAAGACAGAAAAACAGCAGAATAAATGATCAAATTATTTTAGAAGGAATTTTTTCACAATTACTGTCTATCAACTAAGGTATATACTTCTGAACTAAGCCTGACAGGTAAGAAATAAGATTGGAAAGAAACATAACTGAAGGCTTATTGCTTTTATGGTTTACCACCCTTATATACGAATGTTATCTTGCTCATAGCTCTCTCACCTATATACCTATATCACCTATATATACAATTGGCTACGTTGCCTCTCTATTGTTATATATCCAGCATTCCTCAAGTTAGATGCTCTTAGAATGTAGACTTTTGACTCTCATTATTCCATACTAAGCATAATTATTATAATTTAGGAGTTAAAAGTTAAAGATAGTGATGCCTATGGAGATTCTCAATCATCCAGATCACGTTTGTCCCAAAAGTGCTTTTCAAAAGGCAGCTGAACTTTAATTTTTTTCCTTGAAAATGTTTCACTTCTTATCCAAGAAGCTTGTTCTGAAGGAAGTCCAGCTGTCATTTGAAAAGCACCTTTGGGATAAAGATGATGATCAAACACGTGATTCTGTGGCACCATAATTTTAATAACTATGATGACAGGTTTGGCAGGTGATCCTAGGGAAGCAACTTTTTCTCATGTATCAGGTGAGCTCATGTATCAGACTTTTGTGAATATCATGATACAATAACGTAAATAAAGGATATCAAATATTTTAAAATACATATTTAAATGCTAAATATACTATATTTGCAAGACAGAGTTTGTATGTCCATTTATACATATTGATAAAAATATTGAAAACACAGTTGGATCCGGAAAAAAATGAGGGAAGTTTAACAAGCTACAGATTTTCAGGAGAGAATTGTGGAACTTCTGAAAATCTGGTCAGCTGTGGTCCTTGTTTAAGGACTTTACTATAAGGAAAGAAGAAATGGTAGCACAAGACCTATATAGCACAATTGCCATATATAAAATTTAGTAGTGGAATTTTAAAATATATTTTAAAAATATTTTTTAAAATTAGAAGCTGAACATTCCCATAAGATGATTTCCTAATTCAGTCTGGATTCAATCAAATATCAAATTATCAAAATCTTCAAAGTAGGATTGAAGAGATCCTAAAATAGAAGTGCTTGCTTCTTATTGATCGTGGTTTCAGTACTGACACACTTGTTTGCTAGATAATCATGATGGGAAAAAAACAAGCAATAATTTAAGATTTTTTTTTTAAAAAAAATGATACATAAAAAAGTCAGCTATTCCTGGTGATCTGCATGTCTTCTTTAGAACAGTGAAAAATACCATCAGTGCTTCCTGGCTGGTGGAATAAATATATAAGAATTTTTGTCAACACAGATCCTTCCATATGAACTGGATTTAAAACTCACGGACATTACAATGGCTGGACATTGTAAATGTTGCTGTTCAACAAAAGTTACTGCTATCAAGAAGTCCACCGCTGAAGTTATATTTTTGCACATTTTTGCATGTGGTTATATATTCTATAAATGTAGAATATGTCTATAATTCAGAAGTCACTCAGAATTTTGGAACAGTTCAACACATACCTAGCTCCAAAGAAAGAGTACATTCTTTTTCTTAAAGAAGGAAAAGATAAAATGACTTTTATCATGGAAGAGTTATGTTATCAGAGACAGCTACCAGAGACAGCTAACTGAGCTACCATTTTCTAAAATTGCTAATATAGTTATAATCTCATTACAGGAAGCCTTACCATGACTTTTAAAATTGTAACTGTGATCCCTGGCACAGAAAGTTCTTTCTCCTCTTCGTTTAGCACGCAATTGCCATTAGCATTAATGAAAGGTTTGTATGTAATCAGGGGAAGAATTAGCCCCAGAAAAACTATCAACAATAAGCATCTGTGTCTTCCAAAATTCATTATACAGTGCACAATGAGGACCTATCTCATCATGAAGGAAAGCACTCATAATGGGTATATGTGTCCAAGCTTGATTCTCTGCATAAGTCCACCAGCATCTCATAACTGGCTTCCTTATTATAAGATGCAAATTACTATCGCAGACAAAACTTTTCCCCCCTCTGAAAATCTGACGTATGCATGCAAACTATGCATATGCCTGCAGTCTAATTGGTAAACAGTCTGGCCTTAGGCAAAATTCCAAAACGTGAATTCCAGAAGTACAAGTATTCCCAAACTTTTCAAGTTTGTTGATTTTTCAAATTAGGATGGTGCCTTTTTGCGAATGGCCCTCAAGGCAGATTTACCAAATAGAACCTAAAACCAGAAAACACAAAGACGGCACAGCAGACAAATTGAAACACGCTAAAACAAAGTCATGAGATCATCGATCATTTAACTAGTGCCCAAAGAAAACCAATTAATTTCACCGACAAAGGCCAACATAAATCAGGCTCTGCCAAAAAGGCTTAATAGCTTTTCTTGAAGGGAACTGCAGTTGTGTGGCACAACCAGAGAATACTTTTCACCAAAGGTAGCCTCAGGAGCCAAAAGTATGTTCAGAGATGGCGCACAAACAGGTATCAGAAGAGTCATAGGAGCATAAGAGATCCTTCAGTATCTGGCCTTGGTTACTCACTGAGGCACTTTACTCCTGTTTTAAGGAAAACAAAAATGCCAATCTGGGTTAACTTCAGCATTTAGAACCCTTGTTCCCAGGCCAAATGTTCAGGCATAGTGAGGACAATATAATATTCTGTGCCTATAAACTGCACTGTGTAAACCAATTAAGTATTTTTAGTTTATTTTGCACAATACAGGTAATCCTCTACGTAGACCACAATTGAGCCCAAAATTTATGTTTCTAAGTGAAAAATTTGTTAAGTTAGTTTTGCCACATTTACGACTTTTCTTGCCACATTTGTTAAGTGAATAACTGCAGTTGTTAAGTTAGTAACAGGGTTGTTAAGTGAATCTGGTTTCCCCATTGATTTTACTTGTCAGAAGGTCACAAAAGGGGATCACATGACTATGGGACACTGCAACCGTCATAAATATGAGTCAGTTGTCAAGCATCTGAATTTTGCTCATGTCGTAAGTGTGAAAAATGGTCACGAGTCAGTTTTTCAGTGTCGTAACTTTGAACGGTCACTAAATGAACTCTTTTGAGTCAAGGACTACGTGTAGTCTTTTTTTTCTTCCTAATCGTATATTAGTTACAAAAGTTTCTCTCCCTGATGCTTGGATTCTGAGAGTTGATAAGCACTGATTGTATTATCCTAAATACATTTTTGCAGGTATAAGATTCAAGCACTTTACTACGTAATTAAACCAATGCTGCAGTCCTGGTGGCAAGAACAAAAGATGTTCCATGACACATTTTGAATTTTACACTTTTGCAATGGGAGCAGTTTTGATTAATTAAGTCAGAAATTAGTGTAAGTCAGCCAATGAAATAACAGTGAGAATTTTTTTTAAATGCAGAAATTCCCTTGGGGATTTTTAAAAAATATTATCATCACTAAGGTCGGAATTTTAAATGGAAGATTAATATGGGGTGAAAAGGTCTCTATTTCCTCTTGAAAGGCTATTTTTCCATTCAAAAGAGTTTGCTTTCCAAATGGGTTAACCTCTCCTCCTATGAAGGAGAGAACTACCTATAAAAATGTTGCAGGCAGGAAAAAGTATATATGATCAGAGCACATCAGAGGAAGGGTATCAAAAAAGCCAAGATGGCAGTTGTGATCATGCAACACAAGCCCCCGACCCCACAAAGTCCTGACCAATTTTACTCATGCCATATGAAGTATTAGCATGCCATTACATTTTGACACATTTTGGCTACTAATACGCAAGTGTAACCAGAGGCCAGATTTGCCCCGGGGATGTTCACACTATTATATACAAGCTATGCAATCTAGGGAGTATCTTGCAAGTCAAAATACTGTAGCCCACATTCCATTGATAGGGAGGAAATGCAGTATAGTGACCCACAATCAGGTTGCAGGTAATATATATTGATAAGTAATTTTCTATGACCGTACTTTTCTCAGGCTGAGGGTCATACCTGGTCCATGAGTTGGCATGCCAAGTTGCAGTCCATAAAAAATGAGACCATGTTCCCCTCAAATGAATATTATTTAGTTAAATATATCAGGTTCTATTTTAGAAAAAAACTTTGCAGCATTCAATTTTACAACTTTTGGAGAAGATCTGCAGACTGGCTAGCAGTCCTACCTCCAAGGTTTTTGCATGATAAACCTGTAAGGTAGTTGGTGACGTGAGAGAGCGAGAGAATGAGAATGAGAGAGGGATTATCTGGCTCAAAGTCACCCAGATAATTTTTAGAACTACCAGTAGGAGTGAGCTTGAACCTGACCCATATCTTAGTCTAATTCCATCTTTGTTCAGTAGTACATTTGAACATTTTAGGGGCTTATATTATGCACCTACTTTAAATTATGCCATATTCACTTTTAAAGTGGGCCTGATTTATATATGTTATTCAGACTAATTATATATGCCTGGACTACATACAGAAATAGGTTAAAATAGAAATAAAAGTGAATTCTTACTTTATGGAAACATACCAATAAATATTGATATTTTTATCTGCATGCAAAACAGATATCAAATGCCAATGACTAAGAGATACAGTGTAGAAGATGCAGAATATTTACTTCTAACCACCTGCTATTTACTTTAACTTAAAATCAGCCATATGGGAGCCTACTGCAAACTGATTGAATGTATTGCATGAGGAGATACTGTTCAGAAAACATCCTTGACTGATCTTTGAGGCAAATAGTCTCAGGGTATGTGTGATGTTATTTTGGCTGGGAATTGGAGAGTGCTTTTTCCATTTTTGTTATTCAATAAAAAATAATAAAAATACAAAATACAAAGCTTCTGAACATTTATAGGGTACTTAGTGATGTCAATGGAGATTCTCAATCATTCAGGTCATGATTATCTCAAAGGTGCCTTTTCAAAAGGCAACTGGACTTTCTTGATTTTTTCACCTTTAGGGCACTTAGTGATACATTTTTTTGGGTGGCTTACAGTAAAACCAAAATAATATATAAATATCTACATAATACTTTTAAATCATTGGCAGAATAATTTACATTTGTTTTCTTTTTTAAAATGTTTAATAAGTCAGTTTTCAAACTTATTAGGAATGTAAAAATTAGCTTTCAATCAGCTAAGATGGTACAGGAGAAAGTACAGGAGAGATAGTTGAAAAAATAGTTATGGATGCTGTGGCTACAGTCCTATCTAATTCTTTCTGACATACTTTTAAAAGATGAAATGAGATCTCACCTGTACTGATCTCACCTTACATTATCAGAACATAATTTACACTTTTTTACCAGAGATGTTCATCTCAGAATATAATTAATATCATACTTTATTTTTCTGCTTTTCTGTTTTTCAAGATTTAACACTCTACATTAAATGTAGGAAAATATGTGGGAAATTGGCCCTTATCCTTGGTTTCATTCAATGGAAGGTTCACATGAATCATATCTTTTTTATTCAAGGCAGTAAAACAATAAATTAAAACAGAAATAACTCCAAGACCTATTTCAATATTTACTTCCTCACAAATAGAATTTCATGAGATTCAGACATAATCTTTCACCTGTAACCCTTTTTCTTCTCAGTAGAGTAGTTCTCTTGCTTATGTCTCTTAAAACAAAAGTGCTTATAAAGGAATAGCATGGACATGCAACATCTTGTTTTTTTTCTTCCATACAATTATGTCCAATTCTTGTAGACAACATGGATAAGTCTCTGCAGTTTTCTTGGTAAGATTTTTCAAAATTGGTTTGCCATTGCCTTTTTCCTAGGGCTGAGAAAAAGTGACTGGCTTGAGATCACATAGTTGGCTTTGTGCCCAAGGCACCACTAGAACCCACCTTCTCCCAGTTTCTAGTTTGATGCCTTAACCACTATACCAACTGACTGTCTTTTTACTGGTAATATCTGTCAAAAGCTACTCTTGGGTATGAACAAGGCTTTTATCATGCAGTTGGTTGTTCTGTTCAGAGAATTTTACAAGGAGATCAAACATGTTCATAATCTATTTGACAACCTTCTTTTTTTTAAATTAGTTACTTTTACTTGATTTTTTTTACTTTTAATTAGTTACTTGAACTCTTTTGACAGGTAAATCAAGGAGCATTCAGGGATAACTCCAGTATTCAGTCTCTTCCTTTTTGAATCTCTGTAACCTTAAGAAGTGATGAGACAAAACTACTGGTAATGTACTGTGTTTCCCTGAAAATAAGACCCTGTCTTATATTTTTTTGAACCCTGAAATAAGTGCTTGGCTTTATTGCCAAGCACTCAAAAGCCCGATTGGGCTTATTATCAGGGGACATCATATTTTGGGGGAAACAGGGTAAAAGAATCCCCACTTGAATTGACAGTTCCTATCTTTGGCACTAGATATTGCCCTTCACCTGTCTAGCTGGATAATAAAAAGGGAACTGTTCTTCCTATTCAGAATATCTCCCTTTCTATCATCCATTACCACTTCCTATTTGTGACATTAAAAACATATTGGGGAGCAAGAAGTGGAAGGAAGCTGATGATAGGACTTGAACCAACAATGAGTCAGAAAAAATACATTTGTCTTTCACCCTACTTTCATAGTGATTTAAAGGAAGACAGTCCAGTTTTTATGGAAAGACAAAGCAATACAATGGTAACAATTTTATCCTAACCATTTGTAAGAATTATCTGCAAAAAATGTATTTCAAGAATATCCAGGATCCTAAATTCAGAACTGTTTCAGAAATGAATAAATATACCGCACAATCATAAAGTGGCAAACAGTAAACTATAATTTTGAAATACTTATGATTTCAGCAGTGGCTTCCAAATTGGTTAGCTAAACTTGAAGTGTTTAGCTGATAATGGTTACCTGCCAAGCATTTGGAGAGTTGGTTGATGGACTTCCCTAAGCTGGGGATCTGAAGAATTAGTCTATATTTAATTTTGCTAGGTATTTAGAAAAATAACATTAGGCACTTTAACTTCCTTTGAGGATACAGTATTTAAATAATAGAAACAATAGTACTATCAGAACACTCCCTTTTCCTGAAGATACACAGGACAAATTTTTCTGACATGGTTGTATATGTGTGTACATATAAAACATTGGTTCTGTATGTTTCTGCAGTCTGGTTTTCAATAAGAAATATGGACCCTGATAAATTTTTCAGTTGTAGTCAAAAGACTGTCCTTGAGAACGATCAAGCTGATTATCAAATTCTTGAGATTCGGCATTCTTGTATATACAACAGTTTGTGTAAACTGAAGACATAGACACCATGGGTGAAAAACACAGAACTATCTGTATTAACATTGTGGCTAAATTAAAGCATTTCTCTGTAAAGGAATAAACAGCATTATGCCTTTATGATGATCCCCCTCAAATGCACAGGTTAAAGTGTTAAATCCACAAATTAATTATTTTTCATATCAGAAATTATTAGTCTGATGAAAGCTTTGTTCTGTCCAGGTTAGTCATGGGAAGTCACTAGCCTTGTTTACAAATATAGCCGTGATGCTACGGGGCACATACTATGAATTCATTATATAGATAATTTTAAACAGAGTAAAACTGAATCCTTGCTCTACAAAAATCAACAGTAAAAAAAAAAAAAATCCAGTGAAATATTCATTTTCTTAAGAACCTCTGTATATTTTGAGTGACAGAGCTAGGAAACTTCATGGAAAATAGCACACCTACCCCAGGCCGACGTTCAAAATATGCCAGTCTTGATTTTGTTAAGACGAAGAATCGAACTTTAAAGTTGGAAGGGGAGGTTCTTCTCTTTTGCTGAGATTTTTTGATCAGTTCTTCTTCCAGAAGAACACAGTTATTCATTGCCAGCATGTAATGATCCAAATTCCAGGATGAAAAGGGATCTGCTCTTAATACTCCACACATGAGACCGGGAAAATGAAATTAGAGACAAAGACTGAACTGTCTCAAACATGGATGCAAAAAACAATGTAGGTGCTTTATCTTTCCATCTGTCATCCAGGCAGTACTGTTCTATAGCTTCCTTTCTGATACAAAAGCCATAACCACATCCTTTCAAACACACTGCGCAATACATTATAATTTATGTTACACATGTAATTGAAAGATAACTCAAACGGAAGCTTGAATTACAACTGTTTGCTGTTAATCTAAAAAAATAAATGCTTTGGTGAAAACACTTGGAGCCAAATTTTCCTTATGAAAAAAAAAATCCACAAAAGTATTTATTTACTTTTGTTTACTTTCTACTATTCAGATTTAGGAAGGATTGAAATTAATATTTTTTAATCCTTGACATTTTTTAACTTGATTCCAAAGTTCAGATTTTTAAATTATTAATATACTTGGGATCTATTCATTTCAAGGAAGTCTTGAGTATGCTTAATTTATGTTGATATTTCTTCATGACATTGTAGAAAATATATGCAGTGATATTTTATTGACTTTATAAAATATCTCTGCATATATCTCTATAATATAGAGAAATAGATGACCTAAAATTTAAGCACTTATTTCTCAAATGCAAACAAAGCCACCAAAATAGATTAACCATTATTCATTGAGCAAAACAGATAATTGAATGAAATAATTTGGCAGAGATCATAATTTTTGACTGATTATAACTATATAAAATTATAACTGCTTACATTTTTAGGGTGTTTGAATGATTTTTCTATCTATGAAGTCATTCCCTTACTCATTTGTTATCTTTTCAATTTATTGTGTGCTCATTTAGTTGTTTTGTTGTGTTCGGTGGTTCAACCAAAAATATTATCATGTTGTCTGAGTTCAGTTTCAGCCAGTAGAATTTGTGGGTCCACAACTATTTTCAAATAGTTGTTTCATTGTTGTGACTTAAAGTTTAAGGAAAGCATGTAAGGTATGTGGAAGAATGTGGATTATCCCAATTGCTTGACAGGCTGATTAAATCAGCTAGCATGCAGACTGATAACATGCATAAATGGAGGTAGCCAGGTATCTCCTAGCAGGAGAGAGACAATAATCTTTCTATCAAAGAACCCTCCCTTGACCAAGGAGATCTGCACAATTAGAGGGCAGTCTTTAAATATTCTAGGAATTATTATATTCCTAGAAAATGTCATCAAGGTAATAGTTTTACAGATGTAGATTCATTTAAATGATATTGATTTGTTTAACTTATTTGAATCAGATTTCAAATGTTTGGTTGCTGAAGTTGCTAGGTGGTTTTGAGGGATTATATTTTCTAGAAACTGCATGGGGGAGACTGTCTTGGTCAAGCTTCCACTCAGCAGTTTTAGTATACTTGACTACTGTATTCTTCTGAACTGCCAGTCAGGATTGAGCTTTGGCTGTGCTGTTTTACAGGAATATAATACTTTATTTAGGGCTATGTGACATAGATGACACTGATGGACTATAATTGACTTATAGTCAATCGACCTGCAAGATTCCATATTGGGCTCATCGACATAACTATGTTGGCAAAAGTTGAAATGAGGTCAGTGTGTTGATGATATCCAGTTCAATTGCTCCTTACCATCCATCTCCAACAAAGTCCAGTATGTAATGAGATAGATGAGAATGACAGAATGAAAAATATTTTATGAAAGAAGGTTTATAGCCTGGAAGTTACCCTTTATATTCAATTGTCACTGGATTATTAGTAGGAAGTCACAGCTTCCTACTAATAATCCAGTGACAATTGAATATAAAGGGTAACTTCCAGGCTATAAACCTTCTTTCATAAAATATTTTTCAGCTGTGACAAGAAATGCCTTTACAGAATTATGCCTAGCCAATCATCACATATTTTTTTTGTCCCATATTTAAAGAAAATACTTCCGTGCTGTGTTCGGGGCATATTTGCTATGAGCTCTCTGTGGAAGCTACTGCTGCTACTGCCAAATGGAAGGCACATTAGTCAAGCTTATGCTATTAATTTCCATTGTTTATCTGTTTATATGAAACTTATGAATCCTGACACTATGTTCCTCAGTTGCTATTTACTGTACTCCCCCACCGGAGACCCTTGGATTCCCTCCCCAACCCTGCCTGTCCCATACAGGTACCACACGACATAGAGGTGGCCTCACCCACTCAGTCATATAACACCCTCCCCCCGCAGCCAGTTATTAGGGCAGAGAACCGGTTGTTAAAAAATTTGGAGCCCACCACTGCATAGCATATACTAAGTACTCCTAAGTATGAAGAATGTGCAAAAATTGTGTTATACTGTAGGCTTTCCCTTTCGATTTGCATTCAAAGATTGAATTTTTGAAAATATTTGCATTTAAAGGAGCATAGATTATATACAAGATTTTGTTACTGAAAAAAATCCATTTCATTTAAAACATTCACTTAAGAGTGAAATGTTAATTTGATTCAAAAAGAAACACTCAGGATGGGTTGTTGTTCCCTCTATAGAGTCTATATTGTTTTTCAAACCTAAATCATTCTCCAAACATGCTACTTGCCTTTCTTTCTCAAAGCAAAAGGCTGTTTTCTATAAAAGCATGGCAAAATGTAACTGTTAATCCCAAAAGTGTGTTTAGTGCTTTTTACAGATCATTGTATTTCATAAAAAAAGACAGTTCCTCTCAAGCCATGATTAGTGCTGCTCTCTGCTGCCTAAGTGTGGCATAACATATGTAATAAAGTGGACCGCAAAATAATACATTTTTGTTGTTTTCATTTAATCTATTAACAATGCATTTTTCACATGAAATTTAGGTGGCAGTAGTAATTCATTTGGAAAACTAGAGGTAGAGACATATTGGATAATATGTATTCCATGAAATTGATTATATTCTTTATGCTGTGTTACAAATAAAAATATTTTCTTTTCATATGTATTTATTTGGTATATTTATATTAAATCTATATATATTTGGCATATTGATATTTAAACACGTGACTCTGGACAGCAGTTAAAAACACAAAAAAATAACATAAGAAAAACAAAACTATCAGTGGGTGAGCGCCTTCAGTTTCCCTAGTCACTTTACAAGTTGCATATCTATGTTCCTGGATCCCTAGGCCAGATGGTAAGGCCATGTCATCAGGCTATTTTGGAAGGCCAACAAGATGGAGCCAATCTGATCTAATGGTGTTCCAAAGGATAGGGGTCACAGCAAAAGAGGATCTCTACCTGGGTCTCATCAGATGACATTTTTTCATTGGCAGGACTCATAATATATCCTTCCTGATGGATCTGATAGAGTGGGTAGATGTGTCTGGTTGTTCTGACCTAGGCTTCCTGAGTCAGTAAAACACACGAGTTGTCCCAAAAACCTCTTTAATTTCAATGGCTGTGAATTCTGTTCATTCACAGATGAGTCCCAAATAGTTGTAAAGAGTCCTTCAGGATAAGGCTGATAATCACCCACCTTTATCTCCTTTGACACGCTGCCAAAGACCACGGAGTCCAAAATCAAACAGAGCTTCAGACTTTAAACTGAACAGAATTAACAAGGTTGTTTCCTGCAAAGGCCAAATACCTTTGCTCCTCTTTTAAGTCTTATGGGAGGGGACAATCATCTCCAAGCCCTACTCCCAAGTCGTCTCTTTTGTTTTAACTGTTCTTGCCTTCTGGCAGCTTTGCACATGTGTGCACTGGGAACAGGCTCCCCGTTCCTCTGCCTCGCTGAGGTCTGACTCTGGAGGCTCCCAGATGGCCCTTTCTCTGCCTCCGAGGCAGAGCCTTCGTCCAAGCCTTCCTCAGACTCCAGGACTGCCCCATGTTCCTCCCCAATCTCCTCACTGTCCGACTCTGCTGCCAGCTCCACAGGCCGCCGGCGGACAACACTGGTGAGATACCTCAAATACCCATCTTCCAGATGTGAAGAAGTGAGGTTCTACAATGAGGAATACCCATCTGAACTTCAACTGCTTTCATGTTGATGTACAGTATGTCATAGAAGTGAGTACACCCTTTCACATTTTGTAAATATTTAAGTATCTCTTTTCATGTGACAACACTGAAGAAATGACACTTGGCTACAATGTAAAGTAATGAGTATACAGCTTGTATAACAGTGTAAATGTGCTGTCCCCTCAAAATAACACAACACACAGCCATTAATGTCTAAACGGGTGGCAACAAAAGTGAATACCTTCCCAAGACATTTTACTGAGCAGAATATAGTAAAATGCAATTCAATATTCCATGTACACAAATGGACCAAATTGGGCATTCAATTTTAATTCTGGTGAATGAACAAAATCACCCATTACACTTTCCAACATCAAGCTATCTTAATGAATAAATTCTGCCTTAACCCTAACCATTTGAGTTTGTTCAATGCTAATTCTCTTCTAGAATTTAGACAATAATCTATGGACAAAATTTGACTGATCATCTGGCTAATTCTGATCTATTTTTGCCAACTCCAGCTTTGCACAACTGGTTGTTTCAGGAAAGCATACCTGCAGAGGATTATTTTATTACATAAATTTATACATGTGATTCAAATTTGTTAGGTATAGCAATTAGTCTAGCAGAGAGGGAGATGGCAAGAACGTATCTTAAAATTCTTAAACACGAACACACTTTTCCCAGGGAAGATCTGATTTTGACAGAATTTGACTAACATTTGTGTGGCCGTTTAATCACCGCTACAATAAAACCCTAGATAGTTCCATCATGGTTCCTGTAAATCACGATAACATTTCAGGAAATATGCGCCACCCGAAAACAAACTCCCCCGCCCCCCGTCTGCTTAAAGGTCTCTTCTTAGCACGACTTCAAGAAGAAAATAAGATGCGAGGGGGGGGGGTTATTGCAGAAGACAAAACGCTCATTAAACAACTGCTGACTGGCAACGAAATCGGCACGCGCCAGTTCCCTCGCCCCGCCCCTTTTATCGGCCTGCGATTTGGTTCCAACGGCGTCTTTTTCGTTTTTTTCCGGTTTGGGGGAACTCGCGCCTCCGCGGAAGCCAATGAGGAGAGCGGCGCGCTACATGCATAAATTGCGCGCGCCGGAAGCGATTGTTTGCTGCCGAGGAGAAACGCAAGTGATCCTGATAACTGATACTGTGTCGCGGAGCTGCTGGAAGCCTGATCCCTTTTGGTGTGTCTGTGAGCTTAACATCAAGTAAGCCAAAGGTTTTCACTTCGGGATTCCCCTCCTCTGTAGTGTCAGAACTGCTCCCCGGTGCTTTTTGGGAGTCTGCATCCTGCGCTTTTCCTGTTTGTTTTGCCCGACGAGGACAGGTTAACGGACTAGGCACGACTTTAATTTCCTAGCACCAAAGATTAAAAGCGATCATCATCTACGTTCGCATTAACATCACGACCCCAAACCTGTTCCCTTGTCTTATATTTTGAATATGGGGCGGATAAATTTTGCTGCTGACACTCTTCCCCTTAAAATCGAGTGAATGTAGTTTTATATTTAGTGCCGAAAGAAAGAGAACAAGAAGCTAAGGAAAAAAGTGACGTGGACTTAGTATATATTGAAACGGCCTCTTTAGTGTGTGGGAGAGAAAATATAAAACATAACTAGGAATAGGCTTCATTAGACAATGTGTGGACGTTCCCAACTTCGCTATAAAGTTTTGTCAAAATTATGTCGGCTTTTATCTTTCATGTAATGTGATGTTTTTTTGTTACTGTAGAAGTGGATTTCTGCATAAGGCAAGGAGGTGAAGTAGATTTTGAATGTATCATCAAATCTGTATTTCTTAAAATATGTGTTATCGTTGGCAGTAGAACCAAAAATACAGTAGGATCACATTTATACATAATTGTAAAGTAGTGAGCAATAATATTAATAAGATATTAAAACAGTAAGGAAAACTGTTGTGTCGATCCTCTTGCATGTTCTTAGGCACATGTTTCAAGTGTGTATAGTGAATAATACAAATTTTTGTCAATTTAAAATCCTCTAAATATAAACAGGTGGCAGATAACTCCATAATTAGTGCTAGTAAATAGTATTCTTAACTATTTAGTGTGTTGGACAGAAACATTTTAACTTTATTGCAATGTATAAATGCTTATCTATCTTGTATGTGGTGTTTAAGTGCTAATTTTATTTTTATATTTGCAAATGTTATCTCTTTATTCTAGCAATTTGTTCTGCTGCAATGGGTGAACCACAGCAAGTGAGTGCCCTCCCTCCACCTCCAATGCAATATATTAAAGAATATACTGATGAAAATATTCGGAAAGGCATAGCTCCTAAGCCTCCACCGCCTATTAAAGATAGCTATATGATGTTTGGAAATCAGTTCCAGTGTGATGATCTAATTATTCGACCATTAGAAAGCCAGGGTATTGAACGATTGCATCCCATGCAGTTTGATCATAAAAAGGAATTAAGGAAGCTCAACATGTCTATACTGGTCAACTTCTTAGATCTCTTGGATATATTAATAAGAAGCCCAGGCAGCATAAAAAGAGAAGAGAAACTGGAAGATTTAAAACTGCTATTTGTTCATGTGCATCACCTTATAAATGAATATCGACCTCACCAAGCAAGAGAGACTTTGAGAGTCATGATGGAAGTGCAGAAACGTCAGCGTCTAGAAACTGCAGAGAGATTTCAGAAACACCTAGAACGAGTTGTAGAAATGATTCAGAATTGCTTGGCTTCTCTTCCAGAAGATTTACCTCATTCAGATGGAGGAATGAGAATAAAAGCTGAACCAATGGACACTGAAGACAGCATAAACTGTATTGGATCGAATGAACAGCAAAGAATAATCTCTAGCGTAAAAAAAGATCAGGTTTTGGATAAAGATGCTAACATGTGTAGCATTATTGATGAAATGACATGAAAAAGCTTTGGGTTTTGTGATTTTCAAGGAACATGCAACTGATGCTAAGGAATTAGAATATGACGTTTCTTTTCCTTTTGCTATGACAATTTAAACAGTAATGGAATACAATGTATAAATCAGTAAATATTGATAATTTATTTGTTTAGCTTTTGCATGTATATCTATGCTTGACTTTAAAGAGCGTCAATCTTACTGAGAGCTTTACCTATTATGCTAACTGTGCAATTCATCAGTATCCAAATTTTGCTGATGAGCATTTATTGAAACATGGGAGGTACTTTAAGGAATTTAAATATATGTGGTGATTCCTTGTTTAGGTTAAATTAAAAGACATATTATACCACAGCAACATTGTTATGTATACAAAGTGGAAGTAAAGACAGTAAATGTTTTTTTCTTGTTATGAATGTTTGTGAATTAAAGCAACTGTTTCTAAAGATAAGTAAACTTGGTGACTAACATTTATTAAAAAGAATGAAATTCTAAATTCTTTGAGATAACTTTATCTTTAAAATATTTAACAGAAGACTTGATCAAAATTAGCCTTGTATTTTATAGGATGAGCCATATTGCTTCCCTCTGATTTAAATATAAGTCAATTTTATTAAGATGTAAAACGGTGGTTCCTCAGATCGTGACTGCTTGTTAATGCTGACTGTGTTGAAATCTTTTGTCTATGTTTACTAAAGAATTGGAAGTGTGTAAATAGCATAGCCATAGTATGTATATATTCAACATTTACAGTGGGGCAAAAAAGTATTTAGTCAGCCACCAATTGTGCAAGTTCTCCCTCTTAAAAAGATGAGAGAGGTCTGTAATTGTCATCATAGGTAGACCTCAACTATGAGAGACAAAATGAGAAAACAAATCCAGACAATCACATTGTCTGATTTGAAAAGAATTTATTTGCAAATTATGGTGGAAAATAAGTATTTGGTCACCTACAAACAAGCAAGATTTCTGGCTCTCTCAGACCTGTAACTTCTTTAAGAGGCTCCTCTGTCCTCCACTCATTACCTGTATTAATGGCACCTGTTTGAACTTGTTATCAATATAAAAGCCACCTGTCCACAACCTCAAACAGTCACACTCCAAACTCCACTATGGTGAAGACCAAAGAGCTGTCAAAGGACACCAGAAACAAAATTGTAGACCTGCACCAGGCTGGGAAGACTGAATCTGCAATAGGCAAGCAGTTTGGTGTGAATAAATCAATTGTGGGAGCAATAATTAGAAAATGGAAGACATACAAGACCACTGATAATCTCCCTCGATCTGGGGCTCCACGCAAGATCTCACCCTGTGGCGTCAAAATGATCACAAGAACGGTGAGCAAAAATCCCAGAACCACACGGGGGGGACCTAGTGAGTGACCTGCAGAGAGCTGGGACCAACGTGACAAAGGCTACCATCAGTAACACACTACGCCGCCAGGGACTCAGATCCTGCAGTGCCAGACGTGTCCCCCTGCTTAAGCCAGTACATGTCCGGGCCCGTCTGAAGTTTGCTAGAGAGCATTTGGATGATCCAGAAGAGGATTGGGAGAATGTCATATGGTCAGATGAAACCAAAGTAGAACTGTTTGGTAGAAACACAACTCGTGTTTGGAGGAGAGAGAATGCTGAGTTGCATCCAAAGAACACCATACCTACTGTGAAGCATGGGGGTGGCAACATCATGCTTTGGGGCTGTTTCTCTGCAAAGAGACCAGGACGACTGATCCGTGTACAAGAAAGAATGAATGGGGCCATGTATCGTGAGATTTTGAGTGCAAACCTCCTTCCATCAGCAAGGGCATTGAAGATGAAACGTGGCTGGGTCTTTCAGCATGACAATGATCCCAAACACACTGCCCGGGCAACGAAGGAGTGGCTTCGTAAGAAGCATTTCAAGGTCCTGGAGTGGCCTAGCCAGTCTCCAGATCTCAACCCCATAGAAAACCTTTGGAGGGAGTTGAAAGTCCGTGTTGCCCAGCGACAGCCCCAAAACATCACTGCTCTAGAAAAGATCTGCATGGAGGAATGGGCCAACATACCAGCAACAGTGTGTGCCAACCTTGTGAAGACTTACAGAAAACATTTGACCTCTGTCATTGCCAACAAAGGATATATAACAAAGTATTGAGATGAACTTTTGATATTGACCAAATACTTATTTTCCACCATAATTTGCAAATAAATTCTTTCCAAATCAGACAATGTGATTGTCTGGATTTGTTTTCTCATTTTGTTTCTTATAGTTGAGGTCTACCTATGATGACAATTACAGACCTCTCTCATCTTTTTAAGTGGGAGAACTTGCACAATTGGTGACTGACTAAATACTTTTTTGCCCCACTGTATATCACATACCATGCACTTAAAACATTTCTTCCTAATTTCTAAATTTCTACACAATCAGGAAAAGTTTCTATACAAGACGATTATTTATGGGCCAAGAAAAAATACTTGCAAAAATGAATACTAACATATACATACCAAAGAACAAATTAAGTTGTGTATGTTACAAGATAATGAAATTATTTTTGATCTCTACAGATTGAATAATTAAATTTTCTCAAATTCCATTATTTTCTGGGGAAAATGTGAGGGTGGCAGATATTTTTCTGACTTCAATCTATATAGAATTTTTAATTTGCTAGTATGGTGTAACCAGAGGTTGGTTTTGTACTAATTAAAAGTATTAGGGAAAGTCAGTAATGTTTCGCTTCTATTTATCCTCACCACCATGATTGCATTTCTTTATACCATATATCATGCAATTCAGAAAGTCTTCCAATTCTCAAAAGCAGCTTTCCAGAATAATCCTAATTTTTGTGCTGTTTTTAGTGGTTTTTTTGTTTTTTCCCTATATGTTGGGTATATATATTTTTTATTTTATTGCGCTAATTTGAGTTATCTCAAAATTAGAAAGTACAGTTTGGCTAACAAAGAGAACAGTAATTAAAATTCACCTCAGGAATTCAATTATGTAACAAAATACTTATCCAAAAATTGTGCTTGGATATTTTATCCTAGTATTACTAATGATAATTGGTAGTAGTGATATTTTAGCTACCTACTATCTTTGCAATGTTGATTCATCTACACTTTATAATTTGCATAAGAAAAAATTACAGTCAAATTTATAAACAAAAGAGTCCAAGAAATATGAACGGTTTTGTCTTGTTCTATCTTCATTTGGCATTTCAGATTTAGTAAACATTAACATAATTGTACAGTGGGCACTAAACCACAACAGCTTTTTCTAATCTATTTATTTTTGTTTTTAATAATTCTACATTGCTGAGAATAGATGAAAGCCCATGTAAAGAGAAGCAGAAAAATAGCTCTGTTTTAAAATGAAATTAATAAATCGCTGTGGAATGAAGTTCTTTTTCTTGAAAACAGATGAAAATAATTTATGATGGGGAACAATGGGAGTTGATTTTTTTTCTCTTAATTATGTGCAACTTGTTTATGGAGATACCTGCAATAGTCTTAATATATAAATATAATGTAGCAGATCTTTTTGCCTCAGCAGGAAGAAGCACCAAGCTGACTTTGGCTGAGCTCAAAAGCTAAATTTGGATGTCTTCTCTCAGCAATTACATATAGATACTAAAAAACATCAGGTTTGGTACCTATAAAAGAGGAACAACCAAGCCAACCTCCCTTCCCTTCTAACTTCACTTCCTAATTAAAAAAGAATGGAATTGCTGCAAAATAAATGTTCCCAACCATTATAGACAGCTTAAAAGGATACCACAATTAATAGTATTGAACACTACTGAGGGGCTCTAAAAGGACCTAAAGTTGCTTTCCCTCATGGAAAGAATTTCCATCCCATGGCCAGGATTCCACCCCTAGAGCCTGGATATTGAACTCTCCTGGCCCCATTAGCAGGAGATTCCACCATCAGTGGCACTATGTAATCCAGGCACATCAGAATGGCTACTCCTATGCCTTTCCATATTGCACAAATCCCAAACGTGCATTTGCATTGAGACCCTCAAGAACAGTAAGATGGAAAGCATCCTGCAACATCAAGAGGACTCATTCAGAGGAACTGCCAATAAGGAATAATACTTTGAAAGCAAATGGCTTGAATCTCAGAGTGAAATATACATTAACTGAATAGTGGTGTGAATAGGTGAGAGTGCAAAATTGTGTCCTCAACTTGATATTGAGAACTGCGAAGTAAGTTACTTTGCTGCTATTATTGTTTCTCTGGTGACTATCCAGTAGACAGTTTTCTGGGTGATTAGAGGACTGTTGCAATCAGGCACAGTGATGGAGATCGGGGAATCTTCAGATGTCTACTGTGACAATGATGTAAGACCCAAAAGCAAAGTCAGGAGTTTTTATAAAGCTTGATGTTCATGCTGTATTGTATAAGTTAAGGAATGGCATTCAGAAAACCATGAGTGTGGATGTGTGGGACTGGTTTCAGCTGTTACAGTTTAATGATGGGCACAAGGTTTTAGAAAAAGTCTGGCTGACCACATGGATTCTTGACCGATCATGGCATGTGGAATCTAGCTAAAGGGAATTGATTAGGCAATTAGTACATCTTTGAGAAGGGACACAGTGGCTCAGTGGCTAAGACGCTGAGCTTGTTGATCAAAAGGTCAGCAGTTCAGCAGTTTGAATCCCTAGTGCCGCGTAATGGGGTGAGCTCCCGTTACTTGTCCTAGCTTATGCCAACCTAGCAGTTTGAAAGCACGTAAAAAAATGCAAGTAGAAAAATAGGGACCACTTTTTGTGGGAAAGCATTCCGTGTGCCTTTGGTGTTTAGTCATGCTGGCCACATGACCATGGAGATGTCTTCGGACAGCGCTAGCTCTTCGGCTTTGAAATGGAGATGAGCACCGCCCCCTAGAGTCGGGAATGACTAGCACATATGTGTGAGGGGAACCTTTACCTTTACCTTACTTACATCTTTGAGCCATGGACATAGTGGCCTTAATCTGGAAAACTCTCATCTACTCCTTAAAAAGAAAGCTATAATGAAACTGCTGGCTTCAGTGTACTCATTAAATACTTAGCTAATTCTTATTGAAGTTGATTTAAAATAAAGCTTTTTTCACAGTAGGAATGCTTCTTTAATCATGTTTGTATATCCAAATTCATCCTGGTTTCTGCCATAATGACATCAAACCTGTTTTCAGAGTTGCTTCTGCAGCATTTTTATTTTTCTATTGAGAAATATTAATTTATTCTTGTAATCGGACTACATTACACTTTGGAAGATTTGTGAGAATTTGGCCTTCGCTCTAATCAGGTCTATTTTTCAGATTAATTTCACTTCTGTGACATCTAAACAGTAATTACAAACTGCAATTATGCTCTGTCTTGTAAAGGTTTCATTTGCTTACCTATTAAAAAGTTTCTGTCTAAAATGCATTGGCTCAAAGATTGGCCCACTCATCAAAAGTTGTGCCATGGGAATAGAGAGTACATAAAATATACAATCAGAAGGGAATGAGTTTTTTAATTGGAGTCCTCTTAATGTCATTTTTCCATTCTCTAACCTTTTATAAGGTTCTGCAAACTGTCAGCTTAAATTTTGCACAGAAAGTTTGCTGAGAAAGTTAAGTGTACACTTGTGCAAAATTCTAAAATTAGAAATAATTTTCAGGTAGCTGGGGGAAAAAAAGCCCAGCCAACATATTGAATCCCTCAGACCAAAACTAATGAATTTTTAATTGATTAAAGTTTAGACTAATTGTGGAACTACATGAGTTTGGTAAAGCTTATTATTTACTTAATACAGATGCCTAGATGCCCTCAAAAAGTATTTCTGATGGTTTTGATAATTCTAGTCATATATCAGTGGAATAAACACACATATTCTGCTGTAATATAACACAATATTGCTCTGTGTTTTCTATTTATAAAATATCCTTTTACCAGAAACCAATATAGTGAGATTGTTTCCTCTCTTCCCCAAACTATGATCTTGGCATTTTTTCCTGAGCAGATGGGCACTTTTCCCAACAAAGTACAGGATTTTAACCCCATCACTTACCTCATTGTTTTATTTTTAAGAATGTTTCGGAGGCTGGTGTGAAGTATAAAACTTAGCTGGACACTTCACTGAATCATACTTTAGCAGGAATGAAGCTGATTATCCAGAACAGAATCCTTGGCATGAGAATCAATTTTCTTTGCTGATTTTTGCCTCTTTTTGCAGAATGATATAAAAAAGTTGCCTGACTGCATTTTCCAGTCCGTTTCTTTTACATCCCAGCGAATTAGGGTAAAGCTTCTAACACTTTTCCAGATTTAAAGCATGCATTTGTTTTTGTTAACTCTACACTCTCCCCCCCTCCATCCTTTCTATGGTCCAGATGATAGAAGAAAATTGAACCAGACCAGGTACAAAAAAGACAAGGCAACTGCTTAGTGGGGAGATAAGAATTTATTTGACAGCAAAACAGGCAATGTAGCCATGAATTAAAAAGACAGGTATAGTGATGTTTATAGGAAAGCCTGTTCTTTGTTCAGGAAGCACACAACCATGTTTGCCTCAGGGGGTACATACTACATAGGGTCCAATAGAGAGAAAATGCAGCTTTCTCACCCTGTGGACATGATAATCTTTACTCCTTTATGTGTTCAGGTATTAGTTTTTGAGTGATGGGTCTGATATCAGGAGAATCACATTGTGTGAATAAAGGATTTCCATGTCTTCAGCAATTTTTTTTTTATTATGGCTGAGTTGCTTCTTTTGTCAATTTTTTAAAGAGAAACATCCTTAAGTCAGTTTCTGCCTATGTGTCAATATAGGGGGAAAGACTTAAGCAGTCTTTGGCATTATTGTGTGTTGGTTCACTGACAGGTCAGGAGTGGTCAGGGTTTCACACAGATATCAGGAACCTTCTGCCTCTCATTCAACATGGAATGGAACCATACTATCGTCTTGGGTTCAGTTGGATGAAGTTAAAGTTGGTATGCAAGTGATAGAACAAAATGTTTTGTTAGAAAACAAAGGGCTGAAGTTGCTATCTAATCTAATCCTCCAGGACTTCCTCTGACAATCCAATTTTTGGATAGATGGTCCTACTTCCCAACAAAGTCCAGACCCATCCATGATTATGCAATTGGAGCTTTGTTTCTTTTTGCTGCATTGATCATGTAGTTGTGCCTGCCTTCCCCCCCTCCTCTGGATGACAATTGTTATTTTCTAAAATAGCAATGGAACCTGTCTATAGCTCAGAAGCATTCTTAGAAAGAAAGATATTACTAGAGGTGGTGCTGGGGGAAGGGGGACTATGGATAGGGATTTCCCTAGTCCAGGAATTGAGAAATCTACTTGCCCCGGAAGGATCTATACCCCCTTTCAAGAAGCAGATGCATACTGTGGCTGTTTTTAGAACTCTTGTTGAAGGCTTTTATGAAAAAAAAAAAATTAAAGCTCTGGTAGGAATGCCCTCTTGGCAGTACCACATTTGCCAAGAATTTGCTATGCAGCATCTAAAAATAAGGCATTTTTGATACAGGAGCCCCAACTGTGAAATTATCTTTTTGTTCAGTTTGGGGTCATGTACTTTGTAAGCCTTTCATGCCATCGGACAACGTATTTGCTTAATTAATTGTTTTAATTAAATAAGTAGTTTGAATTTATGCAGCTGTACCTTACACTGACTCTGAAATTAAGGAGGTATTTTACAGTTGTAATTTTTTTTATATATATCCCCAATTTGGAATTATTATGATTGTAAATGAAAAAAGGGAAAACAACATTTTGGAATAATAGAAGAACTAAAAAATAATAGTGGGATTTAAAAGCTAAAGCAAGCCCAGCATAAATCCAGTTATTTGAATTGGTTGTTCTATTCTATTCCATTCCATCCCATTCTGTCCTGCCCATCCAGTTTGAACATGCCCACAGTCATGCCCACACAACTGTTTCAGTCAAGGCTTCTTTCTAGACACTGCAACATTTATGACAGGAAGAGGAAGTTCTGGTCAAAGCTATATAAAGGGCACTGTGATTGATGACATGCAGCAGTCAGAAGTCAGAGAAGTTCAGAAACTTGTTTGGGAAACAAGCCTTCTATTAATCAGGTAGAAAGAAATCTTTTCTGTGGTACCATGTTTTCTTGCCTGCTTCTGAAACAGATCCTGCTCATGATATTAACAGGTAACTAAATTTTCCTAAAAGCTACACATAGGTAACATCTTTGTAACAGTATTGCTTCAATCTCTTAAAGGATTTGGTAGTATGATTCTGGTCAGAATTTTGGCAAGTTATTGCATGTATTTTAAAGCTGCCATTCCAATACTAGGATGAAAATTGGATGGTTCACATCTGAACAAACATAATAGAATTGGGATGGATGGATGAATGACTGAAAATTAACATGTTGACATCATCTTCATGTGTTATGTTTTACATGGTAGGAAATAAAGGTAGTATGCATGATAATATTAATCCAATACCAGCACTGACTTATTTAGAGTGTCCATTGAAGTTGATACTATTAATTTCTAATTTCTATATTAATTTCTATATTACATTTGAATCTTTTTTCTAATATGAGTGCAAAATGAAGCAAAAGTCAAAATAAAATGTATACATTTTTACAAATAACATTTGTAAATTTGAGACTCCTTGATTATCCTGTATAGGGCAACTAAGTATAGGCAGTGGGTGATTTTTAATCTTCATTAATGCCAATTGGAAAGGATTAGTTGTAATCATGTTGAGACTATATATCTAACATTAATTCCAATGTTCATGGTTATCTGGCTTAAAATAGACCGCAGTGACAACAGAGCCTTGGTAATACAGTGGTCTAAAGCACCCTGTTATTAAGACCAGCTGCCTGCAATTACTGCAGGTTCAAATCTCGCCAGGCTCAAGGTTGACTCAGCCTTCCATCCTTTCTAAGGTAGGTAAATTGAGGACCCAGTTGTGGGGGCAATAAGCTGACTTTGTATAAATATACAAAAGGATGAAGGCTATTGCTTAACGCCTTGTAAGCCGCCCTGAGTCTCCGGAGAAGGGCGGCATATAAATCAAATTAAAACAAAACAAAACAAAACAAAAAAAAAAAAACTGTGCACTAAGAACTTCTGAGGTTTCTCAATTGAGCATTATCTCATTGTGCAAATATGTGACTTAATTATATTTTCCCAGTTTTATAAAATAAGAATAAAATAGGAAAATATTCTATCCCTTCTACCCACTGTATATAGTGATAAAAATGATGCAAAGATATGAGAAACAAACTCTCAAAAACAAAAATAAGCTTTTAAAGTTTTTAATGCAGGATATTATCATTTATTTATTTATTTATTTATTTATTTATTTATTTATTTATTTATTTATTTATTTATTTATTTATTTTCTGTTTCCCCTCTAAGTTCACTTTTCATCATATGCTAGCTCTGAATCAGAAAAGGTCTTCCTGTCTGAGTAATTAAGTGTTCTTTCATTTTTGGTAAGATATCACCTAATCCGCTAAGAAAACGGTTGTTTGCTAGGCTGAGAAGACAATGTGTGAAGATGTTGTAGATCCTCCATCAGAAAAGTTATAACATGTTATAAATAATGTCCTGTTTAGTAACCAATGATTACATAAACAGTGTAATAGTATTCCACAGTGAGGACATGGTACTGATTTTTTTTTCATTTTATGAACATTTTAAAAAAGGTTATTTAGCCATAAAAATTTAATTTGGATGGAAAAAAATAGAGTTCCTGGCAGGCAACCATAAGGTGTGCGTGGGTATGTGTTTTAATCAGCATTTCCATCCTGCTTTTATTTTCTTTATATTACTCAGCAAACTGAGGCAATGATGTCATAGTATTTCAGATGATAATTTCATTCTTCTAAGGAAAGCTGCTTAGAAGAAAATTATTTTAGAAGCTATGGCCTAATTTGTCCCAAACCAATCTTGTTTTTTTTTTTTTAAATAATAATAATTGTAACATTTCTTCTACAGGTTGCTTCACATCATATGCTGAAACTGTCATACAAGGAAAAGTGGGTGAAAACATCACTTTACCCTGTCATTATTCAGTTAAGGATAATCGACTCACAGATGTTTGTTGGGGACGAAGTTGCCCTTCAGTGGGTAGTTGTCCCAATAAAATGATTAGCATTAATAAATATCTGGAGATAGATGGGCAACTCCAAAAATACCATCTAATGGGAAGTGTCATTCAAGGGGATGTATCTCTGACCATTGCTAACATTACAGAAGACGATGGAGGGACATATTGTTGTCGAGTGGAGTATCAAGGCTTGTTCAATGATGGGAAAATATTTTTCAAATTACTGATCAAGGAAGGTGAGCAGAAGATTTAAATTTGAAAAGAAGTATTATTTTTATGAACTTAATCTAATGACTGTCTCTCACTGCAGTGTCAGTACCATCTAAAATTATATACAAAATGATATTTACATGTGTTATGTATTTTGTGTGTCTATTTATTAACTATGATATAGTCTTTAACATTACTGGTTCTGTGTTTCATTTGATATGGAACTCTTCTACTGTGTTCTTTATAAAAGCTACAACTCTATTCATACCCGCATACACTTTGTTATGAATGTATATGTTCACCTACACACACACACACACACACACACACACACACACATATCATATGTATATTTCAGGGGTGGGTTCTACTTACCTTTACTACCGGTTCGCAATGGGGCCGTGCGCATGTGCAGAAGCTTCCTGATGACATCTGGGTCAGTGGTGGAGCTTCCCACCGGTTTTACTACCAGTTCTTGCGAACCAGTCTGAACCGGGGACAACTCACCACTGGTATTTATACATAAAATATGTATGTATGTGTATATTCATGTATACACACACACAGAAATATGTACATACACATATGTGTATATAAATATATGTATGGGTCTGTATGTCATATGAAATGATGTGTCTCAAGTTATACGATCCAATTAAAACAAACATGAACCCCAAAAAGCATGTTCAGATACAAATATCAATCTAACACTATAAGATTTACAAATTTTATGGAATTCTGTCTTCCAAAAGTTTTCTGTATGTATGTATGTATGTATGTATGTATGTATGTATGTATGAGGGGTGAGTTCTACTTACCTTTACTACCGGTTCGCAACGGGATTGTGCATGCACAGATCGCTTCTGATGACGTCAGGGTCAGTGGGCGGAGCCTCCTGCCGGTTTTACTACCGGTTCTATAGAACTGGTCTGAACCGGGGGCAACCCACCACTGGTATCTATGTGTGTATGTATGTATGTATGTATGTATGTATGTATGTATGTATAGATAGAGATAGAGATAGAGATAGAGATAGAGATAGAGATAGAGATAGAGATAGAGATAGAGATAGAGATAGAGTTATACGTATACAAATTTGTTTTATTCTGTATTAATACTCCTATTTTTCAGCATTGCTTCATACAACGCCTATATATTTTAGTACGACTAATTTTGTTTCCGAACCAAAATCAGTATTCATTACTGAATCTCCACTCAATGTAAGTATCAATATAAAAATGTGTATGTTTCTGTGTGTGTGTGCATATGAATTGGTAGCTATTTATGCTAAGTCTTCTGAAACCTAGTACGCTTTATCTACTTCTCCTTTGTGTCGTCAATTTCCAGGAATTGGCTATAAATTTTAGTGAGGGTCTGAAGAAAAAAAGGGGGAAAGTGTCGGTGTCCATGAATCATTGGGTGCCCATCCTTGCCATATCCTAACTATCATGTTTCAAATGCTAGGCAGGAAAAGGCATTATGATACTTCTAAGAGGTTTATTCTGGGTTATATAAACAATGGAAATAGCATTGAGAAAATACACAATTTCTTGAGGAGCTCTGAGAGATGAAGAGCCAGAAGAGAACTCTGGTATTGCTTTGGAGGAAGATGAAGAGCAAATTGGATCAAAAATATAAGAAAGATATTTAATCTATACTATGGATTAAATTGTGGCAAGCGTCTGCTGATAGTGGCCCTGTTTTAGGTGACCCAATTCCTGGTGGGAAGAAATGTGTCATTGGACTATCTTCAGGGTTACTATGAGGAATATTTTTGCTATTTGACAAATAAAACTTCTTGGATCAGCTTAGAATTGGACTCTGAGTGGACATGTCCAGTTGAACTGCCCGAGGCAAGGTTTTATAGGATTATTTTAAGTAAATTCAGTTCTGTAAAGTGTCCTGAAGTTCTGCACTTGGTAAACTTGGCCATCTGTTAGATCCAGGTCTCCCCTGAATGGTTAAAACTGCATAAGAGATAACCTGTGACTGGACCCTGTGACTGGCTGCTTCTCTGAGGAAAGGTTAATCCCCAATGCCTTGAAAGAGGTCATGGTGCTTCTGCTTCTTAAGAGGTTATCTTTGGACTTAATGATCCTGGGCAATTTCCATCTAGTTTCCAACCTTCCATTTTAAGGAAAAGGTGGTAGGAGAGGATGGTCCCAGAGGACCCTAAAGAAAAACATTATCTGGACCCATACCAGTTTCTTTTCATAGCCAACATTGTTGTATTTATCAATAATCTGTGGTAGAACTGGAATGCGGTTGATGTTCATCTTGGTGCTCCTCAATCTCCCAGCAGTTTCTGATATATTTGATCATGATATGCTGGGTAGGTCAGGTATCAGCAATACACTGTTATTCAATTATACAATTCAATACCAGGTGGACTAAGTGATGCTGTTGAGGTCCTGACCCAACACCTGGAGTCTGTGGAGATCTGGCTCAGGAAGAGCACACTCAGGCTCAATCCTAGCAAGAGTCAGGGACTGTTTTTTGTTTTTTTTTTTACCTTCCCAGTTCTGGGAATATTCTATTTACCATTGCACAGTTTGCAAAAACTGAATTCAATTTTAAAAAGTAAAGATTGAAGGCCAACGTTATTATTATACTCAATTCTCTCCTTCTGTGACACCCCTAATAAACAAGCAGTGATGATGACAGTTCAAATCACAGTTAGAATACTGTGTGTGTGTGTATCCAAATACTATTAGTTTCTACATCACATATGTTCTAAGGAGAATTATAAATGGAACAGCAACTATTTTACTGCTAGATAGATACTATTATACTAAAAAAATACTATTTTTGCAGTCTCTCATCATATCTCATTTTAAGATTGCTACTAACTGCATGGCGTGGGCTTTTTTTCACATCCCCATTTCTTCTTTTAGCTTTTTTTTTTTTTTAGCAATTTGCCAAAGAAGAGTTTATCTGAACACTTGCACAACATTTTGTGACTTTTCTTGTGACTAATTTCCCAACCACATAAGGTTGAGAAACCGGCTCTCACCTTTAACATAAGGGTGAAAGCCGGTTTAATCTTTTGTGGGCCAAACTTTGAATTTATAACTATATACTTTTAAAGTTTGAATAAATCTTTCTTAAGCACACACGCACATACTTGCGCACATACACACACACACACACACACACACACACCCTAGAAGTGTCAGTTCTGAGGAAGAGTTAGAAACAAATGAATGGGAAGTAGTCTGATGAATGGCTTTCTTGTACTAAAATCTCGAACTGATGGGATAAATGCTCCTATTAACTCTCCTGAATGCTAATAATGTTAATAATTAATATACTTTAGAGCTTGCTGGCTCCAGTCGACTCTGGGTAGCTTTCATTAAGTAAACAAACTCTTCAGCTCAGCGTGGTTCTGCTGTGATGTTTTTTGTTTATTTGCTTTTCCAGAATATTTCATTATATAGGTCTATAATGGTAAAGGAGCAAGCAAAGAATTCACCTTATCGGATAGGCCTATACCTTGGAATTGGAACATGTGTAATTCTACTTGCCATTATAATCCTGCTAATTATAAAGTGTAAGTACTGTGACTTTTATTAAGGGTTTTTTTGTGTGTGTGTATGCTGGCCATGTAATACTTTGCCTTGCCATGTCCCTTTGCCATACTTTATTTAGTCTTTCTTATAGGCCACTTTGGTCTCTCTGTTATTCAGTAAGCCTTCATGGTATAGTAGCTTTACTGCATCTTCTTCATTGTCATTTAGATATTATTCCAATACTTCTTTTCCCTTTTTCCCTTTCCCTTTTTCAACCATCTGGTGTATTTGCAACATTCCACATCTACATATTTTTCTTGATAAGTAGAGTTTGCATGGATGAAGGGCATGATCCGTTGTCATTATTTTTCTAATCTTCCTATCTAGGGCTTTTAGCTCTGCTTGAGTCTGCTCCACTATTCCAGCTGTGTATCTAATGACTGGAACTGACTATTCTTATTTCTAGGTCCTTGATTATCCAATTATGTGGCAGAGAGTCAAATGAATTCTTATAATCAATCCAAGCAACATTCAAATTGGACTTTCCTTCTCTTTGTTGTTGTTAGTTGCGAAGTCATGTCCAACCCATCATGACCCCATGGACAATGTTCCTCCAGGCCTTCCTGTCCTCTGCCATCCTCTGGAGTCCATTTAAGCTCACGTCCTACTGCTTCAGTGACTACATCCAGCCACCTCATTCTTTTCCGTCCCCTTCTTCTTTTGCCCTCAATATTTTCCACCGTTAGGCTTTTCTCCAGTAAGTCCTTCCTTCTTAGGTGGCCAAAGTATTTGAGTTTCATCTTCAGGAGCTGGCCTTCTAAAGAGCAGTCAGGGTTGATCTCCTCTAGGACTGACCAGTTTGATCGCCTTGAAGTCCAAGGGACTTGCAGGAGTCTTCTCCAGTACCATAGTTCAAAGCCTCAATTCTTTGGTGCTCAGCCTTTCTTATGGTCCAACTTTCACAGCCATATATTGCAACTGGGAAAACCATAGCCTTGACTATACGCACTTTTGTTGGCAGGGTGATGTCTCTGCTTTTTAGTATTCTGTCTAAATTTGCCATAACTTTCCTCTCTAGGAGCAAGAGTCTTTTAATTTCTTGGCTGCAGTCCCCATGTGCGGTGATCTTGAAGCCCAGGAAAATAAAATCTGTCACTACCTCCATTTCTTCCCCATCTATTTGCCAGGAAGTTAGAGGGCCGGATGCCATGATCTTAGTTTTCTTAATGTTGAGTTTCAAGCCAATGTTTGCACTCTCCTTCTTTACCCGTATCAAGAGGCTCTTTAATTCCTCTTTACTTTTTGCTACTAGAGTGGTATCATCTGCATATCTGAGGTTGTTGATATTTCTCCCGGCAATCTTGTGATTCATCTAGCCCCGCCTTTCTCATGATGTACTCTGCATATAAGTACATGCACTGGCTGGAAGAGTTAGGGGTGGGAGGCACCGTGTTGCGGTGGTTCTCCTCCTTTCTCTCCGACCGGTCACAGTTTGTGTTGGCAGGGGGGCAGAGGTCGACCTCGAGGCCTCTCATCTGTGGAGTGCCGCAGGGATCGGTCCTCTCGCCCCTTCTGTTCAACATTTATGTGAAGCCGCTGGGCGAGATCATCCGTGGCTTCGGGGTGAGATACCACCAGTACGCTGATGACACCCAGCTGTACATCTCCACCCCAGGCCACCCCAATGATGCCCTTGAAGTGATGTCCCAGTGCCTGGAGGCTGTGCGGATCTGGATGGGGATGAACAGGCTCAAGCTCAACCCTTCCAAGACTGAGTGGCTGTGGCTCCCGGATCCCGATATAGTCAGTTGACTTCATCACTGACTATTGGGGGCGGTCTTTGGCCCCCATAGAAAGGGCTCGCAATCTGGGAGTCCTCCTGGATATGCAGCTGTCCTTGGAGGAACATCTGACAGCTGTAACCAGGGGGACCTTTTGTCAGGTTTGCCTGATTCGCCAGTTGCGGCCCTTTCTTGATCAGGATTCCCTGTGCACAGTCACTCATGCCCTTGTCACCTCTCACCTTGATTACTGCAACACTCTCTACATGGGGCTCCCCTTGAAGAGCACCCGGAGGCTCCAACTGGTCCAGAATGCAGCAGCGCGGGTAGCAGCATGGCGCTCCCATGTAACACCATCCTGCGCGAGCTGCACTGGCTCCCAGTGGTCTTCCGGGTGCACTTCAAGGTGTTGGTTATCACCTTTAAAGCACTCCATGGCATCGGGCCTAGCTATCTTCGAGACCGCCTGCTGCTACCGACGACCTCCCATCGTCCCGTGCGCTCCCACAGAGAGGGCCTCCTCAGGGTGCCATCAGCCAATCAATGTAGGCTGGTGATCCCCAGGGGGAGGGCCTTCTCTGTGGGGGCACCTACCCTCTGGAATCAGTTGCCCCCAGAGATAAGGAGAATCCAAGACCTTAGTGCCTTCCGCCGTGCCCTTAAAACCCACTTTTTCCAGCAAGCCGGGCTGGCTTAAGAAGAAATTTTAAATGTTTTAATTGGTTTGTATTTTTAATTTTGGGCCAAATTTATATATATTTTAATTGTTTTTTAATATTTGTTTTTCATGTTTTTTAATTCTGGCTGTATACCGCCCTGAGTCCTCAGGGAGAAGAGCGGTATATAAATTTAAAATAAAATAAAAATAAAATAAATAAATAGGCAGGGCGACAGTATACAGCCTTGCCGGACTCTTTTCCCAATTTTGAACCAATCAGTGGTTCCATGTCCAGTTCTCACTGTTGCTTCTTGACCCGCATATAGGTTTCTCAAGAGACAAATAAGATGATCTCTTTAAGAATTTGCCACAATTTGTTGTGATCCATACAATCAAAGGCTTTAGCATAGTCAATGAAGCAAAAGTAAAAGTATTTCTGGAACTCCCTAGCTTTTTCCATGATCTAGCATATGTTGGCAATTTGATCTCCAGTTCCTCTGTTTCTTCGAAATCCTGCCTGCACTTCTGGTAGTTCTCAATCCACATACTGCTGGAGCCTAGCTTGTAGGATTTTGAGCATACCTTTACTAGCATGTGAAATGTGTGCAATGGTGCAATAGTCCGAACACTCTTTGGCATTGCCTTTCTTTGGAATAGGAATGTAAACTGACCTTTTCCAATCCTGTGGCCACTGTTGAGTTTTCCAAATTTGCTGGCAAATTGAGCGTAGCGCTTTTACTGCATCGTCTTTTAAGATTTTGAATAGCTCAGCTGGAATACTGTCACCTCCACTAGCTTTGTTGTTGCTCAGGTTTCCTAAGGCCCATTTGACTTCACATTCTAGGATGTCTGGCTCGAGGTCAGTGACATAATCTTGACAATTAGAAACTGATTTTTTTTGTTCCTTTGCTGTTTGGGCAGTTTCCTTTCTGTTCAGATAGAAAGAGCTTGTTTTCAACTGGAGGCTGCTGGACTGCATCAGCTACCATTCATTAGCAATTTGAAAGTTGCTGGTAAGCAGATAATTGGCCTTTAGTTGCCTGGAGCTGCTCCTTTTGTTGGGTTTTTCATTATTAGGTATTGGCAGAAATTAACCAATTTCAATTTCACCTCCTTGCAGTATGTTGTCAATTTTTTTTGGCAATGAGTGGTGTATAACAGATGTTTCAACCAAAAATGATGCAGTTCATCTTCACCTGACCAAGTGCAGAACCTCTTTGCCCTTTTCTGCTGTTATTACATGTTCTTTCATTTCAGCTTATCTGTTATTCTTATCTACCTCCTTTAGCCAAGTTACATTCTTGTTGTTATATGTGGGTGATCTACAGTTAGATTCAAAGTCTAGGACTGGTGGAAACATAATAATTCAGGTTCTAACCAAAGACCAAAGAATGATTAACATAACATCTAAGAATATAGGCGGTTCCAAGCAGGGTGCTTTTTTTGTAAAATTAGGGTGTTCAGGTCTGATAAATTCATTGTTTCCAGATATCGAGGAAGCCTTATTATTATTTTTGCTAATATTAATCCTGATGTTAAATTTTATTTGTTTGTTTGTTTGTTTGTTTGTTTTACACATTTTTGAACTGCCCATCTCCCTCAGACAATATAGAATATTTGCAGTGAAACTTATCAGCTGAAATGGAAATACAGACTGCAGGAAGGGCCAATATCAAACAGCTAAAGCACTTCTTTGCTAAAATCTGTCTTCTTGTTCTCAAAAGTTTTTTTCCTTGCATAGAGGCTTCTTTTTTTCTACCTTCTTTTCAGTGAAATTAGGAATTATTGTGCCCCTGATTTTGAGCTCATTTCATTGTTGAGAGGTAAAACTTCTCAGAATTTCCCCTGAAAAATAAACCATAATCACTTCTGTTGTATCAAACTGAATGAAAATGGTAAAAGAAATACTCAGAAGAAATGTTGCCTAAGCACTACATTAAAATGCCATATGGTAGGATGACTTGGGATAGAGAGATTTCCTTTGTGTAGCACTTCTTGGTTTACCTTCTACTCCCAATGTATTTTGGGTTTCTCATTGCAACTGTTTACTTTAGTGAGTGAATATTGAAACAAGCCTGCTATATTTTCTGCAATGATCATTGGGATCTTTCTCCTTGATTAATCTGTTAATGTAAAATGTTAGAATAGAATAGAGCTGGAAGGGACCTTGGAGGTATTCTAGTCCAATCCCCTCCTCAAGCAGGAGACCCTATACCATTTCAGACAAGTGGCTGTCCAGTCTCTTCTTAAAAACTTCCAGTGATGAAGCACACACAACTTCAGAAGGCAAGCTGTTCCACTGGTTTATTATCTCACTGTTAGGAAGTGACTCCTTAATTAATAATCACCCAGCGACCCTCTTTAAGATGAGCTGCCTCCTCCTGGAGAAGGAGGAGATTGAGGTCCACCTGAAGAGGCATGCTGAGGAATTTGTGGATTTTCTGGAAGACAAAATCACTCAACTTTGTTCCCAGTTAGATCCCGGTGTGGTTGCTGGTCTGGTGGAAGCCCCTGAGGCATGTTCTTGCCCTGTTATCTGGGTGCAATTCAATGCTTAATGCATTGTAAGCCACCCTGAGTCTCTGGAGAAGGGCGGCATATAAATCAAATTAAAAAAAAAGGTGCTGGTTGTCACCTTTAAAGCCTTTCATGGTTTGGGATGAGGTTATCTGAGAGACCGTCTCTTGCCAGTCACATCTACCTGACCCATAAGAGCCGGGAGGCAGGAAATGCTGTGGGTCCCATCCCCAAGAGAGATACACCTGGTGGGTCCCAGAAGAAGGGCCTTCTCTGTGGTGGGTCCCTCTCTCCGGAACATCATTCCCCCAGAGATTAGAATGTCCCTCACTCTAGAACTCTTCCAGAAGGGGCTGAAGACCTGGTTCTGCCAGCGGGCTTGGGGAACCCAGAGCAGGATGGAGCTGATTAAATGGCTTGTGTGATCTGCTGTTGCTGGGGCGGGGATGGGGGGTGATTTTATTATATTATACTATATTAATTTATTTGATTCTTTTTATTAGTGTTATTGTTTTAAATGTTTTAAATTGTTTTAAAACAATTTAAATATTTAAATTGTTTTAAATATTGTTTTAAATGACAATTTAAATTTATTGAATATAAATTCAATAAATAAATAAATAAATAATTCTAGGTTGCTTCTCTCCTTGATTAGTTTCTATCCATTATTTCTTCTCTTACCTTCTGGTGCTTTGGAAAATAAGTTGACACCCTTTTCTTCGTGACAACCTCTCAAATACTGGAATGCTGCTATTATGTCTCCCCCTCTAGTCTTTCTTTTCTCTACACTAGTCACACCCAATTCCTGCAAGCATTCTTCATATGTTTTAGTCTCCAGGCCTTTAATCATCTTTGTTGCTCTTCTCTACACTTTTTCTATAGTCTCAACATCTTTTTTTGTAATGTGGTGACCAAAACTGGATGCAGTATTCCAGGTTAGTTAGTTTACTTTATTGTCATTGCACCTCATACAATGAAATTAAATTCCATCTTCAGTGTACATTATACATAAAAAAACAAAAACAAAACACACATCCTTCATATTCTATACAACTGATATTGCATTAATATTGCACTGTACAGTAGAATTCAATATAGTTACTGCTCTGGGATAGAAGCTGTTTTTCAGCCTATTTGTCCTTGTTTTTATTGTCCTGCACTGTCTGTCAGATGGTAATAGTTCAAAAAGAAAAGGGGTGCCCAGGATGAGATGGATCTTTAAGAATGTTTTTAACTTTCTTAAGGTAGTGGGAGCTACAAAGCTCTTCCAAAGAGGGGAGAGGGCAACCAATGATCCTCTGGGCAATGAGGTTAACCCTCTGGAGTGCTGACCTATCTGCCACTGTGCAATTGGCAAACCATACACAGGTGCAGTAAATTAAAATACTCTCTATGGTGCAGCGGTAGAAGGTCACCAGCAGTTTTTCATTCAGTTGTTGTTCCCTGAGAAGTCTCAGGTAGTGTAATCTCTGCTGGGCCCTTTTGACCAGTGCTGAAATGTGAGTGCCCCAGGTCAGGTCCTCTTTTATGATAACACCCAGAAACTTAAAACTAGCCACTTGCTCCACTTGGTCTCCCTTGATAACCAAGGGCTGGTCTTAACTAAGGTGTGGTCTTACTAAAGTTTTATAAAGCAGTACTAATACTTCAACATGATTTTGATTCTATGTGTGGGAATCCAGATGATGTAATAAGCAAAGGTTAAAGCTTTCCACTTTCCAAAATTCTGGAGGACTCCTGACTCTGGTCAGATGTCAGAACCTCTAAAGACCTCCACCAAACTTTCTTCTGGCTTAGTTAGATATTTCACTCTGCCAGACCTTGCTAGAACATGAGTATTGTCATTAAGTGAAGCAAGCAAGAGGGCAAATGTAAGAGCCTTGATACTACAGTGGTTTAAAGCACCCTGTTATTAACACAGCTGCCTGCAATTTACTGCTGGTTCGAATCTCTCCAAGGCTCAAGGTTGACTCAGCCTTCCATCCTTTCTAAGGTAGGTTAAATGAGGACCCAGTTTGTGGGGGCAATAAGCTGACTTTGTATAAATATACAAAAGTATGAAGGCTATTGCTTAACGCACTGTAAGCCGCCCTGAGTCTCCGGAGAAGGGCGGCATATAAATCAAATAAAAAAAAAAAATGTGGTTTTTAAAACAGTGGGAACTGTAAAAGTTGTACTCTCAACAGGGGTGTGTAAAGCAGGAAAGGTTGAAAAGAATTACTGCCTGGTAGGACTTGATAACCTCCCTTTTTATAACAAGCAATATCAGTAGGTTTGATTTTGATTTTATGATTTTGTGTATGTAGTGAATTCAGCTTCACTAGATGTGTGCTTTAGAAGTGGATGTTATGCAGACACTCTCAAAGTACATAATTTGACTACTGTATCAAATCCAGAAAAAAAGACGTCTCATTCTTAAAATAATTGAGTAAATTGTTTTCATTTTCTTTCAAGTGAAAATTATTTGTTGCTCTGATTAACTTGCAGGGTACCTACACAAGAAGCAGAAGACAATTAATTCTACAAGGTAATTATTATTAAATCTGTTTCTACTTGAATGGTAGGAAGAATAAAGCCTTCACTTATTATATAACTGCTACAAGGAAACACAATACACGAATATGATGTTAACAGTTCATGAATACATTGACCTTCAAAAAGGCTGACGCCAACCTACCCTAACCATGGAATGTGGTCACTTAAAACTTATTGGCTGCACAGAAATAGTTCCATGTAGTTCAGACTACTAACTCAGCACTCATACATACAAGAAATGTTTCATGTGATCAAATAGATGCAAATACAAATCTAAAAAAAAAAATCCAACAAATTTGAAATTTAAGGGATTTTGAATATTTAATTTAGTTTTGTTGCCAAAAGGAAAAGAAAAACTTGGTTTAAACAAAGCAATCTCAGAGGCACTTGGTAATTTTTTTGGCATTTCTCAAGAAATAAATAAATAAACATGTCTTTTGTATTTTTTTTTTGAGAAGAACATTCCAAGGAGAAAGATGCATGCTAAGATTAGTAAGAAAGGAGGAAGTAATAAAGGAGGAAGAAAAATTGAACTAAAAAAGTTTAGTTCCTGTTTTTGTTTTGTTTTTGGCTTGAGATACTTTGAGTGAGTTATGTAAATTCTATGCACATTCACCCATCCACCCTTACCAATTCATTTCTAATCAATCAGATTTTTCAGAAATCGTATAGGACCCAAAATGGAGAATAATTTTTTTCTGAATTTTGTAGCATCTGTTGTGAAGGCTTTCCTATCCCATTTTCTAATCTTTTTCCAAAACAGCAGCAGCAGCAGCAGCAACAACAACAAAGGGAGATGGCAAGCTTATTGGGAGCATGCTGTTATAGCATCATTAAGGTGCATGGGGAAGTGAATTTATTAACAATTTAAAAGATGAAAATGGGTGACACGTTATTATATGTTCTGTTTAGGGCAGAACATTTAATGCAGAAAGTGGATCAAAATAGCTTCTCTTCCTCTTGCAACACTGGAACCTAATTAACAGTACTGTTAAGTTGAATCATGGAGGTTTGACAATGAAACCGAACAAGTGCACTCAGTATAAGTAAGCTGAATGAAGGAAATTGCAGGATGTGAAAGGTGTTATTTTACTGGATGTATAGTTAAAAATGACAATCACAAGAGATGATTATAGTCTGCAATTTAACCAAAGAGGAAGGTAAGGCTATGATTGGCTAATTATCATAATGTAATATTGCATTCATGCCCAGCTAGAGTTCCTATAGCATCTGGGCAAATCTATGACATAATTCACTATGGCAGTTAAATTCTAATCTGATTTGTACTTTTGATTTTTACAGTCAAGTGGCATTTACAAATTCAGCAGCTCAAGGGATTCAGCATGTTGTCAGCGCTGATGTCCATGCACCGGAAAATATTTATCACTGCTTTTGAAGAATCATTTTAGCAGACTCATGTCAAAGAAGGCACTCTATTTGGAGCAGCATATTTGGCAAACAGGTCTTGTAATAGACGGATATAGATTCAAGCTTTGTTTATATTAATGAAATCAAAGACAGAGACAAGAGAATCTGTTTTACAATCTTGCAGTAGAAATATTGTGCCTTGTTTAGCATTCCTCCCTATTAAAGTTGTGCAGGAGAACTGCCAGTTTCAGATAGTGCTCCAATAGCCAGTTCTTCCTTCTTCTGACACTAAGTCCAATGGCCTGGGCTGCTTATTTATCATCCATCTGCTACAGGTAGAGGCAAACTGCATTAGTGCTTTGCTTATTTGTTTTCTATTACCAGCTGAAATTCGGTGAAAAACAAGGAGCCATGGGATAGCTGGTTAGTATAAAATTAAGAGCTCATGTTTGGCTGTTATGGCCCTATAAAGTTGGCACATGCTGACCTGCTACATCCTCTTTTGAGCATTTGGATGGGATATAGAAAGGTAGGTAATACAGTACTTATGTCAGTTGACATTTTTGGGCATAAGGTATAATTTTCACAAGATATCTCTTCATTGTTATGAAATGCAGCCACAATCTTCTAGCATTTGAAGATGCAATAACTTGGCTACCCATTTCTTATCTATGGCTGTTTTCCATGTGGACCCTGATTGAGGACCTGATTTTCCATGGTATGTCATTGTGTGAAGACTACCTGCAACTAATTGCCTGCTAAATGAGGAAGGCTATTATGAAGGGGGGGGGGAGGGAAGGCTAGTATGTGCTATTTGCTCCTCTTAAACAAAATTCCTGATTACTGAGTGAGGCAATCTTAGCATGAAATACATTTCCTGCTATAAATCATGTGCAAGCTTTACTTGATGCATAATTTTTGCCAAAAAGCCTATTGAGTTGAGAAAGATACAAAAACATATGTCAAAAATGAAGGAGCTAAAGCAACTGAAAAGCTGTAATAGTTGATAGGTTGGGAAAAAATAACTAAAGTGGAGGGATCATTGTTTTTGTGGATGAAATTATGATCAATTTTATGTGGTAAAGGTGATAGATATTAACTCTTTTCATAATATAAAATTTTGAATGAGTGGTTATTTATGTTAGTACTTGCTTACATTATTAAAGACAATGTTCTGGAAAAGCTTTTTGTTTAGTTTTGACAGGCAATAATATGATTGTAGATTTAATAGGTATGAAGAGATAGAATTACTGAATCATTTGATGCCAAATATTTCTATATTTCTTTAAGACAATTCTCAGGCATTTCTTATTGTTTCTCAATGAAACTCAGTTTACCATCCATTGGTTATTTATGCCTTCTGATATAGTGTGTTATACTCCTCCCATATACAAAATAACTGTAGGTTATTTTGCTATCTTGTTTACACTGAGTGTTAATCATTTCCATATCTTGATTTTCTTTGTCATTTACTGTTCCCTCATTCCTGTGAACCAGGTTTGCAAATGAATGTAATTAATCTTTTTAAAAATGCTTTTACTGGGCTTTCCAGAACCTATTTCTGTATTACCATAGGCCAAAGGCCACACATAATATATCCATAGGAATAAGGGCTGCATAATTGATTGAACCATCTAACATTTGGCTGGGGCTGCTTCTTTGAGAGTTTTTTTAAAACTATGACATGCCTACATCTCCCAGTTTTCCATTTCAAAATAGCAAGAAAATGTGTACTACTTTTCAAGAATTATGGCCACTGCTATCCTGCTATGGAATGGGGATCTGAGGATCAAGTGTGGTCATAAAATCACAAATTGGCCTAATACCACCACCCAGATGATGCACTTGGATTTATAATGTTTGCTAGGTTATATGTCTGCATTTTATTTTTGATTCTATTATCTCTTCCCAATTGAAGTATGCTTTTCTTTTCTTTGTACATAGTCCAGATTTTTTTTTCTAGATTTGTCATTCTTTGATACCTAACACAAACCTAAGCATATTGATGCTACTATATTTCAGATGATGTTTCCTCTGATGATAAAAAATATGTATATTCTTTAAGTGGTCGCTGAATTATCTTTGTTGAACAGTAAAGATTATTTTTAAACAAACAACACAGAAATTGGTAGATAATTATAATTAACAAGGATTTTGTTGCATTGTTGTCTGATACGGAATGCTACTAAAACATCTAGGTATATTTGAAGTTGCAGTATAACATATGTTTTATATATTTTCCCCATTATCACTTCCAGTTCCACTTTTCCCACTAGAAAGGTGCTGGAAAATATGTTTGTGTGAGATGGTCCGATGTATTGCTCTCATAGGTGCTGTGTGTTTTCACTACTAAACACTTGAATTAGTTTTGATGATTTCATGTTCAGTTAGTTTTCAAACTGGATATAAAAATCAAGAAGTTTCCTTTAAAATTCTTGGCATTGATGTTTACAGAACTTGCTAAAGTCACATGTTGGAAAGTGAAAATAAGAACTACATTTCATTGTAATGTATTGTTAAAGAAGTAAGGAACAAAAACAGGGAAGAGGACTTTTTCTGAATACTTTTGCTTTCTCAGCTGGGGAAAAAGGGAGTTATTTACAGGAAAAAACATACTGAAGTGATAAACTTGATACCCTTTTTAATTGTAATACATTAGGAAAAATGTCTCATGTCTAATGTAGAGTAGGACTTGATTGAAACAGCCCCAATACTTACCAATCCAAAAGTCACAATATATTTTGAAGAACAGCCATTGCATAGGTCTGTAATGGTAAACCTATGGCATGTGTGCCACAGATGGCATGCCTAGCCATTTCGGTGGGTATGCAAGCTCATTTTTGGGCCTTCTGGGCCCACTGGAAGTCGGCAAAAGGGCCGTTTCCGGCCTCCGGAGGGCCTCCAGGGGGGCTGGGGTGGGGAAGGCCATTTTTGCCCTTCCCAAGTTCCTAGAAAGGCTCTGGAGCCTGGGGAGAGAGAAAAACGGGCCTACCGAGCCCACCATGCCATTATGTTCCATTGCGTGCCAGGAGCGGAGGGGGGGAGCGGAGGGGTCACACATGCATGCGCGGGGGCAGGGCACATAGAATTATGGGTGTGGGCATGCGTGTGTGCAACACCACCTCCCCCCCCCGCTCTTGGCATGCGATGGCAAAAAGGTTAGCCATCCCTGGCATAGGCTTTGCTACCAGCCAGATCAACTCAGTGACCCAACCATGTTTCTAAGACCCTACAAAATGCCTGAATTCCAAGAATGTTGTTTTGGCAAGATGATCTGATATATTAATGTAGCCATGACTTTTTCCAGGTTTACTTAGAAATGATTGGGAATAGCTTTTGATGCAGTTGTTTTAGCAATGCAGCAAGAGAAGTTTATTGTACATTCTATGTGTTATTTTAATCCCTTCAAACATTTCTTTAATAAAAGAAGTTATATAAAAAGAAATTGCATCAATTATAAAGCCTTCCTTTGATAAACACCTTCCCTTTGGAGGCTACTGAAATTATTATGGGATGGGAGACGTATGCCCTGCCTTCATGAAATTTTGGAAATGGCAACTTCTATAATCCATGTCATTAATCCTGGGGCAGAAAAATAGCCTTGTAAATTATCAGAACTAAACTTTCAGACTGATTGTTTTTTTTTGGGGGGGGGGGGAAGGATGGGGGGGAGGGGTTCTTATATTCCAGGATCTTTTTTCCCTAATTTTCTTTTAATAGCAGCACTTTCTCAGATTTTCCTCTGAAACAAAAGGAAGAACGTTGTCATTTTTGCTTCCCCTTTTTCCGTGGAATGGGGAAATGGATCCTTACGCCATATCATTGGCATGGAATGTGTGCAGAGAAACTATAAAAACATGTTTTATTGAGTTACTGCTGTTCTTCTGATTTGTATATACACGATTTAATATTTTATATTCTCTTATGTTGTTTTTACCCTTTTCAATTGAAAGTCCATATTGAGGTGTGAGGCTTACCTCAATATTTCTAGCACTTGGGCAGCAAGATAGGAATTTTAGTTTCAAAATAACCATAGCCATACAAGAGCAGGAGGGAGTGGAATCCAGGGAGTGGTTCACTGGAGAATACTGTATTTTGCACCGCAGTATAAGATGCAGCTTAGTTTTTGGGGAGGAAAATAGGAAAAAAAAATCTGCCTACCAGGTATTCATCTGGCTAGCGTCCTTAGTCTAGTCAGCTTCAGGACATTAGTTTGCTGGTTTTTATCCCCTGCTTGGGGATAAAAAACAGCTTCTAAACCACAACTGATCTTTGGAGAGAGAAGCAATGAGAAAAGCAGACAAAGTACGGAGATCGCTTCACTCGCTAGCACCTCCTTAGGGCTGAAAAAAAGCTTCAAAAAAGCTATATTCGGAGTATAAGACACACCCAAATTTTCAGCCTCTTTTAGGAGGGGGGAAAATGTGTGTCTTATACTCCGAAAAATATGGTATATTGTCTTTTCCCTTTTGACAACAATTTCCTTGATTTGACAACAATCAAATCAAAAAACCAGGTTTCACTTTTGGTGAATGAGCATTTGGTGAATGAGCATTTATTGTTACCTATGATCTCATGAAAGTCACTTGGGATCTCTGATGCAGAGAAAGGGACCTTTTAGAAAAATTGTTATTCTCCCCTCCCCCCCAAAAAACAAAACAAAACTCAGAAATACTTTTTCAGTGACTAATATTGGAAATTCTAGTGCAAAGAACTGATGCCAAGAAAAAGGATAGACAGCATTTCAGTCTGTCACAAATGTAGGAGTCCAGATTGCTTGTTCTAGTATTTCCATTATTTTCCGTGCCTTTCATCTTACAGTTATGGACTGCATCTCATTTAGAAAGGACATAGGGGAAAAACGCCTTATTAACTTCTATGTCATAATGCAGGGACATGCCTCATGTGAAAGTCAATCCATATTTAGCTACATGCGTCAAACTTTCCTCCTGCAGGTGATGTTGGAGAGAAGCCAACACCTTTGAATGACATAGGCAGGACAGGTGATAGGACTTCTTAACCATGGTACTCCTAGGGAGAGCACTCTGATTCAGTAAGTGCCTGAATGGTTCTTAACACTACCCACATTGTCTAATGAATGGGCAGGTTTTGATTTCAATAACCCCCATAGACCAACCCAAAAGTCACTGGTTGTCATATCATATTGCCATGTCATGTCATATATCAATTCAGATTAATGGATTTAGGAATAAATCTCTACTTGAACCAAATTATCTTGAAGAGATCTTGCTTGAGAAATGCAAACGAGAAGCAGCATAGGAACCTGAGCACCCTTTCTTTCTGCCTTGCTGTCCATATCCCCATTTCTAATTATTTACTCAGACTTATGTCTGAATTTACAAAAGAGATCAGAAGATAGGAAACTCTATAGAATTCAAATGAATCCTGCTGGGATCTATTTAGATGGAAATGCACTGAACTAATTCATGAAGAACTGATACCAGCTGTCAGCATATTTAATGAAAGGTTAAAGAGAGTTTTGAGAGGCAACCATAAGAAGGAACTTTTCTCTAAAGGAGTCAGGGACTGAAAAGCTGGAACCCCTGGAGACAGGAATGACACCTCTTGTAACTTTGTCAAGCAATGAAGCACTTAAATCTCAATATTCATAGTTTCCTTTCACTGGAAAGAAGTCCTTAGTTCTGGTTAATGATGAGTGAACTGATCCTGTTACAATGGCAGCATTAATCAATCTGACATACACTCAGATGGCAGTTCTTTAGCATTACAAAGCAATTTGGCTTTTGCACATGTGCAAAGTGCATCTTAGAGAGATCAGCTTCTGCCTTAGGCACAAAGCCAGCTGGGTGACCTTTGGTCAGTTAGCCCTAAGAAGGAAATAGTGGCAAATGACTTGTGAATCTTGCCAAAAAAACTGCAGGGACTTGTCAAAAGTCAACATTGCCAAAGTCAACATTGATTCAAGGTCTTCATTAGATCATTACAACTGATGTGCAATCTAATCAGTCAGACAGTCATTTTATTTCAGTCACTGATCTGCAAAACAAAAAGTTATTTTGGGGATAAAATGAATATATTTTATATTAATATATAGAAGGAGTATTATGAATGTTTGCCACCTTATAAAGTAATATAAAGAAGTTTGGCTCGTGGCTCATGAATTAATTACGGCATCTTTCGGAAACTTCACAAAATGCAGGAATCTAAGGAATAAAATCTAAGAGATGATAGATAGATAGATAGACAGACAGACAGACAGACAAATATAGTTATATAAATGATTTAAATCATTCTTTAAAATAACAAAATAGTGAAATTACTGATCTGATATACTGTATAGAACCATTATAATACATGTATCTGAAGAAAATGTGATTTATAAGGAACAATAATTTATAAATAGTGATTATGGGTAATGTTAAAATGACACTGACAGCTAATAAAAATAAGACATAAAACATTGATTGAAAATTGAAATTAAATGGACAGCTGCTAGATTATTAAGTAGTAAACTAATTTTATTGGATGCAATGTTTTTCTTTTGATTTGTTCCATATCATACTAAAGGCATATAACCACAACAGTTAGTACTTTACTTTTTAGGTTGTACTGTATATATACAAGTACAAATTGGCTTGCATTGATGACAGGCTGATGAGCAACTGCAAGTGTAATATGATTTCTGATTTTAAAGTCACATAGCACCATTGCCTCTTAGCCAGACAAATGAGATTAACTATAGTGCTTGCCACAATATGTGACATAGAGCGTTCTCAGCATAATGAGAATTCTAAACTATATACACCTTTTCAAAGCCTCCTTAATGATCCCAGAATCTATTTAAAAGGCTTCTGAGTGGCAATTTTTAGTGTTGTGGGGAAATGTGTGACAGCAATTACAAATGCATGTGTTAATTGTAAGTATATTTAACTTATTCAGATTTGGTTTTTTTTTCTTTGTGGCATACACTCAAAGGCCAAAAGTAATTGTCACATCCAAAAATTGGGGCCTCTTATAGTAGAAGAATGCAATTAAGATAAGTTACTTTCCACAATTAGCCCTAAATAGATAGTAAATGTCTTCCAAATGGACTAAAGTTACAGAGAATTCTGTTGTATGGTGCCATTTAGGAGATTTAACATTTGACAATATAAGAAATACCATTTTGCTTCTTGATTTAATATTTTTAGGACTGGCATAGTTTCTTTCACATATGTATAGCAGCAGGGGTGGGTTCTAACTGGCTTTACTACGGGTTCTCTTTGTGCGTGCGCTTTGCACGTGATTGCTTCTTCGGTTGCGTGCTTTGCGCGTGATCGCCGTGCACATGCTCACTTTGCTCACCTGTGTGCCAAACTTGCACTTTGTGCAAGCGCGTTGCGAATCTGCCCAGCTGAGGTGCGGCAATTCGCTCTGCTGCACCTCTCAACTGGGCAAAAAAAGAAGAAATGTAAGGTCGGCATAACGCCGGGGCGGGCGGGAGGGCCCAGCTCCCGAAGACAGAGAACTGGTTCAGTGACATCATATGGTCACCGTTACCGGCTCTCGCGAACTGGTGCGAACTGGGAGCAACCCACCACTGTATAGCAGGCTGTCACCTTCTCATTAAACTACTGTTTTATTTGGGAAGATTTGAAGCTGTTCATCTATGTTTTCTATAACTTAAAGGAAAAACAATTTATCATTTATGTGCGTGTATTGGAATGACTTATTATATTTGCAGTGGGCTCATGAAAAAAGTTTGTACCCTGGGTAATCCGTAATCACTCCATGGCCCAAGTGGTTTTTAATTTGCTCAGATTCAATGTCAAAACTTAATAGTATTATATCTAAATGACAAGGCAATATGGTAATTGAATCAAAAGTACTTTACTTTTCTCTGCAAAATAATTTCATATGGACCTATACCCACTGCTTAGTGAAAAATGTCTAGGCTAAACTGACAAACAGATTGACTCAGAAAAGCCTGAAGAGAGGATAATGATCTTAGCACCCTGATTAATATAGGCAAGCTGGAGGAAAGTCATTAAATATAAAGATATAACTGTTTTGGAAGAAGAATTGGATAATGAGGAAACAAAAGAAAGCTGCAGCAAATCCAGAAAGCAGGTGAGACAGGAAGACAAGTCATATAAGAGGAAGGTATTAAAAGATTATTTCGCAATTAATGGAAGGTCGCAATGACTTTGTTAATAAACCTCACTGTAGCAGATATTTTATTCCAACCTTTTCCTTTTTGTTTCATTAAGTTCTCCTAAGACTTTTTTTTTTTTTAAAGGATTCTTGAAGCAAGCAAAAGCAACAGCCTTTGGAAGATTTAATAGGGCTGGGATTAATTTTTTTAAAGAATGAAAATAGCAAATTAAAAAGCCACCTGCTGAAAGGATTTACAATTTGAAAAAAAATCTGAAAGGAAAGATACACAACAGTGAAAAATGACACATATTGATCAAATTCAAATAATCTATATAGTCTGTTCAATTTAGCAATTTTTTTTTAAAGTGACATGACAGAAGATGGCATAAATGAGTTTTCTAAAGTAAAGAACTGAATAGACTGAGAAGTCTAAAAAGAGATCAGCAACAAAATCCCTTGCCTTTTTTTTTTTTTAAAAAAAATACTTTTGCCCTGAACACTTGTAATTCAAATAATATATGCGTTATGTTTAGTTGTGGGTCTATCAAATATGTCTATGGTAAAATCCAAAGCACTTAATATCATAATGAGTCACTCATAAGGTTTGGAATTATTATTTCAGCTACAGAATATGAAGTCTCTGCCCAAAGCAAGCATCTCTTTGATATGATCTACTTTATTTATTTATTTATTTATTTATTTATTTATTTATTTATTTATTTCATGTATTTATATGCCGCCCTTCTCCAGAAGGACTCAGGGCGGCGAACACAAGTTAAAAACATGTACAACAAAATCCCATTTTAAACCAAATTAACTAATAAATAATAAAAAATAAAACCCAGAATCAGAGTCAGCCTATTTGCTTGAACAGCCAAGTCTTCAGGTCCCGACGGAAGGAGCGGAGATCAGGAGCCGTCCGGAGCTCAGTAGGCAACTCATTCCAGAGGGTGGGAGCACCCACAGAGAATGCCCTACCCCTGGGCGCCACAGACGATATTGGCTCGCCGTCGGAACCCTGCGGAGAGCAGCCCTATGTGAGCAAACAGGATGGTGAGAGGCAGGCAGGAGAAGGTCCTGCAAATATCCCGGACCTAAGTCATGTAGGGCCTTATAGGTGAGAACCAGCACCTTGAAGCGGACCAGGAGAACCACTGGTAACCAGTGCAGCTCACGTAGGAGAGGTGTTATATGGGAGTAACGAGGGGCTCCCGTAACAACCCGTGCGGCTGCATTCTGGATCAGCTGGATTCTCCGGGTGCATCTCAGGGGCAGGCCCATGTAGAGGGAATTGCAGTAATCCAAGCGGGAAGTAACCAGGGCATGAGTGACAGTGCGAAGGTCATCTCGGTCCAGGAAAGAGCGCAACTGGTGCACCAGGTGAACCTGTGCGAAGGCCCCCTGGTCACAGCTGTCAGGTGGTCTTCTAGGGACAGCCGAGCATCCAGGAGGACACGCAAGTTGCGAGCCCTCTCAATGGGGGCAAGTTTTTCTTCACCCATCAAAAGTGATCGGGTCTCTGAAACCCGAGATGCCGGCATCCACAGCCACTCAGTCTTGGAGGAGTTGAGTCTGAGTCTGTTTCTACCCATCCAGGTGCGCACCGCCTCCAGGCAATGGGACATCATGGAAAGGGCATCTCTGGGGTGGTCTAGGGTGGAGATGTATAACTGGGTATCATCAGCATATTGATGATATCTCACCCGGAAGCCACGAATGATCTCACCCAGCGGCTTCATATAGATGTTAAAGAGCAGGGGGGAGAGAACTGACCCCTGAGGCACCCTACAATTTAGGGGCCTCGGGGTGGACCTCTGCCCCCCTACCCATACAAACTGCAAGCGACCTGAGAGGTAGGAGGAGAACCACTGTAAAACAGTGCCTCCCACCCCCAACCCCACAAGTTGCTGCAATAGGATACCATGGTCAATGGTATCAAAAACCGCTGAGAGGTCAAGTAGGACCAGGATGGAGGAACAATCACCATCCCGAGCCCACCAGAGATCATTCACCAAAGCGACCAATGCCGTTTCTGTGCTGTGCCCACGTTGGAAGCCCGATTGGTACAGGTCTAGGTATTCTGTTTCCTCCAGGAACTGTGGGAGCTGTTGCGCCACCACAGTCTCAACAACCTTTGCAATGAAGCGAAGGTTGGAGACGGGACGATAGTTATTAAGTGAGTCTAGATCCAGGGAAGGCTTTTTGAGGAGAGGTCGAACCAGCACCTCCTTAAGAGAGGTGAGGAAGACCCCCTCCTTCAACGAAGCATTGACAATTGCCTGGATCCAGTCTCTAGTCACCTCCCTGGCAGCCGAAACCAACCAGGAGGGACAAGGATCCAATAAACAAGTGGAGGAACCAAGTTTACCCATAATCCTGTCCACTTCCTTGACAGAAACACGGTCAAACTCAACCCAGATATTACTCTCAAGACCTACCCTAGTCTCCCCATTGGATTCTGCCCAGTCAGAGTCCAATCCGATCCGGATCTGAGCGATTTTATCATGCAGAAACTGTACAAAATCCTCAGCTCTGCCCTGTAAAGAGTCTTCCCTCACTCCCTGATTGAGGAGGGAGTGGGTCACATGAAACAGGGCTGCTGGGTGGTTTTCTGCAGATGCAATGAGGGCGGCAAAGTAATCTTGCTTCGCCGCTTCCATCGCCACTAGATAAGACCTAATATGGGTTCTTAACTGTGTTCGATCAGATTCAGACCGGGAGGACCTCCAACTCTCCTCTAGGCATCTTTTCCGACGTTTCATTTCCTGGAGCTCCATGGAAAACCAAGGAGCGACCCGGGATCTGCGTCGGGTCAGAGGCCACAAAGGTGCAATTCGGTCCAAGGCGTCGGCAGCCGCCCGTTCCCAGGATGCCACTAGAGCCTCAGCTGAATCGCAGGATTGAGAGGTGGGGAATGTCCCAAGCTCCGTCAAGAACCTCTCTGGGTCCATCAGGTGCCTGGGGTGGAACCATTTTATGGGTCCCACCTCCCAGCGGCAAGGGTTGGCAGATTGAAAGTCCAGTCTAAGGAGGGAATGGTCGGTCCATGACAGGGGGGAGATGGAAAGTTCCCCCCTACCACGACCATTTATCCACTGCCCAGAGAGAAAAACCAGGTCAAGTGTGTGTCCTCCCCTATGAGTTGGGCCCTGAATAACCTGAGTCAGGTCCATGGCTGCCATGGAAGCCATGAACTCCCGGACTGTCTCAGATGACTCGCCAATTGAAGGCAGATTGAAAACTCCCACAACCAAAAGGTTGGGGAGTTCATTACAGGCTCACTCGATTATTCTTAGATAATCACCTGCCTAGCAATAAATTGAACTGTTTGATTTTAATATCTTTTTTGATATTATATTTTTAAAGAAAAGTATATAATATATAGATATTCTGCATTTAAACTTTTTAACCATTTAAAAATAGTTATTAAACAGTTAACTATTTTAAAATAATTAAAAGAGAGTTACAGCCTCCCGCCCTGCCGCTACCAGTTCATCCGATCCAAGGTGAACCGGTAGCAAGCCACCACTGCTTTGAACTAATTGGGACCTGTAAGTGAAACAGGGGTAAAAATACACCCCTGTATCTTTATAAATAGTAATTAAAAACACACAGATTTCTGCTGAGTTTCATCAGCATCGTATAGTTGGAAAGCAAGTGCCATAACCTTTGTGCTACTAGAGCATTCATAGTAAAGTTAGCTCTAAAAGGCATGAGAAACTTTGATAAGCATTAACTCAGCTGAATTGGCATCCCTACCTCTTGAAAGTAGCCAATGAATTGCTGGGGATAGCCTCTAATAAATTGTAAGGTGCTATCTCAAATGGACCGGAGTGCTCCAGGCAATATAACATTGGAAAAGTATTATTTGGCTGTGGAACAGAAAAAACACACTCTTAAGTCACTTTGACAGTGAATGGGAGTTTATTAGAGAGCAATGTTTTATCTGATTAGTCAGGAAGGCCATGTTGCAGGTCCTGTCAGTCAAGGAGTGTTGATTGGCGGAGTTCAGTAGGAATGCCTTTTCTACCATGGCACTGCCCTCTGGAGCCTCATCCCTCAATCCTGCTGGCCTTGGGCTTGCTCAAACCTGTGGCCCTGGGCATGTAACTATTATCTGACTATGCTGAGAGTTTTTTTAAATAATTCTCTAGCTGCTATGTGCATTATTTTGCATTGGTATTTATTTATATATATATATATATATATATTCTGTGTGTCTATCTCTGTCTCTCTCTTTCTCCCTCTCATCTCTCTATATACACAAGCATATATACACACCCATGTACACACACATCTCTATCCATCCATCATCTTTCTTTCTTTATTTTTTTTTCTTTCTTTCTTTCTTTCTTTCTTTCTTTCTTTCTTTCTTTCTTTCTTTCTTTCTTTTCTTTTCTTTTCTTTTCTTTTCTTTTCTTTTCTTTTCTTTCTTTCTTTCTCTTTTTTTCTCAAAATAGTTTTTATTTTTATTTCTCATAAACATATTTACATGTACAGTCATTTATCCACCATTTTTCATTCTTTTAACTTTCATTTTTAATTTTTACTTATTCGGGGCTCTATTTTACTATTTACCCTTCTTTATTTTGCCACAACCTTTCTTCTTCTCCTCCCCTTCTGTCTGTCTGTCTGTCTGTCTGTCTGTCTGTCTGTCTGTCTGTCTGCCTGCCTACTTACCTACCTAGTGTACATGTGAGTCTCCCTTATTTTGGCCATGTTATGTCATAATTGGAGAAAGCAATTATGTTTGGAAGAGTTAGTGGTAAAAGGAACCAGGCCACCAAAGAACACAATGGCTGGACATCATCAGAGTTGACACCAGCCAGAGCATAAGAAAAACTCAAAGAAGCAGTGCAAGATTGGAAAATGTGGAAAAAGATGTGGTCCATAGAATCGCCAAGAATTGGATACTGAATTGATGGATAACACTATCATCATATCTTTTTATTTATATTTTATTTTATTTGTTTTAATGTTGTGAGCCACCCATAGTCTATCCCTGCAAAAAATATTGTAAAATCAGTTATGGTCATATAATGACCCACTTAATAGCTGACATGACTTACAACTGTAATTATAGGTTCAATTATAATTGTAAATCAAAGGTTACCTCTGTTTTAGACTTAAGAACTGTTTGTTAATAATGATGCTCAGTGGACAGCTTGATCACAAGAGAATGGTGATTTAAAATTGCACCTTGTTATGATCCATTCCTTTTATTTTTTCCCCATAAGTATGGATTCAGAACAATAGAGAAATCCTTGTAGCTGTATATTCTGAATATGTCAAGCAGTATATAGTCCTTTTACAAGTTTAGAGTTTTTAGAGAGCTCTGTCCATTAATCTGTTAAAAGAACCGGGAACAGTATATTTTATTGCAAACTATGCACTAAAAAGGAATTGTTGTTTTTGAAAGCAGAGCAGTTATAATGACATACAATCACAAGGAGGATCATAAACCTGTTAGGCCTCTGTATTTACAAAGGGTTTTGGCAACAAACAGGCATTCAAGCTTGGTTTAACTGTGAATGTCTCTCCTTTCTGTGTTAATAGTTTTTCCCATCATTCCACTGATTTGTAACAGGAGATTTATATTTGCTGATAAGGCTTATTAACAGTTAAAAAGGTAAAATGATAAAGTTATATAGAATTTAGCAAACAATTTTTTCAACTTAAATTGGCCTTGTTGAAGAGAGCAAAAGTATCTATGAGCTCTGATGATCTCTGAATACACAGCAATGGATATTTGCTTAGTAAAATATATGACTCTTAGTAGTTCTGTTCTTCCTCTCATAGCATCTCAGTGAATCTCAAGAAAGATAGAACTACCACAGAAGCACCCTGAAAGTTTAATTGTTCAGAGCACAAGTGTCACGGTTCAAAGTAACACACCCAGTAGAAGTAAAACTCCAAGGCAGGCATTCTCCTCAAAGTTCCATTTTATTAGAGATGTCGTATTGGCACATCTGGGAAAACCCGAATCTGAAAGGCCTCCAGGTTTTCCCCACCCAAATCAAAATCAAAGTTCTTGTCCCTGCATTCACATGTCCATCACATGGTCCAATCATGTCCTCATTCCAATTGAAGTTGAAGTCATGCCTCTTCAGATGCAGGCTGAACGTCCTTGACTCCCAGGGAAAAGAATGTTATTATGGCTATACATCTCAACCTGTCTCCATCCACCACCCTCTTCCATTTCCCACAGCATGCCCATCCACCAAGTGTGGCAGCCCTGAAGACCCAAAGTAAAAGATGGCCTCCAGCGCTGACATCAAGTTTCTGACTTCTGAGTCTTCTTTGCAGTGTGGATCTAATTTATTTTTCTTTACTTTTCTTTATATTTTCCACTTCCTGTCAGCTTCTCCATTGAGTGTCCTTGTGAGAAGCTGCCAGGGTGCCTCAGAAATTTCCTTTCCTTTCCTTTCCTTTCCTTTCCTTTCCTTTCCTTTCCTTTCCTTTCCTTTCCTTTCCTTTCCTTTCCTTTCCTTTCCTTTCCTCTCCTCTCCTCCCCTCCCCTCCCCTCCCCTCCCCTCCCCTTCCCTTCCCTTCCCTTCCCTTCCCTACGTGCCTTCAAGTTAATGTTGCTAGGAGACAGAGTCAACACTGACTTGAAGGCACATACATACAAATAGACTTCCTACACTCCACCCAGTTGGGCAGTGTTGAGCTTCAGGGTTTCAAGACAGTGGTCTAGACAGCATATTTCCTGAATGATTACAGCACAACTGTGGCTGGCATCTTCAGAGGAAGTTGGTCTACTATGTAGACCATAGGCAGCAGATACAGGGACTGACTGCACTCCTTTCTTTATAGTCAGATGATCTGTCTTCTGATTTGTATTTAGCTGATTTGTATGTATAGGGAATACACCAATTTTTTTTTAAAAGGAGAGTCTTAAGAGCCATGTGCATATGCATGGTGTATTCCTTTTGCACTTTCAAACTACAAGTGCAAGAAATGTAGCCTGATAGAATGGGAAAAGTGACCTTTAATGTTTCCTTGTCCCCATCTGTCCCAGACTTCAGTCTCCTGACAGCTATCCATTGACAGGAGAGTCTGTGACCACCTTTTATCCCTTTGACTGTCTTTGCCTGCTCTGTGTTCAATTCCTTCTCTTTCTCTCTACCTTTCTACACCTCTTGCGGACAGAATTTCATGTACTATATCTGATTTACACACACACACACACACACACACACACACACACACACACACACACACACAGAGGTAATGCTGATAGAGTTCCTCCCTTTTTTCTAAATTGGAAAATCTAATAAAAGAAAAAAGAATCTAAGAACTCTGATAATCTATAAGATTAAAGTTACAACACAAGAATTACAACGAGGGCTCCACTTTAAAAAGAAACACCAATATATAAGGAAATGATGGAACCAAAGCTCCTCTTTGTTTCTTCTTTCTTGTTCAAGGTATTCAGTAGTCATTGACAGACATGGATACCTTCTGGAACTTTACATCATCTAGCATTTGAAAGAGGCACTTTGTAACACACAGAATGAAGCCCTGTAGTCCATTAAAGCCACAATGTCTTTTTCAAGCAGAGACATTCACAGGATCTAGTACTTTCTTCAGAATAATTAAAATAGCAGCATAAGGCCTCAAGCTTTGACCCCCTTTGTGCATCTGTGCAATGTCACGATGCATGTCTCCCAGAGTCCCAAAGGCATTTCATTATTCCCCCCACCATGCTCCCTTCTCTCTTTTTTTTATTGAAAAAGTTTTCAAATACAAATATTTCCCCCCTTTTTTTTCCCCTTCCCCTCCCTAACCCCCCCTCCCCACCCATTCCCCCCTGTGACTTCTTCGTAACAAAAAACCTAATTCATAACAGATTACTTACTCCCTCCTCTAAATACTGACCTTTACTTACTAAAAATATTATTAATATTATAACATCCCCCTTTATCCATACATTTCAGAAAAGAGAGAGAAAAAAAAGACATTATACTATAACATTGTAGAATAACTTCTAATTTAGCATAATAGTATTATAACTCCCAATTTGGCAATAATCTGCCCTTTTTTCTCCTCTCCCAAACTTATATCTATATATTATTACAACAATTCAAAACCACCTTCCACTTTAAGACTATACGATAAGTCCTACTTTAACATTTAATCTTCTATATATATTACTATAACATTTCAAAGCGGCCTTCCCCATAAAATCTAGTTTAACATTTATTCCACTCTATCCATTTCCTCCACTCCCCTAAGTATATCACTTAAAATCCCTTTTCTTAAACTAATCAGTCTGCTAACTAACTTATTCACCCACTGTCCTGCAAAATTACCATACACAACAATTCTTAATATCTTTGATTCACTGCCTCACTACTTAAAAATATATGTATATATATTCCATTATATCTAAATAAAAAAAGAAAAGACAATGACTTTAAATTTATCGTCCATATAATATCTTCTTTGAAGTCTTTCCACTGGATTGTTAGAACCAACATCCATAATAGGGTAACATAGCTTGCTAATGCAACAGTTTATTCAAAATCTTCAATCATATAATAATAATAATAATAATAATAATAATAATTTTATTTCTATACCGCCCTTCTCCCGAAGGACTCAGGGCGGTGTACAGCCAGTTTAAAACACAAGATACAACAATAATTAAAAATTAAAATAATTAAATAGATTTGGCTGCTTTAAAAACTCTAAAATTTAAAATACCCCAATTTAAAATTATTATATTGACAGCCCTGCCTGGCGGAACAACAAGGTCTTCAATGCGCAGCGGAACACCCGGAGGTCAGAGATCTTGCGTATTTCCGGGGGCAGTTCATTCCACAGGGCTGGGGCTCCCACAGAGAAGGCCCTCCCCCTGGGTGTCGCCAGCTGACATAACTTGGCTGATGGCACCCTGAGGAGACCCTCTCTGTGGGAACGGACTCGTCGGTGGGAGGCTATTGGTGGCAGAAGACGGTCTTGAAGGTACCCGGGTCCTGTGCCATGGAGCACTTTAAAGGTGGTAACCAACACCTTGAATCGCACCCGGAAGACCACCGGAAGCCAGTGCAGCTCGCGCAGGAGGGGTGTCACGCGGGCACAGCGGGTTGCGCCCATAACCACCCGCGCGGCCGCATTCTGGACCAGTTGGAGCCTCCGAGTGCTCTTCAAGGGGAGCCCCATGTAGAGAGCATTACAATAGTCCAGCCGGGAGGTGACAAGGGCATGAGTGACCGTGCGCAAGGCATCCCGGTCCAGAAAGGGCTGCAACTGGCGGATCAGGCGAACCTGATAAAAGGCCCCCCTGGCCACGGCCGTCATATGCTCTTCTAAAGACAGCCGTGCGTCCAGGAGGACACCCAGATTGCGAGCCCTCTCTGTGGGGGGCAGGGATTCACCCCCAATAGTCAGCGATGGCACCTGCTGACTATATCGGGACGCCGGCAACCACAGCCACTCGGTCTTGGATGGGTTGAGTCTGAGCCTGTTCCTCCCCATCCAGGCCCGTACGGCCTCCAGGCAGCGAGACATCACATCAAGGGCATCGTTGGGGTGGTCTGGGGTGGAGATGTACAGCTGAGTATCATCAGCGTACAGGTGACACTTCACCCCAAAACCACGGATGATCTCACCCAGCGGCTTCACATAAATGTTGAACAGAAGAGGCGAGAGGACCGACCCTTGTGGCACTCCCCATGCGAGATGCCTCGAGGTCGACCTCTGCCCCCCTGCCAACACAAACTGCGAGCGGCCGGAGAGGAAGGAAGAGAACCACCGCAAAACGGTGCCCCCTACTCCTAACCCTCTCAACCGCTGCAGCATGATACCATGGTCGATGGTATCAAAAGCCGCTGAGAGATCTAATAGGACTAGGACAGAGGAGCAACCCCTGTCCCGAGCCCTCCAGAGATCATCCACCAACGCGACCAATGCCGTTTCTGTGCTGTGCCCCTGCCTGAAGCCCGACTGGTACGGGTCTAGATAGATAGCTTCATCCAGGTGCCTGGGCAGCTGTCGTGCCACCACACTCTCAACAACCTTCGCCACAAAACGAAGGTTGGAGACCGGACGGTAGTTAGCTAATTCAGCCGGGTCCAGGGAAGGCTTCTTGAGGAGGGGCCTCACCACCGCCTCTTTCAAGGCGGCGGGAAAGGCACCCTCACTCAGAGAAGCAGTTATAATCCCCTGGAGCCAGCCTCGTGTAACCTCCCGGGAGGCCAGTACCAACCAGGAGGGACACAGGTCCAATAAACATGTGGCGGCACTAATCCTACCCAGAACCCTGTCCACATCCTCGGGAGCCACAGGATCAAACTCCTCCCAGATAATATTCTCAAGACCTACCCTCGTCTCCTCCCCCGGACTCGCCCAGTCGGAGTCCAAGCCTTCCCGAATCCGAGCGACTTTATCGTGCAGGAATTGCACAAAATCCTCAGCTCGACCCTGCAAGGGATCCTCCCGCACTCCCCCCCGAAGAAGGGAGTGGGTCACCCTAAACAGGGCGGCTGGGCGGTTCTCTGCAGATGCGATAAGAGTGGAAAAATGGTTAGATTTCGCCGCTTTTATCGCCACTAGGTAGGTCTTGATATAAGACCTCACCTGTGTCCGGTCGGAATCGGATTGACTAGTTCTCCAAATGCTCTCTAGGCGTCTTTTCCGACGCTTCATCTCTCTCAGCTCCTCAGAGAACCAAGGAGCCAATTGAGATCGGCATCGGGTCAGAGGCCGCAAAGGCACAACACGATCCAAAGCTCCGGCGGCTGCACTCTCCCAGGCGGCCACCAGCTCTTCAGTCGAGTCGTGTGTCAGGGTCTCAGGGAATGGCCCAAGCTCCGTCAGGAACCTTTCTGGATCCATCAGGCGCCTGGGACGGAACCATTTAGTCGGTTCCGTCTCCCTGCGGCGGGGGCAAGCGGTAGGAAAGTCCAAGTGAAGGAGCGAATGATCTGTCCATGACAAGGGTTTAATGTCTAAGTCCCCTCTACCAAGATCATTCAGCCACTGACCAGAGATAAAAATCAAGCGTCCTCCTATGTGAGTGGGGCCTTGAACTAACTGGGTCAGGTCCATGGCCGTCATGGAAGCCATGAACTCCCGAGCCACCTCTGACGTCTCACCCGCGGATGGAAGGTTGAAATCCCCCATGACAATAAGTCTGGGGGTATCCACCGCCACCCTGGCGATGACGTCGAGTAGCTCGGGTAGGGTCGCTGCCACGTGGCAGGGAGCCAGGTACACAGTCAGCAAACCCATCTGCACCCCACGGCCCCACTTCACAAAGAGGGACTCACATCCGGCTATCTGAGGAACAGTGGTCTCCCTCGGACAAAGACTCTCCCTAATAATCACCGCCACTCCCCCACCCCTCCCCTGGGCCCTTGGCTGATGAAATGCACGAAAACCTGGTGGGCACATTTCAATGAGGGGGACCCCCCCCTCTTGGCCCAGCCAGGTCTCCGTAATACCTGCCAGGTCCGCACCCCCCTCCAATATAAGATCACAGATGAGGGGGGCTTTATTAACAACCGACCTGGCATTACATAACATCAGCCGCGGACCCTGGGCCTGAGACTCTGCACAACCCAGGCCACGAGGCGCGCAGTGGGGACCGGAGTGCGCAATTGCTCGTAAACAGCGTATGCGCACCCCCGGCCCATGATATGGTCCCCTGCGCCCGTCATACCTGCCCCTCCCACTCATTATTTCAATTGCATTGCCCTTCTTGTTATCCCCCTGCTCCCCGGATAAATTTTCTTTCCTGACCCCTCTGCTGCAGCCAATCAACCTGTCACCCCGCTCAGTAGCTATCTGGACCCCCCCAGGTCCACTTTCACAACCCCCTCCCTTCCTCCCGGGTCCCCTTAAAATTTTCTTTAAAAATTTAAATAAAAAACCCCTCAACCCCCTCTTCGCTGCATGCCATCTCTCGGGATTCCAAAATCCGTCATCAAGATAGGCCCTCGATAGCATGGAGGGCCAGGCCTGCGAGAGGGGGGAGTCTCGCAGGGCAAGGAGTTCGACGGCCGAGTGCATCAAGAACTGGGAAGGGTGAAATATCCTCTGGCTGAGGTTCCATAGAATAGTCTAATCGTCCTAGGACATGGAGAGGCAGCAATTCAAGACATGGAAAAGAAAAAACTGGGTTCCACTGTCCTCTCACGATAGTGGAAGAAGTCTCATGCGATTTCGACAGAACTCAGAAGATGTTCTCTCCAGGCCATCCTCTCACGATGGCTAGCCAAGATGGAATTGGCTATGAGAGATTCGATAGTCTATCCGCTCTGGTAGGGGAAACGGCAGTTGAACCGGACTCCCTCAGAATCCATATCAGAATTGTCCATTCTCCACACCTTCAAGGGCATGGGTGGAATAGAGCCAGTCTAGAAGGCAGAATAGTAAACCCGGGGAACAGATGATACATGGAAGGCAACGAAGGGAGATGGCTTGCAAGGCAGAAAGCAGAAAGTAACTGGGGTGGTGACCATAATAAGGCCTATACAGGCCAACAAAAAAGGGGGGGAGGGGGGGAATGGCCTGAGGCAGCCCAAGGCCAACCCTCGGCCGTCTTCCAACCTCTCCCACTCCCCAGATCTTCCAGGTCTTCCAGGTCCAGCATTTTATACCCCCAGTCTACAGCCCCCGTCTCCAATGGGGCCTCTGGATTCCTGCAGCAAAGTGGGACAGCCGGAATAGGCCGCCCCCTAGCAGGTCCGGGGTTTCAAGATAGAAGCCAGCAGCCTCTCACCGTAGCGTCCTCTTCGGTAGCAGCCAGCTGCCGCCCCCTCGCCTCCGCCATCGTCCAGCGGCCGCTGACCGCCCCACGCCCACTGCCAGCGCCGGCGCCGCTTCCACCATGGCTCCCACCATACTCCAGGGTCCCCAGGAGCCTCAAAAAGCCCCGGAGAGGCCAGGAATCCAGGGGAGCCACCGCATTGCCGCCGCCGCTGCCGCCACCACCGCAGAGCGGCCGCCGCCGTCGGTCCATGCCGGAGGCCGAGAAAAGCGCCGCTAGTCAAATCGCTCACCCTGCGAAGCCTTCAGCAGCCGTTTTTTCCCACGATGTTCCGGAGGGCAAAAAACCCCTCAATGGGTCGGGGAAAGGTTCCTCTCTCAAGGACTGGGGGCCATGGTGGACAATCGCCCCAGGAACCTCCCGAAATTGCCAGGAATCACCCCATCTGCCGGGAGCGTCTCAGGCTGAATCCTCCATCTTGGACATGCGCAGAAAACAATCTGTATCTGCCCCCATCAGTAGTAATTATCTTCTTATATGTATAAAAGTAAAAACAACCACCCGAGTGACATTATAATTATATTCCATATAGTAATAATTGTGGGTTTCATCAGGATTATTGATTCCCATCATCGTAGTGGGTAACAACCCAATCTTCTGCGTGCCCCAGCATAATTCTCTTGCCTGATTCAAGATAATTATAATATATTTATCAACACAAAAAGAAATTCCAAAGTGGATAATTCAAATCCATCAGTTTAAGGCTCTTTTCACGTCCCAAGATTACGGCAATGCAGAGATCTGCCACTATCCTCAGGATGATATTGACCAATACGTCGCCTCCTCTATGTTTTCACATAATCATTCATATTTTAAAGTCACTGGCTTCACTGTTGCTTGATTTAGAAATTTCTATTTTTATGCAACCTATTTCTTTTTTTTCTTTTCTTTTTGTGGGTTTGATTTCCATCCTGGTTTCCTTTCTACAGATTGTGTATCACCTAGTCGGTTTTCATTCTGCTTTGTAGATTGGTCTTGTTGGTTTTGTTTTTGTGTCTCATGTTTCTTTTTTATCCCTTGTATATCCCCTAATTGGTTTCCATGCTTGTCCTTGCCTTGATAAGTCATCACATTAAAGTCAGATGCCACTTTTCTCAAATTTGTAGATAATCCAGCTGGGATATCTGATAAATCCAAAGGCAATTTATCTGGTACAGTCTCTGTAATTCGATATTTTCCCTTTATTTCCAGCTCCTTCTGCTTATCCTGTATTATACCTGAAGATGTTAAATTCATTTTCAACCTATTTTGATAAAATTCTTCCGCTCTTTCAACAGTATTTAACTGGTATCTTTCTCCTTGATATCTCAATATAATACCAACTGGGGCGTCCCACCTAAATGGGATATTTCTCTTTTTTAACTCAGTCACCAGAAAACCAAATTTCTTCCTTTCCATTAATATCTTAGGTGGGAGTTCCTTGTAAATCCAAATCTTTCTTCCATACAATTGCAAATTAGAATTGAAGGAATTTTACACAATATTATTCCTAATTTCTTTATCTGTGAAATAAATCACCACATCTCTAGGCAGTTGCCTTTGCTTGGCAATCCAGGAGTTTATTCTGTAAACTCTGTCAATCCTACAAAACACTTCGTCAGGTTGAACCTTTAAAATCCCAGCTAGAATTTCAGAAGATATTCTCCTTAAATCATCTCCGTTATTTTCCTGCAAGGCTCTCAATCTTATCGCATATTCTGTGAAATTATATTGTACCATTAGAACCTCTTTTTCAATCCTCTGTTGCAGATTTTCTACATTACCAGACTTTTGAACAGCATCCATTTTAGGTTTTTCTTCTGAGCTATTATCCTGAGTGTTTATCAAATCATTTTCAATTTTTTGAATTCTATTGTCCAATTTATCTTGAATTTCTTCCATTTTAGACTCTAGTAAATTAGTATTTGTATCCAGCTGTATCATAAATTCTGAAAAACCATTAGCCACTTTTAAAATTTTTCGCTCCAAAAAATCAAACTTAGATTTCACCAATTCTTTAATTTCCTGCTTAAATTTTTCAAGATGCTGATTCACAATCTCATCCCTTCTTTCAATCTCCTCTAAGAGAAATTCTATTATATTAAAATCAGGTTTCTGAGACTGAAGAGTTAAAACTTGTTCCTTTAAGTTGTTAATGGGGGAATCCCCCCCCTACTTGTTTATCTGACTTTATAAGTCTCAGTGCCATGTTTCCGCCCAGGCAGGCTTTGTTAAAAGAAAAAAAAAACAGGAAAAAAGACTTCTTTCCAATCAACAACAATGTCAAGTCTCCAGGGGAAAAAGAGAAAAAAAAACCACAGGAGCGAAGTTTTGTCTGCAAATGTAGCTAGTGGTATTTATTCCGCTACATTGTAATAGTAGAAAACGGAAGGACTTTCCCTTTCAGCCTCTTCTCCAGCCGCGGCAGACGCCATTTTAAAAGGTTTTTTTCCCCCCCTTTCTTTTCCTCTTTTCTCTTAAGTAATTTTTAAAAGATAAGTAAAATACTTGCGATTCAGTATTACAGGTCCAGCTCACATTTTCTTTGAATAATCTGTTAAATTCGCAGGCTTGCTCTTGACGCCTGGCTCTGCATTAGCAGAGGTCTCCCAAAGCCCGGAGCAGCGGCTGGGGATATGGGGCATCTCATCCGCTCCGTCCCAAAAGTAAAAGAAAAACTTTTGGGACTCTGCAGAGAGTTCTACCCACCCCTGCCGGCTCTATCTCCGTTTCCTCATGGAAACAGAGTTTTTTCGAGCCGCCATTCCATTGTGAAGGCGGCTCTGACAGGCAGTGGAAGCTGACGATCCCGAAGGAGCATCTGGCGGCGGCCAGCAGCAAACCGGAAGAGCCACCATGCTCCCTTCTCGATGGATGCTGCTGCTTGCAAGGCTGATATAAGCTTCTGTGTGCTTCTTTTGCTCCCCCCTCTCTCTACACACACACACACACACACACACACACACACACACACACACACACACACACATATATATATACGTACATATGTAGGTCTTTGGTTATTCGGGTCTTCTCCCACGTAAAATTGGAAGTGTCTTGGCGACGTTTCGACGAAGTCTCATTCGTCATCTTCAGGCTGGTGTTCTTGGCTTCGTGCTTCGTGCTCCTGGAAGCACGAAGCCGAGAACACCAGCCTGAAGATGACGAATGAGACTTCGTCAAAACGTCGCCGAGACACTTCCAATTATACGTGGGAGAAGACCCGAATAACCAAAGACCTACATACAAACACCTGCGAAAACCTGAGAAAACATACATACATATATATATGCATACACACATTCACACACACACACACACACACACACACACACACACACACACATATTGAAAAAGTTGTTCTATGTATGGAAGTCCTTAAGCAATGTTCAGCTTGGAAAAATGTTGAAGAATGGAATTCTATTCTAAGGCACTAATTTACTTAAAAATCTTTGTTCATTTAATTGTGACTGTATGAATGAATGAATGAATAAATGAATGAATGAATGAATGAATGAATGAATGAATGAATGAAGCAATCAGTTCTGATGGTTTCCAGTTCTGATGGTTTCAATTCAGATGGCAGAAAATATACTTGCTAATTGGAAGTGGAAGAGACTTAAAAAGCAATTTCTCTTCTCAGATGGTTCATCAAATATATTTCTTCTCTCACTTGCCATCTTGATTCAAATTAACTGAAAGCTAATGGAAATATTAATCAGAACCTGTTTCATTCATCTCAGTCATGGGAAAGCAGGTGAACATTAAGCATGATATTTTACAATGAAATTGATCTGTTGTACGAATATAGTTAATTAAGGTTTCAGAACAGCGCATTATTTTAATTGATAAAAGGAAGTCCCACTAAATATGTCCTTTAAAGGTTATTAGGAAAGAGAACTCTTGAATTCATTTCTCTCCATCCCTGAACAGCCTAATGGGGTTAATTTTATATACACCATCTCAAATGCAAGGCACATTAATGAAATGATAATTGAGCTGAGAGATGTGTCTCAAAAGCAGAGAACAAACGAAATGTTCTTCAGCTGTGGTTTTTAGGCAACTGAGGTCCAGGCACCACTATGAATAACAAACAGTTATGGCTTTTAACAAATCTTCCAGGGCAAGATTTGCACCAGCAAAGGGATACAATTAGTTTTCTCTCTATTATCATTTTTATCCATTTTTATATTATGCTTTTAATAAGTTATTAGTAATTAACACTCTTTAGATAAGCTTTTGGCATTTTTTTTTTCACAGTAGAAGAAATAGTGGCCTTATGTGGTCATACAGGAGGTTTAAGAAGTGCTATAATAAGGAAGTTTACATTGGAAGAATTGATATTTTTTTAAGATAGTTGGGTCTATTTTAGCCTGATATAAGGTTACAAAAGCAGACAGATGTCAGCTGACATCAGCTTCCTTACTGGCAGCATTTTCTATTATCTCCAGTGGATGGAGAAGAAGGAAAATGTGGAAGGAGATTCTAGTAGATTCAAGTATGCCATCTGGTATATGAATAAGAATCCATGGGTGCCGCATTTTTTCCTTTTTCCTTATCTAACTTTCTTTTGGGATACCTATAGACTTATGACATATACATTTCCTAGACAGGAATCTGGTTTTTTCATGACATCTTAATGCTTACTTTTCTGCAGTTTGTCATTTGTTTTTCAGACACAGTAGGACACACACAGCTTTCAAAAGGACATTGCGCTGACCTTTTGGAAGCTGTGTAGGGGATTTCTGTGCATGAATTGCTTACTTAAAAGTGGTTTGTTGCAAATACCAATTCAGAAATGAATATTCTTCGAGGATGACTGCAGGGAAAAGCTGATTATAGCCCTGATTCCTACAGGGAGAGAGCAAATCAGTCTACAATGTTCTCCCCAGATTAATACGCAGGAGTTGTTGATAAAGGGATGTGGGATGCAGATGAAAGAAGAATGATCTGAAACCAGCTTTAAGCAAAAATAGTGTTTCAAAGAACTGAACAAAAATGTGTTTCCTTGTAACAATTGGATGTGGTTGGATCAATTTTAATAAGCATAGTTTTTTATGTGTGAGAGTCAGGGCCATCCCCAGGAGAGTCTACCCTATCCTCTTATTTTCTCATTGTTGCTTAAACATTAATAGAACCATTGTCATAAACTGGGACTGTGGTAAAACATAATCCCTAATTATAGCAAAGCTATGTTGAAGAACATTGGGCCACCACCCTTACAAGTATTAAGTATGCTTCTCAGCCAAATCTGCAACTAAACTAAGCATCTTGTTCCTGAGGTTTTGGGCAACTAGTAATTTATTTATTTATTTTATTTTATTCAATTTGTATACCACCCTTCTCCTAGTGGACTCAGGGCGGTGCACAGCCAGAATGCTGTAATGCATTAAAAACATAACATTTTTTTAAAATAATCACTATTATAACATTTATATAAGGCAGCTAAAGTCCTAACCGAGTACCTGTGGGAACAGTCAAGTTATTAAAGCTTTTTGGGATTATGTCACACATATGCATGTATGATCCTGGAAACAGAATCCTTTGAATATTACCAGAGTGCATGTAATTTATTATTCTTTTAATGTAGCAAGTTTCTAGTTCTTCTTGTAAAAAAAGATTAAGGAATTATGATTAATTAATGTGCACAGGTCTATTACAGTGAATTAGCATTGAAGTTTTAAACAAAAGAACATTACAGGAGAGAATGATTGGCTGTTTGTAAATAATGAAGCAACTGCTTTTTTCATGGTATTGCTAAAAGAAAGCTTCTTGATCTGCCTGGAATGTTCTCTATGAAAAAAGGCCGTAGCAAAATGAACTTTTTATTCCCAGTGACATTTCTGTGTGTTTATGAGAAAAAGCAGAAGATCAATTCAAGTCTGAGAATGAAAAATAGACCAAGGGCAGCCAAGAGAACTGAAGTGAAATGGGGAGACATATTGGATTTAAGGATCTGATGTGGGACTGATAATCTGACTAGTGTTCTATTCAGTTTGTAAGTTTGTGAAATGGACCCTAACATTTTTGGATGGCTGCATCTTTATAATTTCTCTTTCTTAAAGAAACAAAGACCAGATCAGCACTGAGTCTATAACCCTTTATCTTTTGGAGAAGTGTAAAATGGGCATGAAACAATGCAAAGTTGATATGATGTTTATTGCAGCTATAGATGATCAGAAATATTTTAATCGTTGCCCTAAAAATGCATTTACAATGAGGTGACACCCTTTCCTTCTTTGATATTGAAATTCTATGCAAAAATAAAACAAAACCCAGCTACTTTGTTCTGTAGGACATCAAATAAAGCTATAGTAGTTCAAAACAAATGTGTGTTTATTGTTCATGTGCATTTTTCTTTGGAATTAATTCAATTTGTTCCAATCTGTGTACTATCTCTACATGAGTGCAGCAGATTGTTAAATGTTTAAGAAATGCAGCATTCTTTAGCCGAAGGAAAAGACCATTATCTGCCTAAGAAATGCTTTAGAATTTGACCAGTGGGTGCCACTATTTTCCTATAGTTCAATTCAGAACTACAATTCAGAAGTTTCAAAGGAACATATTTATAATTTTGTTTATTGCCATTTTCCTGTCATATAAGTGAGAACAAGAACAATGACACTCATCATAAGATTACACCTTGAAAATATCACTAGTAAAAAAAAACCCCTTGCTTAATTTTCTGAAAGTCATCTGTATAATTCCTCCTCCATAGTTTTGCTTTATATAAGAGGACACCATTCTCATAAATTGCAAAATGACTCAGAGAAGCACAGAATCCACACAACAAACACTAACAAATAAACAATACAATATAATTTTGGGAGACGAAGTTTGATGTAATATAGTGGTTAAGGTGACAAATTACAAACAGAGACTGAGCTCTCCTCTTGTTTTAGGTATGAAAGTCAGTTCAGTGACTTTGGATCAATCACACCCTCTCAGTCCATAAATAAATAAATATATATAAATAAAATAAAGTAAAAGCAGGATATCAATCAAATAATAATAAATAAATAATAAAGAATGATAAAGAAGGAAGAACAAGACAGAAAACAAACTCTGCTGAAGGAATCTGTGTCATGCAATCTGAGCTGGTCATCGGGACCGAAGGTTTATTCTTCCAAGCTTCCGGATTCATGGTGGAACCAATCTTCAGTGAACTTCTCATTCTTCAGAATGGTCCTGGTGATTGACTCAGATTGGATTCTGCAACATTATCCTGGGACACATATATTTGCCTTCATCCACAATCTATGTCTACAAAGGCAATTCCTTGAATTTGTTTCTGAGCAGTGGTTCAAATGAGAGGCAAATAGTTGGCATGGTAATAATAATAACACAGCTAATTTGCCCTTCTAAATATATAAAAAGGGTATTTGCTTACTCATATTTTGCAATACAGTTTTCCATGTAGAGGAGATAAAATGTACACATTAAAGAAAACGCATTCCAATATACATGTAATAGGTAAAACTGGTCTTACTGTAGTTGTACATTAAAGAAATGTGGATAGAAAAAGACATGTATGAGGAGTTTTTTTTCAAGTGCAGGCTGATGTAGAAATGGGTTATAATTTAGTCCTATGTCTGTACTACAACATACCTAGTTACAGCCCCATGATAAATTTACTACTATTACTACAATGAGATCATATAAATGTCCTAATGTTCCCTACCAGAGTAAAAGATATCTCATTCTACATGGCACACCTGCCACACATCAAAAACATTTTAGAAGCAGTAGAACACAGCTTCTGAGATCTGCAAGTGGGCATTGCACACCACCCAGAGACTACCATATGAGGACAAATTATGCACTATACAGGTTGTTTGAAGGTGGGAGATACTTCCAATGTAATCTTCCGGATCCCCTACATGGATTGCCCTGTGACTATGTAGGACAGGCGGAGAGTCAGACGAGAAGACCCAAATTCATTGGTAGCCTCACATTGCAATGAACAAGGACATACATTCAATTTTGCAGCTACTAAGATTGTTGGATGAGCAGGTACTAAAACAGCCAGGGAAGAGATTGAAGCCTGGGAAATGGGAGTCTCATCAGTTAACAGGAGTGCTGATTTCCAACCAGTTATCAAGTACTTAGGAGGCAAGGGCTTGGCAGTAGATGGAAATAACAGCCAATGACTTAATAGCCAGACATCACCCCAATCAACAACTAAAAAGCCACACACAACCAGGCACTATATAAATATCACATAGAAGAGCCCAAAGCATACACTGTGCTAGAGAAAAGTTCCTTGAGGATGGGCTCCAGCATGGATCCAAAAACATAGAAGACTAAATCTCTGGTCCCGGTGACTGACCCAGATTGGATCCTATAGATTCGCCTTCATTTGTTAGATATCTTTCAGTTTTAGAAGGGAGCTCTATAGATACCCTGGTAACTACTGTTTTGTCCCAAGGATACAGTACATATTTGAATACATTTTATTTATTCATGCATATATTATGGAACACATTCATTATATTGGATACTACGCAAACATTCTCTGGAACCTCTTTTTAATTAGTTTGGAAAGCAGCCGATCTTCAATGCTTTAATCAATTGCAAACTGCTGAAGTGTGGAACTCCGAGCCATGTACCTTGAGTCAGGGGTCCAGCAGGTGGGAGCGTATTATTGTTTTTCTTGTAATTTGCACTCAGCAAGAACTGAACAATGGCTAAACTAGCAATAGGCTCACAAAAGAGAGACCTTGATGGTAACCCAAATGGGGTTTTATTTTAAATAGCATAAAGATAATTAAATTTGACAGAGGTGAGGGACATAAATTTGATTTCCGCTGGGATTGTTTGTTATTCCTTTCTTGTTTTAAAAGTGACTTTGAATACTAATACTATTGTTGGGTTATACTTTGGGTACTCACACACTTCTCAGTGTGGGCTAAAGTGGCAGAACTACAACAGAAAAATTTCAGAGAACTAATGAAGAAACTTGCAGTTCATTAAAATGGGAAATAAAATTTTGGGTACTCAATCTAGTACTATCAATATACAATATAACCGCTGTATGTCCAAATTTTACTTCTTGATTTCTTTTTCTTTATTTAGTCTGGTTGGTTGATTTAAAATAAGCCTGTATAACTTTATAGAGGGAAGACAAGAAGTACTATCTTTATAGGTGCTTCCTGATTGCCTGCTATTTTCTCTGTTCATCAATTAGTCACATTCTGAAGCAAACTGAATTCCTAAGAAAGGACTTGCTGTGGTACCAAGATATTAAGGCATTCACTAACTCTTAACTTGTTAATCAGTTTCTTGCCCTGTATTTTTACGGTGCCTCCTTTTGAAAATCTTGAAACATATAATGGAAGATCTGTATTTGACTAAGAGAAATATAGGCAAAGAGAAGCTCCTTTTTAATTCACCCTTTCCAGCAATTTTTCAGTTTTCTTTTTTCACATGCAGAAAAAACTGCCCAGAGTCACTTGTAGGGCAGATGGGTGGCAGTTAATATATAAATCAATCAAATAAAAATATATGTTTTTATATGCCGCCCTGGGTCTTCGGAGAGGGGTGGCATATAAATTGAATAAATAAATATAAATTGAATAAATAAATAAATTTTATAGGAAAAGATAGTTTCTTTTTAAAAGTGAGGGCTCTTTCTCATTTATTACTGTAAACATTTCCTCCAAGAACACTGGACATTGGTGCTGTCTGCATACTACATACAAACAAACAAAACAAAAAAAACCCTTAAATTGATGTTTATAAAAATCACCTGAAGGTGGCAACATTTATATAAATTCTATCTGGCTTCAGGCTGTGAGTTAATTACCTTAGTTCAGAGGGCAGACAAAAAGCCATATTCAACTGTATCATCCAGGTATGAAAAAGTTTGAGATATTATATGCAGAGACACAGACACACTTATGTGATATGTGAGTTATATTCTCCATCTATGCCCACTTATTCTCAATAATTATAGCCAAATTATAGCCTATAATAACTGTACAAATGTAGAAATGTGAACTGAAGATATTCAAAATATAACAGTGAGCTTCACAATGTATTTTTGATTAGCTGGAAAGAAATCTATTGTGGATACAGGAACCATCACTACAGTATTTTTTTAAAAGAGGACTGTTATATTATCAGTTATTTAAAATACCATCCAACTGAGTTCTGCTGCCCTGGCTATTTGTTCAAACTGACTTATGATTTTTTTCTTCCATGCCTTTCTGAGTTCAGCAAGCGTTGCACATTTGCAGTAACTGCTTGTCATTGCATTGTAAGATTGTAACATACATTTTTGTATGATTGCATCTCCAGCAGAGGGGTCATAGGGTGCTGAGCAAAACTATGACAGCTTTTGTAGAAAATATAACATGTCGTACGTTAATGTGTGATGGCTCTTATTTTGAATTTCTTTATGTATGAAGGTAATAATCATTTATTGTTCTAACGTAGAAAGTTGAATGAGAATTATCTTTTCTTATAGCCCACTTCCAGACTGGACATTGTGCCCCCACCTCTCTTTTATGTAGCCTTTCTATTCATAGAAAGAGAAAACAGTAAATCTGAATACAGTATAGCAGTGGTGAAATCCAAATTATTTTACTACCGGTTCTGTGGGCATGGCTTGGTGGGCATGGTGTGGCTTGGTGGGCATGGCAGGAGAAGGATACTGCAAAATCTCCATTCCCACCCCACTCCAGGGGAAGGATAGCGCAAAATCTCCATTCCCACCCACTCCAGGGGAACAATACTGCAAAATCTCCATTCCCACCCCACTCTGGGGCCAGCCAGAGGTGGTATTTGCCGGTTCTCCAAACTACTCAAAATTTCCGCTATCGGTTCTCCAGAACCTGTCAGAACCTGCTAGATTTCACCCCTGCAGTACAGGTAATATACTAAAATAGATATAGACAGAGAGATAGAATCAAGATCATGTGAAGTACTAGTACCACTTTATAAAGCCTTAGTAAGACCACACTTAGAATACTACATTGTGAATACTACTACAGTGTTGGTCACCATATTGTTGAGACTCTGGAAAGAGTACAGGAAAGAGCAACAAAGATGATTAGGGGGTTGAAGCTAAAACACAAGAAAGGACGGTTTCAGGAATTGGGTATGTCTAGTCTAGTGAAAAGAAAGACCAGGGGAGCATGATAGCAGTGTTCCAATATTTGAGGGGCTGCAACAAAGAAGAGGCATCAATCTATTTTCCAAAGCACCAGAAGGCAAGACAAGAAACAATAGGTGATGGAAACAAATCAAAGAGAGAAGCAACCTAGAACCAAGGAGAAATTTCTTAACAGTTAGAACAATTAACCAGTGGAACGGCTTTCCGTCAAAAGCCTTCACCGCTGAGGCTTTTAAGAAGAGAATGGACAGCTGCTTGTCTGGAATGGTATAAGGTCTCCTGCTTGAGCAGAGGGGTGGACCAGAAGACCTGCAAGGTCACTTCCAACTCTGTTATTCTGTTAAATATGAGAAACCAAGTAAAACCAAAACTGATGGTTAATTCTTTCCTAGAATATGATCCAACTTCCTGTATGTGAGCTGCCATGAAAGGCTGAGTGAGTGATGGCACCAGATTTTAGACATAGATAGAAAAACACATTAATACAGTCCTCCATTCCACTTTTAATTCCTTGACATACACATCACAGGGAATGTAATGGATGTTGAACAAAACATGAAAGTGAATATTAAGTGACTGATTTATAAGTTGATCCCCCAGTACCTTTTGTAGGAAAGGACCACCAGTCTTTGAATATCAGAGTTATTTTATGGCATGACTTGTCCCATAACATTTTCTACCTTCCCAGTGAAGGTGATATTCATGTTTGCTTTTCTTCTGTTTTGAGAGAAAAGTAACCTTATTCTAAAGATCTTTGCTATTTGCCTTGCTATATGATAAAAATACAACAAATTACATTTTAGATATGCATTAGGTGTCTTTTTAGCAATAATTTTGTAATTATTTCTTATTAATTCTAATCCTAACACCAATTAATTACGCTGCTTTATAAGTACTAAACCCATATTTTCCAAGAAAATTTTAAAAGATGTGCTGTTTGAAACCTGTACTGTGAACAGCTGGAATGTGTCTAGAGACAGAGAACATGGATATTTGCCCAATTGTTTTTTCTTAGGATGGATTTTTTTTCTTTTAATACAATAAATGTAAGAATCACATTTTTGCATTGCTAATTCTTTAGCAGAGTGTCAGTATGGTAACCACATTTGGAAGCATTCTGCTTGTTATAAGCTTACTGATGAATCATTAGGAAAATAAATTAATTCACTTTGCTCAATTAAAAGCATTGCCATAAGCACGGGAAATGTTAATAGGCATGTAGTCATGCAAAAATATTTGGATTTTATCAGTAATAAACAGTATGTAGATGAAGTAAGCATAACACATCCATAATCTAAATACAGAGCATGGAAGGAAAATAAAGTCTCTTTTCTCTTTGTCTTCAGGTTGTAATTTTCAACATGCAGTTCTCTCCCTAGGAACTGAATCTGATATGTGTATATTGAATTTCTAGGAAGGTAAATGCTTAGAGGTTAAATTCTTTTCTCCTGGTGAATATGAACATGGTCTATACAGCAATATAGTAAAGAATGACAAATGTTTTACAATCCTGTCAGCTCTGTTTACATTCTCCTTTTTCTTGTAATTTTGTATAACTGTGTGATTGAATTTCTCAGATGTGGTATGTTCACTTTTCAGTTAGTTCTCACACATCTAGTGGTTTCAGATCTTCAAGGGATATTAGTTTATTCATGCGATCAGGTGGAGGTTGAGCTTTTAGAAATAAGTGATGGAAAAGGACACTGCATTGCAGTTGTGTTGGGAAGCAGCAGATGACTTTATTTTTAAAATGTTCACTGGTTGAAAAACAAATTGGGACAAAAAAGGAGGGGGAAACCCTAGAAACTAATATTTTTGCGTCAGATATATTGTTCTCAGGAAAGAGTAGTGTTTAGAAAATTCAGCAACTATGTAGAAGGGTATCCTCGTTATATAACGAACAACTAAAATTTTGTTAATATTGTGGCAGACTTTAAGATAGACAATTCCTATTCTGGTATGTTTGATTTCAGGTATCATAAGGTTATCTTAGGTAGAAAATGTAGAGATTAAAGTCCAACATATTTGAAGGGCCTCAGGCAAAGAAAGTCTATATTAAGACATTATAACTTGTTGCTATATAATAAAACTGTCTCTGTGAAATTCTTGGATATGGCTTGTCACTGCTATCTTTCCCCAAACATTACTAGTGCTATCATAAACATACAATTTATTATACTGATGTTTAAGATGCTGAGTGGCTAGAAAATAGAAAATCAATGACTGAAGTGGCCAACATTTTTCTTTTCAAAAATGTTGCTTCCTGAAAAACTTTTGGTGATTATGATAGACTCCTTCAAACTGAACACACAAATAGAATTTCAGTTTGACAGAATCATGTAGGAATGTTGAAGAATATGAAATTAACTTTAATGACATCTTTTTTTTTTTTTTTACACACTGCATGAATTCAAGAAGGCTGAAAGTGTTTTGCTGGTGATTTTTGTAATCAATGTCTGATGCATCTCACTGCAGTGTCCATCAATGGTTAGCCAGTACTGATGAATTCCAGTTGCCTTGATACATTTTTTCCATTGAGGCAAAGTCCTGGTGAAATCTTTCACCATATTTGTCACTCACTGCACCTAGATTTTCAGAAAAGAATACAGAAAATAAATCTTCAGTGACACATTCAGTGGTGGGATTCAAATTTTTATATTGGTTCTGTGGGCATGGCTTGGTAGGTGTAGTGTGGCTTGGTGGGTGTGGCTTGCTGGGCATAGTTGGGGAAGGATACTGTTAAATCTCCATTCCCACCCCACTCCAGGGGAAGGATACTGTAAAATTTCCATTCCCTCCAGGGAAAGGTCACCCCACTCTGGGGCCAGCCAGAGGTGGTATTTGCCAGTTCTCCAAACTATTCAAAATTTCTGCCAGCGGTTCTCCGAACTGCTCAAAATTTCTGCTACTGGTTCTCCAGAACCTGTCAGAACCTGCTGGATTTCATTCTGCAGCACAGAAAACAAGTACTGAAGGGTAGACATTGTGATTGTGTAAAAACAGAAGATTTCTATAAAATGGTATATGATAAGCTAAATTACAGGTTGTTTTTGTGATTAGCAGTCAAAACATTTTAGAACACCCACAAGTGTTCAGGAAGCAAAATCTTTGTTGTCCAATGATTAGCCAAAGGTTTAGGCACAAAGCTAGAAACTAGGAGATCAGGAGTTGTGGTCCCATCTGAAGCACAAAGTAGCTGGGCACCTTATGCCAATCCTTTCTCTCAGCCCTAGAAAGGAAGCAAGGGCAAACCATTTTAGAAAAACATTGCCAAGTTAATTGCAGGGATTTGTCCAGGCAGTGGTCAGGAATCAACACTGACTTAGAGAGTGCACATGTACGCACACACATATACACACAAAATGTATCTATATCTATCATGTATCTAATGCGGTACATCTGAGTTCCCATGGAGGCATCATGGGATGCCTATGACTATAGGGGGAGAGCCTTCTCTGTGGGGGCACCTACCGTCTGGAATGAGCTCCTCCCGGAGATACGGAGGATCCCGGATCTGCGCACCTTCCACCGCGCTGTGAAGACCTTTTTATTCCACCAGGCAGGCTTGGCCTAATCTCTCCCCTCTTTTTAATATGTAAATTTTAATCTGTTTTTAAATTATTGGGGTGTTTTAATCTGTCTGGGCCAAAATGATTTAATTTGATTTTATCTGGTTTTTAAATTTTTTGTATCTACGTATTTTATTGTTTGGCTGTTCACCGCCCTGAGTCCTTCGGGAGTAGGGCGGTATACAAATCAACTAAACTAAACTAAACTAAACTAAACTAAACTAAACTAAACTAAACTAAACTAAACTAAACTAAACTAAACTAAACTAAACTATGGCCTCTGGGGGCTAACCTTTCTGTTTACTTTTTCTTTGATAAAACTTCTCAGTACTGATTTTTATTTTCCTCCTTGAATGACCCATTTGAAGTCTTACCAGGAATCTGGAATGATGATGAAGCACACTTTTTTCCTTGATCTAGGCTAAATGATGATTAACCTTGGCTACTTTCTGAGCTGATCCTTTTGGTGGTCATATTAATATCCTTCAGGATAAAAAATGCAGAAACAAGTTTAGCAGGTGGGAAAATATAGATCTTCCGAATATATTTGTTCTAATAAAGTAGTTCTCCCACTTAAACACATGCACGCACACACAGACACACACACACACACACACACACACACACACAGAGAGAGAGAGTGTTAGAGTTTTCTTGCACATAGAACATAATACTCAACATCCAGTGGTGTCTGCCAGTTAGGTGCCAAAATGTGTAAGATAGCAGATACTATGTCTCACACATGAACAAAAGGAGCAAGTTTCAATTACACCACCATCTGCCGTCTTGCACATTTTGACACCCATCTCCCTGCAGACACAAAGGCACACATCCAGACCCAGATAACAAGCTAGGATACTTAGCATCTTTAAGACTACCATCTTTTTCAATAGCTCTGTTAAAACAAACAAAAACCAGGCACCTAAATGTGGGAAGAAAGAAATAATTTCCATCACCATTAAATATTGATAAATGAAGTTTCTGTTGCACTTGCAAACCCCAAATCTGTTAAAAGCAGTTCATTTTAATGACATGAAGGTGAGAACTATGTGAGTTGGGTGTAGGCAAAGAGCAGGAAACAGTCCCCGCGGACGCACCCAGCAGGAAGCACAATGATCGTTCACTTTATCAATGGATGGGAATACATTCATTCTCTGTTTCTTTGGCACTTTTAGTATATATTTTTGGATGTTTCAGATAAGTTGCCCATTGACCAATGATGCAAATCAGCATGTGGCTGTAACTCTGAGCAAAACTCTAATGTATCAGGCTGCTTTGTTCTGCTCTTGAAAAAACAACCCCTTCAATCTAGGAAATTAAAGGGGTTGTAGGAAATTTGTCCTAAGAAGAAAGAAGACAATGTGCCAAATTTGACAAGGAGTCAAATTGAACATTCTGATTCTGAGGACATGAGATAGAATTACCAGTTCTAAGATGCAAAAATCCAGCTCATCCCTATACGGCTGGAAGAGAGGTTTTAATATCTTTTTGCTGCCATCAAACGGTTGTCCAGATTTTTGAAACGAATTAAAAAGGACGTGAATGGATCAAACTAGACTATTTTTGACAGTGCGCCTTTGAAAACTGCTAGGTCAAGTAGAGAGTTAGTGGTTTTAACATTTCTTGCCTACCATCCAGTGGTTCCAGATTGTTGCAACCCACATCTGGTAAACCTAAATGAGGAAGGAGGTAAATGGAACACACCAACCTTGAAAAAAGTATTTCTGATAGTGTGTGTGGAAAGTGCCAGATTAGAGCATAGTTTCCCAATATATAATTCTGTGTTTTGTTTCTCCTCATCTTCCTTCCTTCATGCTCATTAGGCAGTTATTACTGGTATTGATAGCATTTCTTTTCTATACCTCCATTTTTCCTTATAATGGAGCCTAAAAGAAAAGAACCTTTATTGTAAAATGCCCAGATTAATTAATTTAATTAATTAATTAACAAACAAACAAATCTGAAAACCTATCGGAGTGGCCGATTCCCAATGCCAACAACATCACTTTTCTTTCTCTTCTTCTCTTATCCAATGCTGGCTTGTTTTGATCTGACCTCAATATTCAGTCTTCTATACTTAGCAGTATTTGTGATGACTTTTAGGAAGTTGGAATCTTCCTGCAAAGCCCTATGAGTACAAAGCAGTCTCATTACCGTAGCTACAGCATCTGCAGCTTAGCTTCTGCTCTGAGAAGACTCTGTGGTTTCCTCGCCTCAAACAAATAGGGCTTTTTTTTTTAAAGCCAAAAACAAAAAGAAAAACCTAAACTGAACAGCAATCCTTTCCCATTAGAATATCTGTAAATTCTAACCATAAAATTTAGCCCATTTTATTGTACATTCTTTTACTTATTCTTGTTCTGTTTCAAATTTCAATACAAGTTTACACATTTTAGCAATTATATGTTCTTTATTTGTATACAATTCTATTTCAAAATAAGTCTTACAAAGTTCAATACCATAAACTCTTTGGTCCATTTTAAATCTTTCTGATAACAGTAAATTAGAAAACCATTAGCAACTATATCCCTCTGCCACCAATTGTTCTCTTGATTTTATTTTGTATGCCTCTTGACAAAATTCTAGTATCTCATGATAAGTTACCATTTGTTTTTTGCCTATTATTTCTTGTCTATAAAATGCTTCTTGTATTAAGAACCAGAAAATTGGTTTTAGGCACAACCTAGATTTCTATTTACTCCATATTCTCAATGTGGCATGTTTAACATAATGATTTTTAAATCATGACTTTATCATGCTGCAAATATCCACCCAAATCTCAGATCATGTCCTTTCTAACTCTAAAAACCTTCTGTTTCTCAGCAAGGCCCATTCTTTCATTCAAACCAAACAGCAAATCAAATCTACCCAATCTTCCTCTTTTCTTTACATTTGTAGTACCTTATATTTAACTCCATGATTTGTTTTCTTGCCACACAAACGTAGACGTAGTATATCCTTTTGTCACTGTTTAAATAGTGCATCAGTTGTCAAAACAGGTATAGTCTGAAACAAAAACATCATTCTAGGCATTCATTTTTATCACAGAAATTCTCCCTAGCAATGACAGCTGTAGTTTTTATCATCTTAACAGATCTTTTTTAAAAAAGTTCGTTCCATATTTTCACACAGTTATTTTGAAATAACATATAATTGATATTTGTAATGGTGATAGCCAGATATTTTATTTTCTTCTTAATCTTAAAACCCATTTTATTTTTCTATTCTGTTTGCTCCTCTGTTTTCATGGGGGTTTTTTTGTTAACATTTTAAATTTCTGTTTGTTAATCTTAAAACTACTAATGTACCAAATTCTTTCAGTTTTCCCATTAATGTTTCAATTCCCTTTAAAGGATCTTCCAAAATCAACACTAAGCCATTTGTAAAAGCCTTTAACAAGTTTCTCTTTTAACTTTTTACTGTCACAATCTTCTCATCTTGTCTTATATTTCTATTCAATATTTCAAGGACTAAAATAAACAAGAGATGAGACAATGGGCATCTCTGTCTTGTTCCTTTTTGTACCTCAGAAGGCTTTGTTAGATCTCCATTAATAATTATTTGTGCTTTCTGCAAAATATAAATCAATATGATCCATTTTATAAAGTTCTCTATAAAGTTATATCTTCCAAAACTTTGAGCAAAGAATCCCAGTTCAAATTGCCAAAGGCCTTCTACATGTCAATCAATGCAGCTTGTTTTGTTTTTTCATTACATTGCTTCAAGTATTCCAAAATGCTCAACACATTTCTAATATTTTCCTTCAATTGTATTTTATAGGTAAAAAGCCACATCGATACTAGTGAATAAATTCTTGCAAAGTTATTTTCAATCCATCAGCCAAACTAGTTGTAAACAACTTGTAGTCATTATTCAATAATGATATTGGCCAGAGAATTTGTAGTACTGAGGTCAGATATGGGCCAAGCCTCGTTCATTCACAGTAACCACTACATTCATTTTAACAGTCTCCCTGTCTTCTCCCACATTTATTTGCAAGAATAGATGGGATGGGGATTAATTGCTGTCTTCATGCTGTCTTCAGGTAATACATTCAGAATGGGACAATCTCATGTGGCAACTTCCTAGGAGAAGTTGCCAGGTGAGATTTCCTAGTTTTTGCTGCATTAGTTATATGTGGCTGATCCTACAACATCTTGAATCTCCAAAGACCTATGCAAGAATCCTCTTTGTAGACTTTAGTTCAGCATTCAATACCATCATTCCAGATACACTCCTAACTAAGCTAAACCAGCTACAGGTACCTGAATACACTTGCAAGTGGATCATAAGCTTCCTAACAAACAGGAAGCAGCAGGTAAAGCTAAGCAGAATCGCATCAGATACCTGTACAATTAGCACAGGGGTCCCCCAAGGCTGTGTGCTCTCCCCACTTCTCTTTTCTCTGTATACCAATGACTGCATCTCTAACGATCCATCTGTTAAACTACTGAAGTTCGCAGATGACACAACAGTGATCGGTCTCATTCGAGACAATGATGAATCCGCATACAGATGGGAGGTTGAACAATTAGCCTCGTGGTGTGACTGAAACAATCTGGAACTGAACACACTCAAAACCGTAGAAATGGTGGTAGACTTTAGGAGAAACCCTTCGATACTTCCACCTCTCACAATACTAGACAATGCAATATCAACAGTAGAGACCTTCAAATTTTTAGGTTTTACCATATCGCAAGATCTAAAATGGACAACTAACATTAAAAACATCATAAAAAAAGCACAACAAAGAATGTTCTTTCTGCGCCAACTCAGAAAGCTCAAACTTCCCAAGGAGCTGCTGATACAGTTCTACAGAGGAATTATTGAGTCTGTCATCTGCACCTCTATAACTGTCTGGTTTGGCTCTGCAACCCAACAAGACAGACATTGACTTCAGAGGATAATTAGAACTGTAGAAAAAACAATTGCTACCAACCTGCCTTCCATTGAGGACCTGTATACTGCACGAGTCAAAAAAAGGGCTGTGAAAATATTTACAGACCCCTCGCATCCTGGACATAAACTGTTTCAACTCCTACCCTCGAAACGACGCTATAGAGCACTGCACACCAGAACTAGACACAAGAACAGTTTTTTTCCAAATGCCATCACTCTGCTAAACAAATAATTCCCTCAACACAGTCAAACTATTTACTAAGTCTGCACTACTATTAATCTTCTCACCGTTCCCACCACCCATCTCCTTCCACTTAAGACTGTATGACTGTAATTTTGTTGCTTGTATCATTTGTACTCTATGACTATCATTAAGTGTTGTACCTTATGATTCTTGATGAATGTATCTTTTCTTTTGTGTACACTGAGAGCATATGCATCAAGACAAATTCCTTGTGTGTCCAATCACACTTGGCCAATAAAAAAATTCTATTCTATTCTATTCTATTCTATTCTATTCTATTCTATTCTATTCTATTCTATTCTATTCTATTCTATTCTATTCTATTCTATTCTATGTGGCTGAGTTAATGGTTTGGTGGTGTATGATTTGTATATTTACCCTGGGAACACTTGGCTACTGATAATTCGGCTGTAATGACTTGTTAAATATATACAGACTTTTTCTTGGTTTACAGGTACATTATTAACATGCATGAGGCCCCAGAATAAATTTCTGGCATAACTTGCTAGGTCTGAGAAAGATTCCTTCTTCAAATCCTTCACTGTCAGATCTATATAATGAAGACAGGCATATAGAATAATAGAATCATAGGACTGTTCTAACCCCCTGCCATGGCAGGATATCTTATATAATCCCCGATCAAATAGTTGTCCAATCCTTTCTTGAAAACTTCCAGTAGCGGTTCACCCACAACTCTGGAAGGCAAGCTATTCCATTGGTTCATTGTTCTCACTGTCAGGAATTTTCTCCCTAGTCCAGATTGGATCTTTCTTTAATGAGTTTCCACCCTTTGCTTCTTCTACTCTCAGGAGCTTTGGAAAATAAGTCCACCCCCACCTGTTTGTGGCAGTCCTCATGTACCAGAAAACAGCTATCATGTCATCCCTAATTCTCCTCCTTGTTAGGCTAACATAACTAATTCCCTTAATTGTTCCTCATACAGTTTATCCTGCAGATTCCTTACCATCTTGTTTGCTCTCCTCTGCACTCTTTTTAGGGTCATGGTATCTTTTTTATATTGTGGTGATCAGACTTGTATGCAGTATTCCAAGTGTGGTCTCCCCAGTGCAGTACAAAGTGGCACTATTATTTCTTGTGATTTTGATGCTATCCCTTTGCTGATAGGACTGTATTGCTTTTTTGGAAGCTGCAGCACACTGCTGGCTCTTACATGGTAGTCAACCTCTCACAGTTATTACTGTTTTGCCAGGTACTCCCTATTCTATACTTGTGCATTTGGTTTTTCTTACCTAAGTGTAAATAAGTGCAGAGCCTTACTTTTCTTACCACTGAACTGCATCTTGATGGCTAGGGCCCTATGCTCAAATCTGTCAAGATCCTTCTGAATCTTTAGTTATCATCCAAAGTGCTAGTAATTCCTCCCAACTTGCTGCCATCTGAAAAATTGATGAGTTCTCCCCCTCATCTAAATCATTTATGAAGATGTTGAAGAGCATTGGCCCCAAAACAAAACCTTGAGGTCCCTCGTTGCATGCTTCCCTCCATGTAAATTTAATTCCATTGGGGAGTACATGCTGAGAAATATTTTATATTTTAAATATTTTATATTTTCTGGGTATCCCAATTCCTTTATCTCCAATAATATTATGGGTGATAAGACTTGTAGTGTAACTGGGTAATCTGATATATTAGTGGTATATTAGTGGATTGATACAATACGATTGAGGATAAATTGAGTTGAGTTAAAGGATGGACTTGTAGTGCTACCCAGACTCCATTGTGGCACATGGAGATTCACAGTCAATGAGACTGCAGCACCAGGGAAGTTTTCTTTGGAAATATTTTGTCAATTTGAAAATATGGAGATATTTAACAGACTCCGATGCAATCAGTTTTGGGTACAATGGATGAAATTCCCTTGGATTGTCATTGTTATATATCTGTGTGCAGCAACATTGTTATTTGGGAGACCATGAGTTCTAGTCCCATCTTAGCCATAAAAGCCAGCTGGGTGTCGTGCACCAGTCACTCTTAGTTCAATACCTCACAAGGTTGCTGTTGTGGAGAAAATAGGAGGAGAATTGGCTGCTCCCCCAACCAATTCATTCAACTAAAGTTTTATGGATACATTCTTTTTTTCCCCAAAGAGCCCTTCAATTTGAAGCAGACTAATATGGAAAGAATGTTTGATTTTGATTCAATAGCTGAATAGTTGCATCTTAAACTTCAGTACTGATTTGCATCCCTTCCTGTATGATCCTTAGGACTGCTCACTTGCAATTCTTCCTTGGTTTCTGATGTTCTAGTTCTGCATCTGTTTGAAAGTCTGAAAAATGTTATAGGAAACATGCTTGGCTCATAAAAGCAATAGTAGTCATGTTGAAAGGGAGAAAAAAAAAATCAATGAAAATTTAGCCAAAACCTTTCTGGCATAACATAAGATGAAACAACTTTCCTCCAAAAGTTGTGAATGCTCCAATGAGCATTCCAAGGAGTCACCTCCTAACAGTGAGACAATTAACCAATGGAACAGCTTGCCTTCCAAAGTTGTGGATGCTTCATCACTGGAGGTTTTTAAGAAGAGATTGGACAAACATTTGTCTGAAATGGTATAGGGTTTCCTGGCTGAGCAGAAGGTTGAACTAAAAGACCTCCAAGGTCTCTTCTCTTCTCTTCTCTTCTCTTCTCTTCTCTTCTCTTCTCTTCTCTTCTCTTCTCTTCTCTATTCAGAAAAAATGGACCAATTTTATAATTTCCAGAATCATTGATTGGCATTGTACTGCAGAAACTCATGGTATATGAATGAAGCAAAAACATCCAAAAAGAAGCTTCATATTCTCTATTACTCAAAGTCAGTAATTCACAAGGCACAGTAATCCTGGAATATTAGGTGAAATTGTGCCGTTGTTGCACCTAATGCTAACAAATACATTCAGTCAAGGAACATTGTTTTAAGCCTGGATAATAATGGAAAAATGGATGCGGTCAGTCCACTGGTTTATAAGCCAAGCTGTAAGAAACTTGTGTTCCATATACAGCTCTAACAAATATATACTTTAGTTTTGATGGATTAATGGAAAAAGGTATGGCTGGATAACATCTGAATATTAGTAAGCAACCACAAACATTCACAAACAGCATCCAGTCATGCTTTCAAATCTAGTTTCCAGGGAACAAAAATACACATTTCCAGACAATTTTTTTAGTATTTTTTGTTCATAATGGCTTGGGCTATTCTAATATTTTAACCTTTCATTGCAGCCAATCTTGAGAAAAAAATAGCCACTATCAAGGCAGTAATTATTTTCTGTGAGTTATACATGTGTAGTTAATGAGAAGGGAATGCACCACCTGAGAGAGCAAATAGGCATGGAAGTAACTGTTCCTAGAATTAATGAATGCTTTGCCTGTTAGTTGAGGAGCAGGAGGTGTGGAATGTCTGCACCTCTGAGAGACATGTCTGCAAGACCCCTGGATAAAGCTATCTGCTGCAATCAGGACCTTCTATGTACTTTCTCTTTTGTCCTTGAAACACAATGGAGCAATCAAATCCCAATCCCATTTTCAGTATGTCTGAATTGCACCCTGGAACAGCTGCTGACCATGAGATTATCAATAATACCTTGGTGATCATTGCTACTTTTGGGGAGGTAGGTGGGTGAGGTAGAATTTATGGTTCACAAGTACCCCCAGGCCTATCAGATGACTTTGCAATATACCAAAACAGTTGACTGCAGAATGCATCTGACTTTTCCTTTTCACATACAGATGCACAGTATTTGCTAAGCAAATATTTGGTAGGAACAAAACAAAATGTTGGGTTTCCAGTGCTTGTTTTCCTTTGTTAGCAGCCTTGTCATTCACTGTTTTTCATAAGATGAACTGCCTTCATCTCAAAGATTTTATTGAGCTGTCTAGCAAGAAAAAAATATTAACTGGAATTTATATTTTCCCAGATTTCAGTGGGACATCAGTATTACAGATCATTTGTATGTTGTATATTAGCACTTTGGTCTCATAATTATGTGGCAAATTCAGCACGTCTGGGGGAGATTGTTATTTTACATATAATCTGTACTGACCACACTTGATTTGCCTATTTAGGATCAGATGTAATGACAGATACTACTACTACTACTACTACTACTACTACTACTACTACTACTACCACTACCACTACTACTACTACTACTACTACTACTACTACTACTAAATATTACATAATGTGACATGAAAAATGTGCCCCAGACTGAAAATATGTTGCGTTTGAGCTTAAAATAAAAGAGTAAGCACATCTTTGCAACATTCTAAGTGCTGCTTACCACCAACATTGCAGAATGATTTTAACAGATTTTAACAATTGGAAGGGACCTTGGAGGTCTTTTAGTCCAACTCCCTACTCAAGCAGAAAACTCTTACACCATTTCAGACAAATGGTTGTCTAATATCTTTTTAAAAACCATCTGTATTGGAGCATCCACAATTTCTGGAGGCAAGTTGTTCTACTAATTATTCTCACTGACAGAAAAATTCTCCTTAGTTCTAGGTTGCTTCTCTCCTTGATTAGTTTTCATACATTACTTCTTGTCCTGCTTTCAGGTGCTTTGGAGAATAGATTGACTCCTCTCTTCCTTGTGGCAGTCCCTTAAACACTGCTATCAGCTCATCCCTTCTTTTCATTAAACTAGACATATCCAATTCCTGCAAATAATTTTCATATGTTTTAACCTTCAGTTCCCTAATTATCTTTTAGAGAAATGGATGAATGTTAGAACTGATTAAAAAAATGCATTAAAATAAATTTCCTTGGAAAACAGAGACAACTGTTCTGCTCCCACTCATTGAACCAACAGATTTGAAGTTAATAGGAATCACACAGTTACCCACTTTGAGCCAAATCCAGCTGGAGTTTTTTTTCCAGTGTAAGTGACCCTCTGGATCTCTCTAGCAACAAATTGCAAGACATACATAGCAATTAAACTATTTAACATTACCTTCAATTAGCACATCTCCTCTTTGAAATTATCTTATTCTTTTGTAATCTACCAGCCAGGAACAAGACTTGTAAAAACATTTTCTTTGCGGGTGTTTTTACTTGCAGGTCATTGCTAGCCACACTAAAAAAGAATGATCAGTGCTTCTTACCCATATTAATAACTTTGCAAAATGTAAGGGTGAATTTCCATCCTCAGTCATTTTTTTCTCAGCCCAGTCCATTACAAAGGATTAGTATTATGGAGGAGTGAAAAAGACTGTATTGTTTTGAGACCCAGCAAAAATAGTCTCAATTTTCTTATTGCCACTTCATAGTGTAATTCTATACATATCTATTTCAGAGGAAAAGTTTCTCTGAGTTCAGTAGGGCTTACTCCTAGGTAAGTAGGCACAAAGTAATGCCAACAGAGAGAAAAGCAAATATACTTCTCTATTAAGTGTTCAGTCAATAATTTTGTAACGATTTGAAATGTCAGAGCAGGTATGTAAGATTATATTTAACTATAAGCACTGAGGTATAGCAATGATATCAAGGATCACAGTGGAATACTGCGGGATATTAAAGTAATATGGTGCTTTTTTGAGTTTAATCAAGCTCAACGTGTGCTTCTGCATATGAGTCACGCAGCATGACTATGTATAGCTTTTGAATAATTTTCAGTATCATAAATCTAAACTGGGCATTTTACAAAAAGGGCTTAGTGTTGCTTATCACTTATTATGCCATAAACAGACAGAAATGACAAAATTAGTGAACAGGGAAAAGAACAAGTTATCTTGGCAAAAATTGGACCCACTTGTATAAATACATATATGAATTTGTAAGCTATTTGCAGCTGAAAAACAATGTTACTAGAACAGATGCAGTGCTTTGAGGAAAATACTGCTCTTGTCCTTTTTTGTGTGGAAGTAGACCTGATTCAGATATCATTTCTGGTAATGATGCCAAGGACTAGTCTGGCACTTCCAGCATCTCAAATAACAAAGGTGTTAAGTCGTTAATGTAGCATCTGTGAAAGAGAAACAGTAGAGTCAAGTTTAGTACTACTGAGTATTGTTTGTTTAAACAGATTTCTATCAGTGTCAGAGGAATATGATTTTACAGAATATTGACATAAAGAGGAACCAAGAAGGATTTCCTGCCCCCCTCCCCAAAGAATTTGATAAGTATAAGAAAGATTTGAAAGGCTTGGCATGTGAATAGATCTGCATCTACACTCTGACAAAAACTTTACATGTCTGCCAGCTGTAGCTTCTGTGCTAAGCAGTATTCAGGGGGAAGAAAAGTAAGGGAGGAACTGGCTTTCAGTATTGATTTAACTAGACGTTGGCTTCCAGTTGTTCATGTACTGTTCAAGTGGAGAAAATATGATGTGATTATTAGAAAAATGAAGATGACCAGTTTAGTTACTGTTAATATGCTTTGAATTAAGCCCTGTGTGAGAAGCTTCACACACAGGTATAATATACAGTCCAGACATCCCATCATACTGGTATCCCAACTAGGTGTTGGGCTTTCTTTTTCTCCTTTCATTTATAAACACTGCACTAGAAAGTGAATCAAAACATATGTATGTATTTGACAAAGCTTATGTAATTGTTAGCAATGAAAGATCTATTTTTTAAAATTATTTCCAAAGCATGCTAAATTTGTGTATGGAATGAGCTTGTCACTCTTTATAAATCACGCATATTCTGACAAATATTCCAGAAAGCACCCTTAGGTATTCAGAAAAACAGAATAACAGGGTTGGAAGGGACTTTGGAGGTCTTCTAGTCCAACCCCTGCACAAGCAGTAGACCAGGGGTGAAATGCTCCCGGTTCAGACCGTATCATCCGATCCAGTAGCGATGGCGGTGGGTAGCAAAAATCCCTGCGCCCCGCCCCCATGCCCAGCTGAGCCGTGCAATCATCAGAGGCTGATTTTTTTACTTTTCAAAGCATTTTTTCTACAAAATCTCTTTGGCCGAAAAAATGCTTTTAAAAGTAAAAAAAAAAAAAAGCCTCTGATGATCGCGTGGCTCAGCTGGGATCATCAGAGGCTTTTCAAAGCATTTTTTTCTGCAATCCCTTCGGCCGAAGAGGTTGTAGGGGAAAAAAAAGGCCTTTAGAAGCCTCTGGCGATCCCAGCTGACTTGCCTGATTGTCAGAGGCTTCTAAAAGCATTTTTTTTCTGCAATCTCTTAAGGTTGTATTAAAAATGCTTTTAAAAGTAAAAAAAAAAAAAGTTGGCCACCCCCACCCAGTCACATTACCCCCCCACCAAGCCACGCCCACAGAACCGGTAGTAACAAATTTTAGATTTCACCCCTGCAGTAGACCCTATACTATTCTGGACAAATGTCTGTCCAATCTCTTCTTAAAAACCTCCAGTGATGGAGCACCCACAACTTCTGAAGGCAAGCCGTTCCACTGATTAATTGTTCTCACTGTCAGGAAATTTCTCCTTAGTTTTAGGTTGCTTCTCTCCTTCAGTAGTTTCCATCCATTGTCTTGCCTTCTGGTGCTTTGGAAAATAAATTGACTCCCCTCTTCTTTGTTGCAGTACCTCAAACATTGGAACACTGCTATCATGTCCTTCTTTTCACTAGACTAGACATATTCAATTCCTGCAACCATTCTTCATACATTTTAGCCTCCAGCCCAATAATAGCAATAGCACTTAGACTTATATACTGCTTCATAGTGCTTTACAATCCTCTCTATGCGGTTTACAGAGTCAGCATATTTTCCCCAACAATCTGGGTCCTCATTTTACTGACCTCAGAAGGATGGAAGGCTGAGGCAACCTTGAGCCTGGTGAGATTTGATCTGCCAAACTGCTGGCAGCCAGTGATCAGCAGAAATAGCCTGCAGTACTGCACTCTTACCACTGCGCCACCATGGCTCATAATCATTTTTGTTGCACTCTTCCCAGAGTCTGAACATCTTTTTTATATTGTGGCAATCAAAACTGGTTGCAATATTCCAAGCGTGTTCTTACTAAGGCATTCTGTTGAGACCCTTCTGGATCCTGAGCCTATCTTTTGGGATGTTGGCTATTCTTGCCAGTCTGGTCTGCAAATTTTATGAGTTTCCCTTCTATTCCCTCATTTAAATAGTTTATTAAGATATTGAACAGTACTGGGCCTAAGACAGAACCTTACTTCTGCTTACTTCCTATCATGTAATTGTAATTCTATTAAGAACGACATGTTGAGTACAGTTTGTCAGTCAGTTATGAATCCATCTGATGGTGATGCTATCCCATATTTTTCTAGCTTAACAAGAAGTAGGTTTTGGACCACTTTGTCAAATGCATTACTGAAGTCCAAGTATACTATATCCACATAATTTTGCTGATCCCTTAATTTAGTCACTTTGTCAAAGTGACTTCTTTTTGCATGAAGAGATACGTGAAGAATAAAATAAGACATGCTGCTTTCTCCTTGCTGCCCGTTAGTTCCTTGCCCTCTTTTCCTATTAGTGGACCAGTTGTCTCCTTGATCTTTTTTTTCTTGCTTTTTACATGTTGAAAGAAACTTTTAAAAATTTTGACATTTGTTGCAAGTCTTAATTCATTCTGAGCCTTATCTTTCTTGATTTCATCTTTGCAGATTTGGGCTTTATGATAGCAATAACAATAGCACTTAGACTTATATACTGCTTTACAGTACTTTACAGCCCTCTCTAAGCAGTTCACAGAGTCAGCATATTGTCCCCAACAATTGGGTCCTCATTTTACCCACCTTGGAAGGATAGAAGGCTGAGTCAACCTTGAGCCAGTGAGATTTGATCTGCCAAATTGCAATCAGCTGGCAGTCAGCAAAAGTAGCCTGAAGTATTGCACTCTAACCAGTGCACCACCACAGTTCACGGTATTCTGCCTTATGTGTCCCTCTTTCCATTTTTTGTACTTGTCCCTTTTTCAGTTTATCAGAGAGTTCTTTATGCAACCATGTTAGTTTCTTCTTGAGTTTCTTATTTTTCTTTTTCAATGGTATTGTGGTGGACTGGGCTTTTATAATCATATTTTTTCAGAGTTTCCCAAGCTTCTTGAGTTGTTTTCCCTTTAAGATTTTCATCCCTGGAATATTTCCCAAGTTCCCTCTATTTTTGCTGAAATCAGCTCTTTCAAAGTCTAAGATTAAGTTTAAGTTTGACTTTGTTCTATTGCTCATGTCTGCATTATATTGAATTATAATATGCCATGGTTACTCTCCCACAAAGTCTGCAGTTTCAACCCCTTCTATCATTTCATCTCTATTAGTAAGAATTAAATCCAATACAGCTGACCTTCTAGTTCTCTCTTTAACTTTTTGGATGACAAAGGGTCAGCTAGGCTCATAAGGAACCTGTTTGATCTCCCACTTGATGCAGAGTTTGTTTCCCACTTGACGTCAGGGTTGTTAAAATCCCTCATTTCTATTGTGGTGTGTTTCCTACATACATTAGTTATCTGATTAGCAAAAAGTTGTATGGCCTTTAGTATACACCTATGACAATGTGATTCTTTTGCTTTTTATATTAACCCATATGCTTTCAAGGAGGCTTTCATTCTTGATTTATGCATTTCTATATAGATATAGTGATTTTTTTTACATATAATGCAACTCCACCTTCTCTTTTGTTAGATGTCTTTCCTTTGAACAGTTTATATCCTTCCAGCAGTACATTCTAGTCCAGAAGTACATGAGTTTCGGTAATGGCAACTATATCATATCTGTCTCATGTGTTCTTACTTTAACTTCACTCTGTTTATTCCCCACTTTATTCCACAGACATATGCTTTTTCTTTGCTCTCCTTCAGTCCAAACCAAAATTGTCCTGTAGAACAAATTGCAATTTCTTTACTTACAAAGAGTGTCGTTTGAGTTACTTCCATCCTACTATGGCCCTGCTGGACTGGTCTTCTGAGGAGGAGGAAGAGCAGGGGATAAAGTAGAGCCAGCACCTAGGGAGAGGAGGTGATTCTAGTAGTAGTGAAATAAATGACTCCATTCTGGTTGAGTTTCACCTAGCAACCTCCCAGGATTCCCTACTCAGAAAGCTGAGTCCACAGGTTGGATGAAGGTGAAGGTAAAGGTTCCCCTTGCACATATGTGCTAGTCATTCCCGACTCTAGGGGGTGGTGCTCATTTCTGTTTCAAAGCCAAAGAGCCAGTGCTATCCGAAGACATCTCCGTGGTCATGTGGCCAGCATGACTAAACGCCAAAGGCGCATGCAACACTGTTACCTTCCCACCAAAGGTGGTCTCTATTTTTCTACTTGCATTTTTATGTGTTTTCGAACTGCTAGGCTGGCAGAAGCTGGGACAAGTAACGGGAGCTCACCCCATTACGTGTCACTAGGGATTCGAACCACTGAACTGCCAACCTTTCGATCAACAAGCTCAATGTCTTAGCCACTTAGCCACAGCGTCCCTACAGGTTGGATAGTCTGGCTCAAAATCAGACAAGCAGTAGAGTAGACTTTAAAAAGTAAGGTGCCTCAGCTTTGCATTCAGGTAGTGGCTCGGCTTGGTTTATTCATTGGCTTTTCTCTCTGAGAGAAAATTCCAAGAACATCTTTTAAAGCTTCAGCTCTATTGTGTTTACCTTGTTGTGCTTTAAACTCTGAACTCCACTTCACTGTGTCTGTTGTCTTATTCCTTGGACTTGTCCCTTGCTTATTGGGTTCATGGTCATGACCTGTGCCAAGCCTTTGATTAGATATAGGAAAAAAAGGATTCTAACAGTTCTGCTTGAGTTTGCATATCACTGGACTGTGGCAGGCAGCTTGCTATCTTGTTGGTTGGTAGAAAACACCAAGTATTTTATTTGCCTGGATGTTTTGAGGTACATCTAATCCTGAATCCAGATTGGCATTATCAGTTTTGCTCTTGACTCCCCTTCACTGAGTAGGGGGGTATCGTTAGGTAATCTCCAATTTCCATTCAATTGATTTTTATAAAGGTAGTGAGAGAGGAAAAAGAAAAATCAGGTGAAGCTATGAATATGAAATCATAGTTTGGATCTAAAGAAATGACAGCTACATTGTTAAGAAGTGAACCTTAGTTAGTACAATGGTGAAACAAAGGCTATACAACGTGCATATCCTAATTTTTTTCAACTCACTGCCTGTTGCCCAAGTGGCTGTCCAGCTCCAGCAATGTGCTCTTCAGCTAATTAGTTTTTATGCTGAAGGGAAAAATAGCAAGGCAATCCTTTAATGTGCAACCCGGGCTTACTTTATAAGGCTCTGCAACGTTAACGGCATTTAACAGATCATAAATGTGACTTAATTGCAAATAATTCACCATAACTTATGTGGAAGTGTTTTAAGATTCTAACCTTGTCTTCCCTTTGACTGTTTATATTAAACTCTGCCTTTCATTCTTTCACAAAACATTTCAAGATTCATAGGTATGTTTAAGCATTCAGAATGCCTGATTGGTCTTATTCTTACTCTGCCTTCCCTATCTGGGTGACTTTCTGCTTCCAGAATCCCAAACCAAAGAGGATGAAAGCAGCACTAGGTTAGGAAAGTTAATGTTACCAACCATGCTTTAAACAACATTAAAGTGAAATTCTCCCTGCTGAGCCTGTGAAGTTGTTTGTACAGACAGACAAAACAATAACATGCAAAACAGAAAAAACTATGAATGATGAAGGGATATTGCACGGGCCTGATAGAAATTAGAGTCAATGCTAGACAGAAATTAATACCTGCCTATCAACAATTAAATCAACAACAGGATTTGGACTTTCATACTCCTTGTCTTTTTAAATGTACTGATGTTAAAAGAGAGATTTTACTTTATGTAATTTTCTGGTGCACTGGTTTAAAAACTCAGATTATATGTACACTGTTCCACTAAGATTTAATTGAAGGGATTGTTAATTAAATTAATAAAAAAAAGTTATTATGCTCTTATTTCTATGCAGTCATTTAATATGCAATATTTGACCCATCTTACTATAATGGAACAATAAAGGATGGTGGACACTAAAGGGAGCTCAAAGATTGCTCTATTAGTCCATACATTGATTGTTTCATTGCAGAAAAACCCTGATTATTATAATAATATTATTATTATTGCACAAAATATCCTGAATTTGCAAAGAGGGATGTTAAAGAATGGAATGGACTAAAGTGGTTTAAGCATGTAATTTTATGCTACAGTGGTGAGAGTTGCCTTTGGATTGGATGATCTAGATTAGGGAGAGACCACATCTGAAATAGATTGGAACTCGGATTCCTGATATTCTTGAGAGCTTTAAGAGACACCAAAGTTGGCAAAGTTAATATTTCAAGCCCCTTTTTGTCAGAATGGAGGGTAACATAAGACCTGGCATTCCCAGTGAATCCAACTCTCATTATTAATTCCATCCAAACTTCACTATGGTCCATTTCAGCTTGTCTTTTAGGATTTGGGACAATGTTTAAAGATGAGAATGCCTTCCTTCCTTAAATGATTCCCCTTCCCCTTAATATTACCAAACATTGGTAATCTTGGGATACTGCAGATTGTCTCATTCTGCATTACAGGACCTTAATCACTTTATATTTTGGACTGTGACAAGGAAAAGATTATCTGGTTTAGCTGTTATATATCATTAAGCACAAGTCTGAAAGGTCTAAAAGAAGCAGTTTGAGTTAGTTACACTTTGGAGAAATTTAGAAAAAGAATAGGCTGGGAGACAGTTTATTGAGCTGGAGCTTTGGAACAACTGTAAGGTACATGTTTGATTAAAAACAGTATGAATGAATCTCCATTCTGCAGCCTTTAAAAAGAGAGATAGGCATTCAGATTTACAAATAAACAATCAAAACATGCTTCCATGTTGAATGGAGTGAATACTATGAACAGGAAGATGACATTTTATATGAATGTCCCATGTTATTGTAACTTATTAACTAATGGGTGTCTAGTAAAATCAAATGATTCTCTCTTTCTCTCTTTCAACAGAGATGGTCACCCTCATGAGAAACAACTTTACACAACAAACTGTGGTTTGAAGCAATAGAAAGTAGTTACAGATAAAATAAAAATACTGGTTAAAAGTCAAGGAGATCTGCATTCACTGAGAGAAGCTTATTACCCAAGGCTGAAATGGAATATAACGTCCTATATTTTAAAAAGTGTTCTCACAACTGAAAGTAATATGTCTGACAAGGCGAATATTATCTTACATTTTTCCAGGTGAAAAAAAATGTACGATTTCCCCATTTTCTTCAATTGCTTTAGTTACATTTATCCCAAACAATAAGCCTTTTTAATAGGGGGAGAATTCCTATTCAGTGACTGGAGGGGTTTAATTTATTATCAGGGAAAGTTGTGGCAATGAGACTTTAGTTGCTGATTCCAGTACTATTTACTGGTGTCTATTGGACTGGGAGAGGTCTGGGTTAAAATTGTAGTTGCATCATTGGGATAGGAAGCATCAGATGGAACTGTGGATATAGCTGAATACCCGTATTCTGCTACTAAACTATGTGATCGGGCTTGATAAATCGACACTTACAGCTTGAAAATTAATGAGTAGTGATGATCAACCTCTCCTATCCCCTTCTCTCCCTCAGGCTTGCTGCACAGAAGCCTGTCCTGTCCTGTCCTGTCCTGTCCTGTCCTGTCCTGTCCTATCCTATCCTATCCTATCCTATCCTATCCTATCCTATCCTATCCTATCCTATCCTATTCCCCTTCTCTACTTCAGGCTTGCCCCACAGAAGCCTCCCCTATCCTATCCCCTGCTTGCTGCTGTGAAAGTAAAACTGAAACTGAAACTTATCTCTGTTTGTGTTTTGCATTTGGAACAGATTTCTTTTCAGGTGGGGAGTGGGAGTAGAACTCCTTAGCATCAGAGCGTGTTAATAATAATATAGGAATTACTAATGCTCTGGTGGTCATTTCGAAAAATCCTTTCTTAGTGAGTACCTAGAAGCCAAGAGGAACATATGTGGCAAATTTCAAGTTTGCAGGCTTTACGGTTCTGGAGATTTTGTGATGATGCATAAGTGGTATTTCGCTTTTATATATATGTAGATAAGTTATTTCCTTTAAAAAAGCAATCAAGTATGTTTCCAGCATAATGTACATATATAATGTAGGGATGTTTCTTACCTTCCAGTGATATGTCATTTCAGCAGAGGAACATTCATATTGGACAAATTAGAAACCTAATAGTAACCAACGCCACCGACTGTAATAAATTCACCTACATATCTTAGCATCCAGCCTTGTTTGATGAGACACACAAATCCTTCTTTAACCATCAAAAGCCTTCATTCAAAGCCATATGTCTTAATATTGCCTTGAAACCAATCCAGATAATTATTTGATGCTATGAAAGAAACTGTAGTTATAAGACTATCATTTAATAATGGTTATTAACAGGGGTGGTATTCACTTACCTTCGCTACCGGTTCGCAAATGTGAGCGTGCACGTCTTCTTTCTTTCTTTCTTTCTTTCTTTCTTTCTTTCTTTCTTTCTTTCTTTCTTTCTTTCTTTCTTTCTTTCTTTCTTTCTTTCTTTCTTTCTTTTTTTCTTTCTTTCTTTCTTTTATTAGATTTATATACCGCCCTACTCCCGAAGGACTCAGGGCGGTGAACAGGCACAAAATAAAATACATAGATACAAAAGTTAAAAGATATAATTAAAACCAGATTAAATAATTTAGCCTGAGACAATTAAAAAATCCCAATAAATTAAAACAAATTAAAATTTTGATTTAAAAGGATTTTAAAACAGGAGAGAAAATTAGGCCAGGCGGGCTTGCTGGAATAGAAGAATCTTAAGAGTGTGGCGGAAAGTGCGTAGATCCGGGATCCTCTGTATCTCTGGGGGGAGCTCGTTCCAGATAGTGGGTGCCCCCACAGAGAAGGCCCTCCCCCTGGGGGCCGCCAGTCAACATTGTTTAGCTGACGGCACCCAGAGGACCCCCTCTCTATGAGAGCGTACTGGCCAGTGGGAGGCTGCTTGTGGTAGTAGGCGGTCCCATAAATAACCAGGTCCTAAGCCATGGAGTGCTCTAAAGGTGGTAACCAAAACCTTGAAGCGCACCCGGAAGACCACCGGGAGCCAGTGCAGCTTGCGCAGGAGAGGTGTCACACGGGAGCGCCATGTTGCTCCCATAACCACCCGCGCGGCCGCACTCTGTGCCAGTTGGAGCCTCCGGGTGCTCCTCAAGGGGAGCCCCATGTACAGAGCGTTGCAGTAGTCCAGGCGGGAAGTGACAAGGGCATGAGTGACTGTGTGTAGGGAGTCCCGATCCAGAAAGGGAAGCAACTGGCGAATCAGGCGAACCTGATGAAAAATCCTCCCGGTCACGGCCGTCAAGTGCTCTTCTAAAGACAGCCGTGAATCCAGGAGGACACCCAAGTTGCGAGCCCTCTCCATGGGGGCCAGCGATTTGCCCCCAGTAGTCAGCAATGGCATCAACTGACTATATCGGGATGTCGGAAACCACAGCCACTCGGTCTTGGATGGGTTGAGCCTGAGCCTGTTCCTCCCCATCCAGATCCGCACGGCCTCCAGACACCGGGACATCACTTCAAGGGCATCGTTGGGGTGGTCCGGGGTGGAAATGTACAGCTGGGTGTCATCAGCGTACTGATGGTACTTCACCCCGAAACCACGGATGATCTCGCCCAGCGGCTTTACATAAATGTTGAACAAAAGGGGCGAGAGGACCGACCCTTGTGGCACCCCACATATGAGGGGCCTCGGGGTCGACCTCTGCCCCCCTGCCAACACAGACTGCAACTGGTCGGAGAGAAAGGAGGAGAACCACCGTAATACTGTGCCCCCCACCCCTAATTCTTCCAACCGGTGCAGCATGATACCATGGTCAATGGTATCAAAAGCCGTTGAGAGGTCTAATAGGACCAGGACAGAGGAGCAACCCCTGTCCTGAGCCCTCCAGAGATCATCAACCAACGCGACCAATGCCGTTTCCGTGCTGTAGCCAGGCCTGAAGCCCGACTGGAACGGATCTAGATACGTCATTTCATCCAGGTACTGGGGGAGCTGTTGCGCAACCACACTCTCAACAACCTTCGCAACAAAACGGAAGTTGGAGACCGGACGATAATTAGCCAACACTGCCGGGTCCAGAGAAGGCTTCTTGAGGAGAGGCTTCACCACCGCCTTTTCAAGGTGGCGGGGAAATCACCCTCATCCAATGAAGCATTTATAATCCCCTGGAGCCAGCCTCGCATCACCTCCTGGGAAGCCAGCATTAACCAGGAGGGGCACGGGTCCAATAAACATGTGGTCGCGTTCAGTCCACCCAAAATCCTGTTCACATCGTCAGGGGTCACAGGATCAAACTCATCCCAGATAACATTCTCAAGACCTGCCTCAGTCAACCCCCCTGGAACTAACCAGTCGGAGTCCAGATCTTCCCGAATCTGAGTGATTTTGTCATACAGATATTGAACAAAATCCTCAGTTCTACCCTCCAAGGGTTCCTTCCGCGCTTCCTGGTGGAGCAGGGAGCAAGTCACCCTAAACAGAGCAGCTGAGCGATTATCTGATGGCGCAATAAGAGCAGCAAAATATGTACATTTTGCTGCTTTTATTGCCACTAGGTAATTCTTAATATGAGATCTTACCAGTATCTGGTCGGATTCAGAAAGACTGGCCCTCCAACTACTCTCTAGATGTCTTTTCCGGTGCTTCATCTCCCTCAGCTCCTCAGTGAACCAAGGAGCTAGGTGAGATCGGCGCTGGGTCAGAGGCCACAAAGGCACGACCTGATCCAGAGCTCCAGTGGCAGCCCTATCCCAGGCGGCCACTAGGTCCCTAGTCGAGGCGTGTGCCAGAGCCTCAGGAAATGGCCCAAGCTCCATCTGGAATCTATTAGGTTCCATCAGGTGCCTGGGGCGGAACCATCTTACCGGCTCCGCCTCCCTGCGATGGGGTATAGCGGTTCGAAGGTCAAGGCGAAGGAGAGAGTGATCTGACCATGACAAGGGCTCGGTGACTATATCCCCTATCTCAAGATCACTCAACCACTGTCCGGAGACAAAAATCAGGTCCAGCGTGTTTCCCCCTGTGTGGGTAGGGCCATGAATTAACTGGGTCAGGTCCATAGCTGTCATGGAAGCCATGAACTCCCAAGCCACCTCTGACGTCTCACCCACAGATGGCAGGTTGAAATCCCCCATGACCATAAGTCTGGGGGTATCAACCGCCACAGCTGCGATAACATCGAGGAGCTCGGGCAGGGCTGCTGCCACATGGCAGGGAGACAGGTACATGATCAGCAAGCCCATCTGAACCCCATGACCCCACTTCACAAGGAGGGACTCACAGCCGGCCGTCTGAGGAACAGTGGCCTCCCTCGGTCTCAGACCTTCTTTAATAATAACCGCTACTCCCCCACCCCTGCCCTGTGACCTCGGCTGATGGAATGCAAGGAAACCTGGCGGGCACATTTCCACGAGGGGAACCCCCCCTCCTGGCCCAACCTGTCTCCGTAATACCTGCCAGGTCCGCTCCCCCCTCACCAATTAAGTCACAGATGAGGGGGGCTTTATTTACTACGGACCTGGCATTGCACAGCATCAGCCGGAGGGCCGGGCCCTGAGGGTCTGTGCAACCTGGGGAATGGGTGGAGCCTTGGGGGCCGGAGCGCACCACCGCTCGTAAACAGCAGGTGTGCACTCCCCAACTCGATATGGCCCCCTGCTCCCGCCATATCTACCCCTCCCACTCACGGTAGTGATGTTCAAAGCACTATCCGGACAAACTCTGACTCCCCTCTCGACCCCGGGATCCCCACCTCCCACGCCGTGCTTTCTTGCCAGGCCCGCCCCTCCCCTTAGTGGGCTATCCCCCATGCCCACAACCCACATTCCAATCAAACCCTCCCCTCCCTAGAACCCCTTAAAAATTTAACTAAAAATTTGAGTAAAAGACCCCTCAACCCCCTAGTTTTTACATGCCACATCTCCTCCACGCATTTGCAGAGCCTTCTGCGCATGCTCAACAGGTCAAAAATAGGACATGATGATGTCCGGGTGGGTGGGCGGAGTCTCCTGCCATCGGCGCTACTGGATTGCATGATCTGGATAGAGCCGGCTGAATTTCACCACTGGTTGTTAAGTATTTTAGTTTTCCTTGTTACATGTGATCTGAAAAATGTAAATACAAAATGTTTAGTGTTCCTTGGAAACAACATATAGTGGAAAAACACTATCATAGATCTCTTTATAACTCTTTAAGTAGATACATGGCGGAGCTCAATCAATAATTCCTAAGCATAAAAGCTATGCTTCAAGATTGCTCTCTGTTAGAGACATTGTGCCTGTCTGTGAGCTTCCCCAATGGGACTGTTTAAGTTAATGGAAAAATCTAGCTGTTTGAGTTTTACCAGGATTTGGTAGCAACTGTTTTTCTATTCTGCCTGAGGAAGAGTGAACTACCAGGCTCTTATACTTTATTATTTACCCTAAGAGAGGACCAGCTCACCAACTGTTAAAAATCTGGGAACACAATGGGAACCAACTGATGAGGTAATAGCAACATCTGTGGTTACTTGAGTCATGTTCAGGAAGCTTATGGGGATTCCAGAAACTTTAAATCTTTTAATTTCTCTCCTTGAGTGAAACTTCTAGCTGGGAAAAAAAGAAATATAAAAGGTTACCTTAGATTAGGATAAAAGCCAGAATGCCAGAAAAGTATACTAGAAAATAGAAACTATTTTTTTTTTGCTTTTGAAAATCTGTATTTTTTTCTCAGAATATAAGTATCTCCTTGTTGCTTTTATGTACTCTTTAGGAATGACTGATCCTCCAGATTATGCTTCTGTTGGGATCAATTGAGCATAGAGTATGGAGAAAAAATATAATTGGAAACAATTATAAAAGTTAAGTGCATATGAGTTGTAGAGCCAGGATAAATTCTTCTGCCCTAAACTCATATGTTTAGTTTTATTTATTTCTAAAACAAGTGTCTGTGGCCATCCCATTTCAGAGCAACTTGACAGAGTTTGTGACATGGCATTCTAGTTCCTGGCCCTTTAAGGGGCCACCTCACAGCCCTTGCTCAGATTCGGCATACAGTGAGACTCCCTTCTATTATCAACTGGTATTAATTTGGCATTTCTGATTCTTCTTTCATCCCTGCAAGTAATTTTTGCTTAGGCAATGGCCCTGGAATGAAATTAACAACAGACTATTTTCCCCTTCTTCTTCTTGTATGTTAATGAAAACTCAATCATCCAGGCTAAAAGTATCTAAAAGGGTTAAATCATGGCATTTTAAATCATTGAGTCTTCATTAACATATTGAAATACATTTTGGGGAGAAACCCCTGCAGTTGGTGTGGCAAGAGTTGGTACATTTCAATGACTCTCTACCTAATTTTTTTTTTTTGACTGATGAAGTTACTTGGATGAGTAACGAAACTCATCTCAGATTAACAAATTTTGGTCCAGTTGCCATGATCTAACTTTTTTAGATATTTTTTCCTCTTGTTTTACTGCAGCTGATTACAAAGCAATAAGACATTATAAAGCAACCAGGAACTTATTGGGAAAGGAAGGTATTTCTTTTATGAATGGTATTAAGTGAGTGGCTTTTGATACTTCCACTACTTAGGGAACCTTTAATGTCCTTGGTGCCTATCTGTAGTCATTGTTAAGAATGTACCTCTCCCATCCCCAATTCCAGTCACTGTGGTAACATACAGGCCTAGCCATAATGACTGAGAAAAGCTGAGCTACTCCCCTGGTTACCATGTTTCCCCGAAAATAAGACTGAGTCTTATTTTAATTTTTGCTCCAAAAGGTGCATTAGGGCTTATTTTCTGGTTAGGACTTATTTTTGGGGAAATGTGGTACTAAATACATCCATCTGGCTGACAATCTTAACTGGGGCTTATTTTGAAGGTAGGGCTTATATTACGAGCATCCTGAAAAATCATGCTAGGATTTATTTTCCGGTTGGGTCTTATTTTCAGGGAAATAGGGTAATTTTCCCTGTCCAGTGCCCTTCCACCCTTCCTGTCCAATTGTATTTGAATAAATACAAATACCTGGTTGTAAAATTACCTGTATGTTGTTGTTACATCATTAGCTAGCAAGATTGTTCTGAGAATGTGCTTGGAGCAGAGCACAATTATTTTTTTCCTTTTGGAGTGGAGTGTGGAACGCAAGGGATTTTTGCTGTTTCTAGCCCTGCAGAAGCTAGAGATAGGTGCTGACTGGTTCATGTATCCCCTGCCTGATCTGAAGGCCGTAGTGGTAAAGTCAGCTTCAAGACAATTTGCAGGGATTACAGAGTGGAAAAAAATGGCACGTGACAATACTCTTGGCTGTCAGTTATAGCTGCTAATGTTCAAACACTGGGAAAATAACTGATGGCTGGAAATATTTGCAGCTTTTCAGCCAAACCTCAAGACACGTTAATCTTAGTATCAGTGAGATTTTGCTTTTGCCAGATAAATCACTGCACCAGATGATAGTTTTCTAAATTATGTATCTGAGGAATATTTGAAAATTCCACCCCCACATCTTTCTCTGAGAAAGAGCAGATGGTGCCAACACATCCCAGCCTCTCAAGGCAGTTGGCATTTTGCAATTACACCGGTGTATGTTCTGGTGAGATGAAAACAAAGGCCTTGCAAGGGAGGAATGAAAACTGTTTATGGGGGTGGGAGAACCAGGCAGTTGCTGACAAATGTTGATTTGCAAATGTAAACATAATATAGTCCTACTAAGACAGGACAGTTCTTCGTTGAAGAGAAGGAAAACAGAGCTTCCTTGTATTTTAATGTGTAACAAACATTCAACTTGCAATTCAGTTTTTGTTCTCATGTTTGGTTTCCAAACTCACATTTTAATTAATGAAGTGGGGAAGGAATTAAGGAGGGAAAAAAGCCTTTTTCAGCAGCTGAAGCTGTCAAAATCCATACTGAAGAATACAAAGGCTCGATCAGCAAGAATAAGAGGGCCCACCTGCAATTCTCTCCAACCCCTGGCCTGGATATTACATCATTGTCACTTTAATCTTTCCCATCTCTACTGTGTTGGGAAATCCAGGACTTTTATATAACACATTAACATTTTAAATTTGGGAAACCTGTTTGTTCAAAGTTGCTAGTTAGCCCCAGCTTGGGTCAGTTCGCAATAAAAATTCTTTTGTGCATTATATTTTTAATGATTTGGACTCAGGGAATACAGAGCTGCTCAACTACCGTAGTAACAAAGAACTTTGAGTTTTATGCTACAGACATGGAGTGGTATAATTTCAATAGGTATTGTCAGAGTATGAATATTCATAAACTGGAATAGATCAGCCAATGAATAGGCATAGCAACTAAGTCAGCCAATGGGAACTTTGGATAGACATGGTAACAGGTCAGTCAATGGGGACTGTTTAGAAACAGAAACTTAAGTAAGAAGTCTGGGTGTGGCTTAGCCCTGCAGCTTTAAGGTCTGAGTCTGATTCTGTGCTGAGAACTAAACAAGTCTGGGATTGCCTGCTCTGAACTGAGAATTGAAGCTAATCTGTGGTAAACTCTGAGCTCTGAAGCTGCAACTTAGTCTGTCTGCTGTACTCTGCTTGTGTTTTGTTGTAACTGCCACGTTGGAAGAATCAGCTATTGGTATTGTACATTTATCTTCATCTGTTATTATGTATATAAAGAAGTTAATGAATCCTGCTGCATCAGTCTCCCTGTGTGTGCTTTCTGGATGTTTGATTTCTGCAACAAACTCTGACAGGTATGCATTGGGAGGTCACCTCCTGAAATGTCAGGTGCGAAATTGATTAAATGGTTAATGATCAGTAGGCAGTTTACTATTCATTTCTGAATTCAAGGTAAAAAAATTACAGCCCTACACACCCCTTATGCCTTCTGATTTGGGAGCAATGTTAAGGTTCTGTTTTATTTACTTAAAATTTTATACTTTACATATAGTGATATATATATAAATGCATAAACTGCCCAGAATTGCTGGGATTAAGGCAGCATAAAAGTTTAAATAATAAAAAAATATTATATACATCATATGTAATCATGTTCTCAGTTAAAATACAGTGGGATAGACAGTACAACACTGCTTCATTATGTGTTTAGGTCTATTGTAATGGGAATTAGAGTAGCATATGCAATAATTTTCAGAAAAGTTATAACTCAGCTGGAGTTTGTCAGTGTAGCATTTCTACAGGAAATATTTCAGAAAGCACAACAGCTTTCTTTTTGGCAGAAAAACTGCATTGCATTGGTATTTGAACTATTAGCTTACTGTTTTGATGCCCAAGTCTTGATTGAAATGGAAATTCCTAACTGATCATTTAATTGAAAAAGAAGTCTAGCTGTTCTTTCCTGACATATGGACTACAACATCTGAACTATCCTTATAATTTATCTGTAAATTATATGCTCGGACTCTAGAATTGACGTTGGGAAGAAATCCTGTAGCATAGCCATTGCCAATTAATATATTTTTTTAAGAAATTAAAAAGCTGTAGGATGTAATGTAAAATTTCATTAGATAGATTCATAGATCCAAAGCAGTAAAAAAATGGGTTGAATTGAGCTTGTTCACTATTTTAATATATAAGTAGCTTACCTCTCCATAGTTGCTCCTATGCATAGAGTGTTTTTGAAACATTGAAGTGATTTATACCTTCCCAAATATGTTGGTACATTTATGGACGTGGCAAAATTCTGGATTAGGGTAAATGTTTTTGAAAAGATTGACCATTTATAGCAAGTCTTCTTCATAAAATATTTTATATATTTATTTATTTATGTATTTATTTATTCAATTCGTATGGCTGCTCATCTCAACATTGATTCTGGGCAGCAAACATAATTCAAATAAAGTAAAAACAATTGCAACAATACAAAAATTAAAATACACAGCAGCTGAGAAAATATCATATCCCATAATCACATATTGATGTTAATTTGTTTTTATTATGATTAAAAATGGAGCCACATTTTCTTTCTTAATAATCATTATTTTATTAATATATTTTACAAGATTGCAGGTTGAAACAATTTTAAATACAAATCTTTTATACAGAAAGTGTAATAAAGTTAAAATAGTTCCTTGTGTAATCATAGCATTATTGCAATGCTTACAAAATTTTGCATAGAGTGTGCAAGGATTGATGTTACTTGATAAAAAAGCTTTTTTTTTTCTCACACAATCACACACATACATAAATTAAGAATAAAAAATAAGAATCCAAACAAAATGTGAACATCTCCATGAACAAAACATGATATAAAATTGTTGGGTTTACATGATGAAGGCCTTGATGTCAGACAATGCATTTTACTGTAACAGATGGAAAACTCTGATGGCATATGGATGGTGTTTTAATGCTACATTCATAAACAGCTAAGATTTTGACAGCTTTAAGTTTCGTTGCTTAAACCAGTGGAGAATGTATTCTGCTCTCAGTGCTCAATACACAATGTTTTAGTTGTTCTTAACACTAGTATTATGTGATACATTAAGCACTGCTATCCAGACAAGGCAAGCTATAAAATAAGGGGTAATTTATGATCAGGAAAATGACTGATCTGCAACCCCCAATCAATCTGTTAAGTAACTTACCTCTTCCAATAGGATTGTGTACTGTGAACTCTATAAATCAATCTGAGCTAATAATAAGATGCTTAATCATGCTTAAAACAAAACAACTAAATCAAAGAGGAAAGTAAGTGTAGGTTAATTTAAATTCTATTGATTTCAACTGAATCAGTGGGTTTGGTGATTTCATTGAGTCTACTCCAAGCATGACTAAATCTGGATTCGATTTATTTTTAAACAGTTAAAAACAAACACATCTCAGTTTAACGCTACATCCCTTTGTCCACAGGTCACAAAACTCAAAGTACAACTATGGGCTAGCAGTCTCTGAGTGCTTTCACACCTGGTAAAGTTTCTAGAACACAACACAGGGTCTGGTTGATATTGGAAACAGAATGCTACGCTAGATGGATCTTTGGTTTGATTCAGCAAAGTTCTTTGTTAATGTGTGAATCAGTTCTGATTTAGGGACTTAAACCAAGAATCTGAAAGTATTTCCGATGTCACTTTAAAATAACATTTGAGCCTCTCCCATCATATTAGTTTGCATATGCATGCTATCAGTGCAAAATTGTGAATGAAAAGTCAATTCTAAATGAATGATTCACGTTAACCAATGGGAAATTTCTACTGGACGTGAAAAGTTAAAGCAAAACAAAATCTGAAATAATGTTACGTAGCTAATGGTGAACAATTTGTCCTTTCATTCAAATTAAGCTGAACATCAGATCAGTTTTAAATCCTAAAACCTCAACTCAAAATTGAGGATTATAAAGATGAAACCATAAGGAATCATAATGGAGAAGGTTGAGGGCAACTTTTTGAAATGAAATGTGTACGATATAATCTTAAGGAGTTTATAATATTTTAGATTATTAGTCACATGAATTTATGAAAAGTAGTATTACTAAAGGAGGAAAAAAACCCCAAGTAGGGTTTTAAATCTTTAATTTAAATAGAAATGATATGCCAATGGGAATACATGACATGCTGCTAAACACAATTATAGTGGATGTAAGGAACACAAATGAAAAGCCGTGCAAATAAGAGAGGATTCCATATAACGCATAACACAATCCTTATATTCTCTCCCCTTCCCACCGTCATTCTAATGCAGCTATTGTTGTGCTATAAGCTACTTAGCTGTTTCCCACAGTGATGAACAAATCAATACCATAGTAGCATGATTCAACGTTCTGCTCATTAAAAGGCCTTGACAAAGGCACCAACAGGTCTTACAGGGATGTTCAGCAGTCAGTCAGCAGCCTGTCTCTCTATATGTCTACATTTGCTTTGAAGCACTAAAGAGCTCAACTTGATTCTTTACTTCCTGCTTACTTTCTATCTACCAATTCCTCTTTAATAATCTTTGTCGTGGATGGCAATGAATTACAAAACAAGAATAAACCTGACTGGAACTGAAAAATACCAGGCTGAATATTAGTGAGTATACGGAGTTAGATTTTCTTTCAGGACTGTTTGCCAACAGAAAGGGCAGCAGAGAATCATCCTTGTTTCTTTAAGAATGAACTGGAGCATTTAGAGCCGTGGTGGTGCAGTGGTTAGAATGCAGTATTTCAGGCTAATTCTGCTCACTGCCAACTGGATTTTAGGACTTCGGCAGTTCAAATCTCACTGGCTCAAGGTTGACTCCGCCTTCCATCCTTCCAAGGGTCGTTAAAATGAGGACCCAGATTGTTGGGGGCAATATGCTGACTCTGTAAACTGCTTAGAGAGGGCTGTAAAGCACTGTGAAGCAGAATATAAATCTAAGTGCTATTGCTATTATAGTTATATTTTAGCATTTAAGATAAAGAGCTACAGATGGTTCAATACAGGTTTAGCTCATTTATTGCAATGCAAAATGAGCACATTTTTGCTTGATGTTGGCTTGTGCCAAATCTGAAATCTAAATACCAATGTGCCTTTGGATGCCTGCCTTGGTGCTCACCAGCTCAGTCCTTCCTCCGTCCCTCCCTTCCTTGAAATTATGAGGATGCAAATCAAAGGGCCAGTCTTCACCATCATTATTATTTACAAGAATGATTCTGGACACCAGACAAATCCTATTTGTTTTCTAAAAAAGTAAAGAACAGCAAAATGTCACCTTTTGTGACCAACCACAGCCACATTGCAGTTTGGTGGTTTACTGGGGAATTAAAGATGTTCAGAAACTGTGATGGGCTTTAATCTGTTCTTTGTCTCAATAAGAAAGCGGATAGTTATCAAATCTAAGAACTGAAATAGATATGACAGAATATCTGGGATGGAATCATTTTTCTCACTCAGTAGCAGCTGGGGGCATTTAAATTTAAATTTTGATTACAGCAGTGGTGCTATGCGGGAGCAAGTGAGCGAGGAAGTAATTGAACTTTATCTCCTGCTGGCTTGTTGGTTTACATTTTGGCACCTAATTTATTTTATACCAGCAGGGGGCTGACTATCATGCCCATGTTCCTGCATCATTGCTGCAGAATGGTTGGAAAAACAGGGCAGGAGCAAACGTTAGCTTTATTTCTCAATGTTGATGGTCCATTAAAAGCAGACTCCCTTCCATACATGTAACCGATTAGTAGTTGACATAATGATCTTAATGAATGTTCAGAGGTGAAAAATAAAATGTTAGAGGAGCTGATCATAATTTTTGATATTGACAGTTTGTCAGCAAGTTATGCTTTAGATCAGGGTCGGGCAACCTTAGGGTGGCTGGAAGGCTGATTGCAGATTTTATGGGAGGGGGGGGGAGGCTTTTAGATGGTAGGATTAATACAAAATAAAGTGAGCCTTCTACATGGATAGAGCCAGGATATTTTGGGGTGAGCTGCATGAATATTATTTTAAAATTTACATTATAGCTTTCCTGTGTTTGGAGCACGATAGTTGGGCCTGGGGGCTACTGTAAAGCCTTCAAGGCATGCATGCCTTCTTGCTGCAGTTACACAGAAGAACAGGAGGAACTGGAAATCATTCCATTTTGTTCACAATAACGTATAGAATAGTATGCAAGTTGTAAAGGTTTTTATAACTACATTATCATATTTTCTCTGTTTTAAAAATGGTGCTCATAAACTCTGTATCATGTTCCATTGCTACAATTTAGATTCCAGTTGTAGAAAGTAACTTATATTTTACACAGGATTATATTAAATTTTTACAAGGATTGTATTAAATTTGTCTAAGAATAGGATCATTTCTTTGCTCAAGACTCACTTTTTTGCCCTCTGACTTCAGACTGCATTAACACCTATCATTGTTCATATGAATAACTTGTTGCTGCATTGATGTTGATATTAGCTTGATGGGTATAGTATGGCTGGAAAAAAACTACAAAACAAAAAATACTGTTTGGGGTAATGTATTTGGGTCTGTGGGTAAAATATCAATAATAGCTAACTCATTAAGCATCAATTATTTATTATATCAATATGGGTAACTATAATTATCAAGTTCAGCTGCCTGGAAACTCAGTCCAAAATAAAGGGTCTATTCTCAAAAACCCAACAAACACTAATTTTATTATCAGCATTCAAGAAAATGAACCAAAGAAGTCTTCAACTGAAAGTTCTGAGTATAAACGATAGGAGACAACATAGGGCTCCCTTTTTAAACCAGTGGACTGGTATGAAAAAAGTCCTACACAATTATTTATGATATGCATCATTGTTGTTTTCAGATTGAAAACTGCTTACAGATGCTGCTTTGCTAGAGAAAAATTGTAAAAACTTACAGGAATAACACTGCTTTAGAAAGCAGTAATGCATTTACCAGCAGAAACTTGGTTTTGTGTGTGTGTCTTATCCATGATTATGAATAAGAAAATGGAAGAAGACACAAACATGAATATAGAAAACAATTCTGTCACAATATAAAAAAGGATCTGACACATTGTAGTCAGCAAACTTATTACAATTCACTATAAAGAAACTTTTTGAAGGGCTTCAGTGTGATTTAAAAAAAAAAAGGAATTGAGTGGATTTTTCCTAAAGCAGCCCAACTTTATTTCAAGTATTTGGTAGTGTAGCCATACTGCAAATATAAAAAAATCCAAATCTTTTCTTCTGTCACCTATAACATCTGGCAGAAAAAATGAAGCAGATTCAACCACGGGGCATCTATTTTAGATTTTCCTTTAGCACAGTGAAACAACAGTAAGAAAGCAAACTAAATTTGATAAAATTATCAACAACCCACTATTCTCAACATTACCTCATCTTGCCTTTGAACTAGTAGTCTGATGTTGCTAAAAATATACTAGTGAGGAAGCAGAAAGATGAAAATATTCCCACAAAATCTGCCTGCGTAATCAATTGAATTTCTTTACAGGAATACCGATGTCCTGCTGGCAGTCTTCCATTAGCCCAGTGAGATATTCTGCTATGCTATTCTTCCCTTCTGTAACCCACAGCTTCCTAATTTCCTCTAGCAGATTGAAAATCACTCCTGAGAAAATATTGAGGGTTACGTCAGAGGTTACAGGACAAAAAGGGGTGCTATAAGATTAGAAGGAATTCTTGGCTCATATCTCCTTCTAGCAGGTTCTATAAGGTGTATGCTGGCAAAAGATGAGCCACTTGCAAAGTACAGGCTGCTTCACTTATAAATTTATTTCCTTTTTGATGGAATAAGTTAAATTTGTTCCTGCAGGACTTGTGGCAGCTTCTTTTGGAACAGTAATGCTTATTTCCAGCATTTCTGAATTAACAGATGATATTAGGACATTTCCCAACTGTTTTTGAGAGATTTGGGAAAAGAAATGTCAGGGGTGTGGAAGTACTTTGATTTGGCTGACTCAGGGGTGTCAAACTCGTGGCCCGTGGGCGGATGCGTCATGCACTGGCCATGCCCACCCCCATTTTAGTAAAGGGGGAAAAAGTTGTGATGCCTCACGTGATGACAACATGTCATTGCGAGTTTGACATCCCTGGGATGACTTATAAAAAATATCTTATTCAAGGCAGGATTAACTCTTGATGACTTCATAGTCACATGCATCAAGGCTTCTTGGCAAAAGTATGTCACTAATTTGCTACTGCCCTTCCTCCAGAAAAAAAAAATCAATATCCTTATCTAGAATACAACCCTGGGATTCCCCAGCCATATACTAACCAAATATGTGTGAGAGTCATACAAGATCAGCCAGATGCTGCTACCTGTAAGCACTTCTGCATAATTGCATTATGAATCAAACAGGAATTGTAATTAGATGAACATAATAATGTAAATGAGCAAATTGTTTTTCTTTTCACTTCACAGATTTTTTTTTTTTAGCAACCTATGGCCCTTCTTCAAATATCTGCAGTTTGAAAATAAACTTAAAACAAATGCAAGTATCTTGATGTCCATTCCAAAAGCAGAGACAATTACCATTAATACCATTCATACTGGAGAAAGTGTTGTTTGATCGTGCCTTTGACCTCTGCAGCATAATTTATTCTCCCACAGCATTCCATTACAGAATTGGAGATATCCATGGATGTGCTACAGCCTTTCTTTTTTGTTGTGGGGGGGGAAGCAGCTATATGGGGATATCAAGTAACACTTTCTCCAGTATGAATGGTATTCTTGGTAATTGTTTCTGCCTTTGGAATGAACATCAAAATGCTTGCATTTGTTTGATGTTTATTTTCAAACTGCAGAATATCTGAACAAGGGATATAGGTTGCTAAAAAATATCCCCAATCCCCAAGTTTAAGTAGAGATATATATTTAACACTGCAGTCTTAATAAATAACTACCTAGATCTAATTTCCTTTTTTTTTAGTGAGTTTGACAACAGGTAAAGAGATTTAGGAATATAGCCTAAATCTATCCTTTCGGCTTGATTATTACTTGTCTCTGCCTTTTCAATGCATTTAGTTATTTTCTATAAATGGCAACTTTTTGGAGGTTTACATATACTTTATCAGCTTGCTGACAACATTCAGTTTCTTCCACATCGGGAAATATTTCAAAGTCACCTTAAATCTATGTATGTTATTTAATAAAGTCCACAGTAATTAGAAATACAAGCTACAGCTTTTGCAACTAGTTTTAAAATGATAAACTTTCATTACAGCGTATGTGAAAAAGATCTGAGCTGGGAGGAAGAGCAGATTTAAACAAAAGGAAAAATGACTAGGATGAGGAATGATTTGGTATTTTTAGCCCGCAGAAGAGAAGACGTGATAGCTATCTTTTGATCACCTGTAATGCAAGACAGAGTAAATTGTTCCAATTTGTTGCATAAAGTAGAATAAAAAAACCATGGATTTAAATTCCAAATAGATTTTGTTATGGGCTGTTCAAGAATGGAAGTAGAAACTATTAAGGTATTGTGTAAAAATATTCAACCACAGGTAAGTCTAAAGTTGATTTGCCATTCTGTTTTCTAGCTTTTCTAGCTTTTTATGTAATTAGCACAAAGACCCACAAGACTTTAATAAATACTGAGCAACCTTCAAGTTGTGTGCATTTCTAGAAAGCAACCAAGGCTTGAAGAAAGACATTATGGGCCTAAACGGCTCACAACTGTTCCCCGTATTTTATGTATATTTGTGTGCCAGAAAATGACTTCCTAACACATAGAGAGACTTTATATTCTACTACTAGGGAAGCCTCAGCATTAAAGAACAAGTGGAACTATGTTGCTTAAGAACCTCTTGCTTAATTTTGATTTTAGTGCTCATTTATAACATTGGAATTAATCAAACAGAAACAATAATACCATAATAAACAATAATAGGAAATAATAATTATATATGGAGCCAAGGTTTGTGCGTCAGAATGCATGGTTTTTTAAACTCTAGGCAAGAATTGAAAACTTTCCCAGTTGGTGAGCAGCACTGTGTTGAACACATGTTGGAAGAGTTGGCTGTCTCATGATTTTTCTCCATTTTTATTTGTTACTTTAAAAAATAAATAAATAAAAATGCTTTAAAATGTGGTCGTGGAAGGAAAGGATCCAAGTTGGCATCCTTTACTGGGGGTACCCTTGGGTGGTATTGATCCCTGCTTTGTAATCATCAAATTCGTAGGGATCTCAAATATCATGCAGGGCAAAACCATCCTGCTTGTTACAGGATCTGTTAAAACATTTTAAACAGTGACTATACATTCTTTTTTGAAAGCTCCAGGCAAAGGGAAATTTACCACTTCAATGTGGTAAATCTATTGCATTGGTTGACAGCCTCTTACTATCTGGAAAATCCTCGTCATTATTAAACTGAATCTTTTCCCTTATAGTCTCAGTCCACTGGTACTGGTACTGCCCTCTGGGATGGCACAGAACAAGTCCACATTCCCCTCTGAACTGCTATCATACTGTATCTCATCTCAACACTATCTTACGTAGGTTACATGTATCCAGTCCCTGTAGATTATGTATGCTTATCTAGGTATAGATATACTATTGTAAGAGAAGTTGTCCCATGATTTTATAGCTAATTGACATGTTATATGAGATAAAAAATGACTATATCACACCTAACAACATGATCATTAGCAACTGCATCTGTATGCAATTTTTGTATGCTTGATGTTTTGGGAGCTTCTGATAGCAAATTATTTCATTGTGCCAATTTCTCATCAGAACATGAGTTGTTTTAATTATAAACAACCATTATCTATATAGTGTTGTAACTGTTTTTAAGAATGTTTTTTCATTGTGACCATTTTCTAAACGATAACTTTTCATTTTGACTTAAAAATTACAATGATCGTTGAATCAAACCAAATCAGAGAATAATGCAAACTGTTCCCATTTAATAGAATTAGGTTACTTCTGTACAGACCATTGATATTAACCATGTCTACCATACTTCTCAGATGTAAACTTATTTTAAAATGTGCTGAAAGTACTGCAGGCCTGTCTTCTTAACCATGGAGTTTATGGTTGGTTGAGGTATACTAAATATAACAAGGAGAACTGTTAAGTATTTCAAAAAGAAATAGCTGTAATGCAAAACGAATAACTAATATAACTGCTTGAAATCATCTACATTTAACTAATGTGAATTGGAGAATAAGGTTTCTGATACTAAATCCTTAATGAGAAAACCCTTTGGATACCCATAGCTAGCAGTTCAGCATATTCTTCTTAGCTTGACTTCAGTGGAAGTCCATACTTCTTCTTCTTGGCAACAAAAAATGAATACTAGTGGTCATTGAGAGAAAAATGGACAAAAATGCTAGTGAAAATAGCATTGGGCTGAAATAATTAGATAAAGCCTATAAAGTAAACTCAGTCCATCAAGACTTCTGTGGAATTCATCAAACTCCATAGTTATTACATGGAAAAACTGGACAGTTTTTTCATGGAGCAATCACTAATAAAATTTGAGGTGACCACTCCAAAATTTGAGGCAACAATCCTTTTAGAGCAGCGGCCCCCAACCCTTTGGGCACCAGGGATCAGTTCCTTGGAGAGAGTTTTTTTCTGTGAACCAGAGGGGGCATGGTTTTGTGTGCTGACTGCATCCCAGGGATGGGGCTTTGCTTGTTTGCATGGCTTGGTTCCTGGGTTGTGGAATCCCCCTGATCCACAGACTGGGGGTTGAGGACCTCTGCTTTAGAGTAAGAAGTTTTCTTTTTTTTGCAATTACTTTTCACAGAAGCTTGTAGAAATCTCTTTTAAAATTAGAATTGGAGAGAGAGAAGAATATAAACGGAAACTATTGTTATATTAAAATAACAAACATTTGTTAGAAGTATCAGTTTTTAAAAGTATTCATAAAACATACTGTATATGCGTCCAAATTGTTGATATATAATGCCTTATTTAAAAACATTCACATTGGTACAATCTTAACTTTTTATGGAAGGTATTTGTGACTGATCAAAATCAGAGTATACAAATAGTTAAATAATTATAATTCAGCTCTATATATTTAAAAAATTACCAATTACTTATTTTAATACTGAATCCTAACACTTTGAACATATATTTTTTTGTTATTGGATATTATTTCTTTTGGGAAAAAAAACAATATAGAGTACAAAAGGAAAAACTTATTGATCTATCTTTTCAACAGAGTGGATTTGGAATAGTTTGGAGTATGACATCCAACTTTCCCATGACTGATTTGATAGATTTACCTGCAAAACAGGCAAGTATCTGCCATCTTTAAGGAAGCTAATTGTGAAAGCATGGTGTGTTGGCACAACCACCATTGCAGTTAAAAAATGACAGTCATACTATTATTGGGATTTTATGTACAATTATACATTGCATACAAATCATACTTTGAAGATTTAAGCTCACTACAACTTAGATTGGGAAAATGCAAAGAAAGAGGAAATGTTTTCTATGACTATATGTAATTTTACAAATATCAAAACACCTTCTTACTTATGATAAAAGAACAATATATTAAAGCCTAGTAGTTTTTAGCAAAGGAAGCAAATAACCATCTTTTCCAATGAGAGCTTTTGTTGCTTTTGGGATGGAAATTTTAAGACAGCTTTCTCTAACCCAATGTTCATTAATAGCTATTCTGGCTGAATTAATAGACTTTAGAGTCCTGTTTATGTGATATGGATTTGTTTGTGGGGAGCCTAATTTAAATTTCTAACCAAATTCAGCACCTAAACTTAGATTATAAAGACCATTTGACGGTTGTTATGAATGGCTTGTTTGTCTTACTTTCGCTATTGTATTTTTTCTCTCGCCATAAACATTCTTCATTACTGCCAGTTTAGTTAACAACCAAACTAAATATCGGGAGATAAATTAATATACAGACTAAACTAGCAGAAAGTTAAGCCCTTCCAGAAACAAAGAAGCAAATACCCAGACACCTATAGTTCATTTCGATAAAATTGTTTCTTTCCTTATTGGTAAAATTGATGATCGAGGAAAAGATAAAATCTTGTCACACTGCAATATGACTATTTCCTTTGCAGCACTGAGTTCATTTACCATCACGGGCACCCTGACAAATGTTCCTTAATGAAATGAATCTTACAGTGAATCACTATTCAGTATGAAATGAACAACAAAAGCAAAAACACAGTTCACAAACACATCTGATGATTTGAAGTTGTACCTTCAGTATAAATTTAGATGTTCATTACTCAGACAAAAACAAGATTGAGGTTACCAGTGCCTCTCAGCCTTGGCAGTTTTAGTTAAGTCTACCTCATAAGTCCGCATTCATCTTCCAAACATTACAATCACCATTCTTTCCAACATTTAGTCTAAAATATCAGATAAAATGGTTTTAATAATAAGATAAATATTGATGTGCTTCTCCTTGCTGAGTGCATTGACTTAAGGCATAGGCACAAGTCTCCCTCTTTTAACAGAGATGGTATATAGTTGTGTCCCAATACAATTATTATCCTGGGTGACCCCCTTGCATAGAAGTAGCTCAAAAAGTACTTTGCAACAACCACCGAGTTACCCAATGCTTTAAAGACTTAATATAGTCACTAAGGCTGCACCCCTAACTATGTAAAGTAAACCTCATAGAGCGTATTTGACCTTACTTCTGGGTAAGAATGTCTAGGATTGCACTGCAAATCTAATCTGCAACTACATTTTACTGTCCATCAAAAGTGCACTTTACTGGTGTCTTCAAGTCTTTTTAACCGATGACTTGAAGCACCTAATTATATTTAGAAATGGCTTAATCCAAACTCTACTGAAACCAGTAGTGAGAATGTTATCTAAACTGAATTCAGCTGACTTGCTAGGAAGTTCTTGGTGTGCTCTAGATCAGAAAGCCTCAAAACTGGCTTGAAGTTTCAAGCTTGTCAGAAGAGTAACCAATAACTTATGTGTTCCCCCAAATCTCGGAAGTTATAGACCAGTTCTATTTTACTAGACTATTACAAACGCATTTGGGGATCAGCTAAGGAATCAATTGCATGAATCATGTGCCTTTTCCACAATAGAAGATGCAGAGTCGTGGTGGGCAGATCATAAACCACATGCTTCCTATCACCTTTTCTGAAGTGCAATTCATTTTAGATTTTTGGTTTTAACAGTATGATTGAAAAGGTTTTTTCTTTTTGCTGCTACCATTGTTCCTTAATCACTATTTTTTTGCAGGGAATATTTGTAATGATCAGATGATTTGCTTCCAAGACACCATTCCCAGGCCCTTCTTAAAGCCTCTTCTGATTATATGGTATATGGTGGCCCAGTGGTTAGAATGCAGCATTGCAGGCTAACTCTGCTCACAGCCTGGAGTTCGATCCTGACTGGCTCAAAGTTATCTCAGTCTTCCATCCTTCCGAGATGAGTAAAATGCAGACCCAGATTGTTGGGGGCAATATGCAGACTCTGTAAACTGCTCCAAGAGTGGTTTGTTTTATATATGTTTTAAACTCGTTCTGCTCTTCTGTTTACTGAAAGCCTTTACTTGTAGCTTGGATATATTCTACCTTCCTTTTTGGTTTCTTACCTTCATGAGGAGGGCTGCCTTTGCCTTTTTGGTTTCACATTTAGGTTGTCTTTATACACAACACCCTTTCTCCACAGATACAGATATCTATATGGCCACAGAAGAACCAACAGCACCAACAGGAATCTGTGTTCAGCATCATATAAATGTAACCTCTCTATCTCCCTTTCCTAGACAGCTGGGGATACCACAATTGCAGATCTAGTGCCTTTACACACGGCAGATTAAACATGGGGTGCGGCCTCTTGTGACATGATAGAATTTCTTCTTAGAGTTATGTAGATTAAATGTTATATGTGAACTAGCCTTTAAATTTGGAGAGGCTTGAAAACCATTGACAAATGGAGACATACGTTCAACAATCTGAATACTCTGGAAAAGATCTGCATCCAGTTCACTCATAGTTCTTACATTTTGATGCAGGAATGATAAATGCTACACCAAGAGGGTCACCCTGGAATTTCTTGTACTGAAACCTCATTTTATGGAAAGGATATATATATCTATATATACTTATATCTATATATATCTATATATTTATATATTCACACACACACACACACACACACACACACACACACATGCACGCACACGCCCCCCTCCCCCCAAACATACACACAAGTCTTTGATAGGCTTTCTGTGTTCTAGCAAAATTAAGTGGCAGCTTAACTGTCTTGCCATGAAGTCTGCTGCAAACAGTCTCTTTCAAAGGCAGATACTTGGGTTTATCTGGCAGGTGGAGCTAGATCCAGCCTGGGACAGAAACAGCTTCCCATTGGAACATACACACAGCTCGTAGATTTTTTGATTGGATCCTGAAGGGGAGTAGGATCCCTGAGGCAATCTAGGTAGTTTGATTTTTGAAGCCTCCAACTTTATCTGAAAGAGAAGGAAGAGAAGATGAAGGAGAAAGGGGAAAAAAAAAAGAATTTTACTTTTGGTCAGGTTCGTGATTTAAAACCCATGATGTAAATTAACTGTTCTGTAGTATACATATGCATTCAGTGAAGAATTGGCAGTTAGGCTAATATTAACATAGACCCCAACTATTTTATGCTATAGTTATATATATTTAAGTACTTACCCGTATAATTTCGCATATAATACATGACATTCTTAAATGTGTGTGTGTAAGTACATCCAATACTCTCCTGCAAATTGCTGAACTGAATCTATCCCTATACCATGGGTCAGCAACCTGCAGCTCCGGAGCCTCATGCGGCTCTTTGGGCCCTCTGCTTTGATCCCACCACTGGCTGTCCCCGCCCCTCGCCCTCCCCTTCCAGTCACTCCTCACCTGGCCTGAGAAGGTAAGGGCGATGGTGGGGGATGGAGAAGTGGCCAGGGCAGTGACAGAGAGATACAGAAAGAGGGAGAGAGGGAGAGACATAGAGAGATACAGAGAGAGAAGGAGAGAAGGGGGGGGAGGGAGAGAGGCAGGGAGGGAGAGAAAGATGTTAAAAGGGTTTTGTGGTTCCCGGTGTTTTTTAACAACCGGTTCTCTGACATAATGACCGGCTTGGTAGGCATGGCTAGGGGACATGTGACTGGTGGAAGTGAGTGACATCGAGTTGGCCATGCCCATCCAGGTTTTGTGGCTCCCGATGTTTTCTTTTCTCTGGGAAACGGGTCCAAATGGCTCTTTGAGTGCTTAAGGTTGCAGACCCCTGCCCTATACAAAGCCATAGCATAGAGAAGCATCTAGAGTTCACATCAAATAGTGCATCTTATAAATGTTGGCTAGATAGCATGGTCTTACAGATATAAGTCTGCTTATATCAGTGCTAAACGTGATGAACAATTTTCACATTTATATCTACATTCTACTGTAAATGTTTCTATCCCCAATACTATTTGCCTTTAAATGAAAGTCTGAATGCAAATAATCCCTCAGCACTGAATGGTCAGGCAGTGCGAAGACAAGACCCCTCCAAGATACCTATGCCAATTTGGGATCCTAGGAGGAGGCACTTATGATCAGGACCATGATTATGCCTCTTCATGCACTATGTCTTAAGTAAGAATGGACAAATTTCAATGCGTTAGTCTGCATATTAATTTGGAAAGTCTAAATGAAAATACAAGCTAAATTAATTGTTCTCCTATAAATGGTGAAAGTGGAACAATGTTTACAGTATAAAAATTCTTCACTGCTAGAAGCCCTTAGTAATTGCCATAATAAACAACATAGTTTTCTGCTCTTTCTACATTGTTATTTGTAGTTTTTGATATCATTTTATTATTCTTTCTGTGATAGTTTAATGACGCACAGGAAATCCATTGTTTGAAATATATAAATATGTGAATTAAATTTTCCATAAGCAGATATTCAGTGCTAGAAAAATGCAATATGATTAGATTACAAGTGACCAACAAAATGTGCAGTTATTGGGATAAAAGATGATTGTGCTGATATATAATGTCCTTTAAGAATAATTAATCACAGCAAAAATTACCTACTATTCAAATTCCTAAAACTAGATTGCCCTGGAGTTGCTGTTCATCCAAGTTAGCTTTTAATATTTAATTTTTTAAGGCTATTCTATTTGCCACACACTACTTTCAGTCATTTCTCAGTTGAAAAGAGTCTGTTTTGATAATGCATTTTCAAAATATGTACAGAGAAGCATAGGAAAGGTAAGACAAGGGGGAAATCTAGACAAAGAGAGAAGTGCAGATAGAATTTACCTTGAACTGAGTTTTATTGAGGCTGACTTTCTGCATCTATTTTCAGTGTTAGGGCTCAGTGAGATTCTAAAAATGTATAGAGTATTTTCAGATGCTCTCTTGGCCACTGTATTTATAGCTATTTCCAGCTCTCTGGACCAAGGCATTTAGGTCAGAACTCTTTCAATGTTTACTTCACAAATTAAGTGCAGCTTGACAGTTGCAATAATGTTTAGGAATAATTATTATTTGAATGGTAATTAAAAGCTTTATGGAAGCTGTTTGGAGTTTGCCAGAAAATTGTGATTGCAATTAAGTTTGTCTGCTAGAGTCTGGGTGTGTAACTAGAGATTAGAGGGCTGTTGTGTCTATTGTTATGTGAAATCTTTGGAAAAGCTCTAGTTAATAGGTACAGATAAAGAGAAAGTTATGCTACTGTTGTCATAGTCAATGTGCTAGAGATGAGGGTTAGGAAACCTCAGATCTGGAGGCTGTTGCCCAGGTTTAGAGCCAGAGGTAAGCAGTATGTGTGAAGGTCCTGGTGAGGCAAATGGTCCTAAGGCAAGAAAATAGTCTATAGAGGAAAAAAATAGTCAGAGGGAATATGGGAAGTTTCTCTGAAAAAAACAGTGAAATAAAGCTGATTTGAAAGTAAGTTGAAAGGTAGAAGAAAAAAAGACTTGTTCATTCAAAACAGCACTGCTAATTCTCCATTGTGGGTGGAGTCAGCAACCAGGCATGGGTTGTACTTGTCTGTTCAGATTGAAGGACTAAGTCTGTCATAATTGTTAAATCCCGCCCCTGTTGCTAGGGGCTTCCAGCTTTTGACTCAGTCCTTCAGACTGGACAGGCGTGTGGGACTGTTTCTCTGCTTCATGACTTCTCCTTTGCTTAGGAATTTGGATTGTGTGTTTCTCTTCAGTTTGTGCGTTACAGAGTTCATCCTTTCTCTGAGACCTGAAAATTATTTCAATATTCCTCCAGGTTATAAAAAGGTTGAGAAAGGCTATTTTAAAAGGTGGAAATGACTTAATCGTTCTTCTTTCTTGTGCTGAAGTTTGGAATGTGTTTGTTACCATCATCAGCAGGGAAAACCAAGGAGAGATAGGAGAATAGGACACCACCTCCATGGTTATCTGTTACTGATGGAGCAAAATGGGAGGTAGACCCAGGCAACCACAAATTTATCTTGGCTTGGTACACTTTGATTATTGGGCAATGTTAAACTTTTACAGCCTTCATTGCAGAAACTGCTAGTCATAGTTACTGCCTTACCTATACCTTTAATAACTAAAAATCAGGACTATGCACATTCATTTCAAATAAAACTAATACAATGTTAAGAATTTATGATATTTATATAGTTACATACCCAGCACATCTAAATTATATTAAAGTAACAAAAATATCTTTACAATCCCCAAGGCTTGTCACTTTTGAGCACCCCTACTGTTTGGAAATTGAAAGTTGAAAAATTTGACATGCCCTACGAGTATGTAGTGTTTTGGATTCCATTTTTGAAATCATGCTTTATAAAATGCGTCAGCACAAAGATACCACCAGAATGCATCATCTTAAAGCAGATACATGTTTTTTATCTGGAATGGTTTGGCACTTTTGTCCAATCTTGGGAAAAGATGTAGTTGTTTCCAGGGATTGCAGGAGGTGCTGTGTTTGTGCGTTTATACCTTCTGAAGCACTGTTTGCATCTTGACCGCGAAGACCTTACCAGAAAACCCTAGCTGTAAAATGGACTGCTAATAGTTTAGACAAAAAGCTGAACTAGGACAACTGAATATTAAAATATTGTGTAGTTCCAAGTATATTGAAATTGGCTTGGTACACTTTGATTATTGAGTAATGTCTGAGTTATTAAATTTGTGGACTATCATTGCAAACTCCTAAATACCTTCAAAGATCTAAAGAATTTGTTTTAACAACATTAAAAAAATGCTGCCATGCTTTACAGATCAATAGGAGTGAGTTAATCCCAGCTCACCACAAAATAAATGATATAAGAGGTAATTATACTGGTCAAGAAAAACTCACTTTAAACTGTCAAGCAAAATGGGAATTTAGTGGTACTACTCATTTTTAGAGCTACATAAATCTGTTTCCTATAATCATTGCTATTATCACAGCCTTTTAACACTAATAAATCAACATGCCACTTTGTATGGGAGAAGCACAGTTTGCATACAATGAGTTCCATCATCTTGATGAGGAACTTTAATATATTAGCTATCCATTTTGCTTTTTAAAAGCAACTCTAAGTGGAATTGCCAAGAGAATTTCCAGTGCTAAATGGAATTATCATCCAATTTTTAAATCTGAAAATTGCCTAAATGTACCAAGCTTTGTTCTGTACTCATTGCAAATTAGACAGCCTTCACAATAGACCAAGAACAGAGTCCTGATCTCAGTTCTGAGGTGTACTGAACTTTCTCCGTACCTCACCATCTTTGGATTGCAGCTTAAGCTCCGTCCTGCATGTTGCTTCCAGGTTGCCAGCTTCAGCATTGATCAAAACTCCCTTGGGAGCCTCCATCACTAAAGAGCGTGTCGGAGACTCAAGTCTGTAATATCAAAAAGGGATCACATCAGTATCTGGGTTTTTGAGGAGGAGACTCATTTGCAACTTGAAAAGATTTCCTCTGAATTGATGCTGAATCTAAGAAAATACATTCATTTGGAAATCGCGCTAAGCATAAGACTTATATACCACTTCACAGTGTTTTACAGGTCTCTCTGAGCTGTTCACAGCATATTGCCCCACACAATCTGGGACTTCATTTTACCAATCTCAGGAGGATGGAAGGCTGAGTCAACCTTGAGCCGGTCAGGTTCGAACCCCTGGCAGTCAGCAGAATTAGCCTGCATTACTGCATTCTAACCACTGCACCACCACGGCTCTTGAAATACCAGTATTTGAATGACATGATGTTATATTTTCTTCATCCATTCAAGCTAAACTTTTCTATAGCAAGCATTCATGATACTTTTGCTGGGCAGACATAATCTGCTTGCCAATTGATAAATAAGAGCTGGTGTCCAGTGACATTTACTACAGAAAAAACAAGCCCCAGATGCAGGAGATATAGGCCCAGAAGGAAGAGCCTAAAAGGTCTGTGAGAAAGGTTTTTAAGAAACAAATTAACCCAGGAATGAACTGTTCCTAATATAGTCTGCTCTTAACTTGGTAACGTAGATATGCATGCATATTTCTCACATACATAAAAAATTGGGAATATCACATGAATATATATTTTTATGTGAAATGGGTGGCTATATAGATTTTCTTAATAAATAAAATATTATTCACAGCAGAACTCTTAATAATCCTCAACAGTGTAGTTATCTTCTATGTGTATGCAATATCCTCTTCGCATTCTCCCTACTGGTACAAAAACAATTGAAAAGCTCTTTTTTTCAGCATGTTATTTTATCTCTAATCTCTTGTTTCAAAACTGGAAAAGCAGAAATGGAGCTCCTACAGGGCTGCATTTTAAGAGGAGGCGTGGAAAAGAGTGTACACTTTCCAGACTTTGTTCAGATGGATCAATACTTTTCATTCAAGGATAAAAACTAAATCTACCAGATCTGGGTTACAAAAATTGAAATGGATGCTTACTGGTAACAAAAAGATACCTTACTGGTAGCTCTTTATTGCATCTACTGGTCATCTGGATTTTTAGGGCTCAATTTGCTAGTCTTAATTTTTGTTTATATGAAGTATACAATGGTGGCTACTGTTATCCAATAATCCGGGCCATTGAATTCAATGGATAAAAACAATATAAAAATTACACTGATAGATATTATAGTGGGGGGTGGAATATACTTTAGTCAGTGAACTCTCAAAAAGGCCCTCGGCCATTAGCTTTTTCCCAATTTTTTTGGGGGGAGGGAAAGCTCTCCAAAGGGGGAAATAAAATGTGAGCCCACTAATGATGGTCTGCTGTTTACTGGGTAATGGTTTGATTTGTTTTCATTCCAAAAGCAATGAAAAGTACCTGCAATTTGTTCTTCATTTAAAAAAAAAAAACATTTCTGCCAGCAAAAAACAGTCTTGAATGTAGGCTGACACAATGTAGAATATTTGAACTCTATTAAGATACTATTTAGTCATCATCAACATAGCATAAAACTTCTATATGTCTAGGTCAGGGATGGCATCATCTGTTCTATGAAGCCCACAGATAGTTATTTATAGTCCTGATTTACATTAGACAGTGGCAAGCATGATAGCTTGCAAATAAATCACACTTGCTGCCTTCTGTTAATATTTAAAAGCAATACTTTATTAAAAATCTTTAGATCTTTTTTATTTTTATCAAACCCACTTAGAAAGGATATTGAAGCTTTCACGGCGGCCTTTAACACACAATTATCTTGCGGTCAGACTCATAGGAAAGTTGCTGGATTAGCAACCGTGCTAAAAATAATTATCATGAAATACAAGCATGTGACAAGTCTACTAACTTGCTTTTCATCAAATAATACTGATGAACTGGGCTCTGAACTACTTAAACGTTTATGCCATACTAGGTTTGTAGTAAGGTTTTATTTTTATTTTTTTGAAAAGTTTTTTTTATTTTTTAAAACATGAAACATAAAATACATCTTTTTAGAGCAAGGATTTGATCTGGAATAAAGTAAATACAATTACTCACAACCCTCAACCAATTTTGTTCCAAATTTTATCCATTTACCTCTTTAAAAAAAAAAAGAAAAAAAAGAAAAAGAAATCTTATTCTAAACATTTAGATTTTGAACATTCCGCTATGTCACCCTAAATTCTAAACAATTATTTCCAAATAGACATCATTCCAAATCTTTGTCATTTTAACAATATTTATCATAAATCAATATTTCATATATATTCCTCATTTCTAAGACCGATTACATCGAGTCTATATTGTATCTCTTTTAAATGGCAATTAGTATCCATAATCTTGACAAAAAATATTTTCCTCCTCTCTTAGTTGTTTCTAAGTCAATCAACATTTCCATCTAAAATTTGTCACTCCCAAAATACTTTATTTTAAAGTCTAATATTTAACTGATTCATAATAGCTATTTCCCAACAGTGTTTTCCGCCACTCTATTCCGCTACCTCTATTTATTTAACTGGTTCACAGTTTGGCTTAACTATTCTCCAGTATTGTCTCCTCCACTTCCTCCTGAGTTTATTTTTTGGCTGGTTCGCAACTTAATCAGTTGCTTTCCAGCGATGCTTTCCTCCATTCCTGACCTTACTTATTTGAGCTGGTTCACTGTATAATTTTAACTGCATACCAACGTTATCTCCTTTAATCCTCCTAAATCTATTATGAAACTGGTTCGCAACTCAAATAGTTGCTTCCCAGCAATGCTTCCCTCTGCTCCAACCTCTATTTTTAACTGGTTCACAACTATATTTCAGTTGCTCTCCAGGTATATTTTCCTCCACTCCTAACTTTTTATTTTTTGGCTAGTTCACAGTTTTGCTTTAACTGTTACCTATCGTATGCTTCCCTCCACTCCTAACTCTAATGGCTGGTTCACAGCTTTACTTTGGTTGTTTTCCAGCCCGGGTTTTATTTTGATAATAGGTTAACTCTTGATCACTAGGAGGTACTACACAACTAGTTTTCATCCTTATTGAGATTCTTCAAGCACAGGAATTCTCCATGCTAGTTTCCAACCCACAAAATAATTGAACATAAAATATTTAGTATGGAGGTTACCCAGTGGTGAAATCTAGAAATTGTCGCTACTGGTTCTGTGGGCATGGCTTGTTGGGCATGGTGTGGCTTAGTGGGCATGGCAGGGGAAGGATACTGCAAAACCTCCATTCCAACTCTACTCTGGGGCCAGCCAGAAGTGGTATTTGCCGGTTCTCCAAACTACTCAAAATTTCCACTACCGGTTCTCCGAACTGCTCAAAATTTCTGCTACTGGTTCTCCAGAACCTATCAGAACCTGCTGGATTTCACCCCTGAGGTTACCTATCCCTGAAAAGTCTCAGTAAAAATGAACTGGTTGTTCAATAGTGTCTTTATTGGTCATGAGCTAATATAACCTCTAAACTGTATAAACCTCCCTTAAGAGCCTTAAGTATAATAAATACACAAGCCAGTGAAACTTCTGTAAGATTCCTCAATTTCTGTACCATGTGCTGCAAATATTCTCTTCCAACGATAGATTGTTAATGCTATTGAAAAAAATCAGATGAATGCCCCTGCTTGATAATCTCCACACCTTGTACACACAACACAATAATACATACACATAGAAATTACTATATGTCCTAATAAGTGCCCAGAAATAAATGGCATTTGTCAAGGTGAGAGAGATGAATTATTATGATTATATTGGAAGGCAAGAATTTCTTTACTATAATAAGGTATTATTAGAAAGAGGTATTTCTACTATTAGTAGTAGTAGTACTAATAGACTTTATGGGCTTCTCAACTCCCAACAACTCTGGGAGGCATACAGTTAAAATATAAAAAAATACAACACTCAAAAAGAAATAATGAGCGGTCCCCAAGACAACATATAACTAGAAAATCCATTCAGTAGGGTTCAGCCTACTTGTTTCCCCAAAGCCTGAAAGAATAAAAGATAGTTTTGAGATCTTCAGACTGGCAAAATAGTCTCTTCCCAACTATTTGACAGTTCACTCCAAATTTAGGTCCAATTTATCCTTTACTCATACTGTTTTCCTGTTTATATGTTCTGCTTTTTCCTAAGATTCTAATCTGTTTTTTCCCCTTTTCCTTTCTTTTTTTCTTAAAATATATTTCAATGAAAGAGAAGAAAAAAAACAAAGTAAGAACAGTTAACATAGGCCAGCCAACTTGAACTGGTGTAGAACTCAGTTATGGAAATCAACAAACTGGCATTGGATACTTTCCTTGTTATGCTGTTGACTGTTGACTGTTTTTATGACTGATCCTAAATACTTTGCTTAAATACTCTTTTATTTCATGTTTGTTTCTAGAAAATTATAATCTTAAACAGTCAGAGGGCAGATGGCAGCGGTGAAATGCTCCCGGTTTGGACCGGATCGCCTGATCCGGTAGCGATGGCGGCGGGTGATTCGGAGAACTGGTAGCAAAAATCCCTGCATCCCCCCCCCCATGCCCAGGTGAGCCGCATGATCATCAGAGGCTTTTTTTTTAACTTTTAAAAGCATTTTTTCTACAACTTCTTCCACTGAAAAAAATGCTTTTAAAAGTAAAAAAAAGCCTCTGATGCTGGGATCTCAGAGGCTTTTCAAAGCATTTTTTTCTGCAACCTCTTCTGGGGAGTTAAAAAGATGCTTTGAAAAGGCTCTGACTCTCAGGCAACACAGCTGGGATCGTCAGAGCCTTTTCAAAGCATTTTTTTAACCACCTCTTCCGCTGAAGAGGTTGCAGAAAAAAATGCTTTAAAAGTCTCTCTGACGATCCCAGCTGAGTTGCCTGATCGTCAGAGAGACTTTTCAAAGCATTTTTTAAAATGATCAGGCAACTCAGCTGGGATCATCAGAGAGACTTTTAAAGCATTTTTTTCTGCAACCTCTTCAGTGGAAGAGGTGGTTAAAAAAATGCTTTGAAAAGGCTCTGATGATCCCAGCTGTGTTCCTGATCGGCAGAGCCTTTTCAAAGCATTTTTTTGCATTTCAAGAAAAAATGCTTTGAAAAGTTAAAATAAAAAAAAAAAAGTTGGTCACGCCTACCCAGTCACATTACCTCCCCCACCCCAAGCCACGCTCACAGAACTGGTAGTAACAAATTTTACATTTCACCCCTGGCAGATGGTACATAGCACCTGCCTACCTTCGAAAGAAGTATCTTGACATTGTCAAGCTCTTTTGTGGATTAGAGTCTCTAATCCACAAAAGTGCAAAACTTTCCTTTTCTCAGTCTGAAAATTCCTAGAGTAATTTATTGGAGGTCAACCTATCAGGTTGTACTGTGCTTTTAGAGATATTCATTCTCTTGAACCAATCATTACTTATCCAGATTTCTAGTTTTCATTTCCTGCATCATATGGAGCCTCATTAATCATTTCAGAAGGAGGACAGCTTTTGAGATCATCAGTTTTGCATTTTGCACCATATTTTTAATGGTATACACAGTGGTGCTTTTGTTCTTCCTTAAGTAGACTTGATATGAATCTTCACAAGTATGTATAATTTTTGAACAATAATCTTTGCAAGAAAGATTGAATTTGCATATTATTGTGAATTCTACCTCAACTAGCCAACAAGTGATACACATTTTAGTTATAGTATGTGTTTAATTAGACAGTTTTTATTTCAAAATAAAATCAGTATTTCAAAATACTGATTTTCAGTCACAATAGCAACATATCAAATATTTTCAAATGCTATTATATGTCTATCAAGCACTAAATGCTCTTTATTGCTATTGTTGTCAGGTTTTCAAAGCATCATCTCTGAATTGTTGGAAACTTCTCAAGAATTTTGAGGTACCCAAGAATCGCTGTAGAACTCATTCTTAAATCATTAGGGTCCATGGTCTGTAGAGATTCTCAATCATCCAGGTCATGGTTGTCCCAAAGATGCTTTTTTAATGAGGCAACTGGACTTTCTTGTTTTTCTTTTGAAGACGTTTTGCTTCTCATCCAAGAAGCTTGTTCATCTGTAAAAGGATAGTGAGGAATGGAAGGATTTATATGGTCTTCAAGGAATATGATGAGAAGCAAAACATCTTCAAAAGAAAAAACAAGAAGTCCAGTTGCCTCCTGAAAGAACAGCTTTATTTAATGTATTTGATGTGAAACCGCCTTTTAAGATTAGTTGGGAATTGCATTTAATTAAAAAATATAGGAATTAGTATTGATTGAAACTGGTTAGTTAAACCATATTTACCAGTTCTCAAACTTTTCTACTAAGTTTGTTTCTATCTTAAATACAATTCAAAGCAAAGATTTCATGTTTTCAACTGATTTTTAATTGCAGTTCTTCGGAAATATTGGGATTGTTATGCTGCTTTCTGCTATGAACTACTATGAATTTTTGTTGTAAACTATTTTGTATATCAAAATAATTGATAATTTTGTATTAACCCTGCTAAATATCCCTTCCTTCCTTCCTTCCTGATATTATTTAGCCCACAAAATTATTTTGATTTATTGTACAAAGAAAAAAAGAATTAATTCTAAATTGCCTGCAATTATTTATTTCCTAAACTGAATCTACACTATGCATGGCTGTAACTATTGGCTGCATTAGATTTCACACATTACAACACTCCATCACTATGGCTTGGCCAGAGTTAAGTTTTCCATTCTCCTCCTTTTGATATTTCACTCAAAGACAGTAGGAGAAACTTGCAGTGGGAGGAACAACCTAATTGTAAGGAACATCTATATAGAGCTCTAGATGGAAAAAGAGATGCCTGGTGTTCAAACTGGCTTTAGAAAAGGTCAAGGAGCATGAAACAATATTGTGATACACACTGGATAATTGAGGAACTCAAAGAATAATTGAAAGAAGTTAATATATGTTCTATTGATTATAGAAAGACCATTGATTGTGTCAATCATGTCAAACTGGGGAATATACTTAGAAAATGGGAATTCCGAAACGTCTCATTTTCTGTATCACAACTATATACACATCTAGAACTCAATGTACAGGCAGAACATTGTGAAACAAACTGGCTCCAAGTTGGCAAAGCAATGAGACAAGGCTACATGCTTTTTCCTTATTTTATTTAACCTATATTAGGAATATATATTAAGGGAAGCAGAATTGGAGGAAGATGAGGGTTGAAGGACCTGGAGGACAAGGATAGGTACAGGTCATCATGGAGAACATCCATGCAGTTGCTAAGAAATTACACTGATTTGGTGGCCCATAATCAACCAATCAGTTTATGCTAGGCTGTACCATAAAGGAATATACTTATAGTCTATTTCTCAATTTAGGAAAAATGGCCTATTTAATATGAAGAGGACTTGGAGCTTAGAGTTTGTGTGGTGCCCATAAAAAGAAATAAATATTAATTATGATGGCAGACCTTTCTTAATCATTGTGGCTCATGAACTGCATACACCCCTATAGAAATACCAAGATAATCAGCCTCTTTGTAAACATGCCCTCAATATCATGGCACACAATAAAATATTTATCAAGATCATTTATTGCATGGCACTAACATCAATCTTGTTTTCAATTATGTTCTAATGAAATGCACCAATTATTGTTTGAATGGTGACATACAATTGTAATCTCATTCAGCAGATAAATCTTGCTCAAACAAGCTTTTCAGCATACTTTCTTCCACGGTATTAATTACAAATATAAACAAAGATGCATTATTATCTTGGTATGCTGCAATAAATCCAGGGATTAAGTATAACATGCTCTTCTGTTTGACAGCTTTAATCACCATGTAGTTTCCAACAATTATGCTGCACATCCATAACAAAATTCAAGATTTGGGGCAGTAGATTCAGAACCTGTTCCTGTGACCTTTTATTTAAAATGGTCTACAACTCCTTTTATATGCAGGTAAGAAAAGATGCTATCTATTATAATATTTAAACCTCAAGTTGTTGTTTCTCTGTTGTTGTTGCTTCTCTGTGTCATATAATATATGTGGGTATGTGCGTATATGCATATTTATTTATTTATTTATTTATTTATTTATTTATTTATTTATTTATTTATTTATGTTTATATAGCGTACATTGGAGGTGGTGACCCTATGAAAGCTGTACACAACAAAATTTCATTTTAATGTATGATGATTAGTGTACATTTAAAGTGACAGGGACACGGTGGCTCGGTGGTTAAGACATGGAGCTTGTCGATCAGAAAGGTCAGCAGTTTGGTGGTTCAAATCCCTAATGCCGCGTAACGGAGTGAGCTCCCATTACTTGTCCCAGCTTCTGCCAACCTAGCCGTTCAAAAGCACGTAAAAATGCAAGTAGAAAAATAGGGACCACCTTTGGTGGGAAGGTAACAGCGTTCCATGCATGTTTGGCATTTAGTCATGCTGGCCACATGACCACGGAGATGTCTTCGGATGATGCTGGCTCTTCAGCTTTGAAATGGAGATGAACACCACCCCCTAGAGTCGGGAATGACTAGCACACATGTGCAAGGGGAACCTTTACCTTTACCTTAAAGCAGGGGTGAAATGCTCCTAGTTCGAACCGGATCGTCCGATCTGGTAGCGATGGCAGCGGGTGGTTTGCCCCCCCGCTCATCAGAGGCTTTTTTTTTTACTTTTAAAAGCATTTTTTCTATAACCTCTTTGGCCGAAAAAATGCTTTTAAAAGTAAAAAAAAAAAAGCCTCTGATGATCGCGCTGCTCAGCTGGGATCGTCAGAGGCTTTTAAAAGCATTTTTTCCTGCAACCTCTTAAGGTTGTAGAAAAAATGCTTTTAAAAGTAAAAAAAAAAAAGTTGGCCACGCCCACCCAGTCACATTACTCTCCCAAGCCACGCCCACAGAACCGGTAGTAACAAATTTTACATTTCACCACTGCCTTAAAGTTATTCTAAGTTTAATGCTCAAGGTCTATGCTTTTTGATATATAAAGGATGAAAATTCCATCATTGATAGTCACTGAGAATAATAATTACAAACATGGTTTAATTAAAACTATACACTAAATCTTGATGATGTTAAAACTCAAAAACAGATGAAGCCTGTAAACTCTCTTGATGATGGGTTAGATATTTTGGACCAAAAGTTATTTTAAGCCTCTCTGTACATTGCTAAAATCTAGATCTAGACTAGAAACATATACTGTATTTTTCAGTCTATAAGACACCCCATGTATAGGACGCTCCCCCCCACTTTTCTTACCCAAAATTCAGAAATCAATATTTTAAACATTAAATAGAAGATATTTATTTTGCAGAGTAAGACATTCGCTTACCGGTACAGTTATTTATTTTTTTGTTTTCTGACATTTTTATGGGCTCAGAATGCTCCGACATTACCGCTCCCTGTCACATCTGGGCACTGGCTACACGCTCTCCACAGCATCAGCTGACGTCAGTTACATAAAGCTCATGATTGGAAGAAACCTGTTAGCTTGTCTCTGCAATTGGAAGTTTCACTCGTGAAGATAGTTTGCAGAGATAAGGTATCGGCAGTCTTGCAGCCACGGTTCTCCTCTCGGCCCCGAGTGTATAAGACACTCCACCATATTTAGGTAAATATTTTAAGAAAAAGAATTGTCTTATACACAGAAAAATATGGTAAATGGATTTAATATACTGATTAATGTATAAAGTTAAAATTAATGTATATAAAAGCAACAGCCTGGGGGTTTGGATGTAGAAGGTATGTGCAATGTAACCTACACTTTATAGCTTTTTATATTACATTTGCCAATACCATTCACCATTTTGCTTAACACAGGTGTGGGGAACAATGGCCCTTTTTTGACCTGTGGACTTCAACTCCTAGAATTCCTGAGCCAGCCATGCACAAGTCAGAAAATGGCCATTGTTCCCTGCCTCTGGCTTAACACATGGAAAGTACGCAGGTTCTTGATAGGGATAAGAATTTGAAGCTGGTTGTTTCTACCAAAACCTAAATAGACTGAATATCCTTGGCAAAGGACACCCATTATACAGGTAATCCTCGATTTATGAACACAATTCCATTGCTAAACAAGATAGTTATTAAGTGAGTTATGCCTCATTTTACAACATTCTTGCCCAGTTATTAAGCAAACCACTGCAGGTGTTAAGTGAATCATGCAGTTCTTAAGTGAATCTAGCTTTCCCCATTGACTTTGCTTATTGAAAACCAGCTGGGAAGATTACAAATGGCGAGGATATAACTCCAGGCCAGTGCAACTGTCTTAAATGCATGCTGGTTGCCAAGTGCCCAAATTTTAACCACGGGGATGCTACAATGGTCATAAGTGTAAAAACTGGTCATAAGTCAATTTTTTTCCAGTGCCATTGTAATTTTGATGGTCACTTAATGAATGGTTTTAAATTAAGGATTACCTGTATCAGGTTTTCTGAGTTGACCTCTCCTTTACTGATATTCACTGACAATTGCTCCATTACTGGAGCAATGGAATTAAAAAAGAGCCTTGGTAGTACAGTGGTTTAATGCACCCTGTTATTAACACAGCTGCCTGCAATTTCTGCAGGTTTGAATCTTACCAGGCTCAAGGTTGACTCAGCCTTCCATCTTTTCTAAGGTAGGTTAAATGAGGACCCAGTTTGTGGGGGCAATAAGCTGACTTTGTATAAATATACAAAAGTATGAAGGCTATTGCTTAACGCATTGTAAGCCGCCCTGAGTCTCCGGAGAAGGGCGGCATATAAATCAAATTAAAAAAAAACAAAAACAGAATTTGATCTCTCTCTCTCTCTCTCTCTCTCTCTCTCTCTCTCTCTCTCTCTCTCTCTCTCTCTCTCCCTCCCTCCCTCCCCCCCCCCGGCCTCCCTCTCTCCCTCTCCTTCATCCCTAGGACAAAGATAGGACTTGGAATATTATCTGTGAATTCATTTTATTTTTGAATCTAGGTGCTTATGTGACACAAACTCCCAATATGCCATTATACCACCATTATAATATATATATATATATATATATATATATATATATATATATATATATGTAGGTCTTTGGTTATTCGGGTCTTCTCCCACGTAAAATTGGAAGTGTCTTGGCGACGTTTCGACGAAGTCTCATTCGTCATCTTCAGGCTGGTGTTCTCGGCTTCGTGCTTCCAGGAGCAATGTGAGATCGCAGCTGTCTCTTCCTTTTAACTGCTAGTGGAGGTGTGAGCTGATTGGGTGGGAACTTGGCTGTGTTCTGATTGGGTGGAGGTGTGTTCTGATTGGTTAGGGGCTTGGCTGTGCTCTGATTGGCTGGGGTTGTGTTCTGTTTGGGTGGGGGCTTGGTTGTGCTCAGCTTAGTCTGAGTTGCAGGGGGATTTGAGCTGGTGAGCTGCGTTGTTGTTGTTTGGCTTCGTGTTTGTGGCCGTGCGAGCTCTTCATGGTGGGTGTCAGTCTGCTTCATGTATGGATTGGAGGGGTTTAAAGTGGCTAATGATGCAGCTGCGGTCTGGCTTCTGGTCCTTGGTCGTGGCTCATTATCAATGTGGGTTTGAGTCTGCTTTCTGCGTGGATGTGTGGTGGTGACATCAGGTGTGGCACTCGTGAGTGTGGGTCTGGTGTCATTCGTCGTGTTAGGGACTCGTTTGTCAATAAGGGCGGGTTTCCAAATGGCTGGTAGGCGGGAGGTATCGTCTCGTTTGTTCATGCTGTGTGGGCGTTTTTCTATCTCAATGGCTTCTCTGATTATTCTGTTGTTAAAGTGTTCAGTTTTGGCGATAGTTCTGGTCTTTTTAAAGTCAATATCATGTCCTGTGGCTTTAAGGTGTTGGACCAGGGAAGAAGTTGGTTCCTCTTTTCTGACTGAGTTCTTGTGTTCTTCTATGCGTGCACTTATTCGTCTGTTGGTTTAACACAACCCCAGCCAATCAGAGCACAGCCAAGCCCCTAACCAATCAGAACACACCTCCACCCAATCAGAACACAGCCAAGTTCCCACCCAATCAGCTCACACCTCCACTAGCAGTTAAAAGGAAGAGACAGCTGCGATCTCACATTGCTCCTGGAAGCACGAAGCCGAGAACACCAGCCTGAAGATGACGAATGAGACTTCGTCGAAACGTCACCAAGACACTTCCAATTTTACGTGGGAGAAGACCCGAATAACCAAAGACCTACATACAAACACCCGCGAAAACCTGAGAAAACACACACACACACACACACATATATATATATATATATATATATATATATATATATCCATTATATCACATAAATAAGAATGTGATATTTGCAAGTGTACAAAAATCTAGGATTTTGCAGAAAAAAAGAGGTCTGAGATATATAACATTATCTGCATGCCGTCCCATCAACCTTGGAGAAAAGGGTAAGAAATCACCATGTAATATAAACCAAAGTTTGTACAACAACCACAAGAAAAGCACCTTATGTTGCATGGCAAACTATCTCCTCAAAAGCAATACATCACAGGTATATTAGCAACATTTGAAAAACAACTGAAAACAAAGGGAAAAAAACAGTCTAACTTTAGAGCATCAATAACAATAAAGGTGTACAACTGTAAAGGTTCTGCAAAGGTGATCTGCAGTGTGACTACTATATATTTATTTATTTTACCTGACACTCTAAATTGGTTTCTCTACAATAGCTACACCAGCAATAAGCACAGTCCAGTTATTCTGCTGGAAGATGCAATAAAAGTATAGAAGCAGCAAATTTTGCATTTTGCTATATCAGTAAAGATGAGGATAGAAAGACTTTATGGTGTGCAAATGCTTACAAAGAGCTTGTGGATAGTATATGATCTGCAAGAAATAAATATTTGTTGAAATAAATGAAAACATCTGTAGATAATAGCATGCACCTTGTTATATGGAAATGATAATTGGGTATTTTAGGAAGTAAATGAAAGTAAGTTGAATGCCATGGAAATGGGTTGCTTGAGAAGTGAGTGTATCAAAAGAGAGAAGTGGGGTCAAGAATGACTTGGCTGGTGCAAAACTAGTACAGTATGTTGAAGAAGTTTGATAATTAAATATGCATTATTTGTTTCTGTTTGCATTTTAATTTTTTTGTGCTGGTCTATGACCTTAATAAAGATTTTGATTTGATTTGAAAGTTAAATGGAGTTGGTGAAAAAGAAGACAAGAAATTTAAAGACAAAAGCCAGTGCACAAATCAATGTATGGGTGCAATGGAAGCAAGGACACAAAGATGTGGAGATATATAGAGAAGATGCTGGTATAAACCAGATATTAAAATTCTTCCATGTCCAAATATCCCACCTTTACTCTCTTTTATACAGTATGTATCCTTCTTTGAGAAAGGTCTTCTGCAGTCACGACATAAGCCTAAGCTTGAAAATCAGGCTTGTCAGATGCTACATCTTTTCTATTCTGCTCTACGGAGTGGAGAGTTGGTCTCTGATGGAAAGCCACCTGAAGAGACTAGAAGCATTTGAAATGTGGATTTACAGGTGGCTGTTATGTATAAACTGGATTGACAAAATCAGAAATGAGGAGGTGATAAGCCGCCTGGGAGAGCCAAGGGAAGTCATCAAAACCATAAAAAAGTGAAAGTTAGAATATTTTGGACATGTGATGCGACACCCAGAAAAATATAGCATACTTCATTTAATCCTCCAAGGAAAGATTGAAGGCAAATGAGGTCCAGGCAGAAGAAGAACATCATGGTTTCAAAATCTAAGGGACTGGTTTGGACAAAACTCATCAGCACTTTTTTGTGTGGCTGTTGATAAAAATAGGATTGCCAGCGTTCGATGACAGATATGGCACAAGAAGAAGAAGAATCCCTCTTTGCCTATACTCTACATTGCACTGCTTGTCCTGAAAATGAATAATATGATTGGTATGTACCTATGAAAATTTTTTGGACAGTCAAAGGCTGCAGATTGTAGGAAGAGGTTGTTAAGGAAGAAACTGAAAGTTTACAGGTAAGATATATTTGGAAGAAAGTGACTGAAGAGGAACAGAAAAATCAAAAAGCATTCTGCATAAATGCATCTTAAGAGTGGCTTTTTTATTATCCAATAAATGTTGCTCTGGGGATCCTGATACAGAATAGCTATAGAGAAATGCCTTCAACAACCAAAATGGAATCAAGGAAGATTATAAAAAGGATGTGAGTTGGAAATTCCTTATTGAAAGATAATAAAGGTGGTTATATTTTAAGTACATCTCCTGCAACATGCTTCCTGCTTATTTTATTTCAATATGAAGTAAAGACTTATGGTCTTAAATTTCAGTGTCATGAGCCCATATCAGCACTCTTCCTGTTGGGAAAGTCTCACAAATTCGATATGAATCAGATTTGTGAGGCTTTTGAGGATTTTTTTGAGGGAAGAACCACTGGGGATCCATAGCTGGGGAGTGGAAAACTGTTTCTGAGCTTGATGCAAAGATCTTCCTACACTTCCAGGGATGCAGATGCCTGGAAATGCAAAGTCAGAAAAGACTGCAGGGATAAGAATGCTTCCTTGAAGAGAAAGATTAAATTCTTAATCTTAATTAAGAATTTAAGAAGCGTAATTAAGTTTCTACAGCAGTAAAGGAGTGGTTAAAAATGTTTGAAATTGGAAAGGGCTTAAATTACCTCAAAGTCATAATTCAAAACTAAGCTTGGGATATTTCCAACATGACCAGGGGCTTTGCACACCTCTAATAGTAAGAAGCATTTCTTGCTGGCACTGAAAGATTAACAACTGTGCCTTGAATACAAAAGCATTAAAGCCTTCACTGCTGGAACAATGTATGACATTATTCTTACAGTCTGTGGTTGCTCTTTACTGCTCACCTCCTAACTCATGAACTCATCCATGCCGAGTCATCAAGCCCTTCACAGTATGTTTTTCAGAATACCATCTGACAATGTTTGCCTCAGTTCATCTTTCTCTTTCTGCATATCTTCAGAGTGACCTCTTAGAGTAATTGATTTCTTACTAATTGGAGCCACAACCTTAAAAATGTAACAATCAGCAACTGCAAACATAAAATCTAAGAGGAAAACAAGCAATATTATATAACCAAAATAATAATAAAATGTAATACTACAATAAATAACTCAGAAACAACTAAAAAGTTTTCAGATTGAAAAACCTCTGGAAACAAACTGTAGATCCCAGAAAATTTCAATATCTGACAGGTTGCACATAAAGGAGTAGCACTGTAGAACTGGATTATAAGCACTGGATTCAGGTTTTAGGAGGCCATTTGGAAGAAATGCACCTGAAGAAATGCACCTGAATAGTGAAGCAATTTTCATCCTTTCTTCTTGCTCCAGGTTTTTTGCACCAATTAGATGTTGCCCTAGCTGACCGACAAATTTTTCCTCCAACTGCAAAATATAATGGCTCCAAAGAATATGGAAAAATCCTTAGAAGGGTGAAACCCAAATGGCTACATATACAATTGCTGATGAAAATGGATTACACTCATACTACACAAACTGCTCCCTGATCAGTAAATCAGGGAGCATTTGTCTTGTTTTGAAATGTACTACTGTACCCCAAAGATATATAAGCTATGATTCTGCTTTTGTTTAGGGCTGCTCAGCAAACTGCCAATGTTTTGGTGGGAACTTGATATACACTTTTTGTTGTCTACATGCCTAGTAAAATTGTTGTATCTTCTAAGTGATTTGGTTGCTAGCGGTCTTCGTGACTTGTAACTTTTGTGGCTTAGTGGCCCAGGGAGAAGGGGAACCAGGCTGTGTGAGCAACATGCACGTATGTGCAACTCAACTTGCGCAAGGGGCGGCCCACTGCTCATACAACTTGAGGTGCGTGGATGCATACGCAGTCCCTCCATTTGGGTAGCCTGGTTACAAATAGGTCACAGCCTGGTAGTGGGCTGCGTTCAGGGGGTTGGGGACCTCTCCATTAAGTGATTCAGGTCTTGGGTACCACACCTGCTTTCTCTTTCTCTTTCCCCTTCTCTTCTGAGGATCTGGGTCTGCTTTAGAAACACATAAGCAAAACAAACACACCTAGAAATATGACTTACAGAAAAAAAGTTTAACCTTCCTGGCTTAGTTCTTGCAATCCTATGACACTTTGTACTTTTTGTATGTTTAAAATTTGACAAAAGCTTTCCATTATCCAAATGAGATTAAAATTATTCCCCATACTAATTTATTGTATGTACTTTCAGAATGAAAGGTCAGCTTGTTAAATTTAAAGATAACTGAAGGAATACTATAGCAGAAATGATGTCAACTTACTTTAGGCAATTGTTTCTGGGATTCCCTGATTCCTTGAAACTTGAAATTTACATCTTCTGTTAAAATGGAAAACGGTGAACAAGATATACACCAATTTCAGATACAATTTTTTTTACAAAATAAGTGACAACTTGGAATCAACAAATGCGCTGATATTAAAGCACTGTGGTATTGAGCACAGTATTGTCCTGCAACTTAAAAATGGATTTTCTATTTATTTTAAAAATAATACTTGATATAAAGAATAAGGATGATCATGACAGAAAAGGCAGCTTTTAGTTGATAGGAATCTACAGATGAATCAGACATTTGACTAGTTTTAAAATGTTTGTTTTTCTATAAGGAAGGAGAATGTGCTAGCTAGTAGGTTAAAATGCCACAAAGTAAACTAGTACAATTAGCCAAGTAATGTTACTTGTTTATGGTATATATAGATATTGATTGTAGCTGAAAGGCAAAGTGTCTATGGAGATTTTGAATCACCCATCTCATGGTTGTCTCAAAGGTGCCTTTTCCAAAAGGCAACTGAAATTTTTGGGTTTTCCTTTGAAAATGTTTCGCTTCTCATCCAAGAAACTTCTCAAGTTCTCTTGAACTAAAGAAGCTTCTTGGATGAGAAGCAAAATGTTTTTTTTAAAAAAAAAAAAAACAAACCCAAGAATGTCCAGTTGTCTTTTGGAAAAAGCATCTTTGGGATAATAGAAAAGCACAAATAAAAACATCAACAATGTATTACATTAAATTTTCTGGCTACTACACTAATTTATAGGGAATTTAAATCTGAATCCTTGTATGTTGTACCTTCTGAAATGAGTTTATGTTGTGTGCAAATGTTAACTCAATTTGAAGAGCTCCTTTTGGGTGATGAATTACCTGTAACCTGACAGCTATTTCCAAACAGCACTTTAAAGACTTCACTTGGTAATGACATCTGTGGCATGCTCATTTATGTAGAATCAATTGATAATGATTCCACCAACTTAAGCCTTCATTAACCATTTGATTTCTTTGGGCTGTGACTTCTCTTTTAATTAACTTTAATAATATGACAAAAATATCCAATATTTCATCCTAGCAAATATTTAATTTGAAATCCATAGATTATTTTGGATAACAGACTTGTGAAAAAGAGATGGAAATTAACTAAAATGTCAGTTTTCACACTGTGGTTAACTTTTTCTTGTGGCCCTCAATAGATGGTATTTGACCTGACATTACCTTATATTTTTTGAAAAATCAGAAATGCATGTTGTTGTTTTAATGGGAGCGAATTGTATTAATAAGACATTGAAAAAGATCAAGTTATACATTTTTCAACAAAATTGGTTGAGTTTTGAAGATTTGATTCATCAAATCCAGAAGAGAAATTGGCATTGAGGGTATAATTTTGAATACACTTACCAGAAATTAAATCCAATATTTCTGTCTATGTATATATGCGGCTGCAAAAACTTTTGATTTTTTTTTAAAGAAGTACCTAATATATATGGTATATAGGATTAACCTCTCTACAAATGGAGGCAGAAGATGTCTCTTTAAGACACTCTTAAAATAAGATTTAAGTAAGCAATCTTTGGTGTCAATACCGAATTCTGATCAAAACTGTACATCATCAATCCTACAAATTAAAAGTACCCTGAGCAACTAACAATTACCATAGAGGCTAAGAATATGTCAGGAACCATATGGAAATAATAGCCTATTGAAGAGAAATTGCAAAATACTGATACTATAATGATTCATAAATTTCATCAGAATACAGAATATACTGTAGAATAACAGAGTTGGGAAGGGTTCGATAAGTGGATAAAAATACCAATTTCTAAACATCTGACTGACTGATGAATCATATTGATATTACTATTAATTACTATTAAATATTAATTAATATAAAAATTAGTAATATAATATATTATATAATGTATAATATAATATTATACATTATATAATGTAATATAAATTATGTTAATATTAATGATAGTGCAAAAAATTGAGAAGAGAGTCACAGATTGCAATACCACTTCTGCAAAGAAGCTGAAGAAACAGTGGATCACCTAATTAACTGCTGTAAAAAGATTGCCCAGATTGACTAGAAATGGCACGACAAAATAGCAACAATGGTGCATTGGAATATCTGTAAGAAATACTATTTTCCTGGGAGCACGAACTGGTGGGACACAAAACAGACGAAGTATGAGAAAATGAAGACGCTAAAATACTCTGGAACTTTACTAATACAACTGCCTGTGAATGAGGATATTTTATAACATTGTCAACCATTATAATTGCATGGATTCCAAGGCAAATAAATATGCTAGTAAATACTGTATTTTCTCCACCGGAAAGAGAAAAAAGGTAATTGAAATAACCAAATCCACAGGTTAAGTACCACAGATACAATTTTAGCATCTTTTTTATTTTAGCAACCCCCCCCCCAGCTTCAACCTTAAACTGTCTACTGTGGACCTCAACCCATTCTTAAGAGGTCCATAAAGTGGGCGTGCACAAGCATACCAGCATGCCTACCGTCCCTGACCTACTGTCCCCATTTATTTGTACTCATTCCTTGTTCATGTCCATGTTTATACTTATACCTGTTATCTAGTACATGATCGACAAACTAAATAAATAAATAAAATGATATTTATATTTCAGACAGTGGAGTAAACAGGATAGTAAGAAATCCCCAATGGTTTCCAGGGGGGTGTTTGTGTGGGAAATGCAATGCAAACCTGCCCCTTCTGTATGTGTGCCACATCCATAAACAAAAGGACTTATAGTATGATGCTACTTCTGGCATGTTGCCTGTTTTTCATTCCACTCTAAATGCATCTACAGCCTATAGGTAGTTCCTCCTAGAGGAACTAATTCATCAGACTTTGACATGTCCCTATTTTCCTACAACTACTGTTCCCAAATGATACTGAAACAAGCTGTATTAACTCATTTCCAACAATATGTTTTTTAACCCATCTCTGCCTGTGTCCCCCCGCCCCGCCCTTTTCGTGGCTATACAAAGAAATTTCATATCCTATCACCAATTTGAAGCATTTCAGGGATGCAGTGGAACCAATAAACTAGAAATAGTCTACAAATGTGCTCTGTTGCAAAATTATTTATAAAAGAAAATCCTTCTCGGCAAATCAGTTATCATACCTTTTATTTTAAAGGTGAAACATTTAAATAAAACATAATTTAAATTAGAATTAATGAAGTATAATTAATTGGTTTCAAGATTGAACTGTTAATTTGTTGTGTTCATGAATCTTCTTCCATAAGGTACATACATGCAATTCCCTGATACATGCAATTTCCTGAAATGTCTTAGTTTATAGGCAATGTTAGATATATATTAGTTTTATCAATTAAGAAGTCTTTTGGTTTCTCAGTAGGTCTGAAATGATGCAATGGGAGTTCCTATAGTAAAGGTCATATTTTTTTCAGGATGAACGTTTTCTGAGATTGTTGACTCAGGGTAGAGTTAGAAATTGAAAAAGTTAAAGTTTAGATACTTTATAAATTGAATATAGAATATTGTATCATTCTGTCTCTAAAAAAATATTGGGTTGGAGAGAATTAGAGATGAATTTCTTGCGAATACCAAGATAGATTTCAACTGATAACATTACTTGAAGTGATACTTACTTCAAGTGATTTCTGTCTAACCTCTATGGTACACACATGTAATTTATGATGGTCCATGGCTTTAAATCTTGTCAAAGAGTCAATTAGAAAATCTCTCAATCTACGTAATAACATATATAAATAACATAAAGAAGTGTATATAAACAATCAGTTGCCTAGATATAATCCTCTTCCCAATCTGAGATTACTCACTCATGGATAAACTGATTCCCATCTGGCCATTTTAAGTCTGAAGAAATGAGATCACCAGATCCATTATTTGTTGATAGAATGCTTTTTAAGAGAGATGAGGGGGAACCCATTATTAGTGCTCATACTCTTGCTCTTTAAATCATCTTGAGCTCTGGTATTCTTGGAGGCATAACAGGAATATAACTATGTGAGGAGGGAATGAAATGAAAGCTATGAGCATTTGATTTTGGACAAATTTCAACAGAATATTTTAGTTCATACTCAAGTATTGCAGCCACCCTTCCACTTGTTTCCTTGCCTACTCGTATTTGTTTGGATGACCTTGAGAAAAGGAAAGCATTGTTTATGAGGATGGGTATTGAACAAGATGACTTCAAATTTATTCCAATCCTATTATCATGTTCTTTTTGTTGTGTCATAAAATAATGTGATGTTGAGAGAAACAGCCTCCCTTTGGAACTCTAAGAAGCAATTTAATTACATAGTCTCCTCTTCCTGAAACAAGACAATTTTATTCTCCCAGCTTCTTTAAAAAAAAATCTTAAAATGTACAGTTTTTCTCATCTTTATCCCCCCCCTTTTTACAGGATTATTTAATGTCTGTTGACTCCTTTCTTTTTTATTAAAAAATCTTAAATATTTTACAGTAAAATAGAAATAAATAAGTTCCTTTCTGCAACAGATGGTGAAATCAGAGGAAATGCCATGACTGACATCCAATTCCATTTACTTAGATATAAGTCTCATTGACTTACATAAGACTACTTTCCGTGTCAGGACTAGATAATGTATAAAAAGGACTGTAGATCTGAATTCTGTAACATTATCAAGGAGAATTTTAAGGCCCGTTATTTTGTCCAAAGACCCCTAAAGTATTCTTGTTATACCTATCATCCAGGATAAAACTGTAACACCAGTCATACTGGTTTATGAATTACTTGAGTGATCAAGTGACTTTGTGGTTCTGATTTCATTCAAGTCCAAATGCTTTTTTAAGGACTAATATTTTGTTATACCCCAGATGACTAATTTTGTTTCTTTTAATGTTAATCCTGAAAAAAAAAGTTTCTTAACTTTGGAACTAACCCTCAGAAGACATTTGCTTTGGTGTAAAAGTAATGAGCCAATCAAAATCAAAATTAAAAACAACTCAGTCTAGGAAAAATGTTCCATTATGAGGGCTCGGAGAAGCCCTTGTCATTTTAAACCAATAGGTCACATGAAAGTCATGTTGTATTTTGTTAACATATCCTTCACAAGAAATACTTGGACTTGAATGAAATACTGCAAAAATACTTGATCTCTTAATTCATTCATTAAATCGTTATGACTGATGTTATAAAAGAAAAAAATAACTAATGGGGATTTAATACAATACGTTTTTTCAGTAAGGGGGGTGGGGGTGGAAAATGATTTAATCAAACTAATTCCTTGGTTAGATTAATATGCTTGGTTTCAATGTTATTTGAAAATGTAGCTTATCTAAATGAATGCAAAATTACCCAGGAAAGCATTGCATTGCCATAACAATTAAAAATAATTTTCTTTAAGTGAAATTTCATTTCTGATATCTTCATGTACTTTTCTTGGTAGAAATATAAAAGCGATTTACAATTGCCTTCTTTGTGTTTTTTTTACCTGCCAATTATCCTACAAGCTCAAAGAATTCTCCCATCTAAGTACCAACTAGGTCCAAAATGCTTAATTTTTGAGCCTAGTAAGACGGTTCAATGCTGCCACCCATTAAGACAATATCATTCCAATAAAAGACAATATCATTCCAGTATGATTCAGATCTGTTTTGTTCAAAATTGCAACAGCAACATGTTATTATAATTTCCATTATTTGTAGTTTAAATAAGGTGTTAGATAACAAACAAAATCTGTTGCCAGATGGACAGATTTTCTTTTCTTTTTTTTTTTATTTCACAGCAATGCTTCTTGAATTCTTTTACTCCATTCCTCCATTTTAATTAGATAAAACTTAAGTTGCCTTGTAATTGCCATTATGCAATGAAAAACCTGTATAGCAGGTATCTTCACAAACAGATCAATTTGAATGGCTGTAATTTAGCAAGGAGATCATTATAAGCATAGCCACAAGACACAATTCCAGTACTAGCTGGACAGATATTTGGTACCTTATCATGCAATCTTGCTAAATTGAAATTGCTTAATTCTCTCATTAGTTCTTTTGCTGCAGCAAAGTATTTGGGTTTGAAACTTTTATTTTCCAATTTGTGAAGAGCATATTTGAGAACTGAACTAAACGTTTTTTTAAAAAATCCCTTTTTAGGAAAATTCATTTTATTTTATTGTTGATGCAATTTGCATTATTTGTTACATAACAGAAGAATACAGCAAAAGCATAGAAGAAGCTCCAATCTACTCCTCCTTAAATCACTATAATATGAGGGAGGGGAAGATTCAATCAGGCTTTCAAGATTCTGTTATAATATTCTATATCAACAAAGCATAGTTGTAGTCAGAATTGTGGAGTTGTTTCTTGACCTAACCTATCTCAAAGGAATGGCAAAATTTGGATGCATGATGTTTGACCCCTTCTGGTCCTGGTGGATTGTTCACTGTTCATAGACCGTGGTATCCTTCTGGGCTGCCTATGAGGGTCAGGTGTTGAGGGCACTTTGCTACATATGTTCTATCCCTTCCAAACAATAGAGATTGAGTGTGTTTGTTTGAACAGTTGGATGCTTCTGTCATGGCCCAGGTTCAGGACTCAGATTCTCACATTGGATTTGGTGCAGAAGAAGCTGCTCCACCCAAGCCTGTGGAATGTCAGCCTCAGAAAGGACAAAGTCCAGAATCACATGAGGGCATCAAACAAAGGCATCACCTGAGCAGCTGGAAAAGTCAGAAGATTATAACAACATAACATTCTTAGCCCATGTGCCTAACGAGTAGAGATGAGAGCAGAACAATGAAGGTCTATTAGGCTTTGCCAAACAAAGAACTAAACCTTATGATTAGGGACAACTGACTCAAGTCTACATAAGAAAATTCAATTAAAAAATAAATACAATAGCACGGACTGTGCTTTTTTGACTAGAAATAAGTAACTGTCTTATGACTGTCTGGCCACCAGCATTTGCATGTCTCTGGTGTATGGATTTTATGCTAGAACCTCTGATCCTTTTAACTGGATGACAACCTTGACTTATCACTGAAACCTGGGACTAATTTTGCACATTCCTGTTCTGACCCAACCTTAGCAGAACCAAGAAACAGACTCCTTGTCCTGAAAAAAACCCTCTTTATTTAGCTACTGTGAATTCATGGCATTCACACACAGAAGAGTCCAGGCAATAATCCTTCCGAGGGTTAATTGCAATAACAGACCTTATCGGTCCTTGGATAATTGCCAGGCCAAATGCTTCCAGTTGCAAAGCTGTAAATTAATTCTCGGCAAGAAGTCTCTGAGGCACGAACCACGATAAGCAAAGAAATACGAACTGTTGTCTCCTGCAACCACCACTCCCCTTTTTCTTCTATTTATTCACCAGCCAGGAAGGGGCCATTCAGTGTCCATGTGTGCCTTTCTTCCTGAGTTGGCCCTTGTTCCTCAGTTGTTCTCCTCTCCTGACAGCTCTGAGCGTACGCGCATCTGGAACGGGCCGCAGCTGTTCTTCTTTCCCACTTATCTCCTACTCCGAAGGCAGCTGGGAAATGTCGGACGGCCCTGGCTCTATCTCTGCTTCCAATGCAGAGCATCCATCAGAGCCTTCCCCAGACTCCAGGACTGGCCCAACTTCCTGCCCAACCTCCTCATCATCTGAGTCTGCCACCAGCTCTGCTGGCAGCTGGAGGGCCACAACAACTCCTTTCTTAAACTATGTAAGCAAGTCTTTGTTTTGTTTACATTTTCTTGCCTCATTGTTTATCAGTTTTATTTCAAAGCTGAAGAGTAATCTCCTGAGAAACTGTGTGCATGTGTGGCTGCAATCTAAAACAGGACAACTCCTGTAAGGAATAGTGCAGGGTTTGGCTCTTTCCCACACACTATTTAACATCTATATGGAACTTCTGGGTAATGTCATTGTGAAGTATCATCCATATAAAGATTATACCCAGATATAGATATCTTTATCCTGCATGAAGCAGGAGTTATAGTGAATGTTTGTCCTGATGTATGGAGGATATAATGGATTGAATGCAATGAAAAAGATGAAGCTAATTTCCCTTTAACAGCATTGAAAAGGATGAAGCTAAATTCCCTGTAACAACAAGTTGGGGTTGTTATTTATCTAGAAATCTTTGCTGCTGGTTTCTATTTTCCTCTTGTACAGCATTGTAGAGATGTCAATCACAATGTTTACATGTGCTTCATTGATTTTGAAAAAGCATTTGATAAAATAAGACACAACAATTACAAGTCCTGAAACAAACGCACTAGATGACAAACACATCTGAATCGTAAAGAATCTATATTGGCATTGGGTAGCAAATGTGAGATTAGGCCAAAAATACTCAGATGATGCAGAAGTATGAAGATGGGTCAGACAGGGCTGTATTCTGTTTAATATCTACTCTGAGTCAATTTTCAATGAAGCATTGGAAAACATAGATATTGGCCTCAAAGTAAACGGTGTTTGGATCAACAATTTAAGATATGCTGATGTTACAGTTCTGCTCTCCAGTAAGCATGAAGACCTTCAGCTCCTCATCAACAGAATCACAGAAATATCTGAAAAATATGGCTTGAAGCTTAACACCTCAAAGATCATGGTCGTCAGCAAACAACCCATTAATTTACCACTGATAAAGTCAGAAGGAATAACACTAGAAAAAGTTGAAAGGATCACGTACCTCGGTTCTAATTTACATGAAAGCTGGGACATGAAAGCTTCTTATTAGGCATAGTGAATGGATACTATGAAAAAGAAACAACCTATTTAATTATACATATGATAACAGCAGCACGAATACTATACGCGCAACACTGGAAGAGTAGTGATATACCAACACCAGATAAAGTAATCAATAAAATTATGGAATGTGCGGAATTAAATAGACTCACAAAGGAATTACAAAATAGGGAAGAACATGACTTTTACTTAGTATAGTTGGTTGAAAGATAGGAAAGAGATGAAACAATAGGAAGTAAATAAAATGACCAAATATAATATGATGGAAACAAAGAACAGACATAGGTCAACATAGGTTCGAATCTCACCAGGCTCAAGGTTGACTCAGCCTTCCATCCTTTCTAAGGTAGGTAAAATGAGGACCCGGATTGTGGGGGCAATAAGCTGACTTTGTATAAATACACAAAAGTATGAAGGCTATTGCTGAACGCTTTGTAAGCCATCCTGAGTCTCCAGAGAAGGGCGGCATATAAATCAAATTTAAATAAATAAATAAATAAATAAAAACAAAGGTCAATATTAGATAGACAAAAGGGAATGACCAAATAAGGAAGAGTCAAAATACAAAGAGAAATGTATATTATAGTTGCGACAAACGACATGTATTGAAATGGATGTTTATATGTTTTTATGTTTTATACGTTTCATTGTTCTGTTTAGTTTATACTTATAAATAAAAATTGGAGGAAAAAAAAAAGAAAGCTGGGACATGACCACTGAAGTAAAGACAAGGTCTTCTGCAGTCACGACGTAAGCCTAAGACTGAAAATGAGGCTTGTCAGATGTTACATCTTTTCTATCCTGCTCTACGGAGTACAGAGTTGGTCTCTAACTGAAAGCCACTTGAAGAAACTAGAAGCATTTGAAATGTGGATTTACAGATGGCTGTTACGTATAAGCTGCATTGACAAAATCAGAAATGAGGAGGTGATAAGCCACCTGGGAAAGCCAAGGGAAGTCATCAAAACCATAAAAAAGTGAAAGTTAGAATATTTTGCACATATGATGTGACACCCGGAAAGATACAGCATCCTTCACTTAATCCTCCAAGGAAAGATTAAAGGCAAATGAGATCCAGGCAAAAGAAGAAAATCATGGCTTCAAAATCTAAGGGACTGATTTGGACAAAACTCAGCAGCACTTTTCCATGCGGCTGCTGATAAAAATAGGATTACCAACATGATTGCTGACGTCTGATAATGGATATGGTACAACAAGAAGAAGAAGCTATGTTCCAGGTGCTGTATTGATTATCAATATGTTTTTGAGTTCAATTTAGGATGCTGGTGTTAATCAATAAACTGTATATGCCTTGGGTCAAGGTCATTTACTGAAGGCATCAGTTTATGTTCACAGGATAATTATGAACCAGTAATTGTTTCTTACTACTGGAATTTATAGATTGTGTTCAGTCAACAGTAATGTAAAAATGCAGTTGTCTATATCTGGTTACAAAACAACTAATTTGCAAAATGAACAAGGTTGAATCAAATCTGCCACGCCTGATATGACATTAGGCAACTATATGTGCAAGTAAATATGTCTAGGAATTCAAGCTGACCCAAAAATGTATTTTTCATTTTTTACAAAGCATGCTTTATTATCTTGATTTTTTTTGTTACCCTGCTATACAAAAAAAATATATCTTCCTTAAGAGGAAAACATGTTGAAAATCTCTGTTGCTTACAGTATAAAAAGACAATCAGGATTAGAAGTCAGCTTTACATAACTTCAATATTTGTTAATTATTAATTAAGTATTAATAATTGCATACTTTGAGAGACAGTGTTAAGTGCCTTGTTTTTAAGAAACATAATTTTTGTTATGAAATATGTTTGAAGTTGGATTATTAAATCAGTAAAAGCCTGATTGTCCCTCTATATGTCAGGAGCTACTCAAAAAGTATTTTTAGAAAATAAATAAAACAGAATAAAATATATTAGCAAACCAGTGACACTCTTGTGACACTATTAACTATCAAGAGGAAACAACACAAATAAATGAAAATAGAACAAATAATACCGATACTGTATTATTTGTTTTATAAAGGAATGATAATCTTTAACTTCTGAGATCATCCATTAAAGTATTAGACTTGGTCATGCTCAGTAATTTTGATAACCTATCATTAATATCTATTCAAAAAAAATAATCTTATATTAAAGGTAGGACAACTAAACCATAATGGAAAGTAATAAACCCAGTTTGGCATTATGTATGACTTGACTTTTACTAAGTGCAAGCAGTAGTTCATCTCTATAAAATTCATCCTCCCTGTTGTAAAATATTATGCTTTGTTTTCTGTCCTCATTATTTTGAGCATAGGTGGATGTTTGTGAGGTTCATGGGAGGTGACTAGACTAACGGATTTTATTTCAAATTCTCTTTTATGAACCAGACTTTTCCAAGTACTGAAGGCAGCTTACTGCCCCCTCTCCTTGATGACAGCATGCAATATTGTATCTGATTACTTAAGGATTTTCCTTTCTTCACTTTTTAACTCAGTCCCTGGTCTACGTTTTTTAACTTTTTAAACTTTTTTTTTTAACTTTATCAAAACCCGCTGACATAGGAAGAATGCACTGTTGAAAGCATGAACAGATGTTTCCTTATGATTGACAAATTATCTTTCTTTTCAGTTTCCGAAAAACATTTTAAAGGCAATTAATTTTACATTACATTAATACATAAATAAAAATAGGTATGATTGTGCGGTCATTCATACCCTATGAATGACCGCACAACAAATTTACCTTCCACTTCTGTCTACACAGAGATACATATAATTAGAATAGAAGATTGCTGATTCTTCTGTTTATGTCATGCTGATTATTGCTATCTTTAGTGAATCCTTGAAGCAATTTTTGAGTCTATTCTGATAATCCCATTAATTAAAAGATTTTATTTGTTCATAAATGATGCTTGTGAAATAGATAAAAAGTCCATTTTTGGCCATAAAAAATTCATTGAACAAATGATTTAAAACCTGCTGTAGATAATTCATAATTCCATGTGAAATATCTTTTGCTGGCATGGATCACTTCAGTTTGCAGACAGGAACTTGATTATTTGCAGGCTTACAACCCTTATAGGATTCCCAGTGTACATTTTAGATGAGAATACCCCTACATGTATGTAAGGGAGAGTTTCTCAAGAGAAAGGTTGTGAAGTCTTGTTTTTCTTTGGTCTATTAAGTTTGATTGGACAAGGAGCTGGGTTCAACAAATAAATTAGGATAATTGCCTATGAGAGGCCTTAATTAGAAAAAAATGATTTAGTGCTTCTGACAGATGCTCGTTCCAGTTTATGCCTCATCATGTTGAGAAAAAGCATCTTCTTTTTCTGTCCTCAGATGAGTTTGTTTCATTTGCGGCAAGTATTTGGTTTGGTTCTCTTCAAGGCAGTCGATTGCATTCAGCAAGCAAGTGTGATAATCAAATTTCTGTCTCTGCATTTTCTACTTCACCCTTCAGTCCTGTGATACTTCATGAAATACGTTTCTGTAAGAGTTATTTATCCAAGGGCACCCTGTCTTTGTATGGTTGGAATGAAAATCAATTTATTATTTTACGTGCCAGCAAAACCTCTCACAGACATTTTTTTACATGTATTTCAAACAGCTACTTTGGTTGATGGAGCAACAACTAAAGTGCATCTGTCAACTGCTGCTTTTACAGACTCAATCAAGATGGTTTCTCCTGCCCTTCGGATGCATTGCAATGTCAGCATTTCCATATGCTAAAACCAGGGAGCTGTCCTAATCTTCCTAATAAAAGACCGACTGTGGCTTTGGTTTAAATATGTGTCCTTGTACTTAAAACATCTGGAAAACTATATTAGTTGATATAGTGTTTGGAACATTTGTGTTGGAACTATATCAATCAAACACAGACATTTACTAAAATCTAAGGTTAGCTGCTCTGATATTAAAATATCTTTTCTAGAACATACCCCCATCTTTAAAAGCTATTGGTGTATTGCTAAATTATATTCCCCAGATCTGAAAGTGGTCTAACTATGAATAACTTTGGATTTATCATGTTTGAACTACGGGTTTCCCAAAAATTATGAGTTTCTGGAAAAACACTTGTTTGAAGTTGAATTTGCTTGAAAAGTTTTTTTTAAAAAAAAATATAATGTCATAAAGGAAAGATAACAATTTCAGTCTCACGGTCAAGATTTAGTTAATTGTTTAAAACAAAATTAACTAAATTGTAATTCATATAAATAGATACATAAGTACAGATATAAAATTTTGATTATATGTTGGTTATATTCTACTGCTGTATTACATCTCAATTCCCTTTGGTTTGTTTCATTTTTTAATATATCTTGTTTTGTTTTATTTGCATTCCCATTTTTCTTTCTTGTGGTTTTATGAAATCAGTACGATCATCATCACCATCCTGCTAGTGAATTGAATTTTATGATAATGCAGTTTGAGATTTGGATTTGATAGGAAAAATACAGCTGCTCTGTTCCCAACAAGATTAAAGTAATACCTAGTGTTATGCTATATTATTTAGTTTTCCTTTTGACATAAGACTAGTGTGGCAGTCAGAACTATATTCATTTAACTAATGTTTAGAGAATATTTTTTAAAGCAATGGACATCCTTATATGCTGTATGGATCCCTAGCTGATATACATAATTTAAAAGGCTGCCTTTGATAATTACGGCAAGCAGGTTTCTTCTTGGATAATGCAAAATACAGTCTGTCAAACTGGAGATTTCTGAAATCAGCTGAGCCACTGGAAATAGACTTATTGGTGCTGTGACAACAAATTTGTGATCAAATAATTCAGAAATTAACTTTTGAATACGCCAACTGTAGGGAAAGAACCTGGCAAGGCAGGAATCACCAACTCCTGGTCTAGAGAGAACAATTAGGTCACTGGCATATCTTCTCTTCAGAAGCATCTCCAGACTTCACTGTGCTGAAATTTCATGGACAAATTATTTTAAAGAGCTTTCAGACTGTGGGTACCTCTATTGGATTTTATTTGCTTAATTTGTGGGATGATTTTTGTTTTGATAATCTTGGAAAGTTTGGAAGGCTAGAGAGATTAGACATGGAAACATGCCTTCCAAGAATATCAACAGAACAGTCAAATAGTCTCATTGACTCAGACTCAGGAAAGAAAATGCTTAGAATATAAATCTAAGGACTTTAGAAGGTATATAACAGTGATGGCGAACCTTTTTGCCATTGCTTGCCAAAAGCGTGGGGAGTGTCGAGAGCATGTGTGTCAGGTGTGTGCCCACACCCATAATTCTATGCATGTGCATGCAACACCCCCATGCTCCCCCCTGCTTTCGGCACGGTGGGCCCTGTAGGCCTGATTTTTGCTCTCACCAGGCTTCAGAACCTTTCTAGGAGCCTGGCTGGGGGGGAATGGCCTTCCCCCCACCGGAGGTCCTCTGAAGGCTGGTAATGGCCCGTTTGCCAACTTCCTGTGGGACTAGAAGTTGGCAAATGGGCTGTTTTTGGCCTCCAGAGGGCCTCCAGGGGGGGAGGTCATTTTGGTCCTTCCAAGGCTTCTAGAAAGGCTCTGGAGCATGAGGAGAGCAAAAAAATGGGCCTTTCCACCCCCACCAGGCTCTCTGGAGGTAGGAAACAGCCTGTTTCCCTATTGCAGGTGGGCCCAGAAGGCCTGAAAATCAGCTGGCGGTGCTGGAGCTGAGCTCGCGTGCCCACCAATATGGCTACATGTGCCATCTGTGGCACACATGCCATAGGTTCGCCATCACAGGTATATAACATCAAACAACAACAACAACAACAAAAAGGAACTTCATGTCATATAAATATATATAATTAAATCAGAACTGTATTAAAAAAAATAGCTCCAAATGGAAAGCAAATAAAACCCAAGAGAGGTTTTGGGTTTCACACTCTGAAAGCCCTTTAAAGTCCTTAAAATTGTTCATGAAATTGCTGCAAGGTAAAGTCTGCTACTGCAGAGGATATCTGTTTGTCTCAAGTGGTGTAGGGTTGGACAAGAAGACCTCCAAGATCCCTTCCAACTCTGTTATTCTATTCTATTCTATTCTATTCTATTCTATTCTATTCTATTCTATTCTATTCTATTCTATTCTATCCTATCCTATCCTATCCTATCCTATCCTATCCTATCCTATCCTATCCTATCCTATCCTATCTTTGGTAATATACTGTATAAGTTTTGATTTCTTCATTCTATAGTAGGTAAATTTTCAGGGTATAAATATGGTTTCATTATTGCCTGCAATTAAAAGATTAATCTAAACAAATAGCATCTGACAGCATTCTGCTGAGTAATGTCACTTTCTAAACAACCGTGTGCAGAACCAAAACTTACAGTCAAAGTTAATATGAAGCCTGATACCAATGGTATCTTTTATTTTCATGATTATGATTTGCAGTTAATGTCCTATGTTTGATTGGAGTTGATCTTCTTGCTCAATATTAACCTTTTTATCATCCCATGCAGATTTTTTTTTTACCTGAAGAAATTTACATTTGAGAATTTAATAAAACTGAACTCTAGTGCAGACACACTAATACACAGAACAAAGTTCACATTTTGTGTCCTTCTCCCAGGTTATTGACAAGAGAATCAAAAAGAACATTTCAATCATTTCTGACACTGAACATCAAAGAGGAACTTTAAAAATGACATTTTTTAAAAAAGTGCTGTGCCATAATTTCATGGATATTGATTTTAAATCTGAGTTATATTGTAAAATCAATCCTTTCTAACTTCCCTGTCTACTTGCAGGTACAAATCTGCAATCTTCTTTGAAGTTAGACAGCTTTGACAAAACAAGAGTGGTCCTGATAAATAATAGAGGCATTGACAGAGCAAGCTAATGTATGTAAACATGAATGTAAATCCTATATTCAATAGCACCAGTGAAATTACACAGTCTGGTAACGAATAAGTAACCAAGCTCAGAGACTATCAAGGACTCCACAGTTCAACTCTGAGCTACAGATATTCTCTTCTACTGAAATACAATGCTCTCTTTAACAGAAACCTTATACATATGAAAAACACAACTTGCTATTAAAAGATAAAATCACTTTAAGCCATAGGGTGGTGACAATAGGAACAAAGCTGTCTCTACTTGGACTCAGACAAAACAGCTACAATTCATACTAAGGGTAGTTTAACTGAGATAAAAGAGTTTGTAGACACAGTTGCAAGATTTGGATTTCACACTGTTAAGTTTACAAAACACCGTACTTGGAAATGTTGAAAAATCCCACTATATTTCAACATAACACTTAGTTCTTGAAGGTTTTCACACTGTTATGAAATAACTATTGATTGCTGCTGCAGTCAACAGATGGAATGTTTAGAGCTAGATATTTGTTGTCATAACAACAGTGGATTATTAGCCAAATAATTTAATTTAATGATTCTGCAAATACCGCATAATGCAACCTACAGTTATTTGACTACTCAGTTACACAGGTCATAGTGCAATGCAAAGTAGCTATATATTATACTAAGTTACATTTTATGTTTACTAAATGTGTTATGATCTAAATTCTTTGAATACTTTCCCAGAGTATTTAGATGACTTAGTAATATAGCATTTAAATATATAAATATCTATCTATATCATGGTTATAGGTTATAACATAAGAGAATAAGACAGAAAATAGTACTAAATCAAAATATCACTCCTCTCCCCCCCCTTTCTCTTTCATCTCTCAATCTATCTAGAGTGCATGCGTACAAAGGTTCATAGATTGTTGTAATAGAGGATTTCAAGCATTGATGGAGTATTGGTGAAATGATTTTGAAGATTCTTCTCAAGGTTATGGCTTAAAAGGATAGGATAGAAAATAGTACTGGAGATACATTTCAAAACTTGGGTCAGGATGAATTTATGAATGGGGAATGAATTGAAGTCAGTGTCAACCATAACCATACCCAAGAAAAGGTGGGTGGCCCATAAGAATGATGAGGCAAACAGAAAATGAAGCTCTAGCATAACTAATGGCTATTAATTAAAGAAAAGTTTCTAAGTTATATTCCAAGACTGCTTCCTTTTTCATTTTTTTATTATCAATCATAAGATTCATATCTAAATTTGTAAGTAAAAAGGACACCACATATCAAATTTTTCCCCCTTGAATAAACATGTATCCAATATAAACTAATTCAGAGGAAAGGATTGCATAATATTCTGCAAGAGGTGATTCAAATTGCAAACAAGAATCTGTAATTCTTCCAGTGGCACCACAGGCGCCCTGGACGCTCTTTTCTTGAGCGCCAGCCCCACGATCTCGTAAAGCCGCTAGAACAGCGCAAATCAGCTGTCTAGTGGCTTGAAAACTTTCTCCCTGGGAAAAGGGGAGGAAGAGAGCAGACGGGTGTAGGTAGAGCTCCCCAAGGAGCCCCAGGAACAATTCTGGGGCTTGAAGGGTGAGAGCTCCCTGGAAGCCTGACAGAGCTCTGGATCCGGGACGTTTCTGCTTCAAGCAGAAGAAGATGCCGCGACCACCCCTGCAAACAATGCTTGGAATAAACATTCGGAAGCAGGTTGAGCAAACTCAGGAGAAATTAGATCTGCAAGTACTGAACTTTAACTTCAAATGTGTATTACTTCCTTCTGACTTATTAAGGGGAGAAAGTGAAACCAAGATGGCGATTGAGCTTTAATGGGGCGTGAAAGCGAAAGTTAAAAAGGAAAGTTTCTTTTAGTGTTGGCAGCTCCTGTTCAAAATTAGAGATTTGTTTTTTTTAAAAAAGGAGAAGATCAAAGATTACAGCAGTGATTTTTTTCAAAAAGGATTGATACTACTTAAAGACTGATTTCTGGATTTGGTGGATCTATTGTTCTGGCAGCTGATTAAATTTAAATTGGAAACTAAAAATGGCTTCAAAACAAATTAAGGCTATTGTCCCCCAAATTAATGGAAGCAGATGATCAAGGAAGATTTATAGCAATTGAACTTTTAATAAAAGGAAAAAAAATACTTTTAATTGGAGTCTATGCACCGAACCAACAACAGGAAAAATTGTATAAGCTTTTACATTCCAAGTTATTACAATGGGACTATAAATGTATGTATTTTATTGGGTGATTGGAATGGAGTTTTGGACACTAAAAAAGATAAGAAGGGGCTCTTGCAGAACATTTCAACGCGTGCCAGATTGCCAAAATTGTTTTTTGAAATGATGGAGGATATGGAACTGAGAGCTATCTGGCGAGAGAGAAATCCCGAAGAAAAAGACTTTACCTTTTTTTCTGATAGACATCAATCTTTCTCAAGGATTGATTTTATATTAATTACAAATGATTTCTTTTCCAGAGTGAAGAAGACGAAGATTTGTCCAAGAGTTCTAACGGATCATAGTCCAGTCTGGATGGAATTAGAGTATGGAAGAGGATCTAAGAGGTCTTGGAGGTTAAATGAAAATCTGTTTAGATATGAGGAAAATGTAAAAGAATGTAAAAAATTTATGAAAGAATTTTTTATTATAAATATGCATAAGGGTACATCTATGGAAATGGTTTGGGATGCAAGCAAAGCATATATGAGAGGCATTTTGATATATTTGAATAATAAATATAGATGCAAACAGGGAAAAAAAAGGAAGGATTTAGAAGATGAAATCAGAAAAAAAGAACAAGCTTTGATATTGAATCCAGCAGATAAGAAAATAAAAGAAGCAATTAATTTATTGTGAGGGCAATTTAATATGTTAATGGCAGATCAGGTCGCAACTAATTTGCAATATGCTAAACATAATATTTTTTGTAATGCTAATAAACCAGGGAGGTGGTTAGCATATTTGTTAAGGAAAAAACAAAAGTCACAGACCATAGAGAAAATAGAATATAAAGGTAAAGAGGTTTATCAGCAAAATATGATTAAAAAAGCATTTTTAGAATTCTATACGAGGTTGTATGCTGGTGATAAAATTCAAGGTACAGATATAGATAGATATCTACAGAAAGAGAATATTCCTACAATTACAAAAGAGCAAAGGGAGGGTTAAATCAACCAATAACCACTGAGGACCACATGTTTGCAATTAAGCAGTTGAAAGTGGGTAAAGCTCCTGGGATGGATGGCTTGACAGCTGCTTATTATAAACATTTGCAGTTAGAAATGGTGGGACCACTTAAAGAATTATTTACTAATATACAATCTGGAGGAGATGTACCCCCATCTTGGAGGACAGCTTATATTTCTTTGATTCCAAAGGAGGAGCAAGACCACACCCAGCCAAAAAACTATAGGCCCATATTACTTTTAAATACAGATTACAAGATTTTTGCTAAAATATTAGCAAATAGGTTAATGACAGTCATGCAACAAATGATTCATAATGATCAAACTGATTTTATAAATGGTAGACAAATGAAGAATAATGTAAGGCAAGTTGTTAACCTATTGGAGTATTTGGGGAAGAACAACCAAATCCCTGCGGTGCTGATATTTCTTGATGCAGAGAAAGCATTTGATCGATTGAATTGGCAATTTTTATTGAAAATAATAGAAAAGATGCAGTTTGGGGAACATTTCACGAAATCTATTAAGGCAATATATCAGAAACAAACAGCGCAAATAATAATTAACGATAGTTTAACAGATACTTTTAATATAGAAAAAGGAACAAGACAAGGATGCCCTTTGTCTCCATTATTGTTTATTTTGACTCTGGAATTTTTGTTAAGTAAGATACGTGGGTCGGACAAAATAAGTGGAATTAAGATTAGGCAGTATGACTATAGATTACAAGCATTCGCAGACAACTTGGTTGTTACTTTAACCCAACCATTACAGTCGGTTGTAGGTCTAATGGATATAATTAATCAATATGGACAAGTATTTGGTTTTAAAATAAATGCAGGGAAAACGAAGATAATAACTAAAAATATGACTATAAATCAAAAAGAAGAATTAGAAAGACTAACAGGATTTGGAATTGTAAAAAAAGTTAAGTATTTAGGGGTCTATATTATGACATCAAATGCGAAATTATTTAAGTATAATTATGATTCGTTGTGGCAAAAAATACAGAGAGAGATGGAAAACTGGAAAAAATTACAATTATCCTTGTTAGGAAGAATAGCAGCAGTTAAAATGAATGTTTTGCCTAAGTTTTTGTTTCTTTTTCAAATGATACCAATACTTAAAAAAGATGAGAATTTGAAGATATGGCAGAAGGATATTAATAATTTTGTTTGGGCAGGGAAGAGACCGAGAATAAAACAAAAAAATAATGCAGGATACACGTGAAAGAGGAGGTCTCAAAATGCCTAACTTAAGACTTTATTATGAGGCAGCTGTTCTATCAGCAATGAGTGATTGGATGAATTTAACAGAAGAAAGAATATTGAATATTGAGGGATATGCTTTGGTTTACGGGTGGCATGCTTATTTATTATATGATAAGAAAGTGGACAAGACTTTTAAATGTCATATATTAAGGAATGCTCTATTGCGTGTCTGGAAAAAGTACAAGTATAAACTAAATGAGAAGTTACCATTGTGGGCAATACCCAGACACACGATAGAGAATATAAGTGTTGAGCAAAGGCAGGATGTGATTACATATAAAGAGCTTCTTAACAAGGAAAGAGGTATACTACAATTAAAATCTTTGAATCAACTAAGAGAAGAAAGGACAATTCGAACATGGTTTCAATATGTACAGTTGCAAGCTAGATGGAGAGAAGATCAGAAAATTGGTTTTCTGCAAAATGAGGAGAACTTGGTAAAACAGATTAGAGATCAAAGTTAAACGCATATAAAAGGGTTGTATAATGCGTTGGTAGAAATAGATTCAGAAACGGAGTTAGTTAAGGACTGTATGATAAAGTGGGCACAAAATATTTAAGAACCAATAATAATGGAAACATGGGAAAAAATATGGGTTAGAAATGTGAAGTTCACACAAGCCCAAAACTTAAGAGAGAATTTTTATAAAATGTTTTATAGATGACATCTGGATCTTAAAAAGCTAGCCTGTATGTATCCAAGTGTGCAACCTAATTGTTGGAGATGTGAATGTGATGATGCCATGTATTATCATATATGGTGGACATGTAAAAAAATTAAGGCATTTTGGATAAAAATATGGTGAATTACTCAAAATATTCTCAAAAAGAAGATAAAATTTACTCCACAGTTCTTTTTGTTAGACATAATTACAGATTGTACTGTTATAGAGACTAGGTTGATTTTAAATTTAATAACAGCAGCCAGATTCTTGGTGGCACAGTACTGGAAGAAGGAAGACTTGCCTACTATTGAAGAATGTACACTAAAAGTAGTGAATTTAGCAGAGATGGCTAAAATTTCAGCGTATTTGAAGGACCATTCAAATGAAAGATATATATTGGAATGGAGAAGATGGATTGATTATATTCAAAACAAATATTGGACTAAAAAGTTTCAAATAGCTTATGAATGAAATCTATATTTCCTTTTTGAATATGTTTAGTTAGTTGAAAGGGGAGTTAAAGAGCAAGGGGGAGTTTGGAGACCACAGAAAGTTAGCTTATTTTAGCTTATGTTTGTTATGCTATACCCTGTTTTTGCTCTGGGAAGTCTGGGGGGTGGGTGTCGGGGGGTTGGGGGGTTGGAGGGAGAGGGGGGATGGGAGGGTGGGAGGGGGGAAAATTGTTGTAATGATTGTTAAAACTTTTTAAATAAAAAAAGAATCTGTAATTCTATAATCAAAAAGATTTGCATGATCTGAAGAGAAACTAGACTATGCTGTCTTATCATCTTTACTTGGTATTAGCTGATAAGATTCTGAACTAACATAGATAGATCATAGCTAGCTGGCTAGCTAGCTAAATATACATAAATAATGTAGGCTGTTTATATTTGATGTGAACAAGAGTAATAATTTATTTTACAGCTTTGTTAGAAACATATTATTAGCTGCAGCAACTTGTTATACTTCAGAGGAAAGTGTGATTATAATAATAGTGACTGGAAATTTAGATATTTATTAAAATACTACACGGTACTGCAGTACAAAAACACATTTATTGCACATTGTTTCTCAGCTAACAATGTATGCTGCACTATAAGTATTTTACTGCAAAAAAAAAAGGGATAAATGACGTAACAAATTGTTTTCCTCATTTCATGGCAGACAAAACTTGATTTCTAAACACAGAAGAGATGCTAGCGAATTTAAAAAAAATAATGCTGATGAATTTCAAATCTATTTGGAAGTTAAAGCTTCAGGCCCTTCTAATGTTGAATTCCAGAAGCATGTGAGGATATATGATCTTTCTAAAATATTTGAAAGCATTACCTTCTTGATTAAGAAAATCTCATATGCTGAGATTGAATCTTATATTAATGGGGTAGCTAGCAATGCCATTTATCAGTTCAGTAGTTCATAAGGTACAACTTTATCTAAGAAAACAGATCTTGCACTTCACCTTGATTAAATCCAGCGTAACACCTCTGATTACATTCATCCTAATTATATCTAGAGATCTCAGCAGAATGACTTAAATGGCGCTTTTCAGCTTGAAGGTTCTATGTTTCTGTTATAAAATGCTCTATATCTTTCAGAGCCAGCTTGGTTGTCTGGTTAAGGCACCAAGCTAAAAAGTCGGAGACCATGAATTCTAATCCTGTTTTAGCCATGAAAGCCAACTAGGTGACTAGTTTGGCCAGTCACTCTCTCTTAACCCAACTCACCTCACAGGCTGTTATTGTGGGGAAAATGTGAGGAGAAGGGAATATTAGGTATTTATTGCATTGAGACATTTGTAACAATTGTAAAAAATTTATAAAAATAATAAAGATGGGAGACACATACTGATAAATAAATAAATACCTTTGAAAATAGTTTGGAAATTTTAGTTAGGAGGTACTACCTAATTCCGTGATGGTGAACCTATGGCACGCATACCACAGGTGGCACGCGTAACCATATCGGTGGACACGTGAGCTCAACTCCGGCACACATATGCGTGCCAGCCAGCTGATTTTTGGGCCTTCTGGGCCTACCGGAAGTAGGGAAACAGAAAGTTTTCTGCCTCCGGAGGGCCTCGGAGTGTAGGGGGAAAGCCGTTTATGTCCCCCCCAGCTCCTAGAAAGGCTCTGGTACCTGGGGAGACAGAAAAACAGGCCTACTGGGCCCACCATGCCATCACGTTCCAGGAGCGGGGGGGAGAGGGGGAATCGCTTGCGCATGCGTGGGGACCCCCTGCTCCTGGCACGTGATGGCAAAAAGGTTAGCCCTCACTGACCTAATTGCTTGCAGAGATCAGTTAACAGGAACACGTAGAATACCTGATTACTGTAGTATCAACTGCAGCCACTACTAATTTATATGGACATTCTTGTAAGAATGGGTCCTGGGATTGAAACCCTATTCAATCTGACTGGTGAGCAGATGAATACAGGAAAAGTGTTCTCACGGATAACCTGATTCAGAGCCATAGAGTGGCTTGAGGTGACAACCAGTGTCCTGAATCATATCTGGAAGCCAGCAATCATTGCAGCTCCTAAAGAAATAGAACCTGAGTGTACTGGGACATATTTATCACTGCCTAGGCCACTCTATTTTATACCAGCTGTAGCTCTGAAGGCCAGCCCCAGGTAGAGTGTATTACAGTAATATTTTCAAGAAATAATCAAATCATTCCTTTATTCCTAAATAATTAGGGCATCATATTAACAGGCTGTGCTGCTGCTAAACCTTTTAAGAGCTATAATCCACACATGCCAAATTTATATTTGCTGATTTGGTATAAAACGGTTTGTCGTGAATGCGACTGGTATTGAGGGCTCCTGGATTGGAGCTGAAAGGCGAATGGGAAGCAGTATGCTCCCTCCCATATTGGGGTAGACCAGGTGCTTCGATAGAAAAACACTTTATATCTATATCTATATCTATATCTATATCTATATCTATATCTATATCTATATCTATATCTATATCTATATCTATATCTATATCTATATTATCTATACCTATCTATCTATCTATCTATCTATCTATCTATCTATCTATCTATCTAATTATATATATATATAATTATATATATATAATTTCCTGTATCTGACCACTGTTTATCATAGAGGTAGGTAGGTAAACATTTATTATGGTTTTAACATGTGTACACATATATAAAATATCTAATATATATATTAAAATGGCAATTAAAATAAGTTGTGAGTTAAAGGAGAGAGAAAAGACTCCATCCCAAAGGAAGTGAATTTTTTATGCCACATAAGTTTCACTACATTCCAATATTCTTACTACAGAACTTGTACCCACATCCTTAAGAGTGTTGGAGCTTGCAGTAGAGAGTAGTCTATAAGTGACAAGAGTTCCTCATGTACAAATGCCACAATTTCCTCTTAATCAGCAGCAATGCAGTTGGCATGCTGAGTTCTCAATGAATAACTGAGAACCTTTCCCACTTATTTTCCCCACAGATGTCCTTATAAAATTTCATCTCCAGAAGGTCATGTGCACTTGAGGAAAGACGAGTCTTGTAATTAAGTATTAAATATTTTCACTAGTCTGAACCTGCCTGCAATGGTATATGAACTAGCTCTTATTATTTTAATGGCCTGCATTTACTAGCCCCTTTTTACTGGACAAAGTTTGTAGAGGACAATTAAAATAGTTTGAAATGTCTCTCCCTTCCCCCCGCCCCCAAGTATTTACGTATGTGAGCAGAAATGACTGCAAATGAGATTAGCTCTAATTCTTAAAGATTAAATTATAACTCATAAAAACTTAACACTTTCAGATCTAGACCAGTTAACCAGTTGGACTGCTTCTATCAGTAAGAAAAGATATAAGGTTAGCTAAGCAGGATATAAAATAAAAATCTTGGGGATAAAACCCATAGATGACTGTATAATAGTGTCACAATGGCAATGAATGGGCTTTCCGTTTTGACATCATAGGTAGTCCTTGATTTACAACAGTTCATTTAGTGACTGTTCAAAGTTACAATGGTACTGAAAAAAGGGATCTCCCAATATTAATGGTATTAATCATCAGGACAGCAAAGTTATATTAGAGCCTTTAATATCTTTTATTGATAAGCCTATTAATAAAAAAGTATCTCACAAAAGCCACAATCTAATGTCACAAAGAGCAGAAAGGCCAGAGATGGTTTGCAACATTTCTGGTAGGTGACAGCCCTTCATTAAAGATGAGATTTCTTTTTAATAATCCTCTTTTAGCTCTATGGATTTAAAACTGTTGTAGCCATTTCCTTTCTAGCGATAGGTTTATCCGTGAATAAATCTCAGCTTTCCCAGTTGCCCTTCTACCTGAAATTATTCACTTAAAGCTCTCTTAGGGTCAAAATGATTTTTGTTCTTCTTGCCTTTATCTTATGCTTCTCTCTCCTGCTAAGAAGCAGGATACACTTCAGATACATTCATTGTCAACCTATAGCATGCAGCCTTTTGCTAGTCACAGCAGTTGTGAAACAAATTTCTGGTCATTTCAAATAGAAAAATGACCCCACTTATTCATGTCATCCTGAAATATAATAACTATTGTCCTGACTCATGTGAGTGAACAGAAAGCACTGAAAACATAGTTCTTGGGGCTTAGGAAGGGTTTTTAAAAAACAACAACAGTTGGGAATGTATGCCAAGTACAAGTAATTCTTGGCCATTTGTTTAGTGATCATTTGAAGTTACAACAGCTCTGAAAAAAATGACCGTTTGTCACACTTACAACTGTTGCAGCATCCCCACAGTCACATGATCAACATTCAGATGTTTGACAACTGGAATGTATTTATTTAATTCACTTAACAACTGTCTTGCTTAGCCATTGAAATTTTGGGCTCAGTTGTGGTTCTAAGTCAAGGACTACCTATAGTATATAAATTAGCAGTTCCTGGTGTAATAACAAATGACCTAAAAAGATTTGGTTTTTTTTTTTAAATAATCTGATTAGCTCATATACACCAAATAATATGACTAAATTTAAAAAAGGGCTAATAATGGGAACAGGATAATAAACATATAACCATACTAGATACACTGTGTTAAAAGTGACTCCGTGAATAACTTTCCATCTCTAAGTTTCTTCTTTAATTCAGTACAGACCTCAGAGGTTGTTGAACTGAATCTGTACATACTTGCACTAACAGATGGTAAGCACAAATATCTCCATATTATTCTTCTCCTCATATTCCCTAGCAGCTGGTATTGAGAGGCATACTGCCTTTGATATTGGAGATAATATATAGCCATTATGATTAGTAGGCAATGATGGCATCAGCTTCATTGGAGTGAATAACTTCATTGGAATGTGTGCTTCGTTGCACATATGCTGCCTTTCAGTATATAATGGCAAACATTCTGTTGATCTAGAAATCTTTGTGATCTCTTTATTCCGATTCCTTTCTTGACTGGGACAAATTAGCCACAATCCTTTTATTCTCCCCCTCAATAGTCAAGCAATGAACATATGCTGCCCAGCAATGTTGTTGGCGTAAGAAATGCATAAACTAAGCTATGACAATGGTTATTCTTGTCAAACAAGCTGAAAAGCAGCACAAGACCTGCTATGTTTCCTTTATGTTAAATGCGAACCATGATACTCACTCTAAAGGTTTATTACAAACAATACTTCGCTTTCATTTTAATTCTCCCACTGCCTTCAGCATCTCTGATGATAGCTAAGAGGCCAGTCTTCCCAAGAAAGAACAGTACAGTGTCTGAAATATTTTTTTAAAAAAGTGACCCCACATTTGTAAAGAACAATGATCCAGGGATTATAGAATTTCTGTGGAGAGTGATGGCGAGGTAATCACCTGGAACTTATTCTTCTGCATGATACACAAGGCATCAATAAAAGCAACAAAGATGGAGAAGATGAAAGTAACCAAAAATATCGATATATGTGCATTTCAGGACTCAAACAATACAAATCAAAGAATTACAAGAGCTTGAAGCATTGATCCAGTGAAGGTACAAGAGTACAAGGCAAAGAGAGAATTAGTGTTCAGTGAAACATGATGGTGCACACATGAATTTTTTTTTTGAAGAAAAGCACATATTGCCATTGGTCTCAGCAGTTTATATCAAGTTTATATCATCTGAAGGGTCAGCGGCGAAAGGATGGTCCGTGCACAATGCCCTGCCGGGAATCCTTCATCTGGCTTGCCGGTGACAGAGTCACAGCCCTCAGCGGTATCGTGCTAAAGCCCTTCACACAGGAAAAGCCAGCTCTACCAGCCGAAGTTGGGAGCAGGCTGACAATCAATCAGATGAACACAATAAATGAAATAAGCTATAGAAATAGGAGAAAGAGCTATCCAAGAATGGGTCAGATAGCCAAAACCACGTCTGTCTTTGACCAAGAACGAGTCAAAAGCTGGAGACCATTGGCAGAGGGCATGTCTTACAGCTTTGACAGACTCGGTCTTATTGGCTGACAGACGAGGACAACCCAAGCTGCCTCCACTATGATGGAGAACGGCCAGCCTTTAGGTAATTTCTTGTAAAGAAGTTATGATGTATTTTATGGTTCATCTCCAGGTATACCAGCTGGGTTTCTGGGAACTGGTGCAACATACAGTATATTGAAGACATCAGGTTGGAGAAGACTGATGGAGAGGGTTTCCATATCATATTATGAGTTTTTTTGTTTAATGAAACATCTCCATATAAGGAGTGATCTAATAATGAATATCTGTGCATTACACACACTGTTTAGTCTATCTTAGTCTTTCTCAACCTTGGCAACTTGAAGACATGTGGACTTGGGAGTTGAAGTCCACATATCTTCAAGTTGCTATGGTTGAGAAGCATCGGTCTAGTTAAAACTCCCCTTTTATGACCCCATAATCCCTTAATTTGGATTTGTGTTAGGGCAACTGGATGGAGCAGAGCGTTTAGTGGCCGGCTGCCCTTCCTGATACCACACAAGAAGTTTGCAATAAATATTTTTTTCTTTGCACCCTAGGAGAGAGAAACATCCATCACTACCTAGGATTGAACTCTCAACCATCCGAGTGGGAGGCAAGGTCTTCATCACTAGGCCACCATCTAGCTACCACTTTAATATAATTGTGGGCCTATATCAACAATGCTTGCTTTTTATGACATTTTATTCATCTATTTCATTCAGAGACATTCATCCTATTTTTTTTTTTTAAACTGTGCTTGGAAAAGGGAGATGAAACAAATGACTGGCATGAATTAATTTGGATCAGCCATTTACTATAGTTGGAACTCAGCTGCTTCAGCTGCTGGGAATAAATTTAGCTTCTGTATTTGAAAGCACTGATTCCTATACAAAGCAGATGATTGCCAGGCACTTCAACAGGAATCCTTATCATGATCCTTATCAAGAGAGCCACTTCATTATGTACTTTGAACAGTGGGAAAACTCAAAAAGGGGGAAAAAAAATCATGCCGTCATAATAGCTGCTCCATTGAGAGTTTGGAAGCAGGCAAAATTGGATAAAAGAAATGCAATGGCTTGTGGATTGTGTCCTGCCTATTCTTCTTTTACACAGGATCTGTTTTTCCAGGAACACATAAATCAGGTTAGTGACAGCTGTCACGGATGAATACAGGTTCCAAGTTATTTTATCTGTATAGAAAGTAATTTGACCACTGTACCACTTTTCTCCTTGCTGACATTCTGTGATACCTGGAGGCCATACTCAATCATTACTGACCAAAGAGACCTTTTTAACTCCCCCCCCCAAAAAACCTCCAGTCACAAATTTTAATTCCATGAGCCAATGCTCTTTTAAAAATTTCAGATTTACTTGAAGTATTAACTGTTTTCTGCTATTCAGTGACATCTATGCAACTGCATGTTCTTTAATTACTTCAGGATTTGAAATATCACCAGCCAGAACGCACAATTCAAGCAAGGTACCTTTGCATTTACATTAGAACTAAATGTCAGAGTTTACCTTAGTTCCTTGAAGGGGTCTGCCCTGACATTAGGAGTTTCTATAGATTTGGGGAACACTGTGCCTTCTGCTCCTGAAACCACAAAACAGAACACAAGGCATAGCTGTTATAAACTGTTAGCCGAGGAATGGTATGCAAATCACACATCACATATTTTACAGTTGTCATAACTCCCTTCTAGAACATATACATACTACAATCCTAAAAAAATCCAGAACCAGGACAATGGATATTTTTGCAGTCCTCTATAATATAAAAACCCACTTCCATTTCACAGCATAAGGGAGGAAAAAAGGACATGAGCCTTTCAATTTCTTTCAGTTTTTAATTCTTCTCATCTTAAATTTGCTCTCATCTTTACAGCCATTTGCAATATTTTTAAATGCGTACATTTTAAATATCATAAAAGTACAGCTCTCACCCTGATGTTTGCCTTACTCTGAAGAATAAGAGATGTGGAATCGCTAGGGAAAGGGGAATATACACTTTTGCAGACAGCATTTGTATCTTGGTGTCCTTCCAAAGTCTGAATCCACTAATGAAGAGCTAAAATTAGACTTGGAATACTTCAGAAATGTTCTGCTTTGATCTGGAGTTTTCCTAAATCTGTCAAAAAACATCTAATTTTTTTTTTAATTTTGATTTATATGCCGCCCTTCTCCGGAGACTCAGGGTGGCTTACAATGTGCTCAGCAATAGCCTTCATCCTTTTTTTTTGTATATTTATACAAAGTCAGCTTATTGCCCCCACAACTGGGTCCTCAATTTACCTACCTTAGAAAGGATGGAAGGCTGAGTCAACCTTGAGCCTTGGTGAGATTCGAACCTGCAGTAATTGCAGGCAGCTGTTCTTAATAACAGGGTGCTTAGACCACCCTGGGTGCTAATTTGGTTTGGGATTGGGATTCATTCACTAATGAAGGAGTTTTAGTTTTGATACACATGCGTACCCACATGACAAGACAGGAGAAATTTCCACTTTTACTTCTTTTTAATTGAAATTATTGTTAAAATGCACAGTGGAAGTAATTTCATTTTCAGTTTAGCTGTGCAAGAATGATTTACAGTTTATAACAACTTTGTCACCATCTGAATAGATTCTCCCTTCCTTCCTAATAAGGCAGTGTTTTAGGAATAGGTGAGAGATTATAATCATTTTCCAATAAATGAAGGGATGTTTCAAGGAATATGGAATAGATGGATTGTCAGATGTAAATGCCTTATTCTCTAATGTGTAAATAGTATATGAATGGGGTATCAGGGGTTAACTTATTCTTCACTTCTTAATGTATTCATAATTCACCACTCCCACTTATAGCTCCACCCATTGTATATATAAGGAGCCACCTACATCTTTTTCCTTGCTTCTATCTGTGAATATTCAGTGAATATAGAATGCCTATTGTAAATAAAAGGAAGTATATTTAAACCTTTAACTCTCACTAATTTTATTGAGTCTGATCCTGAAAATATTGCAACAAGCTGGTAGCAGAGGATGGTTAATTGACTCAATAAAAAAAACTTAAAAAAATGTCTAAGAAAGATAGGCCCAACACCAGGGCCTACAGCAAAGAAATGGAAACAGAACAAGAAATAATCAACGAATCCACAAACGCAATTTCGAGAGAATCTGAAGAATACACCACTGAAGACGAAGAAATAATAGACGAAAATGATGACCAGGAGGAAATCGAAATAGAGAATAACGAACTCAGGTCAGAGATATTAAAACTATTAAAAAGCCAGAAGAATGATGAAAGCCTCATCGCGAACCTCCAAGAAATGCTGAAGAACAGCGGAGCAGCGAGAGAGAAAAACATCACTAATGAGAAGTCTAAAGACCCAAAAACAGTGAGTGATATGACTGCAGAGAAAGTCATTACGAAGAAGAAAAACAGTGATCCCGCGCGAAATTTTGAATGGCAGCCATCTTGGTTTCAACAGGCCTCCAAGGTGAGCGAAGCAGAGCCAATCAAAATGCTCAATTCAAAATTTCTGGCGCGAAAAACGTTATCAGACAACGAAAATGAAAAAGAAGATTCGAACTCCTCAGAAGAATCAGAATCAGAAAGTGAAGATGACTCAACAAAATCTCAAATAAAATCAGCAATGAAAACACTTTTTGCTGCATTTGGGCCAAAACTAAAAATTACCAAAGAGCCACCGAAGAAGCGAGCGAGCAAGCCGATGCCTCAGGACCTGCCCGCTCCCATCCTGACTTCGAGAGCGACGACGCCCGAACCCAGAGAGCCTTGTCGATTCCGCCCTACACCACAGACCGAGGCAGGTGCCAGCGCCCCCAGAAGAAAGAGAAGAGCAGCCGCCGTCGTCAGAACTCCCAAGGTCGAACCAGAGACCGACTCGTCTGAATCAGAGCAGAGCGAGCGAGCCGCAATGGAGAGAACCTTCCACGACGACTCCAAAGAAGAAATGGACAACGCGCATGCGCGAAACTACGCAGACGGTCCGGGAAGACATGAACTGGCGAGAGAACCACGCAGACTCGTTGCGAGCATCCCCATGCCGTTTTGCAATTTTCTACACTTGCGAGACCACGGACTACCTCAGGTCGTAAGTAATGGACAAAATAATGTCGGAAATTTACCCAGTGACTTCCCAAAACTAAGGGTTGATGGCATTAATTTGCAAGAATGGTATCAACAGCTCCAGGTTGTCTTTATGAAGGAAAATTTACTATTTTTTATCACTAGTCCCCCAAAAAGACCTTGGACTTTAAAAATAGATTGTTTACACCATAGAGCATTTTTCTTAATAATATCTAGTGTGTCTCCTGCAATGTATCATAGCATCAAACCTAATCTGACTGTTTCAGAAATTATTCAATGCATGTTTAATTTGTTTCACAGCGATAGTGTGGCTACCACCACAAGAATGTCTAAGGATTTCTTTTCATCTAGAGTGAAACCAGGGGTTTCCATAAGTGAGCATTTAATATCTTTAAACAAAATAAGAGCTGAGCTGCATGTGAGGGGGGAGGTGATTTCAGACCAAACAATGAAAAGTGTTATTATCAACTCACTTGATTCATCATATGACAGTTTTATGTCACATTTAGACACTATCAATCTAGGATATTTATCCATAGAAAGTCTATCCAATAAATTGATAGCAGAAGACAATTCAAGAAGAAATCGTTCTAGCAATCACACAGAACACAAACCTTATAGGAAAGTAGCTTTCCAAGAAAAATATAATGAAACATTCAAATGTCACAATTGTGGATCCAGGGAACACAATAGAAGAGATTGTCCCAAAATTTCAAAGGAAAGACATAGGTCAGAATATAGGAACAAATACAATTATAGACAGTCTTCCATAGATAGACATAGATATAGAAGCCCACCAAATTACAAAGAGAATAGAGGGGGCAGAGATAATTCAAAGGATAGAAAATCTGGTTCACTGAATGGATTAAATAAACAAGACAACACTAAAATACAGCAAAATGAGAACAATAATTGGCTTATTGATTCTGGAGCAACTAATCACACCACTAATAACAAAAATATATTGTCTTCATTTACAGAAGATAAATTTGTAATAAAGGTAGCTAACCAAGAAAAGGTTCAAGTATTAGGCAGAGGAAATGTAACCTTGCCTGGTCTAGGAAAAATAGAGGGGGTATTGTTAATACCTGAAATACCTCATAACATACTAAGTGCCATAAAACTAAGTAGAGATTCTGACATTAATATAGTTTTCTCAAAGGGAAAAGCGACTTTGGAGAAGAATAAAATAAATATAGGCACTGTGATGATTAAAGGAGGCCTACCTTATCTGATAACGAAGGAAAAATGGTTGCATAACATTGATTCAAATATGGAAGATTATATTGAAGCAGATGATGAAAATATTAGTAACAGTGACAATGATGAATGTAAAATATCTCATGATCACGCAGATGCACACAATGAAAAAAAACCAAAAATAGGTAAACCAATTCATGATGAGTGTGCTCACATCTTACATAGGAAGTTAGGACATGCCAGTTTTCCTGTAGTACAAAAAATGACTGAACACGCAGAAGATGTCAAAATAAAAAATTGTGAAAACTATTTGGAATGCTCAGTATGTAAATCCACAAAACTAAAAACTAGTCCCAGGCCAAGAAAATCTACTAGATCAACTAACAAAATTTTTGACTTAGTACACATGGACTTAGTTGGCCCATTAACTCCATCAATCACCTATAGAAAACGTTACTTCCTGACAATAGTAGACGATTATAGCCGTTATGGTTTTGTTTATACATTAAAACACAAAGATGAAACCTTTCAAAAATTTAAGGAATTTTACAAACGCATAGAAACACAACACAATATCAGAATAAAACAAATTATGACAGATAGGGGATGTGAATTCATGTCTAAAGAATTCTCCCAATGGTTAAAGGATAGAGGAATGCTACATTACACGTCTAGTCCATTTTCTGCGTTTCAGAACGGGATTGTAGAGAGAAAGAATTCCACATTACAAACCATGATTAGATGCACATTGGAGGATGCTGGCTTAAGCAAACAATTTTGGTCAGAAGCCTTACATTATTCAAATTACACACAAAATAGAACCTGGTCCAGTATTGTAAATAAGACACCATATGAAGTAATGTATAATAGGAAACCAAAATTAGCACACATGCACATATTTGGAGTCACTGCAGACGTACACATACCTAAACAGTTGAGAAGAAAGGGAGAAAACGTATCCAGAAGACTCAGATTTATGGGATATGAAACTGGCACCAAAGGGTACAGATTCATTGATAATAATAACAAATTTATAGTTTCCAGAACAGCTGTGTTCCATGAACAGGCCAACTGGTCTAAATTACATCTTAATGAAATATTTCCAAATAAATGTAAAGATACAAAATCTCATGAGAAAGAGACCATAGAAAAACAGGATATCAACAAATATAAAAGCAAAACCAAAACTTGGACAAATAGCCAACACAAAATAAAGACAGACACACTAACAAAAAAAGAAGCAAGATATTTGCATGATAACAATAGCAAACCTGAAAGAGTCATTAGAAACAACAGAAATCAAATGCCAAATAAATACAGAGATTACATAATGCATATGGATGGTGAGCCAATAACACCTAATACTTATGAGGAAGTGTTAAAACTCCCTCGTGAAGAAAAAGAAAAATGGGAATTAGCTATGAAAAAAAGAGATGGAAAGTTTACAAGGATTAAATGTATTTACACCTGCAATTGCACCTAAAGATAAAACAATTATTGGTACCAGGTGGATATATAAAATTAAGAACTTAGAAGGAGGCAATACTCTATATAAAGCTAGATTAGTTGCACAAGGTTATGCACAGAAATATCCGGAGGACTATACTGACACGTATTCCCCCACTGTAAGAACAGAGAGTGTCAAAACAGCTCTAGTGGTAGCATCAGCACTCAATCTTGATGTATTTCAATATGACATACAGACTGCGTATCTACACGCAAAACTAGATAAGGAAATATACGTAAGAGCACCTCACAGTCAATACACCAACAAAAATGAAATTTGGCTGTTGAACAAGAGTTTATACGGATTAAAACAATCTGGTAAAAGATGGTATGATTGTTTAGTAAAAGTACTTAAGACCATGGATTTCAACGCTACCACTGCTGATAACTGTTTCTTTGTCAAAAAGGGTGATGATCACATTGAATTTGTGTTGATTTATGTAGATGACATTTTATATATAGGAAAACACAAAGAGAGAAGAGAAACTTTTGTAAATAAGTTAAATGAACATTTCTCGTTGAAATCTCTAGGTAAAGTGAACAAATATCTTGGTGTTCAAATTAATAAGACTAGAAGGGGATTCAAACTCACTCAGAGAGATAAGATTATAGAACTTTTAAATAAATGCAATTTAAACAATGCTGTGATACTCCTATGCAAACTGATTTTCTTAGAAATACTGATGAATCTTCCCCTGAATTCAAGGATAACACGTTTTATAGATCAATCATAGGTTCACTTCTTTATATATCTAATTGGACTAGACCAGATATCGCCTTACCACTCAATTTATTATCCAGACACGTCAGCAAACCAACAATGTATCACTGGGAAGCTGTTAAAAGAATTTTAAGATATCTGAAAAGTACACTAGATTTTTGCTTAGTATTAGAACCTAGTGATAATAAAGAACCAAAGCTTGCATGTTATGCAGATGCGGACTGGGCTGGAGACACATCATGCAGAAAAAGTACATCTGGTTATATTTTTCTCTTAAATGACTGTCCAGTTTACTGGTATACTGGTAAACAAGAACTAGTAGCCACTTCAACGACAGAAGCGGAATATGTTTGTTTATCCAAAGCTGCAAATAACCTTGTATGGTTTAATGATTTAATTTCAGATGTTTGGAAAAAACCTGCTTTGCCTTTTGTTATGCATGAAGACAATAAAGCGGCCATTGAAATATCTAGATCTGATGCCATTGGACAAAGGTCCAGGCATATAGATATAAAATTTAAACATGTGAGGCAATTATCTCAGGATGGATTTATTAAAGCAGTGCATTGTGATACTTCAGAACAATTAGCTGACATATTGACAAAGCCTTTACCTTCTAAGCAACACAAATATTTAACATCTAAATTGTATGTCTTGTATTGTCCTGAATCAGAATGTAATTGGTGTTGTATAACGAATCGGCATTTAGAGGGGGATTTGTCAGATGTAAATGCCTTATTCTCTAATGTGTAAATAGTATATGAATGGGGTATCAGGGGTTAACTTATTCTTCACTTCTTAATGTATTCATAATTCACCACTCCCACTTATAGCTCCACCCATTGTATATATAAGGAGCCACCTACACCTTTTTCCTTGCTTCTATCTGTGAATATTCAGTGAATATAGAATGCCTATTGTAAATAAAAGGAAGTATATTTAAACCTTTAACTCTCACTAATTTTATTGAGTCTGATCCTGAAAATATTGCAACATGGATTTTTCCTAGTACCTGAGGGTAAGACAATAAACAGCAGGTATAAGCCTTTTCACTGAGATATCCAAAGTTGAACTAAGGAGGAGGAATTTCCTGATTATGAGAGCTATTAATCAACAGAACAGCTTTCCTTCCTGAGGAACAGCTGAGGGTACTCCTTCAATGAAGGCTTTTAAGAAAAGACTAGACAACCATTTGTCCAGAATGGTATGAGGATTCCTGCACTGGGCAGACAGTTGGACTAGAAGGCCTCCCAGATCCCTTCCAACTCTATGATTCTACAAGCTTAACAGTACAATTTCCCCCCCGACCTTTGGTTTTGAGTTCTAAATTCCAAGCATGTATTGTATAAATGCGTAGACTGCCATCTAAGTTTTAATATATGAGTGCCCTATTTAAATTCCACTTCTATCTATTCTTTCTAATTCTATGGTTAAGGAAACTCTTACAGATATTACAGTACAGGTAGTTCTCAATTTATGACTGGTTGTTTAGTAACTGTTCAAAGTTACAACCTATCTGAAAAAGTGGATTTATGACCCAAATCCAGTGTTCTGACTTATGCCCTCCACCCACACCCCATGATCATATCACTGCACTCCAGGTGCTCAGTAACACAACCACATTTACGGTTGTAACCCAAGGATTACCTGAGGGGCAAGGCTTCCTTCTTCTTTAGTTCATCAGAAGAATTGGCAGCTGGCCTCAATCTAGCTGGCAATACTTGGATAAGTGTAACCCTATTTTTTCCACCACATTTCCACCCCACTGAAGGCCTTCTGCAACAAGCAGACTTAAGGTTGCATGGATGTTTACTTTCCCCCCAGATCACTCCCACAAATGCTTTGCGGACTGCAAACAATACATAAACAATTGGGCTTTCAGCCGTGCAAACATTGCCTAATGCATTTAAGGATCAATAGTTGCCTTTTTAATGCTAGTGAACATAGCCATCCGTGTTCAGCAACTAGTACAAAATCATCTCCATTTCTAGGAGTAATCACTTCCAATCCAACCCTAGTCCTCCCTAGAGTTCTTAATGTTGTTTTAGATTTTCCTTTTGCCACCCTTTCCCCTTCTATGAAAGTAGTTCCTATCAAATACCTTACTCTCCGGTCATTATCGAAACACTGAATTTTGTTTCGATATCTGCATGCAGACAAGGATATGTGAAGCAGGGGCGGGTTCCAAATCTCATCTCTTGCTCTTGCTCGCATGGCACTTCTGTGCTTCTGCATATGCACAAAAGCGTCTGGGTGGGTGGGCGGAGGCTTCCGCTACCACTGCTACCGGTTCGCCTGATCCGGTGCGAACTGGTAGCAACTCACCACTGATGTAAAGAGCCAACAAGAAGCTATGCTAAGAGCAGACACATCAGGTGTGTATGTATAAGTGTATTAAGGAATATAAATAGAAAATGAAAAGTTATTTTATTTGATTTTTTTTTAAAAAAGGTATATAGAAATATTTTATATATAATTCAGATAAGTAGTTTTCATTGTATTAAAAGACTATCTAACAACTAGCAAATAAAGTACTAATAGCAGGGAACAGAAATAAAATAATGTCTAAAATATTAAGCAACCATTTTTAATGGAATGGCAGGATTTAGTGCAATTTCCATGTATGGAGTTATTATAGTAGGAAAATCTACTTCTAATGTATTTTTGCAGAGACACAACTCTGAAATCATTTATAGCTTTATTTATTTTACCTTGACTCTACTCTTATTCTTAATGAACTCTATGGTAATGAACAATAAAAGTATAATATATCTGAAAAAATCTAGCCTAGCCACACATAATAAGGTAATAACCAACATGTCCATAGTACGCTTGTATACACAAAAATAATAATCTCAATTTAAAATTGTTGGGTAAACAAAATTATTGTGCAATATTGTGAAAAACTCATAGTACTGGAATTTCCTTAGATATTCTAGAGTCAGATAACACATAGAAAAGGTCTTCACTTTTGTATGAAATATTTTAAGATATTTGTATGGTACACTCTTTAGAAGAAACCCAAGTCAGAATTCCTGCTAATGAATTTGAATAGAGTCATTCAAGAGCAACTCTATGTGATAATAATATGACAAAAAGGTTACTGGTGCATGAATAATTGTAGCCAAGATCTCCTTGTCTAGAAACTGCTTAGAAACAGTTTAGAAACTGCTGCTGTTGGTGAACTAGATGAAGATAGTACAATATATTATCTATTAACAAAGCCGCCTTATCGCCAGTGGCTAGATGAACAACATCATAGGTTTAAAAAGGTTGAAAACTGATTTCCTGGAACAAAAAACACAAGACAGTGTCTCTGCTCATGCTCCTTTTATTATTGTGGAGAATCATATAGAAAACCTTAAAAAAGTAATGTGATAATTCTAAAACATAATTCAAGGCCAGGAAAATTGGGGAACACAAGAAACAGTTAGATTTTCAAGACTGATGTCAGCTCTTAGAGCTAGGCCCAGTCAATAGACTCCACAAGAAATACTTGATAGATATAAGCCACAGAATCCAAATCTTGAAAGCCTGATGATGTTTTCCCCTTCCCCCTCTCTTGTATTAAAGAAAGTCAAGGTGTAGCAATTTAACTTTAAACTACATTAATATTCTTTTCCCCTAGGCTTAAATTTTGTTTTGCTAACTATCACACTCCTCTTCCAAAGTCATGTCTGTGATTCTCTACCATTACCGCTCATCAGTTCATTAAATCATCTAGACTGTAATCTAATTGCCCTGATGCCAATACAATTTATGATTTTTGCTACAAACTTCCATTTTAGCACAAATGGCCTGCAAATGTTAGTGTGACCTCTAGAGGACAGCAAACTGTTTTCTATATACAGATTAATAGAATTGGAAGGGACCTTGTAGGTCCAATGCCCCCCCCTCTTGCTGAAGCAGGAGACCCTACACCATTTCTGACAAATGGCAGTCCAGTCTCTTCTTGAAAGCTTCCATTTATGAAGCTCCCACAACTTCTGAAGGCAAGCTGTTCCATTGGTTGATTGCTCTCACTGTCAGAAAATTGTCTGACACTGTACTTATTTCCAGGTTGGATCTCTCCTTGTTCAGTTTTCATCCATTATTCCTTGTCTGGCCTTCAGGTACTTTGGAAAATAGCTTGACCCCTTCCTCTCTGTGGCAGACCCTCAAATATTGAAACACTGCTATCATGTCTCCCCTGGTCCTTCTCTTCACTAGACTAGCCATGCCCAGTTCCTTTGACCGTTCTTCATATGCTTTAGTCTCCAGTCCCCTAATCATCCTGGTTGCTCTTCTCTATACTCTTTCTAGAGTCTCAACATTTTTTTTTTATATTGTGGTGACCAAAACTGGAGTATTCTAGATGTGGTCTTATTAAGGCTTTATAGAGTGGTATTAGTACCTCACTTGATCTTGATTGTATACCTCTGATAATGCAGTCTAGGATTGCATTGGCTGTTTTGGCTGCCACTGCACACTGCTGGCTCATATTTAGCTGGAGTCCACTAAGACTCCAAGATCCCTCTCACAGTTACTACTATTAAGCCTGGTTTCACCCAGTCTATATGTGTATTTTTGGTTTTTCTTCCCTAAGTTAGTTTCCATTTAGTATTATCTGGAGAACCAAAGCCCCCCAAACAGTATTTATCCAAATCTTATATCAGTTGGTAGAGTTGTATGCAATTTCAAGATAATAGGAGCTAGCCCAGAACTTTGTAAGACCTGATAATTTAATTACTAAAAACTATTGTATTTATTTAGTTCAAGTAATTTTCAAACTTTGATTTTCTAAAAGCCAATGTTTATTGTTTAATTGCTCCCTCTGTATAATTAACACAAATAGCATGTGTTAATAGCATAAAATCAAAATTCCAGTCTCAAAATTGCACTTTTATAACCTGGTTACAACCATTCAATTGTAATACCTACTAAATCCAAATAGAGCTTATTTCCCAGTAAAGGAATAGAAGTTACCGCAAATGTCACAACAAGCTTAAAAGAAATAATTCATGAATACATATTGTGCTGAAAAAGACAAACTAATTGTTACAATTCCAATTGCTTTTGCATTCACAATCAAATGCTATCTAAGAATCTTCATGATGGATAGAGCCTTCAGAAATTTTAAGTTCAGCTGATAAAATGGAAAACCGAAGTTATATTTTTTATACATTTATACATTATAAGTTATACATTTCAAGAATTTTCTGAAGAGTAGGAGAGGAACCAGCTCTAGAAAAGAATGAATACATTCAAAAAGTAGAAGAAATTCTACTTAGAAAAAGAAATTAAGAGTATATTTGGATTGATATCAGAATAAAGCATCTAAAAAGGAAATGTGGAAGTAGGAGGAATATAGAAGAATATAGTAGGAGGAAAATAGAAAGTTGTTGGGTCAAGTGCGTGTGAGCACATGTACACATACCCAAAGTTATAGTCATCCTGAATGGCATCAAAGACCAAATCTGATTGAAGAACTGAAGATTACATCCATATTAAACACTTTTATTCATAAACATGTGTAGCAAGATGAAATCTTGGGAGAATTCCATCAACCTCATCCTAAGTGGTTGAACTGCAAATCTATAAATTAAATTTTCTGAAACTGACTCTTAGAATAACTTTAGAATAACTTTATTGTCACTTTGAATGTACACTGATCAGCATATATTAAAATGAAATTACATTGCATACAGCTCTCAAAAGGTCTGCACCTCTAACATAAACATGACAGAATAAATAAATAAATAAATAAATAAATAAATAAATAAATAAATAAATAAATATATACATACATACAAAATTATGCACGTACCCACATATATTATACGACATAGAGACACAACACAGTGTAGTTCGGATGTATACATGTACATGGTGACAGAAACAAATCTAGCAAGGTTACCAGATGGATGGCATAGGGCACATAGCTGTTACAGAATCTGGAAGTCCTGTTAGAAATACTTCAAAACCTCCTCCCAGTGGAGAGCAACAGAAACAGACTGTGAAGTGGGTGTGTGGGTGTAACAATGATTTGAGCTCTAAGCACATAGCACTTATAAGCAGTATCCTGAATGACAAGAAGCGAGTTTCCTATAATCTTCTCGGCTGTCCTTACCACTCTCTGAGTGGACTTTCTAGCTGAGGCACTGCTGCCACCAAACCAAACATTATTGCAGTTTGTTAAAATGCTCTCAATCATGCCTCTGTAAAAAGTGGCCAGGACAGAAAGAGAGAGATATGCTCTCCTCATCCGATGCATGAAATGCAGACGCTGGTTTCCATGCTTTACTAAGGATGATGCATGGAGAGACAGAGACCAGTTCGGATTGTTAGTTATCTGCATCCCGAGATACTTGACACTGTTGACCAGTCTGCAGGAATAAGTAGCACCCACATCAGAGAAACTTTATTTAAGTATCTTAAGAAGGTCAGCATTATTTATATTATATTATCTTGTCATGTCATGTCATTTTAGACCACAAATGAAAACAAGCAGAGAAGTGCAAAGCACTGCACTGGTTCCATAATCACCCTGTCCCAAGATCTGGGTTAACAACCAGGCTTCAACAATTTTCTGAATGATGAGAAGATATGAACCATACCATTTCCTGGGGAGAGGGGGATCATTCCAGGAATTGCCATAAAATAGGAAAGCTTCCTGGGTTCTGCTGCATGACACTTTTTAATAGATGGGACTTGAAACACATTTGCCCTGCAGGACCAAAGCGACAGAGAAGGAGAGATAAGGCTGTATGGTCCAGGGATTCTTTAACAGCTAAGCAGGCCATAAAATATTCAATACAGATTTTATTTTTCTGCTATATATACAGTATCTATAAACTACAAAAGAAAACAAGAAAACACTTCATTATCGCTCTTCCATCTTTACTGAGCACAAAGCAAACCCTGTCAGATTGTGGATAAATCAATATCTCTTATTTCTTTTGCTATTGGAAACATTTCTCACTATGTTTTGAACAAGGGGGAAAGTAACCCTATGGTTTGGTTTAAAGTATTGCTTTATATTAAGCTATTGATTTTGTGGTTCACAATTCTATGTTCTCAGTAAAATACAGAAAGCAAGTAGCAACAAACCTGTGTATTTTATCCTTATTCTAAACCACAATAAATTATTCTTTTATTATTTACGAAATAATTTTTATTACAAGCCCACTATACTAAATCTTTCTTTTAACGCTACATTATATATCAGCAACAAATGTTCATAAATACTTTGAGTGGAAAATCCATAAAGCTATTTCACCTTTATTTTAAGTTCTATTTAATGCTTCTCCAAAATGATTTCATCAATGATGAGTCCATCTGCTGGCTTTCTGCCCAACAGCCTAATTCCATACACTCAATCAGGAATTTATAAAGCATGTGACACTATCTGTCTAAAAGGTTTTGAGTTACTGTAATTATTTGACCAATGCTTTTTTTCTACCCCTCGTCCTATATCGGTATGCAAGGGAAAACCAATTTGCAAAACAAACAACAATGCCCCCCCCAGCCCATTTTCATATAAACTCAGTTACTATAGTTACAGTGAGCAAATTGCTTCTGTGAAAAGGATAATAAACACACAGGCACATGTTATGTGAAGAAAAAACCCCTCTTAATCAGGGGTGAAATCCAGCAGGTTCTGACAGGTCCTGGAGAACCGGATGTGGAAATTTTGAGTAGTTCGGAGAACTGGCAAATGCCACTTCTGGCTGGCCGCAGAGTGGGGTGGGAATGGAGATTTTGCAATATCCTTCCCCCAGGACTGGAGAGGGAATGGAGAGTTTGCAATATTCTTCCCCCAGGAGTGGAGAGGGAATGGAGAGTTTGCAGTATCCTTCCCCTGCCATGCCCACCAAGCCACGCCCACAGAACCAGTAATAAAAAAAAATGGATTTCACCATTGCTCTTAATGCTACTAAATAACATAACTATTGCATAACTTTGTGTCAGCCTTGCAAGGTAGACCAGATAAGAAGCATACTTAGCTCTATCTTTATTGTCAACCACATTAACAGAAAGTTGTAAGACTGAAAGTAAATGTGTCCCTCCTCCCGGCCTCCTTTGCCTTTATTTTCCAGGGAACCAGGAAGAGTCCTAATCTGCCATGCCCTTCTTTCTGCAGGCTCAGATGCCTCTTACTCATTGCTTGATCTGTGGCTCTTCATCCTGTCTCCCAATGTCATTCTCACATGCCATTACATCTGGACCTGCCATTTCACTTCTAAAAGCTGATTTGCAAATGTTAGGTGTCTGTTTCTTTTGAAGAAGCTCATTGGTTGCATGTAGATTTAAGCTGTCTTTTATCCCCGCAGCCTAGGTTTTTTCCCGCCTGGTTGCAATATTTGCTGTTAAATATTCAGAAGGAAAAGAAATATTTATGGGGGTTATCTTCCTAAGGTCTTGCACTGTATCTCTGAGGTGTATATTTAGAAATCTTTCCTGAAGCTGCCTCCATTTCACTGGCTACTTCATGAAGCCACCTCATCATGTGCCATCTTGGAATGAAATAAATTCATCATTAAAGAACAACAGTTTTTTAAGAAGTTTAAAAACCTAATTCAATCCACCTCATTAAGAACTTATACATCACTGATCCTATTTTTTCTGGTTTTACATTACACATAATGCAAATGTTCCATTCCCACTGTGCTTGACTTTTATGTTTCTTCTGATGTACCCAAATATCAGTTTCCTGTAACAAAGTGGACTAAAGTATCATCATCCAGTCATTTTTACTTCCTTCAGGAAACATGCATTCCTTGGAACAGATAGCATATCAACCTATTACCCTTCTACCAACACTTTTTAAAATTTCTTCTCCCATTTCCCTAGTGTTAGTAACATTCTACCAAGAAGCACACATTAATCAATTTGCACTAATTTCCCCCACTTCCTATCATTCACTATCTTGACTGCTGTGTATATTTATATTTGCTGTCTTTTATTGTTTAATACTTTTGGAATTGTAAGCTGCCCAGAGTCATTGATTGAGATGGACAGCTACATAAATTGAATAATTACAACTCCATTTCCTTCAACTATTAGACTTCAATACATCAATTTGCAGATCTATTATATCATATAAATAAGTCATTTACATTGTCAATCCCTTTGATTTTGCCTTAATGCAACAGAATCTATATAGTAATTTTTTAACTAACATAACTGTAAAATCATCACAAGTATTACTTACAATTTTTCTTTACACATTAAATAAATTAAATAACCAAGAGAATGCCAAATATCCTTGACTTATTTCCTATTGTGTTTTTAATGCTATAGGTACTGCCTATTTCAGCAAGATTTTTTTCCTAAAACCAAATGCACAAAACTGGCTGTCCCATAACCACAGATCTCCTGTTACTTAGAATTTAAATCTACAGAAATTTTTTTTTCCTCAGATACAGTACATAACCAAAAGCTTCTCACAAGAAGGCACAACTCACATTGAGAACATTTACTTGAGAAACAAACCCAAACTGCAAGTGCTTCAAACTTCCCAAAATTATTTCTTCCTTTTCAATGAATAATTGCTAGAAGTAAATTTTTCTAAAAAAAATATTTAGAAAAACAAACATGAGACTTTTTGTGTTCACTTTCTTTGAGGAAATTCAGAGCAGTACAATAAGGATAACACAGAAAAACCTAAAGACAAAAACAGGTATGACCAACTATGGATCCTTGTAGTTTGCATAGTCATTTCAGGTGCATGGCAACTGGCTCACAATTATGACTGGCACAGTATTTGTGCAGTCATGTGATTATCATTTGTGGCAGTCACTGCCAGCTTCTGACAATCAGAGTCTGTAAAGGCAAAATCTAGTTAATTAAAGTTCTTGTTGGAACTAGAAATAGTTCCATAGTACTTCTCCAAATAGGTACTTCTCTGCTAGTTGTAAAAGCAACTGAAATTATACTGCAGATGGAAGTAGGTGAGAGTAAAAAGAAATGTACAGTTTGGGGGTCCCAATGTGGACAGTTCCCCGGGCTCTGATTTAATGTAATATTTTAACATTCTTTTTAAAATGAAAATAGCTAACAAAATTCTATATTATTATATTTTTCTTTTATTTACAAGAATAACATAATAACAGAGTTGGAATGGACTTTGGAGGTCTTCTAATCCAACCCCCTGCTCAGGCAGGAAACCCTATACTATTTCAGACAAATGGTTGTCCAATCTCTTCTTAAAAACCTCCAGTGATGGGGCACTCTGGATATAAGTCATTCCACTGATTAATTATTCTATCTGTAAGGAAATTTCTCTTTAGTTTTGGGGTGGTTCTCTCCTTGATTAGTTTCCATCCATTGCTTCTTTTCAGGTTCTTTTCAAAGCACCTTCAGGAGCTTTGGAGAATAAATTTGGAGAATTAGTGGCAGCCCCGTTGATATTGGAACTCTGCTATTATATCACTCCTAGTCCTTTTCATTAAATGTCAACATTTTTTTTATGTCATGATGACCAAATCTGGATGCAATATTCAAAGTGTGGTCTTACCGAGGTATTACAAAACAGTGTTAACATCTCACATGATCCCTCTGTTAATGCAGCCTAGGACTGCGTTGGCTTTTTTGGCAGTCCCAGCAGACTGCTGGCTCATATTTAAGTGACTGTCCATTAGGAATCTAAGATCCCTCCGGCAGTTATGTGTTGCCCAATGAGAAGAATGATCCCAAGTCTTACCACAGACACATAAGCAATTTTAGAAAATGATAGCTACTATTTTGAAGTTTGCCTCCTTGCTAAAAACAATTTAAAGGAAAGGTAGGTTGATCATGGCATGAGTTGTTTGACTTCTGCTAAGTGGATATTTTATGACTGCCCATAGCAACCATGACAACAGGCGTTTTGTGAATTATCATCTGCTCTTTGTGATTTGATAAAACCTGGTGGCATCCAGATGTATCACTTTACAATTTGAATTATAATCTGACATATGAAGAGAAGCCAGTTCCCTTCCATATTTAATTTAACAGTAAAAAACTAAGCAGTTTTCATTGTAACAGTGTGAAGGAGAGAAGGGATTGGACTGGACTAATTGTATTTGGATAGAAATTAGCTGGGAGGCTTATACTGAAAAGTAATTTGGAAGTTTGTTTTGATCAAAGGAATACAAATCAAAAGTGGTGTTAGCAGAGACTACTTTTAATATTCTGTATGTTCGTTATTGGATTGCCCATTCAATTACTGCTAGAACATTGACTGTCCTTCATTTGTTGAGATACATTTGTCAGAAAACTAATAATATTGAAGCAAGTCAGGGCAAGGATCACTGTCTCTGCTGCAATATTAGCAAGCTATAGAGCAGGCAGGTTATGATTATGAATACCATTTACTTATGATTGTAAATCTATATGTGGAAGTGCTTGTGATGAGATAAAGAATCCCTGTTTTTGAAGTTGCTTCGGACTATTTTTTTTCACACTGTCCTGCCTGAGGACAAATTTATTCATTCAGCTACTGCTTGTCCTACTGTGGTACTGATTAAATGAGAAACAGGGACTGAAGACAAAGCAGAGCCTTTGGAATTAATGTCAAAACACCTCCCTACCACCCTCCTTTGTAAGTTTAAAAACATATTATTTGCAATTATGCAGTGCAATTCTTATAAATATCTGCTTTTGAATTGATCCAGATGCATTTAGTCATGTGTTAAGCTCAATGAAATCAATGGGAATTAAGTTAATGATTTCACTTAGACTGGATGCAATTCTTTTAATTCCATCATTTGGAAGGATGAAATTCAACAAAGCTACCAGCTAAATGTATTTTAATGGTATGTGTTACCCCATGAGACGTTCCACCCAGTGCACTGAGCGGTGAGGATACTTCATTATGTCTGATCTATTTTGAAGATGTCTTTGCAATGTTTACTTTTATGAAAAAAAAAACCCTAAAAAAAACTAAACTACTGGAATATTGGACAATCACTATTCTTCAAAGTACACAGAAATAAATGTGAACTCTATGTCATTGTCCTGGGGACGCCCAAGTGTGGGATTCCTACACTCTTCAGGAAGTCTTCTTCCTTGTCCCCCATAAATGTGGAAACTGACATGAAAAAAATGCTAAAAAATTAACTGCATCTGTGGACAGTTCTTATTACACCCTCTTCTAGTTTAGTGTCTGAATTCTGTTTCCATGACTTTCTTGTTAAGTGAAATGGATAAGTGAATACGTGACACAGAAAGAGAGAGAGAGGCTTATTGGAAGATCACTGACAGCTGCCATCTCATATGAAGTTCTCTTATTCAAGAGGTGACCAGAGGTGAGATTCGCAAACTGTAGCAACCAGTTCGCTCAGCACCAGAAATGTGTGCGCATGCTGTCCTCGCATGCGTGCGGCATCACAAAACATGGCAATTTGCTCGCTTGCGCCATCCACAGATGCATACGGCATCAAAAACACAGCAATATAGGACAGGATTGTGCCCGTCCCCACTACTGTTTCGCCAGAACCGGTCTGAACTGGCTGAATGCCACCTCTGTGTCTGACCCATTTCCACCTTTTTTTTGTCCCCTTGCAGGTCAGAGGAGATAAGCAAATAAGCTTTCTCCTTCTGAGCTACAGTTCTCCATAGCTCAGCCCTTCCATAAAAAGTGCTAATTGCAAGTTAACAACCTCACCTCTATGAGCTTAATTAGTTGATTAGAACTCCTCAATCTGTTTGCCCTGCTTCCTGAAATTGACTGGGCCTTAATCAGTTTCACACTGATTGCTTTTGTTGTCAGATGCACAAAATTGGGTTGTAAATGCATATACTGGTGGAAGAATGATTTTTTAAAAATTATTTATCATTGCTGTATTTGTAAATGGCGGTTAACCAAGGTAGTTGTTAAATGAGGAGTGGTTGTATAGATAAAGCATAATTTGCTCTTTTACTGCCAATTTATCATGGTCCTTTCTCTAGGAGCTACAGCATCTTCTGCCACACTTCCCTCCAAAGAAAGTGGGGAAGAGAGAAAGAAGTAAAAAAGAACCACAATTAAGAGCTAAGGGACACAAAAACAACCTATTTATGACATTCAGAGGATTTTTTAGTAATTATATCTGTGGATTTATTTATTTTTTTAAAAGGACCCTGCTGTTTCTTGTTGGTAGCATACATAGTCTTGAAACTATGGTTATTCTGTCCAATTCCATATTTTAAGATGATCTTGAAAATAAAGATGATCTTTATTATCCCTGCAGAATGGGATAATAAAATAACATTCAATATACAGCTTTGTTGAGATACTCCATTTCTACAGTGTTATCCAAAACAATTGTGATCAGAAACATACCACCTTCAAACAATGTCCTAATCCACCTTGTACCCATCTTGCACTTTTTTGTTCGTTTATTTGTCTGCAGGATGGAGATTGGGATTACAGAAGGGATTGGGATTACAGAAGGGATTACAAAATTGTGGCTAGGTTTCTTTTTTGCAGATGGATTTTCATAACTGAGATGAAGAGAAATGTAAATAGCATAAGCATAAAAAAACAAGCGTTCTTTTGTACGGCTTTGTAGTTCAAACAGATTTGTAGGAAACCAAATACGTACATAATAGTTTCTAGATTTCTTGATCTTGAACAATAAAATTTACATAAAATCCTGACTATACTTTTATAAAAATAACAAATGCACAGGGTAGTTATTAGTTGCTTGATGTGCATGATAAATATTCATGGAGATGTGTTGCTTCCCATCCCACCTCTTTTCTCCCACCTAAGTATGTATTACAAAACCTGGGTGAGAATGCCTGGGATGCAAAGCTCTGAGTCAATAAGGAATATTTTTATAGAAAGATGGAATTATTAAATCGTCACATTCACCTCCCAAACTAAGCCAAAAAGCACCCAGGGGCAAGGCAGATTATTTCTTCTTCACCTTCTAGAAAGAATGCCAGCTCCTGGGGATGCAAGGCTGCACAAAGAAGCAGCTTTTGGAAACCAGGGGAAAGAATGCTATTAGCTTAAAGCTCTCTGCTTTAATTCCATGAACACTTACCAGGAAATAATCCCTACACAAAATCATGTTACATATGAGACATTATGGTCATTAACTTTTTAAATATATCCCGTAAATATCTTGATGAAGGCATTTTACAAATAAGAATGATAAGGTTAACTGTCTGCATACAGATTCTGACTTGACATGTCTGCGGTTCTTGTTGTACTTAACTATCACATTTTGAAAAATATCAAATACGAGTTTTTATCCAACTTGTCAGGATGGGGGAGAGTTGCCATCTCTTTGCTGAATCTTCAGCCCTCCTGCTGATTTAATCAGGCAGGGGATGCTGAGCTCACAGTTGCAAGAGATAATTAGGGTTTCCTTGTTGGAGGAGTAAGCTTCCCTTTGCCTAAAGGAGGAGGTGGTGAAAACTTTATTAAGTAAACCTTCTCTTGATGTGAAACAGTTGGGAAATTACTGGTTGTTTTAAATGTATTGGGTGGGGGCCTTGTCCTGTGGAAGCTGTTGATTATCCGAACCCAATTTAATTAAGCTGTTAGGTGGGGTATGGCATTGTGGCTGCTTTGTGGATGAGAACTGGATGTAAGGAAAGGGAGCATAGTCATTTTAGTACTCTTCAATCCTTCATCAGCTTCACTTTCTGCATTAAACTATTGGAAGTAACCAATATGAACTCCAGAGACAGGTACCATCAGCATGCTGATGACACCCGGATCTACCAATCCTTGCTATTGAATGTCATGAAAGTACTTAATTTCCTTGACAATTTCCTTACTACAATAGTAGAATGGATAATCAAAACACAGAAGCCTAATAAACAATTTTTGGTAAAAGACCTAAGCAAATGGAGTAGGGAGAAAGAAACTTAAGGAAGACTACAGTGCCAGCAGTGTTAAGGTCTCATTTCTTTTACTAGCTAGGCATTTCCAAAAATCTGTTTACTGATCTTTATTTCCACTACTAATTTTTTTCTCGGTTGAAATCTGCCTTGAGTTGCCTAATCTCTACCTTCATCTGGACAGAAAGGTAGGATGTAAATAAAATTTTAATTATAAAATAAATCAGAATTATTCACAAGTGTATTTTAATTTTATTTTACTATATTAAGTACTGCTTGATTAATCTCAAAATAACCAATTTCACTTTATATATTGGTCAGCTAATTTAGTTTAATTTAATTTAAATGATTATATGGCTGCCATCTCACAACAGTGGCTCTGGGTGATATACACAAATTAAAACAACTGCACCATAAAACCCATGATTCTCAAGGTTAAAGCAAACTCCAAATTGCAAAACACAACCTTAATAGCAGAGCTTATCTAACTTTCTGGCCTAAAAGCCTTGGGGACCAGCAGGATCTCCAAAACCTTGTGAAAGTGAGAGCCATTCAATTCTCCAGAAGGATGTTTATCCACAAAACAGATGTTGCCAGAGTAGGCATGACCCCTGGCTTCAGCAATATTATACTATTTGATAAAGAGAACCCAGAGTATGTTTTCTCTGCAAATCTGGTGGATTGAGCAGTAATAATTGGGGGGGGGGGGGAAATTGTGGTCCTACAAGTAGAGCTTCATAGGTGATGACCAGTATCTTGAATCACAGCTAGAATACAAATGTGAAATGTAGCTCACAGAGCAGTGGTATTATATGAGCATAATGAGAAACACAAAAAACTGTGCTTGGAATAGGAGGTTCCAAGGACTCCTACACTGTACTTCAGGCAATTACATAGGATTTATATGGCCGGGCTCCAGGTGAATTTATGTTATTTAATCTGTCAGATACCTAGAATAGTCCTTACAGTCCTGCTGGTGTTTCCACCCAGGAGACCCTGCAGGTATGACCCAACTAGGAGGAACCAGGATACTCTGAAGAGAGCCAAATACCTTTATGAAGATGATAGATGCCTTCTCTAGATATTATTCCACCTAAAAAGCAGCATTTGGGTCATTCTCCCCTGAAAATCCTGCTTTATATGAGAACTGATAAATCATAGTATACCATTAATGTATCTAAACTAAAACCAGTAGCACCCATTACAACTGATAACAGCAAAAGTATTAATTCCTTGTGAATTGAAAGAAATAGTTTCAATTTCTTCTCTGTCATGAATCTAATAAGAATTTCATTGATGACATTGGAGTTCATTTTTATCTGTTCTATGTGAAGTTATTTATGGTACGTATTACCCAGAGAACACCTTTTATTGACTAGTATAAAAGTAGAATGAAGAAATCAATAATGGGAGGGAATTCTCTATTTTTTCTTCATCAATTTGTGAACATATATCCATTAATGTAAACATGACCACACATAAGAATATAAGAATTGTTTCATATACTTACATAAAACCCACAATATTTTAATCCAGGCTAATTTTATTAATTTCCAGATACCATGGTTCAACAGTCAGGAACTAGCTAAATATTATTTTATCCAGGCTTCTAGAAGAGGCTCTCAAAGCCCTTCCTATTGTGACATTCATAATTCCTCTCCTTCTTGCCTCATAGATGGAATTTGCAGTGGCAGGAGATGCAGTGCAAGCAGAACTGAAGTGGGACTCAATTCAATTTCATTCCATGTAACTAAGCATGAATAGAAACATTTTTATATATTAGCTATAAGTCTTTCAGTGAGATACATTGACCATTTCTCTGAAGATCACTGGCCTTTGCATCTCAACATTTTTTTTTCTAGCTCAGCTACTTTCTCTCCTGATTTCTTTCTGGAGACAATCACTTTAAATATAGACAGCTTTAGGTGGTGTCAGCCCTTCAAGTTAAGGTCAAGAAACAGAAACAGCAGGAAATCCAGAAATGGTCTTTATTGTAGAAAGGTAGAATTTTGAAGGCCTGTCCAACTTTCTCTTTGTTGCATTTTATACTAAAGACAAGCAAAGTGGAATTATTTTTCCTTCTTATATTTTACATTTTATTTTTATTACATGTATCGGCTGCCCATCTTATGTCTCCTCTTTTCCCAGAACTCTGTACTGTAATCACTTCTGCAAGTCTTCCATTAACAGTTTGGTTCTACCCCAAGGTCAGTTTTATCTTTCTTTAGAGGCTAACAGAAGAAATGCAAATAACACACTGGTTATTTTCTAATAATGTAATTAACAGGTTAAGTGGGGAGTTGGAGATCAGTGGTGGGAACAAAGAAGATAACTTTAATTCGTTTTCCTGACCAATGAGGAAGTCACTAAAGACATAACCACATTTTTAAAGAAGACCTAATGGAATTTTTGGAGAAAATGAGAGAACACTTTCTAAACTGAGAATTCTGATACATTTAGCATGACTGCATTGCCAGTAAGAAGATTCAACCTGGTTAATGCCTGGTTAAACATATTATAGGAATATGGTGACTATCCTTGGATACCCTCCAGTTACCCCTTTTGACTTGTATTTTTATTATTGGTTTGAAAGAAACCAACTCCAGAAAAACAAAATCTGTTCAGATGAGGTTTGAAATGGATGTTTATGTATAATTAAACTGGCAGACTATTTTAGGTATGTCCAAATGCCCAATAAACACACACACACACACAATCTAATCCAATGTTTTTGTATAAAACATGATAACTTTATTTGATAAGAATTCAAATAATGTATTTTTAAATCTACAGGTTGCTTACTAATAAACAGGGAAATCTTCTAAAATCAGTTATC